>NC_044040.1:106192100-106812301 GCF_901765095.1 Microcaecilia unicolor | reverse complement strand
CCAAGTGGCACCCTCACCCATCGAAGAGGAAGCTCTCGAGGTTACTCCTGATCCGGAGTATGAAGTAGAGAGAGGTCCTCGACTCTAAAAGGCGGCGGGGAAGGCTGTATTATTTGTTATCATGGAAATATTTCGGTCCCGAAGACAACTCCTGGGAACCCGCTGCTAATGTACATGCTCCAGAGTTGGTTAAAGCCTTCCACGCCCGATATCCGTCCAAACCCGGGCCCCGGGAGAAGGGGGCATCCGGGGAGGATACTGTCCCGTCCCGGGCTCTTACCTGGTGGCCCGCAGGAGGGAGCGGTAACCAGGGGCGCCCACGGGATGGGACGGCGGGATGAGGCTGCTGACAGGGCCGGCGCTGCCGCTGGCTGCTCCGAGGCCGGTGATCCGAGGGAGCAAGCGCCGGCCTCGGAGAAGGAGATCCGCCGGCCAAGATGGCGGCGCCGGCGTCGTCGTCCTCCTCGTTGGAGCAGGACCAGCGAGGCAGCTCCGCCCACTTGCGCCGGATTGGCGCACCAACGGGGAGACTCCGCCCGCCAGACAGGGGCACCAATCCGGGCCCCCTCTGCCTGCCTGGGCGAAGAGGATTGGCTCCAGCTGTTACCAGAGGAAGGACGGGCGGGGGATTTAAACCCCGAGACGGAAGGGATCCAGCGCTTCCGTTTTGTTTGTCAGAAGCCGACACAGGGGTTGCGTCCTGCTAGCCCCTTCAGAGACTGTGTCTTCCGCTAGCCGTCCTTGCTAGCCTACTCCAGAGACAGTGCTCCTCTTCAGCTAGCCGTCCTGCTAGCCCCCTTCAGAGACTGTGTCGTCCGCTAGCCGTCCTTGCTAGCCTACTCCAGAGACAGTGCTCCTCTTCAGCTAGCCGTCCTGCTAGCCCCCTTCAGAGACTGTGTCGTCCGCTAGCCGTCCTTGCTAGCCTACTCCAGAGACAGTGCTCCTCTTCAGCTAGCCGTCCTGCTAGCCCCCTTCCGAGACTGTGTCTTCCGCTAGCCGTCCTTGCTAGCCAACTCCAGAGACAGTGCTCCTCTTCAGCTAGCCGTCCTGCTAGCCCCCTTCAGAGACTGTGTCTTCCGCTAGCCGTCCTTGCTAGCCAATTCCAGAGACAGTGCTCCTCTTCAGCTAGCCGTCCTGCTAGCCCCCTTCAGAGTGTGTTTTCAGCTAGCCATCCGGCTAGCCATCTCCAGAGCCTGAATCTCCTCTCGGAGTCCTAGCCGCCTCTGCTAGTCCTCCCTTAAAGACTGCGTGCTTACTGTCAGCCAGGTCAGCCGTCACCCCGCGGTTCCAGCAGTCCTGCTGGCCGCCTGCAGCTGAGGGCTCAACCCTCGGTGAACGGCGGTCGCCGCGGGTGAAGATCCGGGGTGCTCGGCTGCCCTCTGGGGCCTTGTGTGGCCTCGGGGAACTTGAGGGCTCACCAACCAAGAAACAACAGGGACGCGACATTGTGTAAGGAATTGGACTCCAGGTTACATCATCTTCACGCTCTTTGCTCCCTTGCTTAGTGCCCATGACTCCCTCTTGCGAAATGATCCCAAGGCTTAGATGGCTATAAGGTAAGCCACCTCCCCCTTTGAGCAGCATTTTTCTAATCCTTACTAGCTAAAATACTCAGGAACACCATGTAGAGGGACAAGTTGATGTCGTGTCCTCAGCAGGTGATTGCACCATTTTGGGACCTGCAAACAAGTTTCACATAATGTAGTATATGTATGTTTAGCTAATAAGGCCATTATGTGTAGGCCTAGTGGTGAATTTTTTTTTGATGTTTCACTTATTTGGATTACAAGCTAACAGTTTTATGCAAATAAGGGAATGGGGACAGGAAGGCTCGATCACAGTACTTGATACCACTTTCATTATGCTTGTCCTTATCTTCAGGAAACTGATGTGGAATCTGGGGATAGTAGACAGCTGCACCTTCCTCTAGAGCTCTCACCCTCTGTACTTCCTTCTTCCATTATGTAATTATGAGATCATTTTTCCATGATCAAATATTGAGTACACAGAACCTTCAGCCTGCCCTGAGAATTCTCCAGTTCCTCAGGATGGCAGGAGCTTGACCATTACTGATGTGAGATGCAGCTCAAATGGCTCCATGGCATGCAACATATAAGTCACACCTATTTATGTGCTAAAGGTGACCAGTGAGTCAACTGTCTGGAGAATCCCCTAGAACGGATAATGGAACTAGTGGTGCAGTCACATAGCAACCTTACTCGCTGTTGACTTCACCATACAACATGCAAACAGCCTATTTAAAGTGAATGGTCAAAGTGGCCATTAGCAACCTGCCAACCATTAGTGCAGTTTAGTAAATATGGTGGGGGAGGGGTGACTTAAATTCCAAGTATAACTAGGAACTATGCTATTGTTAGAGCCTCATAGTTCCATCAAACTGGCATGATTTTGCACAGGGGGAAATCTCTGATGGAGAATCCACACTACTGCTATTAGGGAACTGTGAAGGTTTGGAAGAGGGGTTCAGCACTCCTTGCAAAACCAGTCAGCAAAGTAGTGTGCCATCACAATGGTAGATGTTCATAGAGATATGATGAATGTAGCGTTGCTAATGCAAAACATGCCTAATAAATGTGCATACACATATGAATGCCTCTTGTATAAACAATTTGGCCTGGGGATCGTATTTACAGTTCAGCCATAACCACTGTGTCCCTCCTGTGTCACCAGGAATTAAGGTGGCAATCAGGATAACAAAATCAATATGCTAGGCATCTGCTGTTCACAGGGTAAGATGGCATAAACATTTCCTCACCCTACAAATAGAGCATAACTGTTATGGATTGTTGGTGTGAGCACTAGTAGATGGACCAGCACACAGAGGTAAAGGAGGTATACCTTTGTTCTGCACAATCTAATGGCTTCTTCCACAACAAGCATGCTTACCCACACTGAAGGTAACATGTAGTTTCATGTATGTTTCTACCAGTCCTCTCTCTTCTCAAACATGAATACCTGTCCAGTTAAGCAAACCTTCTCCACACTGACTATACAAAACAACAGCAGGTAGACGTTACATATGAACTAACATTTACCTTGTGGAGAGGGGGGTGGTTGGTGGTTGTTGGGCCTCTCCTGGAAGTCACATCCTGCCATCCTATTTTCAGGACTGAAACATAAAGTAGCCATTAGATGTTTTTGCTGATCTTGCAGGTAGGGCATGTGCTCTGCTTACGCATGGCAATTGTAGGTACTCATACAAGAAGGCCTACTTGAAGTCTCTGTATTTATTTATTGCATTTGTATCCCACATTTTCCCAGCTTTTTGCAGGCTCAATGTGGAGAGGTGGTATTCTAGGGGTTTATAGTTGCATCCTTAAGTATTCTTGGGTAAGTAGTGTGTGAATTATTGTGGGACCGAGTATGGGAGACATAATTGAAATATTAGAGAGCAGCTGTGCCTCTATTTCAAAGCTGTGGGCATTTAGCAGGAAAACAGAGAATGAAGGTAGTGAACAATCTGTACCATAGCTATGATAGAAACCCGGAGAGACAGGGTTAGGATCTAGATGATATATATAGCTACATTAGTATAAGCCTGCTAGCATATATAGTAATGCTATATGCAATATAATGAAACACAGCTCACACAAAAGTAAACAATGAAACAAATATATTTTAAAATAACAAACTATGTACAATGGGGGTGGGTGGGAAATGGGTAAGAGGGGGAGGGTATTGTGATACAACAGCCCCCCCCCCCCCCCTGAAGAGGAGATGGTGCACCCTGTGTGGAAGTATGGCCTGATGTACCCTGCACGCAAGAGGGCAAGGACTAGGTTGACAAATGTACACCCCATGTTGGTCACAGTGAGGTGCACATTGGCCAACCTTTCATCCACTGCCCCAGTCTATGGAGCATCATGTTTAGGTGCTGAAGCACCAAGTCATGTTGCTCCTGTAACCCCCTTACTCCCTGTTGCAAGACCTGGAGCTTCCGTAGCAGAACATGCATATTGACCTCTTCAGGGGGAGGCCAAGGTGGGCTACCACCAGATTCTTCCCCTGAAGAGGCCTCATGTTGTGCCCTTCGGTGGGCAGCCTCCAGGCACATCCAGGGATGGAGGGGGCCCTGCCACACAGGATGCAGCTGCTCCTCAGGAAGGGGCTGAGTGGGCTGGTCAGAGGGCCAAGGGGCAATGAGGAACATGGGCAGGAGGGAACTGGGAGGGGAGGAGAAGGGGATTGAGCAGGGGGAGATGGAGTGTGCCAACCTCCACCATTGCTGGTGGAGGCACTGGTGGCACTAGCAGCCACAGCGGAGGTGGTGGTGGTGATGTTGGCAGCTGGAAATAGGGGGGCAGCTGAGATGTTCTGGGAGCTGGCTCCCCTCCTCCTCCTCCTTCATAGTCTGGATGTCCTACAAAACAAAAGCAATGCATGATAACTTTTGCACTGTCCTATACACAGGGTACATACCTGGCTTGGCAGTGTGTATGGACCCTGGTGATACCTGGCTAGCCAAGCTTCAGGGGCTCATTGATGTTTTATATCTACCTGTGATGTGAGTATTGGCATTTACAAAGGTCACTCCACATGGAGGAGCATAGCTCATCAAAATCACAGCCCAAATCTCTCACTCTCCCCCTTCCCATCTTTCTTGACCTAAGCCTTGTGAACTGAAAGCCTTTCTTCTTCTCTCACACCCCAAACATTCCCCCATCATCTTTTAATCAATGTCTTGACGACATTTACCCACTAATGCACTATTCCTACTGCACCATCTCAACAGCACCATTTTCCCCAAATCTCTCTTATCTCCCCCAACCTGGCTGTGTCCTTTCCCCCCACCTCCTGGAAGTTGTGGGTCTGACCTGTGGTCTCTGCTGCTGCCCATACCCTTTTCCCAACTATGCCCTGCCTGTGGTAGGCATTGAGTTGGTGCAAGAAACAGAGCAGTGCGCCAGAGTGAAGAGTGTGATCAGCATCAGAGAACCTATTTGCCAGAATACAGTCGGGACACATCCTCCTACAATGTGGACATGTGAGGCCTGGTCTATAGTCTCATAAATGTTTGTACCAGCAGGTGTCTAATGGTCTTCTCCCTAAACAACTCCCTCAACAGCATTTGTGTCATCACTCTGATGCCATACTTATCACCACACCATTTGCACATTTGAGGTTCCTTTGTAAGATGGACATTGAATATAATTTTGCCAACCCCCCTCCCCCCCAATCTTGGTGCAACATAGCTAGTTATATTAATTAATGACCAAGGAACAGTTATGGGCTATGGGCTATGTGGCAGGTAGTTTCTGGGTACAAATTCAACATAACAAATTATAAATGGCCTCACCTTCCACCTGCTACAGCTCCCACCAGGCTTGGTCAAGCAGCTCAGGCTTATTTAGGTGGATTTCCCTTGCCTTTTTCTTTAGTCTTCAAGCTGCCATTGCAAACAAGAACAACACTATATTACTCTACATCCATCAAACACGTGTCTTATGTCCTCATGACCTAACTATCACCTTCATTTTATATTCTCTGTTGTGGCTCCTTGTTAGTCATCACTATGCAAAATGAACATAGACCATTAGTTCCCACATACACATTCAGTGTGACAGCTGGCAGCTCAACATGTACACCCTAGTAGAGCAATGGGTGCTACCACCTATAGTCAACTATACATAAGTACATAAGTAATGCCATACTGGGAAAAGACCAAGGGTCCATCGAGCCCAGCATCCTGTCCACGACAGCGGCCAATCCAGGCCAAGGGCACCTGGCAAGCTTCCCAAACGTACAAACATTCTATACATGTTATTCCTTGGAATTGTGGATTTTTCCCAAGTCCATTTAGTAGCGGTTTATGGACTTGTCCTTTAGGAAACCGTCTAACCCCTTTTTAAACTCTGCTAAGCTAACCGCCTTCACCACTTTCTCCGGCAACAAATTCCAGAGTTTAATTATACGTTGGGTGAAGAAAATTTTCTCTGATTTGTTTTAAATTTACTACACTGTAGTTTCATCGCATGCCCCCTAGTCCTAGTATTTTGGAAAGCGTGAACAGACGCTTCACATCCACCTGTTCCACTCCACTCATTATTTTATATACCTCTATCATGTCTCCCCTCAGCCGTCTCTTCTCCAAGCTGAATAGCCCTAGCCTCCTTAATCTTTCTTCATAGGGAAGTCGTCCCATCCCCGCTATCATTTTAGTCGCCCTTCACTGCACCTTTTCCAATTCTACTATATCTTTCTTGAGATGCGGCGACCAGAACTGAACACAATACTCAAGGTGAGGTCGCACCATGGAGCGATACAACGGCATTATAACATCCACACCTGTTTTCCATACCTTTCCTAATTACCCAACATTCTATTCGCTTTCTTAGCCGCAGCAGCACACTGAGCAGAAGGTTTCAGTGTGTTATCGACGACGACACCCAGATGATCCCTTTCTTGGTCCGTAACTCCTAACGTGGAACCTTGCATGACGTAGCTATAATTCGGGTTCTTTTTTCCCACATGCATCACCTTGCACTTGCTCACATTAAACGTCATCTGCCATTTAGCCGCCCAGTCTCCCAGTCTCGTAAGGTCCTCTTGTAATTTTTCTTAATCCTGTCGCATTTTAACAACTTTGTGTCATCAGCAAATTTAATTACCTCGCTAGTTACTCCCATCTCTAAATCATTTATAAATATATTAAAAAAGCAGCGGTCCTAGCACAGACCCCTGAGGAACCCCACTAACTACCCTTCTCCATTGTGAATATGTCAATGCTGTACATGGTGGATGAAGTCATGAATGCCCTACCAGTGTTCTCTAGCCAACAACATCATAGTGCTACAATGCAGTACAGAATTAAGGGCCTACTCCTGACCTTTGGAAATTTATTAAGTCACAGCAGCAATATGTTAATTGTGGATTGCCAGTTTGGATGAAACTTTGGGATACTAGCATCGCTTTTCTATTCTATCAATGCTACTGTAATAAAGTTCCCTACACACTACTACTCCACAATTACCACATTGCTGCTGTGACTGACAGCCTGAGATCACAGGCCTGCTGCAGTTCCAAATCCCTGTGCAGCCCTAGATACATCAAATTTAGGTCTCAATGTGTGACACCAGACAAATGCAAACACAGCTCCCATATGGGCTGGTGGTTCCTACAGTCTACTAACAATTATTTTCTTCCACTGCCACCGCAATGCTAAGTGTCACCCACTGCGGATGAGAGTTAGCTTTTTGTGGCCCTTTCTGCATTTCAAAGAAACACAGTATTTATTTATGCATTCTTTTATCCCACTGTTAGGCCCAAACAAGTTTCAGTTCAAAGTGGTTTACAGTTAGGTGTGGCATCAGCCTCATGGCCCAAGGCCATGCTGATAGGGTCTTCTCTCATATGTAACAGTGCCTGGCCTGTTGAGCTTACCTGCAACTCTTTGGTGTCAGTGTGATTTTATCCACAACTCACAGTGACACAAATGATTTGCAGGTGAGCTTGAGAGATCTGCCATTGCATATGCGACAAATAGTTGTATGAGAGAGAAGACACATGAGGCTGACACCACACTAGATATAGTGTTTCATTGAAGGACCACAACCAGCTAACTCTCACCTACAGTGGCTGTCACCTAGCAGTCCCTTCCCTGAGTCCCATTGTGCAAATGCAATACAACAGAAAGATTTGCAAAGACACTGTTACATCCCAGTATACATTTCCCTGCAGCATGTGGCACTCTTAACATTCAGATTAGTGAGGCTGTGTCTGGGGGATGACAATAGACATGTGGCCTTGATGTGGTAAAGCAGCCATAATACCTATCACTAACAAATGAGCACAGCATACAGCATATACTTTGAAGCTAATAGGTAACTATTGTACAACACTTTAGCTGGATCTCTTCTGAAAGGTGCCAAAATAAAGCACACAAAAACAGCACACATATTAATAGATCTGGTCCAAAGGGCCATTCACTCCTATCACAGAGTCCCTCATTGGTGCATGGACCTTGTAATGGTCTGCAATTACCCAAAAGATAAACATTTACACTAGTACAGGTCAACTTACCTCATGATTCTGGCCAGCCCATCTGTTAAAATGGATAAGGACTCTTCTCCACCTCCTGTCATATTGGTTCTTATTGTAGGACTTCAAGGAGCCTGGGAATAGGGTGTACTCATGTGTAATTATCAGTTTAGCCAGGAGGTGGAGGTCCTCCCTCAAAAATGAGACATCCTGCTTTTAGGCACCATGTTTTCTGTTTTAGCAAAGAAAACAAAAGTGAAACCACGGTGCACCTGGTGATTGTATGCGTGTACATGGAATTTGTTGCCTGAGAATGTGGTAAAGGCAGTTAGCTTAGCAGAGTTTTAAAAAAGGGCTGGGCGGCTTCCTAAAGGAAAAGTCTATAGATCATTATTAAATTGGACTTGGGGAAAATCCACTATTTCAGGGATAAGCAACATAAAATGTTTTGTACTTTTTTGGGATCTTGCCAGGTATTTGTGACCTGGATTGGCCACTGTTAGAAACAGGATGCTGGGCTTGATGGACCTTTGGTCTGTCCCAGTATGGCAATACTTATGTAGTGTACTCATGTACATATATGCTACTGTCTGTGTCCCTGTATACCTACACACACACACCTTTGCATACCTTGAAGATAGCTCTACTATTATTCATTTTTCATCCACTGAGCCACTGCTTTTAAGGCACAGGACCAAGGACCTGGCATGGGAATTGAACACAGAATGATGGTTTCTGAGAGCAATGCATTACCCATTAAGCACTATATAGGTACAAATTTGCTGTTCATGGAAGAATATGCACCACTGATGAATGTTGGGCAAATAGTGTTGGATCATGGAACTTGCAGCAATGACTTCTACAGCCAACTTCATTCACATACTGTCTCATTGTGCATTTCCTGAATCAGCTGTCAAAATGACAACATCAGCACATACAAAGAGGTGAGCTTCACAGCATCATCTCTGAACTTTGGCCATGTGTAATCAAGATGTCAGAGACTGATTATTTCATGTGTAGCATTTACATAAGCATTATTAGTGGCCCTCTTTATGCCTGCAAAGATATGCTGATTTCCCACTGTATGTTCTAGGCATTTTTCTGTCTCCAAAAGAGTATGGGCCCTTCCCATTCACTAGGCCTTGAGGGGCTCTCACTGCAGCGGGCCCTACCTGACCCTTATCCCCTGCAGCCCCTCCTACTTCCTGGGCGCCCGACGATACCATGTGCCCTCTGAGGAAGGGGTCACCTAGCTCGCCTAGGTCCCTATATTTCTCTTAGCACCTCACATGGCTTGGCCCTTCCCCCCGTTCCTGGGGACCTGAGGTGCCTAACCGCAGCAGGTCCTCTCTGATCCTCCAACTGCAGCCACCTCCTACCTCCTGGGGCATCTGACCTCACCACGATCCCTCCGAGAAAGGGGTCACCTGACGACTCTTCTCTTAGCACTTCCCATGGCCTGGGCCCTTCCCCCTCACTAGGGCGCCTGCCAATACCATGCTCCCCTCAGGCTGGTTCCCTGCAGTAGGTCCCTTCTGACCCTCATCCCCTGCAAGTCCAAAAACCTGGTTCTCAATGTCCATCTTTGTTATTGTGTTCCCAAAGCCCTGGCCTTCTTTTCTCCAGCTTCTCAGGCTTCCAGCCTTTCTGGCCATCCAATGGGATGCAGCCTGGGATAGGTGAGCAAAGTGCTTTTGTTAATGTTGGCCCCCTCTACGGGCTTCTGGAACACCAGCCTCTAGAACCTCCAACTCACACCGGCCCCTCATCTGGTCTGATCTAGCACTCAACTGCTCCCACATGGAAATTCAGGGCAGATACCACCACTTGTGAAAATGAAGCTACTGCTCCCACTCTCCAGCAGGCCTCACTGGCCTGTGGCCTCTGAACAGGCCTCCAAACAGTCTCTTCTCAGCATCTTGAGCACTCCAACCTCAAGCTCCTGGGCCCCTTTCTCACTCAGGGTGAGCTAGTTCTCAGTATGCAAATTGTATGCAGATTAGCATGTTATCCTTTCACGCTCAGGGCAGGGGCGTAGCTACAGGTGGGCCTGAGTGGGCCTGGGTGGCTCAGGCCCACTCAGTTTTTTGTGTCCCTTTTCATCCACCTGCCACCATGCAGCACGAGACCCCTCCCATTGCACCTCGCTGGGTGCTCGGCTGCTGCTACTGCTTCCTGTGCTGGCCCGGAAGTTTACCTCAGAAGAGGCAGGAGGAGGACCGGCACAGAAAACAGTAGCGGCAGGCAGAGAGCTATGGTCCAGTGCCTCTGCCTTGGTTGTCTTTTAATGTTCTTAAGATGAACCAGACCAGTAGCAATAAACAAAGAAGAAAGGCTGCAAGGGACCAGTGGCTGAACCAGCAAGCGATCCGTCCCAGCAATCCATGCATGCGAGCTTTCCCTATCTCTCATCGCCAGTCTCCCTTCCCTGCCTCTAGGCAATGAGGCAGGCACTTTTGCCCAGGTAAGAGGCTTTTCCTCTCTCTTTGATGGCAGCTTAGACACCTGCTGAGAATTGTCTGGGACAAGAGGCTTACCCCATGCCGTCTTGAGATCTTGAGCTCTGTTATGGTTTTCTTGCATTTCTTCCATCAACTGGGGGTGGGGGTCATTCTATTAGCAGCAGGTAGCCAAGGGCTACATTGAGCAGCAGGTAAAGCAACTTTGGATCTCCAACTTTAAAGGGGTGAAATGTTGAGACAGTGATAACAGTTTCTAGTTAAATTATTTTTATTGAAGTTTTGAAGAGGGTTTTGGTTTGATCCTTCCTTGTTCTGTTTATTTTCTCAGAATCTGCCTTTGCTAATCAAGCAGCGGAAGCAGTGGCCCGTCTCATCTCTCTTGGCAAAGTTACATATGCCCTCCAAATATCTAGCTTTCCCAACCTTGAATCTGCTCATGACAGGCTTACACCGTCAGGCAGTATGGACCCTTGTAATTAGAAAGGAACCCAGTATGTAGTAGATATAATAAGATAGTTTATTACAATCTTACCAATGGTAATACAGGTAGGTTAAGCATTCATAATGGAACCACATATCATGGCACGTCCTCTCTCTCTAGCCTTCTGGAGTCTCCCTTCTCTGGTCTTCTTCTCCTCTTGTCTCCTTCTTCTTCTCGGGGTGCTTCCTTTATACTGTCTCAACCCAATGGATTCCAATGGGATCCAGCTTTGTCAGCAGAACTTGCTATCCCTTATCAGTTGATAAGGAACCGATAAGGGTGACTTCATTAGGTCCCAGGTTCCAACTATACACAAAAGGGTGCAAAGCACAGGTGGCGAGATGACTTCATCGGTCATTCTGCTCTTCTCAGCTATTCTCAGCTCCCCCTCCCTCTGAGTACTCTCTAACTACGTACATCTACCCCTTATCTACTTTCATTAGCCCAAAACATCTTTCGTGACTCTTCACTGATGCCAGTCCCAGGCATGTTTATAAGAGCAAAGGACCCCCTCCCGTGCCAGCCCTGAGAACTCAGTTCAGCTTGTGCTGCAGAAAAATGTATTTTGTATCAGAGATGACTTTGGATTTTTAAGAGAAGCCCAGCTCTTATTATGAGCCATTTGCTTGTAGAGGCCTAGCCCTTTAGCCTGAGCCATTGACCTGTATTTTACTGAGAGCAAGGGCGGCCATATATATACAGTTCTCATCAAAATATTTAGCAGGAGACACTGGATCACAGGATGGCAGGCATACTATTAAGAAATAAAGGATTTTTTTTTAGTGGTGGTGGGTGGGCGGGGGAAGGGGGTTCCCGAGGTATTTCCTTGGGAATGGTAGATTTTCATATGTCATGAAGAATTATTTGTAAGTCTCTAAGCAGGCTTTTGGTCTTATCAATCATTCATTAGCTTGGTATACAGTCCAGAGGCGTAGCTAGTGGGGGCGCCTAGATTTCTTTAAAAAACAGCGCCTATGCACATGCATGCGCCCCACCTTTCCACTTGCACGCGGTGGCGCCGTACCGCGTATAGATGCTTCTACCTTCCTGCTTGCCGCCAGTTCCTGAACAGGAATGCTGCAGGTGATCGTCGTCACCGGTCGGCCTGCCTCCCAGAAAGCGCACCAAAAGCAAATAACAGACTGCTGCTGTTAGGGTCCCAGTGCCCGCACACTCCTCATCTCCTGTCCCCACACTGTGCTACCTGCAGAAGTGCTTGAAGCCAGGAGAAGGAGAACGTCATCCAGAGAGCTGCTCAGCCGGAGCCGCAGAGGCACTGTGGTAGTAACTTAATCAGTGTTACCACATGGCCACTGCAGCTGAGGTGCTCCTGCTTCTCCTGGCTTCAGGCAGAGCAGGCAGGCAGCACTGTGGGGGTGCATGGTGCCCAGGCCAGGGTCCTCCTCAGTGCAAGTCTGTGTCACCCAGTGTGTGGTCGTGTAGGGCAGCCAGCTATTGTGTCACCCAGTGTGTGGTCCGTGTAGGGCAGCCAGCTATTCGGCAGCGGTGCTTGGCCTTGGCTGAGGTTGAAATGTGAGCTGTTCTTTTTTCTTTTTCTTTGACTGCTGGCTTGGCTGTAGGGGTAAGGTAAGAAGGGTCCAGGGACCGTTCCATAGTATGTGCTGTGTGAGATTATTAAAAATAAATGCGTGGTCCATCTGTAAAAAGTCTAAAGCTGTTCCAGTTGGATAAGCCTTAAAAGGTGGAGGACAAAAGATTTTGCTTTCTTTTTTACTTATTTGACAGCTTTTTAATTTATTTGAAATTGAACATCACTAAAACAGCTTAAAAATATTATAGCTGGTAGAAACAGCAGTTATAATCTCTATATTTTGTGCTTATGTTCCTAAGCTGTTCTATGCAATACAGTTGGAGAAATTTCAGTGAGAATATCCTGTTTCTTGATCTTAACTCTCATCTGTTTCTGTAGTCTGCCTTTGGAAAGCCTGGTGTTATAAAGATGGAATATATTGAAATTAAATGGAAGTAGAATTAAACTCTGCTTTCATTGGGGGCACATGGAATCACATCTGCATCTGATGTCTGTTTTGGTCACTTGGTGGCCCTTTACTAGGTGAAAACATCTCTGCATGAATAGAGGGGGAGTCCCATAGCCAGCCCCTCCAAATGACACTGATTTAAAATGTAGAACAAATTAGTACTATAATCATCAAACTAATACTTCTCTTTGTACATCCGTATGCTGCACAAGCCAGCATGTTTGAAAATTAAGTGAGATTAAATAATGCTACCAACAATAAAGAACAACAAGGATGTAGCAGCTCATAGGTTTGCTTGAATACATTTTTCCTGTGTAATTATATTGCAGGATCCTGCCATGTGTGTTGAGAAGTTTGCCGTTGTAGTAGACTTATGTATGGTCAATTTTAAGATATGGGATAATGTAATCATATTTAAAAATATAAAATTTTCCATTAATATGTACGTGGTTATGTTGATGCGGGGCAGCTGTTGGGCAGACTACTTAGAAATCCATTATCGAGGGCATTCTAAGGCATTATTTTGTAGTATCACAAGAAACACTACTATATACACACAGTGCCCACCTATATTAGCTCTGGGCCCACCCAAAATCTCAGGTCTGGCTACGCCACTGGCTCAGGGTGACCTGGTTCTCCAGAGGCAAAATTAAACAGGGCTTACCAACAGCATATTCAGGCAATTCTTTATTCCAGCCCTGGGCACAGTTCTTCTAGCTTAAATACTTTATACATTTACATATCTTCACACTGAGACTCCACACACAGATTCCTGGGCTCAGCATTAACCTCAATACTTTGGGGACTTCTAACCCCAGGCTTTGCAGCCTGCTTCTCAGTACTGGGACACACCGCCCTACTTCTTCTTTGGACACACAGTCCTTCCTTTGAACACACAGTTCCTATACGTACTGAGGCTACACAGTCCAACACTAATGTTTTAGGGACTTCTATCCCAGCTGTTTTTCTTCCTTGGGCACACAGTCCACCACAAGTCCATAGGATTTAGCCAGTTCTTCCAGGGGGATCCTCTTTCTTCAACTACCATCTCTCTTCCTTTTTCTTCCACCTCTCAGGTGGGGTATAAGTGGTTAATTAGCTACACAGGACCCAGCCCATAACCTCCTACACCTGTGGACCTCCCAGGGCTCTCCCCAGTCCTAGCGACCTCCATCTATTCTCCTAGCGCCCTCTAAGTGGCCTACCCCGATATTCCTGGACATTTTTAGGGGAACAGTGCCATCTAGTGGCTAGGACAGCCGCTTATTTATCACACTATATATAATGTGGACAGCACCTGCAAATGTTGAATTTGATTGTTGCTGAGTAAAATAGGTAGTGCTACTAGGTTATACATGATAAATATAAAATGACCCATAAATTTAAAGGTTGCAGTGTGAGCTTTGGTGCAGAAACATCAGAATTCCTTTTTTTCTGCTAATGTACTCTGACAACGTGCATACAACCAATTTGGACAGTAGGTTGTAATACTTCATTCTGCATAAAGCTGCTGTGCATCAGAGATGACTGATTCCAAGTAGAATTTCTCTGCACCTTAAGATCTTATATTCCATCCTTACAGCTGGGAAGTTGACAACACATTAGCACAACCTTCTTAGAGATACAAAGTTATGAGTCAGGAATAATGCAGATAATACTGCAAGGTATATGTTTTAGCTAGGACACAGCTCACGCTAAAATTAGAAAGTTTTGGAGGGGGGACTAAGTGAATGGTACTTGATGTTTGAATTGTGGGTTCACGACTGTTGTGTGTAGGCCTACAGTGAAGTTTTATTTATGGATTCCAGACTGCTTTGTCCGTATTACGAGTATCAGGAGCTTATTGTGTTGTCATCATTATGTGGATTAGCATGTCATTTTTGAGGCCAGCATGTAGCACCTCACCGACTCACAAGGGCAGAAATGACGTAGCTGGTTGTTTGTGTGGCAACTTGATGGAGTGTGCAGGAATGGGCCATGTGCAGTAGCAACACATGTGTGAACTGTGTATTACTCCAGAGTGACACATCAATTGTACATGCTCACAATATTGATGAGCTATGACAGTGATTCCAGTGAGGAGCATATTTGCAATGGTCAAGTTTTGGTAAGCAAGGGAATGGTCAGAGAATGAGTTGTTAGGGGCAGTGCATTTTTTGTAGAAAAAAAGGTGCCGATACTCATTATGGGCGGGGTCACCACATATGGCTCCACCCTATGAAAGCCACACCCACATTAGCCACACCCCTTATATCAGCCATGGCGATAAAACAGACATCATTGAAAATATACTAGTATAGGAGAAAAACAATAACTTGTGATTTTTTTCCATTATAAATCATTTCTGTAAGATGTTACAGCTCCAGTATATCCAGTGCAAAATAAGACAACAGATGTAAATTCTCAAATTGGACAAATTCCAAACACTAAAATGAAAATAAAATAATTTTTTTCTACCTTTGTTGTCTGGTGACTGTTTTCTATCCATACTGGTTCAAGTGGTCTGATTCGCTGCTCTATCTGTTCTCTTAACTCCGTTTCCAGGGCTTCCTTTCCATTTATTTCTTTACTTTTCCTTTCTTCTTCCATGTCCAGCATTTTCCTCTCTCCCCGCCAACCCCTCCATCCATCCATGTCCAGCAATTCTCCTCTATCTCCTGCTCTGCTCTCCTCTCCATCCATTTCCAACATTTCTTCCTCTCCTGCCATCCCATCCATGTGCATCTCCTCCTATCTTCCCTCCCCTCCATCCATGTCCAGCATGTCTCTCTCCCCTCCCCTCCCATGCCCAGGATCTCCTCTCCCCTGCCCTCCTCCCTATCCAAGTCCAGCAATTCTCTCTTCCCTGCCTTCCCCTTCCATTCATGTCCACAATTCTCCATTCTCCTCTCCCCCTGCCCTACTATCCCATCCCCTCCTGTCCAGCGATTCTCTTTTGCCCCTATCCTCCCCCTCCCTTCAATGTTCAGTGACTCACCCCAGCCTCCACCTGCCCCTGATCATTCAAACCCCAGCCCCATTTGCCCAGCCCCCCCAGCCCCACTTGCCCATACACACATACCCCAGCCCTACTTGCCCACATCACACAAACACCTCAGCCCACTTGCCCCACAGCACACACACCCCCAGCACCACTTGCCCACACACACCCCAGCCCACTTGCCCAACACACAAACACCCCCAGTCCTACTTGCCCACCACACCGACCCCCAGCCCCAATTGGCTACAAAACACCCACCCCAGCCCCATTGGCCACACAACCGCCGCCCAGCCCCACTTACCCACCAGCACACGACACACGCCCACCCGCTTGCCACACCCCCCATCCCCAATTGGGCCACACAACCACCCCCCAGCCCCACGTGGCCACACAACCCCCCCCCCGCCCCAACTTGGCGCCACAAACTCCCACCAGCCCACACATGCCCACACAAGCCCTCCAAGCCCAGCCCCAATTGCCTCCACGCCTCCTCTGCTCGCTCCCTGCTGTTTCACCGATCCCTGCCTTATAAACACTTATTTTTTTCGCGAATCGGCAGACTGAAGAAATAAAACAACAGCTGACAGGCTTGCCTCCTTCGATCACGTCGGCCGCTTCCTTTCCCTGCATTCTCAGCACGTCCCGCCCTCGAGGAAAGGAAATGACATCATAGGAGGGCGGGACGCGCTCAGAATGCAGGGAAAGGAAGCGGCCGACGCGATCGAAGGAGGCAAGCCTGTCAGCTGTTTGTTTTATTTATTCAGTCTGCCGGTTCGCGAAAAAATAAGTTTTACGAGGCAGGGATCGGTGCAAACAGCAGGGAGCGAGCAGGGAGCGCCAGAAAAAAGGTGCCGGTACGCCGTACCATCGTGTACCGGCACAAAAAAAGCACTGGTTAGGGGTTATAGTAACATATCTGACTGTAAGTTGAGAGACATTGTCCTTTACTGCATGTATGTACAAGATGGGCCTCCCTGACAGGTGGAGGCCTAGGTTAGTCTGTTACATATTTCAGATGCAAGGGAGCACAAAGGTGAAGATGTGTTGTTCCCGGTGTGTGGATACCATAAGGAAACATTGGCACCCTCCACTCTATACTAAGCTTCATACAGTACACTGTGACCCTGATGTGAGCTATCTTGGATAGTCAGCTGATGTGAGCCGCTGCAATTGTTTGTGTGCAGAGGACACTGTATCTTACCCATGCAAAGGAGAACTATTAGGAAAAGGCAACAGGGCGACTGGATGGGGAGGGTGCCTGCAGAGCTGAACTACTGGTAGGTGCGGACATGCTGTTATTGCATGGAATTGACAGTACTTATGTTATGAAAAAAATGAAATCATTCTATGTATGTATTGTGATTATGCTTACCTTAGAGAAATGCATGCTATGAAATAATAGAATTAGTTAGGCCTTACTGCAGAATAGAGTAGAGGAGTGTGGTAGCCGTGTTAGTCCACTCTTAAGAAAAAAGGTATCATCTTATTTTCTTTTCCTTGTTTTATTTGCAGAATAGAGTAAAGAAAGGTCATGCATAGGCCATGACTTTAGTTCACTAGCTGTTAACAAGGAAATAGGATGAAATCATCTCAATCAGCTGAGTATGTGAGCCTTATCTCAGTAGCCATTAGAGGGAAAAGCAAAGAAATGTTTACTTCATTAAATGTTGTCCAGAAAGTTCTGCAGCTGTGAAAAGCTTGCTAGTCAGAAGACCTTCTCAACTATATCATCACATTGGTATGTTTAATTAGCTAGAAGTCTACTTATCTTATTAGAGAAACATAACTTCAAAGGTAAGAAGAAGTGATTGCTTTTACCTCATTAAAACTTAGTTAGAAACATATTGTTTTTATCTACCCCTCTCTAGACCCCCGCAGGACCCTTGCCCAAGGAGGTGTACAGAGGGTTTGTTCTTCTAAAATCTTGTTAATCACCCCCTCCCTGAATTCCAGTGACACCCCATTCCATGGTGTTATGTCTCGGGGTTCTAAGGAGCGCCTCTGGTCATGGAGGCGTAGGGGGGGTGACAGAAGGCGCAGTTCAAATCTAATTCCCATGACCACAGCTTTCTGTCTATCTGGATCTAAGTGAATCTTTGGCCATTTATGTTCCCACATGAAATCTATGTGAGTGAAAAAGAATCTTACTTGTGAGTGTAGTATTCTGTGAAACAGGTGGAGGAGAGAGAATAGATTGAAACAGAGACTGGAGCAGTGTAAAAGAAATAATCTTTTATTCTCACCCAATCAAGACTTCAATTTGGTACAAACATCAGACAGATTCTGGGTTCAACCGGCCAGAGCTTCGCCTTCAGAGATTTCGGTGGGGGAAAGAATCTGATTTTAGCTCAGCTCTGCATTTCTTATATAGTATTTCTTCCCCATACAAGTCAATTGGAGAGAGACTTTTTTTCTAATCTTTCTTCATACTTAACCGCAGGTCAGGTGCCCACCTGCCCCTCCTCTCAAAGATTTCTTCATAGTGCCAATTTCAACACTTTTAAAACCTCTTTCCTAATATTGAGAGAGATCTGTGTCTTTGTATCTTGTGATACTGGGAGCCATTTTATAAAGACAAACTCCATTTTAAGAACCAAGCTTTTTACCATTTTTGTCATTAATTTCTACATCTTAGTGTTACACTCAATTTGAAAGTTGTACCAGGTTTCAATAAGATTCACCAAGCAGTCCTGCTCTTGCAGGCTCTCTGCTATAAGGCCATCAGCTGATTATCAGGCCTAGTCAGTGCTTTTCAGCTGTTTAAGCTATGTACTTGGCCCACCACTATTCCAGTGGATAGGTCTCAAGCTAGGACACATATTAACATTCCCCTCTTCACCCTATCTCATAGGGTGACACCAGGGTTAACGTACCATGGTACCATCCATTCCAGAAGGTATCCTATAAAACTATCGAATTGGAGAGTCTAATTATCTCCTGTGGTATTGGGAAGGAGATTTTCATACAGGACATATTGTCCTGTGGTTGTTTTCTTGGTTATGGCAGTTTCAATTAAGCGTTCTACTAAGCCTCTAGCACAAGAGATTATGCAGCATCCTACTAATACAAAAATTGCTACCACTATGATTATGGTGGTGGCTGCAGAGATGATAAATGTCTTCCATTTACCAAAGGCTTTATCCATCCAACCAGTCCAGGATGTATCAACACCAGAGTTCTCAGCCAATTCCTTTGACAGTGAGGTAAGGCCTTTCAAAGCTCTGGTAATTGATCCATCTGGAGCAGTATTGTTGGGGATAAAGGTGCAACACTGTGTACCTATTTTGCGGCACACCCCGCCATCGGCCGCTAGCATCTGGTCAAGTACTAATCGATTTTCTAACGTCATTCTGCTAGTGGCGTCTAACTGCACTGCAATTCCTTGAACCGCATCTCTAGTATAATTTACAAATCTCTGCTGGTTGTAATATATGTAGTTAATCCAATCTACATTCTTGTTGATCGTAGACCACCAAAAGAAGGCAGATTCGAATCCTGCGGCAATCTGGTTTCTGGCTTTGAACTCATCAGGGACCCCTCTTGGAACTCCAA
Source organism: Microcaecilia unicolor (assembly GCF_901765095.1). NCBI lineage: Eukaryota > Metazoa > Chordata > Amphibia > Gymnophiona > Siphonopidae > Microcaecilia > Microcaecilia unicolor. The sequence goes on along the minus strand of NC_044040.1, from coordinate 106,792,828 downwards.
TTGCATCTATATAAACCAGATCATCAAAAGATCCAGGCATTGCATGTCTCTTCACTCGTGAGGAAGAGCTGCTATGAGGAGGAATCAAAGATGCTATAATGATTGGAATTACCAATTTGACTAGGGCACATCTGCCTGTCCAGCTTCTGTGAAGTGTATGGTGGATGGTGTGGGTTCCACAATACCACCATACATCTGCTCTAGCCTGTGAAAAGTCTGTGAGGTTCAGACCTCGCAGAGCCCCTCTTTCTAGGGTGGTATTGCAATTGGTCAAATTTCCAGAAACCGTGTATTTCTAATTCCATATCGTTCCAGACATGTATGATATCTTGTAGCAGGGTCTGGAATCCTGAATGCAGGTGGTACCCTCATCCGAGGGGGCAAGTAGGGATGATGTTTGTCGAGATGTTGACAAGACTTTTTAGTGCTCATGATTGGATGCCAATGATGAGTAATAGTAAGGTCCAGGAATTCTGACATAAGTACATAAGTACATAAGTACATAAGTACATAAGTAGTGCCATACTGGGAAAGACCAAAGGTCCATCTAGCCCAGCATCCTGTCACCGACAGTGGCCAATCCAGGTCAAGGGCACCTGGCACGCTCCCCAAACGTAAAAACATTCCAGACAAGTTATACCTAAAAATGCGGAATTTTTCCAAGTCCATTTAATAGCGGTCTATGGACTTGTCCTTTAGGAATCTATCTAACCCCTTTTTAAACTCCGTCAAGCTAACCGCCCGTACCACGTTCTCCGGCAACGAATTCCAGAGTCTAATTACACGTTGGGTGAAGAAAAATTTTCTCCGATTTGTTTTAAATTTACCACACTGTAGCTTCAACTCATGCCCTCTAGTCCTAGTATTTTTGGATAGCGTGAACAGTCGCTTCACATCCACCCGATCCATTCCACTCATTATTTTATACACTTCTATCATATCTCCCCTCAGCCGTCTCTTCTCCAAGCTGAAAAGCCCTAGCCTTCTCAGCCTCTCTTCATAGGAAAGTCGTCCCATCCCCACTATCATTTTCATCGCCCTTCGCTGTACCTTTTCCAATTCTACTATATCTTTTTTGAGATACGGAGTCCAGTACTGAACACAATACTCCAGGTGCGGTCGCACCATGGAGCGATACAACGGCATTATAACATCCGCACACCTGGACTCCATACCCTTCCTAATAACACCCAACATTCTATTCGCTTTCCTAGCCGCAGCAGCACACTGAGCAGAAGGTTTCAGCGTATCATCGACGACGACACCCAGATCCCTTTCTTGATCCGTAACTCCTAACGCGGAACCTTGCAAGACGTAGCTATAATTCGGGTTCCTCTTACCCACATGCATCACTTTGCACTTGTCAACATTGAACTTCATCTGCCACTTGCACGCCCATTCTCCCAGTCTCGCAAGGTCCTCCGGTAATCGTTCACATTCCTCCTGCGACTTGACGACCCTGAATAATTTTGTGTCATCGGCGAATTTAATTACCTCACTAGTTATTCCCATCTCTAGATCATTTATAAATACATTAAAAAGCAACGGACCCAGCACAGACCCCTGCGGGACCCCACTAACTACCCTCCTCCACTGAGAATACTGGCCACGCAATCCTACTCTCTGCTTCCTATCTTTCAACCAGTTCTTAATCCATAATAATACCCTACCTCCGATTCCATGACTCTGCAATTTCTTCAGGAGTCTTTCGTGCGGCACTTTGTCAAACGCCTTCTGAAACTCCAGATATACAATATCAACCGGCTCCCCCATTGTCCACATGTTTGCTTACCCCTCAAAAAAATGCATTAGATTGGTGAGGCAAGACTTACCCTTCACTAAATCCGTGCTGACTTTGTCTCATCAGTCCATGTTTTTGTATATGCTCTGCAATTTATTCTTAATAATAGCCTCCACCATCTTGCCTGGCACCGACGTCAGACTCACCGGTCTATAATTTCCCGGATCTCCTCTGGAACCCTTCTTAAAATCGGAGTAACATTGGCTACCCTCCAGTCCTTACCGATACTACACTCGATTTTAGGGACAGAATTGCATATTTCTAACAGTAGCTCCGCAAGTTCATTTTTTTAGTTCTATTAATACTCTGGGATGAATACCATCAGGTTCCCGGTGATTTACTACTCTTCAGCTTGCTGAACTGAACCCATTACATCCTCCAAGGTTACAGAGAATTTGTTTTAGTTTTCTCCGACTCCCCCGCTTCAAATATTCTTTCCGGCACCGGTGTCCCCCCCAAAATCCTCCTCGTGAAGACCGAAGCAAAGAATTCATTTAATTTCTCCGCTACGGCTTTGTCCTCCTTGATCGCCCCGTTAACACCATTTTCGTCCAGCGCCCAACCGACTCTTTGGCCGGGTTTCCTGCTTTAATGTATCTAAAAAATTTTTACTATGTATTTTGCTTCCAACGCTAATTTCTTCTCAAAGTCCTTTTTTGCCCTCCTTATCTCCGCTTTGCATTTGGCTTGGCATTCCTTATGATCTATCCTGTTACTTTCAGTTGGTTCTCTTCTCCACTTTCTGAAGGATTGTTTTTTGGCTCTAATGATTTCCTTTATCTTACTGTTTAGCCACGCCGGCTGACGTTTAGTCTTTTTTCCCTTTTTTCTAATACGTGGAATATATTTGTCCTGAACCTCCAGGATGGTGTTTTTAAACAGCATCCACGCCTGACGTATTTAAGGATTCTGAATACATACAACAGCCTGCAATCAGAGTACTAACCATATATTTGTTGAGCCCATAACAATGCCTTAATCAAACCACTATTCCTTCCCAAGACCACTGAGATAGATACATTAGATTATCTCCCCATGCACTATGCAACAGATACAATAGAAGCCATAGAAGACCTGAAAGTGTTTATTAGTATGATCCACCTGAAATTGCTATACCCACATACCTATACTTCATGGGATTTTGTAGATGAACTCATGGATTTGTCCCATTCAAAAAACATTTCTCACTACAGGTTTGGATAAGTCTCAAGAGAGGTGACATCAGGATTAAGGCACCAAGGGATTGGGGTAATATAAAGGGAATTCCATACACCCCAAATAATATATCACCTGAGAATGAAGTTTCCTATCTTGCAACCATACTTTCTAGCAATTTGTAAGACCAAAACTCGCCCTCTCCGTTTGATAGCTTGCCACCTTCTGGAGTGGATGATGACAAGCTTGACGAGCTTTGTGTCACCCCTCCCAGATGGGGTGACAAGTGGGGAATGTATAATTATGGTACAGCCAGAGACCCCCCACACTGGAATGGTGCGGGCCCAGTCATAGAGCTCAGGCCATTACAGACCTTGGCTGAGTCAGAAATCTGATGGCTGACATAACTGGGAGCTTACTGGAAAAGTATGGCCCTAGTTGTAGCCCGGATTGGAGGCCTAATAAGCTAAATTAGGAAAACTTAGGTCAACAGAAATGGAAACAAATGGAAAAGTGGAATTTTCTCTAATGTAAGTAGGAAAAAACAAGTTGAAAATGAGACTTTCCTGTGAGCAGGATTGTGGTTCAGCAATGGGGTGAGAAGGAAAGGTGTAGCTGGATGCAGGGTCTTGCTTAAGATTTGGGTCAAGAGAGCTAAAGACAAACCATGTTAGCAAGATAGAAGCTACTCATTAGCATGAGCCAATCAGTGACACCATGTCATTAGCATAGATCCAATCAGGTATATCTACTGTCTATTATCCATATCCGGAGGGCACCTATAAAAATCAGGGTAATTTCCTGGTTTAAGTTAGAGAGAAAAGGGTTGCCACTCTCTCTCTCCAAGGGAAACAATGTGTCCAACAGAATTGACAATTACCTAATTGCTTTCCCTTGTAAAACCTTTAATTGGTAAGAGAATTATAAAAGATTAGGAACTAATTAACACCCGTTTGCAGCTGGATTATTATATTCCTATAACTAATTGATTGTACGTGCCTGTTGTCAATTACTGATTTGACTTGTACCTTGGGCAAATAAACTCCTCATTCCAAATGATGATTTGTGGACTTCACTTTAAGATCAGAGGCTGTAAGTATAAATGCTTTTGCTGTATCAGGCTATCTTTCACTGCATTGTATAAACCTGTGACATAATCCCGTTTGTCATAAGGCTGGTATCTTTCCTTGGACCTACATCTCTCTTAGTAGCACTTCCTTTTAGAACTGTCACAACTCCTTATTACCCAGTACTAGTGCTATTTAGAGATGGAGTCAGATTTAAGGTCACTCCAGCCTTCTTGGGGGGGCTCGGGAACCCCTCAATTCACAACAATATGCACCTGTTGATGGTTAGATAGCAAGTTCTTTGTCTATTTAAGTTAGTACTTGAGAGTTTTAGTCAGACTGCATCAGGATTTTTGCCATTGATGGATTCTCTCTGAGCACAGATCTAATAAACTGCAGAATTTGCTCAGAGTCCTGAGAGTGTGCTTTTCTTTGGTAAGAGATTCAATTTCCCTAACATATTGGTCCTTCAAAAAAAAAAAAAGCCCAGACCCACTCCCCTCCCCCTGGTTACAGGTCGAGATTGAAACGGCACGGGCCATCAATGTCCATCAACTGAAAGTCCTCCGGGGAGCACCACTGTAAAACAGAGGCTGATCTCTCTGTGACCAGGGGTGATGTCGGGTTCGAACCAAATTTTAGACTAAGGAGAGCTGCCAGGATTCTGGGTAAGTTTTTGTGGGGGGTTTTCTCTTTTGTGTCCTTTCTTTTCTCTTTTTGTTTTGTTTGTGTTGGTGTGCAATGAATCGGGGATTCATTTAAAGACCACAGCCTGTCTGGGACGGCTACTGGCAAATAGTGTACACTTAAGCTGTAATAGGAGTCCAGACTGGGTTTTGGAAACCCATGGTCCTGGGGACCGTGCTTTATAGGAGTCTGGATCGAGCTCTGGGAGTTTGGAAGTTCTGGGAATTTTTCCTTACAGCAAGTCTAGACTGGAGTTCCGGGAACTCACTGGTGTAATTTGTGTTTGTTTTGTTTTAGTTGATTGTCCGGACAAATGGGTAAAGTTGTGTTGTAGATTAGCATTGTTGTAATTGTTTGTCTTGTTGTTCAGATGGCCGTAATGATTATGGCACAGCATTAACTGCTGATGCTAAAATTCTGCATAAGCTACATCCAGAAAATGTCAAATATTTGAGACAATTGGAAAAGAGATTTAAATTTGATGGAAGTTAACCAATGAATTCTTGTGATGACTTGCTTAGAAACCTTGAAGCATATGAAATAGTTACAAAAGAAAGTGGGGGAAAATAGAACTAGAGCAAGCACAGAATTCAGAGAAAAAAAAAAACCCTCCGTGCGGCACGTTAAATAGAAAGTTGGTAGGAATTTGGAATTCTGGGCTGACAGTTTAATAACCATGGGAAAATTTATGTGTTGCTGTGTTTGTCTATGTTGTTTAACGAGATCTCAGAAGCAAGGGACTATTTACGGAGACTCTAAGTTTATGCATAAACGTAATCCAGATAGATACTGTGTTGTATTAAGGTGCAAAGAAAAGAAAAAAAAAACAAATGAAGTATTTGCTGACTCTTTTCAATGTAATGTTTTATCGTGCAGTTTGGTTGACAAAACATGATCTATTCTGTTTCAGGGGAAAGCTTTTCCTGATTTCAAATGTTAACCTGCCTTGTGCAGCCTCTTAAAATTACTTACCTTGAAATTTTACTATGTATTTAAATAAATGGGAAAAGAAGTTTGGTTTGACAGATAGGAAATTATGAGATCATTAATCTTGAGAAGGCAGGGAATATTTCCACCCGGTTTTAAAAACCAGGACTGTAATTTACTTTCACCACTCACTGCTGGTACATTTCTCCAGGGCCGTGCCAACACGGTAAGCGAGGTAAGCATGGCAGGGGGGCGCTCCCCTCTGGGGGGCGCTGCCGCACCATGCTCACCTCACTCGCCCTCACGCCCCATTGTTCGACTTCCCACCCTCTTCTCCCCCCCCCAACATCCTTTCTTTTTTTTTTCCTTTTTAAATTTACCTCCGTGCGGTTCCGCAGCGCAGCGTCAGTGAAGGAGGCGGCGTTCGCTCCCACGTCTCTAGCCTTCCTTCGCTGTGTTCCGCCTTCTTCTGACGTCATTTCCTTGACGTCAGAAGAAGGCGGAACACAGCGAAGGGAAGGCTTAGAGATGTCGGGAGCGCAGCGCCGCCTCCTTCACTGATGCTGCGCTGCCGGAACTGCCACGGAGGTAAATTTAAAAAGAAAAAAAAAAGAAAGGGATGTTGGGGGGAGAGAAGAGGGCGGACAGTTGAACAATGGGAGCGGTGAGGGCAGGGGAGAGATGAGAGCATGGATGCGAAGGGGGAGGGAGCAGAGGCGGGCCAGGCCAGGCCAACTGGGACATGGGAGCGAGAGGAGAGAGAGGAGCATGGATGCGAGGGGGGGGGGTCATGGAAGGGAGAGAGGGGAATTGCTGGAAAAGGATGAATGGAGGGGGCAGGGGACAGAGGAGCATGGATGGGCATGGATTGGGAGGGCAGGGCTCAGGGAGAGAGGGGAATTGCTGGATAGGGATGAATGGAGGGGGCAGGGGACAGAGGAGCATGGATGGGCATGGATTGGGAGGGCAGGGCTGAGGGAGAGAGGGGAATTGCTGGATAGGGATGAATGGAGGGGGCAGGAGACAGAGGAGCATGGATGGCATGGATTGGGAGGGCAGGGCTCAGGGAGAGAGGGGAATTGCTGTAAAAGGATGAATGGAGGGCAGGGGACAGAGAAGCATGGATGGGCATGGATTGGGAGGGCAGGGCTCAGGGAGAGAGGGGAATTGCTGGATAGGGTTGAATGGAGGGGCAGGGGACAGAGGAGCATGGATGGGAAGGCAGGGCTCAGGGAGAGAGGAGAAATTGCTGGACATAGAGGGGAGGGAAGAGAGATGAAGGAGATGAAATGAGGGAAAAGGAAGAGAGGAAATAAACTGCACATGGATGAAGAAAATAGGCAGAAGCTGAGGACCAGAAATGAAGAAGAAAGGAGGAAAGGAAAGAAATAAATGGAAAGGAAGCCCTGGAAACGGAGTTAAGAGGACAAATAGCAGCAGAATCAGATACTGGGCCAGCATGATCAGAAAAGAAAGTCACCAGACAACAAAGGTAGAAAAAAATTATTTTATTTTCATTTTAGTGTTTGGAATATGTCCACTTTGAGAATTTACATCTGCTATCTTATTTTGCAATGTATAGCAGTTTGTTTCTAAGAATATTGCTGACAATTCCTGTCAGTGTGGCAAGTGGTGAGCAATCATTTTCACCGGGGGGGGGGGGGGCGCCGCCGCCGCCACCACCAACTGATAGTCTGCAGGGGGGGCGCCAACTGATAGTCTGCAGGGGGGTGCCAACTGATAGTCTGCAGGGGGCGCCAGAGACTCTAGGCACGGCCCTGCACTTCTCCCTGCCTCCCCTCCCCTTTGGGGAATAGTTTACAAATTAGAAGGTAACCAGGATGTTGTTATGTGTGCAGGAAGAAGGGACTAGGCAGGGGAATGAGGAAATAGGAAAGATGAGATAGACAAAGGATGTTGAAGATGAAGAAGTACTGCAGGTAGGAAGAGTTTATAATTGCCCTGAGAAGCCCGTGATTGCTCTAGCTTGTGTTTTAAATGCTAGTCAGTCTCTGTAGTTTGTGTAGGTACTGTTCTTCCCTTAACGGCTCAGGATATTAAATTGTGCAAATGACATGGCTAGGCTGGTGGAATCTTGGAATATATTCTTTTAAATTAGTTCAATGTACACCGAGATTCTTATCTACTGTAGAGATACCGAATCTCAATGTCAAATTTAAATGGTACTATTTTTATTGTATATTCTTTGTTTTTTTCTCCTGGTATACCTATGTCATGTGTCTCCTATTATCTGTGTTGTGGCCATATTAGGAACTGTCTGTGTATTTAATGTACATGAGTCTACAAAATTCCATTGTTTGGGATTCTAGGATCTGTTTGTTAAAGAACTTTGTAAAAATAATGAGTTTTTCTTGTGTGTCTGGATTGTGGGTTAGCGGAGCTCTCAGCTCCTCTTACAGAGTTCATATATGACACCCCCTTGGCAGCTTCTGATATCATCATGTGGAATGCGCAGGCTGAAGCTGTCTTCAAAAGCTCAAACAAGTGTGGTAAGCTCTTCGGTCCAAGGACTCCCAGCATGTTAGCTAAATCATTAGCAACACAGCAGCGGTTGAAAATCAGATGAAAACCACAGTCATTGGAGATTTTTTACCTCCCCCCCCCCCGTGACTATGGGTGGGAACTTGTTCTTTGCAGCTAGGAAAATTTTTCATTCTTTCTTTCCTTCTTTCTTTTGTTTGTTCAGACTAATTATTTTACATCTAGGTTTTGTGAGACTGCTAATGGTTGCTATAAGATACTAGCTGTGTTTTGGGTTCTGCCTGATTTCTTCCTGAAGAATAGCTTTAAACAACCCAGCTTTACATAATTTGGTGTTTGTTTGTTTGATCCTATGTTCTCTTCCCTTGTGGAGAGGGAAGACTGAAAATTTGTTTTAAATTCCTGTCTCCTCTTTACAAACTGTGCTCAGAACTTTCTAATTACGAATTATTTGTCCAGTTTGTTGAGGCTTCCTTTTTGCAGTGTAAATATGTATAAAGTATTGTGAGTGTTACAGTTGTATTGACATACAATCCAGAGCTGGAAAAACTGAGGAAAATCATAAGAGATCTACAACCTATACTCCAGGAGGATGAATTACTGAAAGAGATATTCCCATCCCCACCAGTACTGGCCTTCCGACAACCACCCAACTTAAAACACAAGCTAATCAGAAGTAAACTTCCATCACAGACTGAAAAGGAACAGAAGGGCACAGGTCCCTGTAACTTATCCAGTTGCAAACTATGCCAAAATATTTCACAGGACCCCACAGTTACCCACAAAGGAAAGATATTCAACATAAAGGGATCTTTCACTTGCTCATCTTCCAATGTGGTATATATCATTCAGTGTAAAAAATGTAACGAAGGATGCTATATTGGAGAAACAGGCCAGATGCTTCACAGAACCAGGACACTGTACCAGTGATTTCACAGTGAGAATACTGAAAGGTAACTTTAAAACCATACAAGAACGTAAGACCTTTGAAGTCAGAATGATTGAATATTTTAACACCCAACAGAAAGGACTTAACAAGGACCTGGGGTTCCTAGCCCATTATAAACCATAAAGCTGTATGTCTCTGTTGATCACCCCACCCCTCACCTATCCACACCCATCCTGTTAGAATATCAATGATATGCTTTGATGTCCCCATGCATACCTCCGACCCACCCCCATCCTCCCACCCTGTCAGACTGTCATAGTAATGCTTGAAGGTTTTCACTTATATACACTGTCAGCTAGCACATTTGCTTATTTCCGATCTGACGAAGAAGGGCAACCTTCGAAAGCTAATCAAGAAATGTATTAAGTTATGTCCAATAAAAAAGGTATCATCTTATTTTCTTTTCCATGTTTTATTTTGTTTGATTTCTATTGATAACCTTAAGAGTGGACTAACACGGCTACCACACTCCTCTACTTAATAACTGAAAATAAACAGATATTCTTATGCCCTGCAGTGAACTTCCTGTGGGACAGTGCCCTTGTCTGATTTCATTATATTTTATCTTTCCAGTGCACTAATATTTTTCCTTTTATAGCATGGGGCTTCTCCTTTTGAAAGAGCATTTTTGTATTTTCATGTACTTATGTTCATAAGATCACTTGTACTGTGTTTCTGTATTTTCCTGCTATGTCTATACCTCAGGTAACTGAGATTCCAGAGAATTGCCCCCCCCCCCCCCCACTTTTTGGAAAGTGAATCTAGCTGAATGTTTAGATTAAGAAGTTGTGTGTTAATACGCTTGAAGCCAGCTGCTGTAAGTATTGCTATGTTTTTATGTAGATTTTGATGATTTCTTAATTTTTAATTCTTAACTAATTTCATTGAGAGTGGAGGAGATCCATGATTCCGGATTCCTGCAAGGGAAACAGCCGGAGACAGGAGCAGAGACAGTTGTGATAAGGACTGTCACTTTAAAAATAGACAGTTCCCTAGATAGGAGGGGGAACACAGGGAGAAATAGACCATCATAGCAGGAATGGAAGAACCTGACACTAGAAATTAGAATATTTAAGCAAAAAAAAAAAAATAAAAAGAGGAGGGGCAGGGGAATTCCTAGGAACAGAAAACCCCAGTGGATGGCTTCCTGATCTAGAGGTGTGAAATGTGAGCATAAAGGGCATTTTAAGTTAGAGAGAGAAGAAAAGGGTTCTCTCTCATGGATTCTATGGAACCAGAGGAGCCAGAGCTCACAGAGTCACATTACAATCACAGAAGTCTGTCAGAGGCGAGTGGGAGAAGAAGGATTTTCAGTTCCCCTATTGGAAAACGTTGAGTAGAGTGGAGAATTAATAGCACAATTAGGTCTGGGACTGCAGTCAGAGACAGGCAAATAACTAGTAAAATTAATAATTTCACTACAGAAGATTGAAGGGGGGCAGACTCAAAAAAGATGTCAGGAAGTATTTTTTCACGGAGAGGGTGGTGGATGCTTGGAATGCCCTCCTGCGGGAGGTGGTGGAGATGAAAACAGTAACGGAATTCAAACATGCGTGGGATATGCATAAAGGAATCCTGTGCAGCAGGAATGGATCCTCAGAAGCTTAGCTAAAATTGGGTGGCGGAGCAAGTGGGGGGAAGAGGGGTTGGTGGTTGGGAGGCTAGGATAGGGGAGGGCAGACTTATACGGTCTGTACCAGAGCCGGTGATGGGAGATGGGACTGGTGGTTGGGAGGCGGGAAATACTGCTGGGCAGACTTATACGGTCTGTGCCCTGAAAAAGACAGGTACAAATTCAAGATATGAGTTTATCTTGGCAGACTAGATGGACCATGCAGGTCTTTTTCTGCCGTCATCTACTATGTTACTAAGATGAAAAGGGAATCGATCCTGGGATATGGCTCAGAGACAGGAATCAGGAGGGAGGGATTAAAAGTTCCTCCATATAAAAAAACAACCCCCCCCCCCCCCAAAACTAAACAGAAGCAGGAGAGTGAAGGGAATACATGAAAAAGAAAAACAATACCCTATTTCCTCTGAAGGAAGGGTCTGCAACCAGTGATACAATTAATAACAGAAGTTATGTAAGCTATGCATGTCCCATTTAACACCCAGTTCTCCTGGTTCTTAAACTGGACGGAATATATAGGTTAGGGCAGGTTTTAGAGCTGGTTCTGGAAAGGTTCCAGTTGCAACCTGACTTCACCCTGTTCCATTATGTAGCTGCTTATGTGCATTCCTTTATTCAGTTAGCACCATCAGCATTAACACTACTGAAGCCACTGCTTGTTTCATGTATGATATTGTTTCTGCAAGCAAGCCAAACCACCACAAGGGTGGAGGTACACAAATTCCTACGAAAAGTAGAATCTGAGGAAAGGGGGAGTAGGAGGAAAAAAGCTCAGCGTATTCAATTGCACTTCTGTGAAGACTTCACAGAAGTGCAATTGAATACGCTGAGCTTTTTTCCTGCATCGGCAGTGGATTACAATTGTAGCAGAAGCCTTGCTTTCATTCTCTTTGAGCTTAATACTCGTATATCTATATATCACAAGACTCCTGAAGAAGGTGTCTGTAGCACCGAAACACGGCTGTGTTGAGTCGAGTGTATATTTAAATAAAGAGATTGTTCCTATCTACGTCGCCTACTGGTGTTGCTCAAGAGCCTACTCCTCCTACTCCCCCTTTCCTCTGATATTGTTTCTGTTCATATTATAAGCTATGTTCACTGAAATGAACTGTTCCAGTGACACTTCCTGGACTGCTTTCAAGTTAGGACTTTTTCTTCTTCCTGTGCTTAGTATTTGGTATTCTATGGTATCTCATGTATTGTTTCATGTTGCAAAACAAAATACTAAGGTTCCAATTGTTAATGACTGGTAATGAATTGCAAAGTTCTCATCTGCCAATGTGGATGTATAAGTACAGTGGGAGCTAGAGATGAAGGATGTTTACAGAGAACTGGAGAAAGGGAGGGGTGAAGGGCCTCCTGACCTGTATGTGCTGAATGTGCAGAGAGAGGACACTGTACTTTACGGAGGGATGAAAAAACTTTCTCTCTCATAAATTCTATGACAGATTATGGATTTACGAGTGGGACCCGAGAGGGGACCACTAACAGTCAGGACTGTACCCCAAAGGGACGTGGGAATTTCCCCTATGAAATGTTGTTTTGGATTACCCATATTTGACATTGAAAGATATGTATTTAAATGAAATAAATTCTATCTCATCCTCTTTATCTCATTTAAGAGAGAAAGGGTTACTGGCCCAAAACTCCACCACTTAAATTTGCTGTTCACAAGACCCAGCTGGGAGATTGGGTACTGGTCAATGCTGACCACACACACACACTATACCAGGATCAAGGGACCAGTAGTGACCCCTGCAAATTCTCCTTTGGATGGATAGAGATAAATGACAGAGGATACAAGATTGAGAAAGAAAAGAAAAATACCTACATGGATAACTCCTATACCAGACCTGCTTTGAGCTGGGATCCAGGTCCTGATGATACCTGCCTGGGATCCAGTGACCAGGTTTTGTACACTGTGAACCTTTAATAGACATTTGGACTACAGGGCCTGGGACATTCATTATAGGGGAAGAGCATATCTTCTATGGGTGTGCTAAAATAAGGATTGATATATCACTACCCCGACCCCACACAGGTGCTCAGACAAAGGGGGAATCGAGCAATTGAGTTGTTTAACCTTGTTAAGATTAGCAGACTGTCTTCTTTTGGCATAGGGGTAATACTAGTACCTCTCCTTTGAATAAGGTGTATATATATATATATGTATATGTATATGTGTGTGTGTATATATATATATATATATATATATATATATATATATATATATACATATATATATATATATATATATATATATGTATATGTATATGTGTGTGTGTATATATATATATATATATATATATCCTCAGAACAAACTATGGCAGTCATATGCTTATATATTAGTGAGCCATGGGTCAAGCCATGTCTCAACAGGCGGGGTATGGTAACTATAGTAACAAGAATATTCATAACAATGTGAGTTTTATAATACTGTAAAAATACTGTCAAAAAAAGTTTTTCTGTTCATGATGTATGCTTTGTGTTAAGCACAAATTTCCGGGAAGACAGGTTAACTCCCTTTGAAATTCTGTTTGGCAGACTGTATATGATCCCTCAGGTTTGCCCCACTGGAAAAGAGTCATGAGGGGGCTGAGGAATCATTAGCAACAAGAATGTTAATTAACACAAGAGGTTTCTCTGTTTAATGTGATTCCAGATCAGTTTGAACATCCTGAACATACTGAGCCTGAAAAGGTTCAAGCAGGAGACTGGGTCCTAATCAAGGTCATCAAGAGAAAGAACTGGGCCTCACCCCACTGGGAAGGTCCATATCAAGTACTCTTGAGGAACAAAGTACTTGGGTACACCTGTCACACTGCAAGAAGATAGCAGGACCTGGAGCTGAGATCAGGAAAACAGAATAGACCAAGTGACTATCCAGCATTACTTGTCTACCAGTTCAGTCCAGTAAGTCCTGCAGGCCGCCTGCACCTAGGGGCTCAACCTCTGGGAAACGGTGGTCAGAGCAGGTGAAGTTCTAGTTCTGCTCATTTTAGCCTGTTCATCTATAGCTTCAGTTCCAGTCTGGGTGCTCAGATCCTGCTTGTACTACTTGTGACAACCAACATTCTCGCAAGGGTGAGCCCGGCTAAGAAAACAAGAACCCAAGTGAGAATTTAGGGTCAAACTGGAGGTCTTGACATCAGATCCAGATGACCCACGTGAACAACTGACTGAAACCACAGTTTGGAGTCCATTTTGATGACTGGAAAACAGGAGAGCAATCAGGACCTTAATTGATAGACAGACAACAATCAGACTGGTCCTAGGAGCAATCTGTGGTATGACTCTAGGATCATCCTCCTGTTCCAGGTTTTGGACGCTGTAAAAAGGACATCAAATCCAGGAGCCTCCATGAATTTGTGAACTGAAACCAAAAGGGTTCAACAGAGGATAAATGACTCTAGGACATAGTATTTCATGACTATACAGGAACATCACATTTTGGTTGCAAACAAATGTTAAAATTCAAAGTAAATCAGTGTTACAAGTTGTTTTTATCTGCTATATGTTGTAACACAATCAGTTAGCCTCTGAAACAAAGAGCTAAGGGAAACATTCATGGTAAGATATTTTCCTTGGACAGTCAGATAAAGGAAATAATGCACTACATAAATTGTTCCATCCCATTGTGATGGTATTGATTGGTCATTCTTGCTCACGGTAGTATGCTGGGTTAAGAGAAAATTTTCACCAAGATCTATAGAGGCTATGATGTCATACTCTAAGTGACCATACGGCATTAATGTGGGAACAACCTTTGTCCCTGAGCAGTTGGAGATGGCACTGGTCTCTAGGGGTGGTGCATGTCATACTTATGCGAGAGAAGGCATATGAGTGGGATTGCAAGCCTACTAAAACTAGAGCAAAGCCAGACTCAATCCAAAAGCTCCCAAACTGAATAGAACAGATGCCAAATGACCGTAGGAAACTCGATAAATGGTGAATACCTAGCACCCAAAATAAAAGATGAGCAGGAGCAAACAATTAATAATGGTGAGTTATTTACTCATAATAGTCACATTTCTTATTAGCTGACATGCTCCAAGGTTACATGTCCACTATTCCTAGGCTCATACAGTTAGATATACCTATGTAAAATGGTCTAATATCCTTACTATTTTTGTTTTTCATAGAATGAAAGGGAGGAAATGTTGTGAAAAAATGAAATCATTCTATGTATGTATTGTGATTATGCTTACCTTAGAGAAATGCATTGTCAGGTTCTCAGGTTCACAGCCCGCAGGGCCGGGCTCTGGAGCAAATGTGAGCCCTTGGGCTGCTGCCGAGGAGCGGCAGCAGCAGGCAAAACCCACCAACCTATACTGGGCAAGCACACCGGCACCGGCAGGGACTGCAGGCACCGCCCAGCGAGCCGGAACACACGGACTGGAATCCCCCGGACTGGAGGACACAGGACTGGAACACTGGACTGGAATCCCCTGGACTGGAACACACTGGACTGGAGCACCCTGGACTGGTCCTTACAGCGTCACCTGCACTTAGCCACTGCCCCCCAAGGGTTGAGCCCCTGGGTTCGAGTGGCCGGCAGGACTTACTGGATGACACAGGGAGCAGGACTGGAAACAGAAGTACTCCTAAATCCTAAACTGACCTAAGTGCTCCCAAGCCCTAAACCAACAGAAGTGTTCCTCACAGTAAACTAACAGGGGTGCCCCTACGCCCTACACTAACAGAAGTGCAGGGAAGCCACAAGGGAAAAGCAAGGAAGAAAAAAACAAACACAAGAACTAGCAAAGGTGCTTCCTAAGCACCAAGCTACATCTGTGCCCCACAGCACTAAACTAACCAAGCACTAAACCCACAGAAGTGCTTCTAACAGAAACTAACAGGGGTGCCCCTACACCCTACACTAGCAGAAGTGCAGGGAAGCCACAAGGGAAAAGCAAGGAAGGTACAATACAAAGCTACCACAGGTGCTCATAAGCACCAAGCTATCACAGAGCTCCTACAGCACTAAACTACCAAAGGTGCTCCTAGCAGCACCAAAACCTGAAGTACTTCTATCAGCAACAAGAGGGAAAGCAGGGGAGCCAAGAGGGAAAAGCAGGGAAACTAACACAAGCAAAGCAGAAGTGCTTTAAACACAGCAGAACCAGAAGTGCTTCCAAAGCACCAAACACCGAAGGGCTTCTAAAGCCCCAAACACAGAAGGCTACTAACCCTCAAGCACAGAAGAGCTTCTAAAGCCACAGGGGAGCAACAAGGGAAAAAGCAGGGGAGCTAAACACATACAAGTCACAAGTGCACACTGCACTAACACTGACCTGGCCCTATAGCAATGTAGCAAAAGCAAACGTTGCAAAAGGCCCTGAAGGGAAGAACACCACTTCCTTATCAAGGCCCTCCCTGATGATGTCACACTCCCTAGACCAAGGCAGACAGCACACTGAAACCCAGAGAGGCCCAACCCACACCAATGGAGCACCGTGAAGCACTTGAAGCCAGTACACCCACACAGCTGTAGTAAGGTGAAACAATTAGAGTCATGCTGCTGGAAGCTGCCAGCATAGAGAGAGAGAGCTAGCTCAGAAAGGACAGACAAAAGAAACAGAAGCCAGCTAAGAAGCTGACCCCCAGGAAAAAGGTAAGTTTGAGAGGGGTTCTGACCACGATCATAACATGCATGCCATAGGCGGTCGGTGGCCCAACTGTTTGGGGAGGCTAAAGGGGGCAGGGTTAGGGGTGGGGCCAGGGGTGGAGCTTAAATCCATAATTGTCTGATCACACACAGAAAAAAAAAATAAATGTCACAATTAATACCTTTTATTAAATTTAGATATTAGCTATGTATCATATGTCAAAGAATAAAGTGGTTGCTCAAAGCATATACTAACCACAATCGCTCAACTGCAAAACACTATGCACAACTTTGTGCAAAAACACACTCTGAACCTTACTGTACCATAAATATTACACTGGGCAGAACCTAATACACCAATATACCACCCATACGGAAAATGCAGACCGTCAACAATATTGAAACAAGGGATCATAATATCACAATTCTCATGTAGAGCCACAAAACATCCTAATTCATGTTTAATGTGGGATAAAATGTCATAAATAAGTAAATAAACTTTTAATGTTGAACACCTAATTCTCAAAGTGGACATATTCCAAACACTATAATGAAAATAAAATGATCTTTTCTACCTTTGTTGTCTGGTGACTTTGTTTTTCTGATTGTGCTGGTCCAGTATCCGATTCTGCTGCTATCTGTCCTCTTAACTCCGTTTCCAGGGCTTCCTTTCCATTTATTTGTTACTTTCCGCCTTTCTTCTTCATTTCTTGTCCTACATCCGTAAGTAAAAGCTGGGTCCTCCGCAAACTTGACTGTCCAGTCGATCCAGCTTTTGCCTATTTTCTTCATCCACGTGCAGTTTTTCTACTCTCTTCCTTTTCTGTTATCTCATCTCCTTTCTCACTCCTCCCTCCCCCTCCTTGTCCAGCAACCCTCCTCGCCCCCTACCCTCCCCTCCATCCACCCATGTCCAGCAACTCTCCTCTCCCCTTCTTCCACCATGTCCAGCAACCCTCCTCTCCCCTTCCCTCCATCCAGCAACCCTCCTCTCCCCTGCCCTCTCCTCTTCTTCCACCATGTCCAGCAACCCTCCTCTCCCCTTCCCTCCATCCACCAACCCTCCTCTCCCCTTCTTCCACCATGTCCAGCAACCCTCCTCTCCCCTTCTTCCACCATGTCCAGCAACCCTCCTCTCCCCTTCCCTCCATCCAGCAACCCTCCTCTCCCCTGCCCTCTCCTCTCCCCTTCTTCCACCATGTCCAGCAACCCTCCTCTCCCCTTCCCTCCATACAGCAACCCTCCTCTCCCCTTCTTCCACCATGTGCAGCAACCCTCATCTCCTCTCCCGTCTGCCCTGTTTCCTTCCTGCCACCCCCCCTCCCCCGCCGTACCTTTAAATATTATAGTTTTGCTGGAGTCGCGGGCAGCCGGCATTGAAGACATCGGCAGGCTTACGCCGGTTCCAGCAACCTTCCCTTCCCTCGTTGCAAGTCGGATGATGGCTCCACCCTCGTAGAAACAGGAAATACGTCAGAAGAGGGCGGAGCCATCATCCGACTTGCAACGAGGGAAGGGAACGGGAAGGCTGCTGGAACCGGCGTAAGTTTGCCGATGTCTTCAATGCCGGCTGCCCGCGACTCCAGCAAAACTATAATATTTAAAGGTACGGTGGGCGGCGGGGGGCGGGGCAGTGGCGGGCTGGGGAGGCTTAGCCTCCCCAAGCCTCTTATACGGGGCGCCTATGATGCATGCTATGAAATAATAGAATTAGTTAGGCCTTACTGCAGAATAGAGTAAAGAAAGGTCATGCATAGGCCATGACTTTAGTTCACTAGCTCGTTAGCAAGGAAATAGGATGAAATCATCTCAGTCAGCTGAGTATGTGAGCCTTATCTCAGTAGCCATTAGAGGGAAAAGCAAAGAAATGTTTACTTCATTAAATGTTGTCCAGAAAGTTCTGCAGCTGTGAAAAGCTTGCTAGTCAGAAGACCTTCTCAACTATATCATCGCATTGGTATGTTTTAATTAGCTAGAAGTCTACTTATCTTATTAGAGAAACATAACTTCAAAGGTAAGAAGAAGTGATTGCTTTTTACCTCATTAAAACTTAGTTAGAAACATATGCACCTGTTGATGGTTAGATAGCAAGTTCTTTGCCTATTTAAGTTAGTACTTGAGAGTTTTAGATCAGACTGCATCAGGATTTTTGCCTTGATGGATTCTCTCTGTGCACAGATCTAATAAACTGCAGAATTTGCTCAGAGTCCTGAGAGTGTGCTTTTCTTTGGTAAGAGATTCAAATTTCCCTAACACTTTACAATCACAAGTATTGTAGAGCCTGTGTGAGGAGGCCTGACCATTGCTCATTGGCCTGCAGGCACCGGTCATGACATTCCAGGGGCATAGCTACGTGGGGCCAAGGGGTCTTGGGCCCCCACAGATTTGGCTCTGCCCCCCCCCCCCCGTCGCTGCCCCTTTTGCCCCCCCCCCCCCCCACCGTTGCCAACTCTCTCCCGCCGCTGCCGTCAGGTACCTTTACTGGCGGGGGTCCCCAACCTCCGCCAGCCGAAGTCCTCTTCAGTGCCGGTCTCCGGCGTGTTGCTGATCTGGAAGGATTCTGTTTCTGTGAGTCCTCCTGACGTCCTGCATGTAGGAACCTCATCATCAACTACAGAAGACGTCTGACCGCTGTGCTTGCCAACAAGGGTTTTGCCACCAAGTATTAGGTCTTGTTTGCCAGAGGGATTAAATACTTATTTCCCTCTGCAGAATGCAAATAAATTCATATACTTTCCACAATGTGATTTTCCGGATTTAATTTGTGATGTGCTATCTCTCACTGTTACCAATAACCTACCCTTCAATTATGGGCTGCTCATGTCTTTGTCAGTGGGCAAACTTACAAAATCAGCAAGGGATCAAATACTTATTTCCCCCACTGTAAGTGCATTCACTCTGCCGCTCCCCAGTACCTCTCCACTCCTGTCTCCCCCTACGTCCCCTCTCGAGTACTCCGTTCTGTAGATAAATCTCTCTTATCTGTCCCTTTCTCCTCTACTGCTAATTCAAGACTCCGTTCCTTTTATCTCGCTGCACCTCACGCCTGGAATAGACTTCCCGAACCTGAACGTCTAGCCCCGTCTTTGGCCGTTTTCAAGTCCAAACTCAAAACCCACCTCTTTACCACTGCTTTTGACTCCTAACTCACTTGCCCTGTCCTTTATCCTCACCTCTTTATTCCCTTACCATTAATTGTTCTGTCTGTGTACTGTCTTATCTAGATTGTAAGCTCTTTGAGCAGGGACTGTCTTTGTATATGGTGTACAGTGCTGCGTATGCCTTGTAGCGCTATAGAAATGATAAGTAGTAGTAGTAGGATTGTGAAAAATTACAAGAGGAGCTTACCAGACTGGGAGACTGGGAATCCAAATTGCAGGTGACATTTAATGCGAGTATGCACAAAGTGATGTATGTGAGAAAGAGGAGCCCGAACTATAGCTATGTGATGCAAAGATCCACATTAGGAGTCACCGACCAGGAAAGGGATCTAGGTGTCATCACAGATAATTCTTAGAAACCCTCTGTTCAGTGTGCAGCAGTGTTTAAGCAAATAGAATGTTAGGTATTATTAAGAAAGGAATGGAAAACAAAAAAGAGGACGTTATAATGCCTTTGTGTGACCGCACCTCGAATACTGTGTGCAATTCTGGTCACTGCACCTCAAAAAAGATATAGTGGAATTATAAAAGGGATAGAGAAAGGCGAACAAAATGATAAAGGTGATTGAATGACTTTTCTATGAGGAAAGGCTGAAGTGGCTAGATTTCTTCAGCTTGGAGAAAAGACGCCTGAGGGGAGATATGATAGAGGTCTATAAAATAATGAGTGGAGTGGAACAGGTAGATGTGAATTGCTTGTTTACTCTTTCTAAAAATACTAGGACTAGGGGTCACGCTGTAAAGCTACAATTTAAAATAATTCAAAGAAAATATTTCTTCACTCTACATGTAATTATAATTCAAAGAAAATATTTCTTCACTCTACATGTAATTAAACTCTGGAATTCATTGCCAGAGAATGTGGTAGCTTAGCAGGGTTTAAAAAAGGTTTGGATAACTTCCTAAAAGAAAAGTCCATAAGCCATTATTAAGATGGACATAGGGAAAATCCACTGCTTAAAATATATTGTATTGTACTGTTTTGGGACCTTAACAGGTATTTGTAGCCTGGATTGGCCACTGTTGGAAACAGGATGCTGGGCTTGATGGATGTCTGTTCTTATTTACAGCCCTCCTGACCTGATGCACCAAGTCTCCGAAACAACTGCAGCTCTCAGGGTTCCAACCCCCAGTGTTCTTGAGGCAGCGCAAACTCTGGGTGAGTGATCTGTACCTCTTCTAGTTGCTTTTCCAACTTTCTCAGCTGCTTTTGAAGTGGAGGCTTATTCTTCAGCAACTGAGCCATTGGTCGATGCTCCTCTTTGCTCTGGGCCCTTGAACTCTCTAGTCCTTTCTGTGCCATTTCTACAGCCAGGTGGAGGCTCCGTAATTCCTCCCAATACCTATAAGTTTGCTCCACTCTCTCATTCCCCAGGGCTTATAGCTAGGTCTGATCTTAATTCCACTTTTCACCTCTACCATTTGCTGTTGGAGGGTCTTCTCTTCCTTCTGTACTTGAAATGCATACTCAGCCGCTTACTTTGACTTATCTGCCACAGTCTTAATATAGTGGTCGGCCTCTTTCAACTTGCTAGCTAAATCCTGCGGTGGTCCTGAACCTCTACCGGGTGATTCCCAGGGGGTTCTGTCTCTCCCCCTAGTTGAGACACCATGACAGAGAACTAATCTGGGTCTTCAGTCACCTCTAAACCACAGGAGTGGACTATTTTTCCCACTTCTTGGGCTGCACCTTAGGTAGGCACTTAACCTCTACCTGTTTTTCATGACGAGTCCCTTTTCTTTCTTGGGTCTTCTGGGCTTGGGTTGTAACTCACTCCCTTGCTCAGGCATCACTCTTCTTTGCTGCCCATCCACTTGTCTGGCTTTAGGCTTCCTGCCTTTGACAGGGCACTTAAACTTCCTGAAGCCCTTTGACTTCTGGCAGGTCACTTAATTTGCTCCCTCTTGGAGACTTCATTATCTTTCTTCCTCCTGGGGACATTTTGGCTACCCCCGTAGGCCCTCTGTCAGTCACCCCTTATGACTGAGACCAAGTCAGCATGGCTTTTGTGTGGGGAAATCTTGCCTGACCAATTTACTTCAATTCTTTGAAGGAGTGAACAAACATGTGGACAAAGGGGAGTCGGTTGATATTGTGTATCTGGATTTTCAAAAGGCGTTTGACAAGGTACCTCATGAAAGGCTACAGAGGAAATTGGAGGGTCATGGAATAGGAGGAAATGTCCTATTGTGGATTAAAAACTGGTTGCAGGATAGGAAACAGAGAGTGGGGTTAAATGGGCAGTATTCACAATGGAGAAGGGTAGTTAGTGGGGTTCCTCAGGGGTCCGTGCTAGGACCGCTGCTTTTTAATATATTTATAAATGATTTAGAGATGGGAGTAACTAGCGAGGTAATTAAATTTGCTGATGACACAAAGTTATTCAAAGTCGTTAAATCGCGACAGGATTGTGAAAAATTACAAGAGGACCTTACGAGACTGGGAGACTGGGCGGCTAAATGGCAGATGATGTTTAATGTGAGCAAGTGCAAGGTGATGCATGTGGGAAAAAAGAACCCGAATTATAGCTACGTCATGCAAGGTTCCACGTTAGGAGTTACAGACCAAGAAAGGGATCTGGGTGTCGTCGTCGATAACACACTGAAACCTTCTGCTCAGTGTGCTGCTGCGGCTAAGAAAGCGAATAGAATGTTGGGTATTATCAGGAAAGGTATGGAAAACAGGTGTGAGGATGTTATAATGCCGTTATATCGCTCCATGGTGCGACCGCACCTTGAGTATTGTGTTCAATTCTGGTCGCCGCATCTCAAGAAAGATATAGTAGAATTGGAAAAGGTGCAGCGAAGGGCGAGTAAAATGATAGCGGGGATGGGACGACTTCCCTATGAAGAAAGACTAAGGAGGCTAGGGCTATACAGCTTGGAGAAGAGACGGCTGAGGGGAGACATGATAGAGGTATATAAAATAATGAGTGGAGTGGAACAGGTGGATGTGAAGCGTCTGTTCACGCTTTCCAAAAATACTAGGACTAGGGGGCATGCGATGAAACTACAGTGTAGTAAATTTAAAACAAATCGGAGAAAATTTTTCTTCACCCAACGTGTAATTAAACTCTGGAATTCGTTGCCGGAGAAAGTGGTGAAGGCGGTTAGCTTAGCAGAGTTTAAAAAGGGGTTGGACGGTTTCCTAAAGGACAAGTCCATAAACCGCTACTAAACGGACTTGGAAAACTCCAAAATTCCAGGAATAACATGTATAGAATGTTTGTACGTTTGGGAAGCTTGCCAGGTGCCCTTGGCCTGGATTGGCCGCTGTCGTGGACAGGATGCTGGGCTCGATGGACCCTTGGTCTTTTCCCAGTATGGCATTACTTATGTACTTATGTACTTATGACTGTTTTATGGCCCATTTTTGGCCTTTTTCTGTTCCATAGCTGTGCCCCACTCCCAGGGCCGGTAGTCTTTTGAATTTGCAGGGCATTGCTGCAATACTAACCAGATTTCTTGCCACTTCTAGTCCCAAATGCCCATCCTGGAATTTTATTTATTTAATCCTTAATGCACACTCACTGGTCTCCCACCACACCAGTATATGCTGGAGTACTGGCTTGGAAGTTATGCTCCACTCCAGGATTTCCAACTGTTCCAGTTGCCGCTTGTAATGCAGCCATTTCTAGCTTCAGCCCCAGCATGGAGTCTCTCACTCTCTCTGATCAGCTGTGTATTCTGTAGTTGGCCTTGATTCAAGACACCTTGTAACTTCTACTCCAAATCAAGTTCCTGAACTGCCCCAGCTGCAGCTTCTCTGGCAGCAGTTCAGCCTTTAATACACTTTCTGCACAGCTTTTAATTTTATACTTTCTGCTCTGCAGTCTCCCATAGCCAGCTTCTCAGTAGCAGTTTCAGTTCCATCTCCGCTCCAATATTTGGTTGGAAAGTATTATGCAGAAAAAAACCACCAAAGTGTAAAGAACACCAATGTCCCACGAGGAGTCACAGAAGAAAGCGAGGAGTGTGAACAGAATCAGGCTCTTCAAAACAGACCAAAGACACTTAATATGGATTGCAAATTTTAATAGAGAATGACTCAACACAGTACCATGTTTTGGCACTAAAAGTGCCTTCCTCAGGAGTCTGCACAAATACAAATAATAACAATTATAAAAGTCTTAAATATATACCAAAAGATGAGCATAAAAACATAAATATTAGATATTTAATATGCAATGGTGGGCTAAAAACTTTTAAAATTCAAAATAGAAAGTGAAATGAAAAAGATAGAATAAAAATGAGTTATAGATTAGACAATCAGATAAAATACAGTTTCAGAAATATAAAAAGGGACAAGCAAATGCGCAACACTGATTAAAGAGGACCTAAAGAGATGTGATGTTGAAAAACTTGCTATTGTTTAGAAGCCAATGCATAGGGTCAAAGGTGCTTCTTAAAGAGAGACAAAAATTGTTTATATATGTCAAAAAACATAGGTATATAGGTATATATAGTTGTGATGCAAGAACTAATCTTGATGCACGTGTCTGGCAATTTTATTGTTATATCTTCAAAACTGAAACTTTGTGGTCTAAAAAGAGGTCATAGGAAGTGCAGAAGTGGGAAATGAAGGACAGCTAGACAAGCCACTGGTACAACCAATCCACTTTATTCTTCAAACATGTAAAAAAAACTTGTCTAGGGTCACTAGTAAAGTGTTATCTAAATTTCCGTGATATTGCTCTGATGTAAGATGGGATCAAAGGAACTAGAGGACGCAGAAAGAAATCAACGAAGATTGACAAAGGCTCAAGAATGGAGCCGTTGGCTGACACGATGGGTCTGCCTGGAGGTTTATAAAGGGATTTGTGATCTTTGGGGAGAACATAAATGGTGGGCACAACAGGGTTTTCAACTGTAAGGAACTCTTTTTCTTTGGAAGTGAGGAATCCCATTTGGGATGTGATATCTATCAGTTCTCTGATATCTTATTGAATGGTTGCAGTCGGATCATCTTGAAGTGGTACATAGTATTGTGAATCATGGAATTGTCTGTGGATTTCTGTGATGTAATCTTCACGATTCATGATGACTACTCCTCCATCTTTGTCATCTGGTTTGATGATAATGTCTGGATTCTTGGCCAAATTGTACATGGCTTCGCGTTCAGGTCTGGTGAGATTATAGTATCTTTGACATGATCTGGATTCAAGCTTCTGTATGTCTTTGGTAATACATAAATTGAAGGCTTATATAAGTGGATCTGGAGGTCCTGAAGGAATCCATTTGGAACATTATTTCACAATGGATACTTCAGTACTAGGATGGGGAACATTATTAATCTCAAGAAAAATAATTTTAGAAATGATTGGCATTTCAGCACAATACTTAATTATTGTAGAGCTAAAAGAATACCTAGGGGCAGTGGTGTGCTGGAAAATTTTTAACAGGCTCTTTTTTCGGGCATAGCCAGCAGTACAGTGTGTGTGTGTATGGGGGGGAGAGGCTGAGGTGGATTGGAGGGCAACACACTCCTCAATCTCCCCTGCGCCCCCCATGCGAGCATGCAAGGCATACCTTTGCTGGCAGGGGTGCCGACTATCTTTCTCTTTTGATCTAGGCACAGGAAAAAAAAGATTTTAAATGCTCCCAGGTTTCAACCTAATTCATGTTTAATGTGGGAATATAAATCTCATAAATAACTTAAAATAAGTAAATAGATAGAAACTCTGGATGTTGAGCACCTGATTCTCATAATATGATATCTGTTTTAGTGGCTCTTTCCAGAAGAAAAGAAAAATCTCTGCATGAATACAACACGTGCTAGAGTGTCCCTATAACCAGCCCCTCCTCCAAATGACACACTAATTACGATTTATAACAATTTACTACTCTACCTATGAAAAGCTGGCATGTTTGAACATATAAGTGAGATTAAATAAACATGCTACCAACATTAAAGAATGACAACATAGTAACATAGTAACATAGTAGATGACGGCAGAAAACGACTTGCACAGTCCATCTAGTCTGCCCAACAAGATAACTCATATGTGCTACTTTTTGTGTATACCCTACTTGGATTTGTACCTGTGCTCTTCAGGGCACAGACCGTATAAGTCTGCCCAGCACTATCCCTGCCTCCCACCACCGGCTCTGGCACAGACCGTATAAGTCTGCCCAGCACTATCCCTGGATGCAGCAGCTCAAAGGACTGTTTGATTTGTTTGGGATGATGGCTGTGCGGGGTAGGGAAAAGAGACAAACCTCTGAGGAATCTTGACAATATGTCTTCTTTGAGCTGCAGCCCTGCATTCACTGTTGCTGGCTTCCTTTCTTCTCCTGGGCTGGTACATCGGTGGCCTGAAGCAAGAACCTTGAGCTGCGATCCTCAGGCTTGTGGCAGGCAAAACAAAAAAAACCAGTATGAAACCGTGTGTAGGGCCGTAGCCCTGCATGCGCTGCTGCCGGCCCGGCTTCCTTCCTCCTCCTTCCCCTCAGTATGTAACTTCCTGTTTTGGAGAGGGAGGAGGAAGGGAGCCGGCCCGGCAGCAGCATACGCAGGGCTACGACTCCGCGCACGGTTTCATGTTCTTTTTATGTTTTGCTGCGAGCGAGGGTCATCGGACTCGGAGTGAGAGACGTCCAGCCACAGGGCAGCTGGAGCTGACGCTGCCAGGAAGGGATCTGAGCCACCCCAGCCCAGATTTTGGGAGCCGGTTGTTAAAGTTGAACAACCGGCTCCCAAAATTATTTAAAAAATAACAAACGGCTCTGGCGAGCTGGCTCCAGCACACCACTGCCTAGGGGCCTTAGAATACAAAAAGCTCCAAATATGTTTTTAGATGATCAAGCTTTTTTAGATAAATGGTGTCCAATTTTAAATAAATGTAGTTTTGATTTAATGATTTTAATTGCAGAAACATCCAAAAATAAAAGCAAAAATTTAAAAGAAATACAAAATGTCAAACTAGATACCCTAAAAAAGTAAGATCCCAACTTTGACACTATACTCAAAGACATAAAGACACACAAATTTAAGGGAGAGATCAAAGAGATGAAAAATAAAAATTTTAAACGTGACGAGGAAGATTACAAACGCAGAATTTATTCAGGCCTCTCATAAACTGTCCTCTAAGTTTAGATATCCTGACGTTTAACCTTGGCACCCCAATTCTGTTTATTTATTAGGTCTGCTTCACCCGTTTGGGCAGCAGAAGCCATGGGCTCTCTGTACTATCCTGGAAAGAACTGCATATCCCCTCTAAATACTTAATTACTCTAACCTTGTATCTGCTCTGTCAGATTTACAGTCTAGGCAGAAGCAAATTCAGTAATTTAGGAGGAAACCCAGTATTCAAAAGATATAATAAGATAGTTTATTAGCAAAAGCATCTTACCCAAAGATAGTACCAGAAGTTCAGACATTCACATGGTAGAACAACACTTCACGACTGATGACATGTGCCTTCAAAGATTGCTGGCTTCACTCTTCTTCTCCGAAAACACTGCTTAGGTAGCAGACCTTTTATACAATTTTGGTCCTATAGATCCCTATGAGCATTTCACTTTCCCACCTGCACTTTCATCATAATTGGCACATATATCCAATTATGCCCAAGTTCTAACTTTTCTTATCTTTCATCCAATTAGGACCAAGTTTCAACCTTAGCAAGTTTGCTTATCTCTTATCCAATCATGACCAAGTCTCAGTTTTCTTATCTCTTATCCAATTATGATCAAGTTTCAGCTCTCCTATCTCCAAACTTCGCTTACCCTTAAATTGAACTTTTCTTCACCTGGCCCAATTAGTTTTATAGTTTCTCAGTATGCCTATGTCCAGCTACACACAACCCTTGCCAACTTTGTAACTCTGCCAAGGTTAAGCAGGCTGTCACATTTCTTCAGTGAAGTATCAGGACTGAGAGATGCTATGATTTTAGAGGCCTAGTTTACTTTAGAAAGCCTGATCCTGTTTTTCACTGCATTCAATTTGTGACAATTATTTACAATTCACACCTGAAGTCTCTATATTTCTGAAGTTCCTTTACTGAATAACACAAAGATTACTCACAGTCAGATGTAATTCAGAAGCACTGCCCCATGGCATAGAGACTCCGTAATTCTGAGAAGGCATTAGCTCAGAGCTGGGTGACTGGAGTGCAATATCTCTTCAGTAAGATATACACAAGGTAAAAAACCAAGTACATAAACAGGGGGTATGGCAGGAAAGGGTGCTGTCTTAACAAGATGGAGACTGACTCCATGTGAGAGGGATAGAGAAGGACATTGCGAAGGATGTAAAAAGAATTGAAGCAGTGCAAAGAAAAGCTACGAGAATGGTAAGGGATTTGCGTTACAAGACGTATGAGCAGAGACTTGATGACCTGAACATGTATACTCTGGAAGAAAGGAGAAACAGGGGTGATATGATACAGACATTCAAATATTTGAAAAGTATTAATCCGCAAACGAACCTTTTCCGGAGGTGCGAAGGCAGTAGAACGAGAGGACATGAAATGAGATTGAAGGGGGGCAGACTCAAGAAAAATGTCAGGAAGTATTTTTTCACGGAGAGAGTAGTGGATGCTTGGAATGCCCTCCCGCGGGAGGTGGTGGAAATGAAAACGGTAACAGAATTCAAACACGCGTGGGATAAACATAAAGGAATCCTGTTCAGAAGGAATGGATCCTAAGGAGCTTAGCCGAGATTGGGTGGCAGAGCCGGTGGCGGGAGGCAGGGATAGTGCTGGGCAGACTTATACGGTCTGTGCCAGAGCCGGTGGTAGGAGACGGGGCTGGTGGTTGGGAGGCGGGGATAGTGCTGGGCAGACTTACACGGTCTGTGCCCTGAAAAGGACAGGTGCAAATCAAGGTAAGGTATACACAAAAAGTAGCACATATGAGTTTATCTTGTAGGGCAGACTGGATGGACCATGCAGGTCTTTTTCTGCCGTCATTTACTATGTTACTATGTTACTATGACACACACTGGCTCAGGGTGCAGGGAGAGACCCACCAATGAGAATAGAGCCTGCCATCTAGCAACAGTACAACCAATAAAAACAGTTTTATGCAGACAGGCCAGTGTAGCTACATTCCCTGAGAACCACACCACCCACAATGCGGAGTTGCCAGGTGGGCTGGTTTCCCACCCAATTGGGCTGGTTTTTAAACCAGGATGCGGGAAATTATCGAAGGTTGCGGGCTGCGGGAAATTGGGCTTCTTTTTCACTGCAGCTGTGCAGGGTGTGGGCTCTTTTTTCGGGGCTTCTATTTGTCTAATTTGGTCCAATAGAAGCTTTTCCGGGGCTTCTATTGGTCCAATTTGGTCCAATAGAAGCTTTTCCGGGGCGGGGTTGACATCGGGGGCGGGGTTTATGACGCCAGAGGTGTCGTTGGGGACGGGGAAATGACATCAGAGGTGATGTCAGGGGGCGGGGTCGGTGACGTTGGAGGCGGGGTCGATGACGTTGGAGGCGGGGTTTGACATTGGGCGGGTTTTGGGCTGGTTTAAGGCTGATTTTGGGCGGGGAAAATTTTTCCCATCTGGCAACCTTGCCACAATGCATTGTTCATGTGACTCTGCAGTGAGAATGACAGCAAAGGTATCAAACTCATCTGCAGGGCCACATTATAAATCAGGGTAAGGCTGTCAGAGCACAGAACAGAACTATATACTCATTTGCTAAAGTAAAGCCATACAGAAACCATAGGAATCACAGAACAAAAGGAGACCAGTCAGACAGAGAAGATACTCTTTTTCACAAAGTCCCTCCACAAGCAGAAGCAGAAGAAAGAATACACACAGAACCAATTAGGAAGAGGATAAGAAGTGAGTCAGGGGACTGTTATGCTTCTCCCTCCAATAGTCCTCTGTCACCCACATTTACGGGCATGTTTACTAAGGTGCGGTAAGGAAAATAGCGCTTTACTGACACTGGCACATTAAATAGTGCCTGTGCCTCAATAACGTGTGTTAATGGCTGTAATTAGCATGCATATATGTTCTATATGCACGTATGCATGAAAGTAGTCCTGTAGAGCAACTGCTATACTAATGGGAATGCTGTGTAATGGGAGCTTATGCTCTGTCCTGCAGAATGATCAGAGAGGGTCCTAGTGTGACAAATGATGAATGTGACAGTGAATATTACAAAGCTCAGGGCCCCTTTTACCAAGCTGCGGCAAAAGGGAGCCTGAGTAGGTGATGGTGCACAGGGCCGTGCCAAGGGTCTCTGGCGCCCCCCTGCAGACTACCAGTTGGCGCCCCCCCCCCCCCCCGCACCTGCCTGGCTCCAAGGCAGCGATTCCCCTCTCTCCCCTGCC
The DNA here is from genome assembly GCF_901765095.1 of Microcaecilia unicolor. Classification (NCBI taxonomy): domain Eukaryota; kingdom Metazoa; phylum Chordata; class Amphibia; order Gymnophiona; family Siphonopidae; genus Microcaecilia; species Microcaecilia unicolor. The sequence goes on along the minus strand of NC_044040.1, from coordinate 106,763,060 downwards.
CTCCCGCTCCCATGTAGGAACTGCCCGCCCTCTTCTCCCCCCCAAGATCCCGTTCCTTTTTTTTTTCTTTTAAATTTACCTTCCTCCGGCAGCGCAGCGTCAGTGAAGGAGGCGGCGCTCCCAGTCCCGATGTCTCTAGCCTTCCCTGGTTCGCTGCTCACTGCCCCGCCTTCTTCTGACGTCAAGGATGACATCAGAAGAAGGCGGGGCAGTGAGCAGCGAACAAGGGAAGGCTAGAGACGTCGGGACTGGGAGCGCCGCCTCCTTCACTGACGCTTCGCTGCCGGAGGCAGGTAAATTTAAAAGAAAAAAAAAGGAAGGGATCTTGGGGGGGAGAAGAGAGCGGGCAGTTCCTACATGGGAGCGGGAGGGCAGGATAAGCACGCAGCGGCGGCGCCCCCCAGAGGATAGCGCCCCCCTGCGGCGCTTACCCCGCTTACCGCATCGGCACGGCCCTGATGGTGCATGTATTTTCATGCATGCTGAGGCCCCCTATGACTCTAGGTAGTAAAAGGGTACTTTTTTATTTTTCTGTTGGAAATAGCAATACATCAAGTAAAGCACTTGCTGTGCATGTGTCCATTTCGGGGGGAGCCCTTGCTACCACCCATTGAGGTGGCGGTAAGGGCTCTCATGGTAAACCGATGGTAACCGGGTAATGTGTGGGTACACTGTAGCACGAAAAAATAAAATTGTGTAGTGGTGGATATGATGGTGCGCTTGGGGTCAGAAGTACCGCTGGGCTGCTGCGGTAGGCCAATGGTATTTCCTGTTTAGCCAGCGGTAAACTGACTGCTGCTTTGAAAAAGGTGCCTCAGGGGTCCTTTAAGGAAAATGTGGTAAAAAGTGATCTGTAGTAATGTGGGTGCAAATGTTGGACATGTGCTGATGTTGCCACCCCTCTTGGCTGGACTGTAGTGATGTGCTCCCAGATACCTGATGTTTGTAGTCGTGGCGAATAATCAGGGAACACACACTCACAGCCGAGGGAGTGGAACAAATAAACTAACCTCGTCCTTTACTCTCAAAGAATAAAGAAGGAAAAGAATCTAAATTTAGGATTTGTTCCTGAACTGGAAGAACCGCACCTTCAGATATGCAAATTATCTTTTTCTTTATTGAATACAAATGCAAACAAATTTTCATTCAAATAAACTCAAATTCACAATTAGTGTGAGGCTTAATAGAACTGCAATAACATATTCAACATTCAAATGTAGTTTTACATGTATACCCTTAACTTTTTCTGTTTCTTTCAACAGAATCACCTAAAAAGGCAGAAAAGAACTTTTTCAGATAAATATTTAAATTGTCTTTTTGTCAAAATCAGATATTTGTTTTTATACTCTTTCCTTGCTATTGATGTCAGAATTTGAGTCTTTATGGGTATTATAGAAGTTTGTGCAAGGATCTCACTTGAACCCAGAACACTTAGCAAGTCAAGAAAACATGGATTTTTTTTATATTTGATGTTGTTCTGTTCTTTAGTTTTCCCTTAAAATGTTGTGAAAAAATAATATATTTCTTTCAACACCCTTGGCAAATGTCACTTAGCTGTGGTTGAATTTATTTAGGTGAGGTCTTTCTTGTGTTGGAGCTCAGCCGAAACCCTTCAGAGGATAATTTCTCCAGATTTCTTCTTCCTAAACCTCACTTATAAAGAAAATAAATGGAGGCAAGACCCTTGAACTCCCTCTGTTCTTGTTCCGGCTCTGGTGACTATTAACCAATCTCAATACTGTGGCCACACTTTCTAATTGAAATAAAATAAGTTACAGGAGTACTCACTTCAAAGCCTATTTCTCACTGTTGGTTCCCTAAACTGTTGCAGGAGAAGACTTTTGCACTGCATACAGAGATCTCACACAACAACCCATTCCATATTCAAATGGTGATTCAACATTCTCCATCTCACAGACTTCACATATAAACATAACATTTCCCTGCACAGCTATCAGATCAATCTGGAGAATACAGCATACTCATACAAAAACAGTGCTGGATTTTCTTTAATCTGCAGTCTGATTCCGAACCCTGTACTGACCTCAGAACTCTCACCAACAACACACCTTTCCCACAGACACAGCTTAATGGCTTCTTTCTTCAAATCACAGATTCACCTCTCAGTCCTTCCCCTGTGTCAGAGTTAAAATCCTTACACACTTTTTCCTGACACCCTTATAGTTTCTTTCACTTAGTATAACTACCAGCAGAAATCACAGTCTCTCAGAACCTGAGTCTCAACTGTTTTCCCCTATTCTAAAAAGAGTAGGCAGCCATGTGTCCACTTAATACGTGAGCATACAGACTCTCATTCCACCTTCCTTGACCTTAAATTCCCTCAGAACTTAACCATTCCATTCACTGCATGCAGAAACATACCTTTCCTCCACTCAAAACCAAATTAAATATGGTTTAAACTTTCTCACAGCTTTCTATTAGTACTGCTTTCTCACCCAGAACATCAGTTTACCTCACATGTATTCAGAAACACAACCATGGAAAAGGCAGTCTGGTTCATTTAAGTACTCACTTCTCAGCTCAAATCATCTCATTTTCACTCACTTTTACTATCCAAGTACCCTTTTCCAAGTCACATTTCACTTTAAACTCATAAAATCCATGCCTTAATTCTTACTTTTCACACACTCAGCATACGTTTCTCTGTCTCACTCTCCATGTTCAGCCAGCCATTCTCTTCAGATCACCCAGTCTCCCTGGCAACTCACCCCCCCTAGAGGATCTGACATCACTCAACCAATCAGCTTGTCAGAGAAAGACAGTTTTTATTCTCTGATCTGTTTAGAATCTCCCTCCCCCATAGAAGTAAATGCAAAACTTCCTATACAGAGAATTTCAAAGTCAATTTTAACCTGACTTGTACCCAAAACAGAAAGGAACATTTTAAAGTACAATCCCCACCTAATCATGGTTTATTCCTTGAAAAATAAAACCATATTTAAGAAACATCTCACACTTTCTTCAGCTAACTCCATTAAAAATTTCCAAACTAACTTTAATCCTTTTCCAGCCAGCAACATCCATCAAAACCCTGGAACAGCCCCCCACAGAGCCCCAGAAAAAAACATTTAATATATGTTACCATATATTACATTTTGCCCATACTTAAAAATTAATATTGTCCCCAATATTACCATTACACCCACTCTCTCACCAACCATTTCTTCAACAAAGGCGGGACCATTATCTGAGCCTATGGCAAGGGGCAGTCTATACCTGGGGATGACATCCCTAAGGAGGGCTCGAGCTACTTCTGTGGCTTTCTCGGTGACTGTAGGGTTTGCTTCCACCCACCCAGAGAAAGTACAGACCATGACCAAGAGGTATCGGAACCTACCGCTCCTGGGCATTTCTGTGAAGTCTATGACTAGGGACTCAAAGGGTGTTAGTCCTCTAGACTGAACTCCTGGTGGAATACGGGGTCCCTGACGAGCATTATTCTGGGCACAGAGAGTACATCGGGCAGAGGCAGTGGCAACCAGATTATCCAATCCTTCCAGGACCACTACTCGACTGAGTAGGCGGGCTAGTGCTGTTTTCCCTAAGTGTGACAAGTCATGAGCTTGAGACACTATAGGCCAAGCTAGGTGGCGTGGCACCAGAACTCTGGTATCAGGGAGATGTAACCAGCCATCAGGTCTCCTTACTGCCCCTTCTTCTTGAGCCCATTTCTCTTCCGTTTGGGTGTATATAGGTGTCCATTCTTGCAGTCGAATTTGGAACAGGGGGGTCACAGTACCTGCTGGAGGTCCTCGAGCAGCTTCCTTGGCCACCCGATCAGCATGGCGGTTCCCTCGGGCCACTGGAGTATCTGTCCTTTGGTGTCCCCGACAGTGAATGACAGCTACCTTTTTAGGGGCCCAAACGGCCTCTAGCAACTGAAGTATTTCAGGTCCATACTTAACAGGTTGGCCTGCGGCATTTATGAGTCCCTTTTCCTTATACAAAGCTCCATGAGCGTGTAGAGTTGTGAAGACATACTTGGAATCAGTATACTTGGTCACCAGTCCTGCTGCTAGCTCCAGAGCTCGTATGAGGGCCACAAGTTCTGCTTTCTGGGCTGAAGTTTCTTGGGGCAGGGCCCTTGCTTCTATCACCTTGTCCTCTGTCACCACAGCATAGCCTGCCAATCGCTTGGAGTTCTCCACGTAACTGCTTCCATCTGTGAAATAAATTACATCTGGGTCCCTCCAAGGAACATCTTTGAGATCTGGTCGACTGGAGTACACTTCATCCATGGTTTGGATACAGTCATGATCTGGTGGTCCCTCAGATGCTGGCAAAAGAGTGGCGGGATTGAATGTAGCCACTGTTTCCAGGTGTATCCGTGGATTCTCACATAAGCTGGCTTGGTACTTAACCATGCGGCTATTTGTAAACCAGTGGTTGCCCTTGTACTCCATGAGGGTGAGAACTGCGTGGGGGACTTTGACAACCAGTTCTTGCCCCAAGGTCAACTTGTCAGCTTCCTGGACCAGTAAGGCTGTTGCTGCAATGGCCCTCAGGCAGGCTGGCCATCCTTTAGCCACTCCATCCAGCTGTTTAGACAGGTATGCAACAGGCCTCTGCCAGGATCCCATCATCTGGGTCAGCACACCCAGAGCAACCCCCTGTCGCTCGTGGACATACAGTGAGAAAGGTTTCTCCACATCAGGAAGGCCTAACGCAGGGGCTTGGAGTAGGGCTTTCTTTATGGCGATAAAGGATTGTTGAGCAATAGGTCCCCATTCAAATGGTTCCTTTTCACCCTCCTTTGTGGCCTGGTAAAGGGGTTTCACCATCAGTGCAAAATTTGGAATCCAAATTCTGCAGAATCCGGCTGCTCCCAGAAATTCCCTAACTTCCCTTCTGGACTTGGGTTGGGGAATTGCAGCAACCGCTTGCTTCCTACTGACATCCAGTCTCCGACTTCCCTGGGAAATGCAGAAGCCCAGATACTTCACTTCTGACTCAGAGTTGGGCCTTCGAGCGTGAGACCTTATAGCCCGCATCCAAGAGTAACTCCAGCAATTCTCTGGTAGCCTCGAAACACTCTTCCTGGGTCACTGCTGCAATCAGGAGGTCATCTACATACTGGAGTAAAACTCGCCTGGAAGGCTCAGATTTAAAAGTCTTAAGGTCTTGTCCTAGGGCAGTCCCAAAAATGGTGGGGGAGTTCTTGAACCCCTGTGGCAGGCGGGGCCATGTATACTGAAGCTTCCGTCCTGTTACTGGGTTTTCCCATTGAAAGGCGAAAAGCAGTTGACTGGCGGGGGCCACCCGAATACAAAAGAAGGCATCTTTTAGGTCCAGTGTCGTGAAATGGGTAGCTCCAGAAGGTATCAATCCAAGCAGGACATATGGATTAGGCACTACAGGGTGTAATGAAATAGTGGATTTGTTGACCACTTGTAAGTCTTGGACTGGCCGGTAGTCCTCAGTCCCTGGCTTCTGAACTGGCAACAGTGGCATATTCCATGGAGACTGGCAAGGTCGAATGATTCCATGGGATAACAGATGATTCAGATGTGCTTGAATCCCTTCCAGAGCCTTTCGGGGAATTGGGTATTGACGAAGACGGATTGGCCGGGCACTTGGAAGTAAGTCTACATGGACAGGAGGAATATTTCGGGCCAACCCTGGGGGATTATCTTCTGCCCATACCCCATTGACCTGGAAGCTGTCGGCCAGGGGTAGGTCAACTTGGCCATGCGACTGATGCAGCCGCCATTCTTCTTCAAGGGGGCAGCAGAAACTCAATATGCCCTTAGGGCTGGATGTCGGGGGCCGAAAGGAGACTGAAGTCTGGCCATCAGAGTCAAAGGAAATTTGGGCCCTAAGCTTGGACAGCAGGTCCCGGCCTAACAAAGGGATTGGACAGTCTGGCATATACAGGAATTCATGAGTGACTGTGTGTGAGCCTAATTGGCATCTACGGGTCGTCAGGAAGGGCCTCCGGTTCTGCACCCCCGTGGCTCCCACCACTCGGACAGTTTTTCCAGACACAGGCGCTAATCGCTCCGTCACAACAGAGTGTTCAGCTCCTGTATCAATCATGAATGGAATTGAGCGGCTCCCTATGGTTAGCTTGACCATGGGTTCCTGGGAGCCCAGTTTGTAGGAACCCGGTCTGTCCTATTCATCCCATTCTGCCATCTCGGCTATCCCAATGATGTCAGATTCAGAAGGCTCATACCTTCCCTCTCGAACTCGCCCTCGGCTTCCTTGATCTCCTGGTCCCCTTCTCAGTCCCTGGCGCTTCTGGGGGCATTCATCTTTCCAGTGCCCTCTTTCCCTGCAGTAGGCGCACTGATCCCTCTCCAATCGTGGTCTGGGATTCTCCCCTCGTGGCCGGGATTGATTGAAGGAATCTCGAGGCCGGGCTGGCGGTCCGGGGTCCCACTTTGGCTTCCCATTGGCTAGAGGTCAACCTCGGTTAAGGGTGGAATTAGTAATGGCTGCCGCCAAGAGGTCGGCCTTCTTCTGCATCTTCCGGTCAGCCTCTCGGCGCATCTCCTGATCCCTATTAACGAAAACCTTTGTTGCGATCTCAATTAGCTGGGTGGTATTCATCCCTGCGAATCCCTCCTGACGCTGCAGCTTCTTCCGGATATCTGGCATACTCTGGGCCACCAATGCACTATTCACCATTCTCTGGTTTTCTAGTGCCTCAGGGTCGAATGGGGTGTATGTTCTGTAGGCTTCAATTAGTCGCTCTAAAAAGGCCCCAGGGGATTCAGTTGCCCTTTGGAGAATTTCAGAGACCTTTGCCAGATTAATGGGCCTCTTTACGCCTTTCTTCATACCTTCCAGCAAGTCCTGGCAATAGCCAGACAACAGTTCATAGTGCTGCCCATTATTTGGATCCCAAGCTGGAGCTGCGCGAGGGAACCGAGTTCTAACCCATTCCTCTAGGTCCTGTGTCCCCTCAGGGGCACGTGCTCGCGTGATGGCCTCAGCATTTTGTAAAATCTTCCGCCTCTCCTCAGTTGTGAAGAGGGTCAGGAGGAGCTGTTGACAGTCAGTCCAAGTTGGGTTATGGGTGGCCATAATACTAGCCACTAGGTCCACCACTGCCTGAGGCTTTTCAGTATAAGAGGGGTAATGCGTCTTCCAATTCAGGAGATCGGTGGTTGTGAAGGGTACATACTGGTAGGCCTGTATAACCTGACCCTGATTATTAGGATCCGGTCGAGTGGTGGTTACCTGACGGAGTGGCAGAGCTCTCAAGGAGGTGGGAATGGAACCTGAGGTAGAGCTAGGAGCTACCCCCTTATCATGCTCAAAGGTGATTGCAGCAGGTCTAACCCATTCAGGGGAGGTGTGTTGAACCCCTGAGGGATGGGGAGGGGTACTCATAGACTGAGTGGTGATCACAGGTGATTCAGTCCATTGAAAGGGATGCTGAGCCCCTGATGAGTGGGAAGGGGTACTAGAGGGAAAGGCTGGGCTGTCGGGAGTTGAGGAGTCAGGGAATGGGGCCCAAAGCGGGTCATGGGAGGTTAGCAGGGAAGGATGTGGCAGAGAAGGGTAGATGCTGGCTGAAAAGTCCAACCTAGGATGTGGCGGGGTTTGCACAGAAGGGGAGGAACTATCCGGAGAAGCCTGTGCTGGAGAGGCTTGGGCTGGACTCCGTGGATCTCTGGGGGTGGAGCGGAACCCCAACAATGGGCCATAAGGTGGTGGCTCAAGATCTGAGGGGTCATCAGAGAGTATGGGTTTCTCGGACAGGGTAGGGGCGGAAGCCACCGATTGGATGATGGGCTTCCTGGGACTCTTTCCCTCCTCCAGTTTAGATTTTCTAATAATCTTTCTTTGAACGCGGCCCAGCATGAACTTTACCGGGGATCCCATATAAGTTTTCAACCAAGAGGGAGGGTCAGTAACAAGGCTGTCCCAGGAATCTATATAGGGGAGTTGTTCAAGATATTCTGGTTCTCCTATAACTATGCTGTAGACCTTCCGGATTACTTCAATATCTAAGCTGCCACCAGGGGGCCACCCCACTCCCATAGATGCCCACTCAACTTCACACAAAGTTCGTAGAGTACTTAAGCTTAAAGTCTGTCTATAATCATTAGCTAAAAATCCTTTCTTAAAATTCTTAAGCATACAATCTAGGGGAGTACCAGTTTGACTAGACGATGTCCCCCCCATAATGCTTACAGTTACAACACACAGAAAGGAAGGGAAATTTTTGGAAGTGTGGTAAGGGGTCCACACATCCAGAGACACAAGGTAGACAAACAACAATCGCTTCCTTCCATCGCTGGCCAGTTGAACTCGCGTTAACTGGAACCGCAGCTATAAGAAGTCCACACTCATTTAATCATTCATGCATCACACACACTGTACAAAAAATCCCACCCAACAATTTCAGATTTCTCAGATACAGGTAAGCTCTGGCGGTTTCCCTGCTAGTCCCCACTAGACTAGAAGGTACTAAGGCCTTTGCTGAGAGTTGATCAGACTCCCCTTCCCTCAACTTTTGAGGGGCTGGTTTACAGTTTCCTAGCTAGGATTACAATACAGCATACAGAATACATACCCGGCCAATGTTCCTCAGTCAGTTGGGTGCCAGAAATTGATGCAGGATTCGTATCCCACTTCTGACACCAGGAATTGTTGCAGGAATTACCACTATTGTTAGCAGAATCTGTGGTACTTCAGGAGTCAAACACCACACACCAGAATGAGAGAGAAATCTTCTTTATTTGCCAGCAAACAAAGTAGGACATCAGCACTAGGTCTCTCCTTCTCTTCAGCTCTCTGTGTCTTGTCTCTCTCGTCTCAGCTCCTGCTCTTCTCAGCTCCTTCTCTCTTGTAAGCTTCTTCTGCTCTCCTTTATATAGAGTCCTACACCCTTCTAGCCCCCCTTTCTCACTTGGAATCACTGTGCAAAGGGGAAAGGGATAGTGATAGGAGTGTACTACCGTCCGCCTGGCCAGGACGAACAGACGGATGCGGAAATGTTAAAGGAAATCAGGGACGCAAACAAACTGGGCAACACAATAATAATGGGGGATTTCAATTACCCGCATATAGACTGGGTTAATGTAACATCTGTACACGCAAGGGACATAGGATTTCTTGATGAAATCAAGGACAGCTTCATGGAACAGCTAGTTCAGGAGCCGACAAGAGAAGGAAAAATACTAGACTTAGTCCTTAGTGGTGCTCATGATCTAGTGCAGGGGGTAACGATACGAGGGCCGCTTGATAACAGTGATCATAATATGATCGGTTTTGATATTGGCATTGAAGGAAGTGAAACTAGGAAATCAAGTACGCTAGCGTTTAACTATAGAAAAGGTGATTACGACAAAATGAGAAAAATGGTGAAAAAAAGACTGAAAGGAGCAGCTCGCAGAGTAAAAAACTTGCCCCAGATCTTTGTCGATTGACAGTCATTTTGTACTTCTTCCATTTTCTTACTATGGCACCAACAGTTGTCTCCTTCTCGCCCAGCGTCTTACTGATGGTTTTGTAGCCCATTCCAGCCTTGTGCAGGTGTATGATCTTGTCCCTGACATCCTTAGACAGCTCCTTGCTCTTGGCCATTTTGTAGAGGTTAGAGTCTGACTGATTCACTGAGTCTGTGGACAGGTGTCTTTCATACAGGTGACCATTGCCGACAGCTGTCTGTCATGCAGGTAACGAGTTGATTTGGAGCATCTACCTGGTCTGTAGGGGCCAGATCTCTTACTGGTTGGTGGGGGATCAAATACTTATTTCCCTCTGCAGAATGCAAATAAATTCATATACTTTCCACAATGTGATTTTCCGGATTTAATTTGTGATGTGCTATCTCTCACTGTTACCAATAACCTACCCTTCAATTATGGGCTGCTCATGTCTTTGTCAGTGGGCAAACTTACAAAATCAGCAAGGGATCAAATACTTATTTCCCCCACTGTATAGGTCAATAGGAGAAGTTTGAATTGAATACGGAAACGAATAGGGAGCCAGTGAAGTGACTTAAGGAGAGGGTTAATGTGGGCATAGCGACTTTGGCGGAAAATGAGTCGCGCAGCAGAGTTTTGGATTGATTGAAGAGGAGAGAGATGGCTAAGAGGGAGACCGGTGAGAAGTAGGTTACAATAATCAAGATGAGAGGTGATAAGAGTGTGGATAAGGGTTCTGGTAGAGTGCTCAGAGATGAAGGGACGGATTTTACTGAGGTTATAGAGAAAGAAACAGCAGGTTTTGGCAATCTGCTGAATGTGAGCAGAGAAGGAGAGAGAGGAGTCAAAGATGACCCCAAGGTTACAAGCTGATGAGACAGGGAGAATGAGAGTGCCATCCACCGAAATAGAGAAAGGGGGGAGAGGAGAGGTAGGTTTTGGGGGAAAGATGAGAAGCTCAGTTTTGGCCATGTTAAGTTTGAGATGTCATTGAGACATCCAGGCAGCAATATCAGATAGGCAGGCTGAGACATTGGTCTGAATGCTGGTTGAGATTTCAGGGGTAGAGAGGTAGATTTGGGAGTCATCAGCATAGAGATGGTATTGAAAGCCATGGGATGATATCAGAGAGCCAAGGGAAGACATATAGATGGAGAACAGGAGAGGACCGAGAACAGAACATTGAGGTATACCGATTGGTAGAGGGACAGAAGCGGAAGAGGATCCACCAGAGTGTACACTAAAGGTGCGAAGCGAGAGGTACGAGGAGAACCAGGAAAGAACAGAGCCCTGAAATCCAAATGAAGACAGCATATCAAGGAGTAGGTTGTGATCAACAGTGTCAAAAGCGGCGGATAGATCGAGAAGGATGAGGATAGAATAGAGACCTTTGGATTTGGCCAGGAGCAGGTCCTCTTGCAATTTAACAAATTTGAATAACTTTGTGTCGTCAGCAAATTTAATTACTTCACTAGTTACTCACATTTCTAAATCATTTATAAATATGTTAAAAAGCAGCGGTCCCAGCACAGACCCCTGGGGAACCCCACTAACTACCCTTGTCCATTGAGGATACTGACCCCAATACCCAAAGACACAAAGAAAAACGCAAGCGAAATAACTAACTACAGACCAGTAGCATCTATACCACTAATAACCAAAATAACCGAAGGGATGGTAACCAAACAACTCACAAACTATCTCAACAAGTTCTCAATACTGCATGATGCCCAATCAGGATTCCGGTCAAATCACAGCACAGAAACAGTATTAATTACCCTAATGACCAAATTTAAACAAATGATTGCAACCGGCACCAATATACTCCTCTTACAATTTGACATGTCAAGTGCCTTTGACATGGTTGACCATGGAATCCTACTACACATACTTGAATATTTTGGCATCGGAGGCAATGTCCTAAACTGGTTCAAGGGGTTCTTAACCTTACGCTCATATCAGGTCACATCAAATTCAACTACGTCTGCTGAATGGACACCCGAGTGTGGAGTACCGCAGGGATCCCCCCTCTCACCAACTATTTTCAACCTAATGATGATTCCCTTGGCAAAACTTCTATCAAACCATAACCTTAACCCATACATATGTGCCGATGATGTAACGATATATATTCCTTTCAAACAAGACATTAATGAAATCTCCAACGAAATCAACCAAAGTCTACACATCATGAACACCTGGGCAGATGCATTCCGATTGAAACTAAACGCAGAAAAAACTCAATGACTCATACTTACTTCCCAATACAACATGAATAAATTTATCACTATCAACACGCTTAAACTAAATCTGCCAATCTCAGAAACTTAAAAAATCCTTGGAGTCACTATTGACCGCCACCTAACACTTGAGACTCATGCGAACAATACAACCAAAAAGATGTTCTACTCCATGTGGAAACTGAAAAGAATAAGACCATTCTTCCCGAGATCTGTCTTCCGCAGCCTAATGCAATCACTCGTACTCAGTCATCTGGACTACTGCAACTCACTATACGCAGGCTGCAAAGAGCAAATACTGAGGAAACTTCAAACAGCCCAGAATACAGCAGCCAGACTCATCTTCGGAAAACCAAAATACGAAAGTGCAAAACCCTTACGTGAGAAACTACACTGACTCCCACTCAAGGAACGTATCACCTTTAAAGTATGCACATTAGTTCACAAAATCATTCACGGTGAAGCCCCTACATACATGTCAGATTTAATAGACCTGCCACCCAGAAATGCTAAAAGATCATCCCGAACTTTCCTCAATCTCCACTTCCCTAAGTGCAAAGGCATAAAATACAAAGTACTGCATGCATCAACCTTCTCTTATATGAGCACGCAATTCTGGAATACACTACCACGCAACCTGAAAACGATCTACGAATTAACCGACTTCCGCAAACTATTGAAGACTCATCTCTTTGAGAAAATTTACTGCAAGGATCAAAACACATGAAACACATACACACTAATAGAATTGCATCAATACACTGTTTTCTGAATTCTTTTCCCCATACTTTCACCACACTTAAAACTCTACCCACAGATAAAATTGTTATACCCTAATGCTCTCTTGCTATTGTTCTATCGCCCTATCATTTCCTCATTGTTACTTTCCATTGTTCTATTCCCAAATGATATCTTGACTTTGTCTTCCCATAACTCTTCACAATGTAACCCATAACCGTACTGCGACAAATTGTATTTCCATCATTCACAATGTATTGTAAGCCACACTGAGCCCGCAAATAGGTGGGAAAATGTGGGATACAAATGCAATAAAATAAATAAATAAATAGTCTCTGTTTTCTTTCTTTTAACCAGTTTTTAATCCACAGTAGAACACTACCTGTTATCCAATGACTCTCCAATTTCCTCTGGAGTCTTTCCTGGATCACCTCTGGAACCCTTTTTAAAAATTGGTGTTTCATTGGCCACCCTCCAATCTTTCGGTACCATGCTTGATTTTAAAAATAAATTACATATTACTAATAATAGTTCTGCAAGTTCATTTTTCAATTCTATCTGTACTCTGGGATGAATACCATCCAGTCCAAGCAATGTGCTGCTCTTCAATTTGTCAAATTGCACCATTACATCTTTCAGGTTTACAGAGATTTGATTCAGTTTCTCTGACTCATGAGCTTTGAATACCATTTCTGGCACCGGTATCTCTCCCAAATCTTCCTCGGTGAAGACTGAAGCAAAGCCACTATGGCTTTGTCTTTCCTGAGTTCCCCTTTTACCTCTCAGTCATCTAGCTGTCCAACTGATTTTTTGCCAGCTTCTTGCTTCTAATATACCTAAAATAATTTTTACTATGTGTTTTTGCCTCCAATGCAATCTTTTTTTCAAAGTCTCTTTGCCTTCCTTATCAGCATTTTGCATTTGTCTTGCCATTCCTTATGCTGTTTCTTATTATAGTCAGTCAGACCCTTCTTCCATTTTCTGAAGGATTTTTTTTTAGCTCTAATAGCTTCCTTCACCTCACTTTTTAACCATGCTAGTTGTCGTTTGGCCTTCCTTCCTCCTTTTTTAATACATGGAATATAACTAGCCTTGGCTTCCAGGATGGTATTTTCGAACAGCATTTGTGTCTGATGTAAATTTTTGACCTTCACGGCTGTTCCTTTAATTTTTTTTCACTGTTGTTTTCATTTTATCATTCCTGTGAGAACTTACTCCAGAGCCAATATCAATGCTGATCATATTATGATCAATGTTATCAAGCGGCCCCAGCACCTTTACTCTTGCACCAGATCATGCGCTCCACTAAGGATTAGATCTAGAATTTTTCCTCCTCTTGTTGGCTTCTGTACCAGCTATTCCATAAAGCTGTCCTTTATTTTGTCAAGGAATTTTATCTCCCATGATGTTACATTTACCCAGTCAATTTGGGGTAATTGAAATCACTCATTATTATTGCTGGTTCATGGAGTTAGATACATCAGGAAGATGGCAGCAATGCTGGAGAGAGAAAAAAAGACTTCATTGCAAGAAGTGACTGTTCCCCAAGCCGAGTGCCTGAGGACACAGCTCCAGTGGAAGATGGATGGCCGTGTCCAGATGATGCAAGGCCATTGGTGTGCTTACTGTGCCCTGTCCACATGATAGTGATGGGCACAGTGCCTGTCTTGGATGGGTGTCTGGGTTTGGCCTGAGGACAGGTTGGTGATCCCGGTTCTTAGTGGGAATCCCAGATACCCTCATGTGTACTACCCTCCTACCCCTGGGTAGGGTATTAAGCGCTCAACTTGATACGGTTGAGCTGAGGGGGAGGGTATGTGAGGAAGTGAGCGACGTAGAGGCAGGAAACACTCCCTTACCGGTACATTTCAGCCCCCTTTTTGTCAGATGGCATTAGTCTGAGGAGCAGGGCTCAGATCAGGGAGAAGTTAAAAGCCCTGAAACTGAACAGGTTAGGGAGGCCCTTAGGCAGAAGCCCAGGGAAGAGGTTAAAGAGATCCCGAGAGGAGAGAAGCTGCCCGCGACTGCCTTAGGGATCAGTACTGGCACTAAGAGTGGACAAGTGGCCTAGTGGTTGGGGTGGTGGACTCTGGTCCTGGGGAACCGAGGAACTGAGTTCAGTTCCCACTTCAGGCACAGGCAGCTCCTTGTGACTCTGGGCAAGTCACTTAACCCTCCATTGCCCCAGGTACAAATAAGTACCTGTATGTAATATGTAAGCCACATTGAGCCTGCCATGAGTGGGAAAACGGGGGGTACAAATGTAACAAAAATAAAAAATAAAAATAAATTTAACATACTTATAAATGATATGGAAATCAGAATGATGAGTGAGGTGATTAAATCTGCAGATGACACAAAACTATCAAGGCTGTTTAAAACACGTACAGACTGTGAAATATTGCAGGAAGACCGTAGGAAATTGGAAGACTGGGCATCCAAATGGCAGATGAAGTTTTATGTGTACAAATGCAAGGTGATGCACATTGGAAAGAATAATCTGAATCATAGTTACCTGATGCTGGAGTCCATCTTGGGGGTCAGCGCTTAAGAAACAGTTCTAGGTGTCATTCTAGATAATACACTGAAATCTTTCACTTAGTGTGCAGTGGTGACCAAAATATCAAACAGGATGCTAAGAATTATTAGGAAAGGGATGGTGAATAAGACTGAAAATACTATATAATGCCTCTATTGCTCCATGGTGTGACCACACCTTGAGTATTGCATTCAGTTCTAGTTGCCGTATCTCAAAAAGATATAGTGGAATTTGAAAGGGTTCAAAAAAGAGCGACAAAAATGATGAAGGGGATGGAACTCCTCTTGTATGAGGAAAGGCTAAAGAGGTTAGGGCTCTTCAGCTTGGAAAAGAGACGAATGAGGGGAGATATTATTGAGGTATACAAAACCCTGAGTGGTGTAGAACGAGTAGAAGTAAATTGATTTTTTACTCGTTCCAAAAGTACAAAGACTAGGGGACACGTGAGGAACAAAGAGGAGGACATATTTTTTCACTCAACGAACTCTTTGCTGGAGGATGTGGTAACAGCAGTTAGCCTATCTGTGTTTAAAAAAAGATTTAGACAAGTTCCATAGTCTATAAACCATTATTAAATTGGACGTGGGGATAATCCACTATTTCTGGGATAAGCAATATAAAACGTTTTGTACTTCTTTGGGATCTTGCCAGGTATTTGTGACCTGGATTAGCAATTGTTGGAAATAGGATGCTGGGCTTGATGGACCTTTGGTCTGTCCCAGTATGGCAATACTTATGTACTTATGTACTAGAGGAAAAGTCCATAGTCTGCTATTGAGACAGACATGGGAAAGCAACAGATTGTTCTGGGATTTGTAGCATGGAATTTTGCCATGATTTGGGTTTCTGCCAGATACTTGTGACCTGGCTTGGCCACTGCTGGAAACAGGATACTGGGCTAGATGGACCATTGGTCTAACCCAGTATGGCTACTCTTAAGCTCTTATGAATGTTCCCACAGCTACCCGACCTGACCTGTTACAAGATAAGCTAAGTGTTAAGCCTTATAAGACTGCTGTTCTTAGGGTCTGGCTGAAAGAAGTCCTGTAGTGCCCCTGAACCTATGAGAAACTTTTTTTTGAACGTGAAAAGCCTTTCAGGGAACAGGTCTTTTATTTCCTTATTTTTATTTTGTACAGAATAAAGTTTTTGCCTTTTTTTTTTTGATAGTACACTGGCTCTGTCTGCATTTGATGAGGAATCCATGTCTGGTTGTGGCCCTCATTATCACACAGTAATTAAGTGTCCTGCTTGGTTCCAGTGTTCAACTAGAGGGGCTGTCACAACGTTATGACTCAGACATGTGAGTCTTGTCTTAATCTTACATTTGGTCTTTCCTATGTATAAAAGACCACAGGGACATATAATAATATAAATAACCTGGGACATATTGCCATCAGCACATATCTCCTTTGTGTTTGTGGATGTGTGAATACATAAATATTTATGGACTGTGTACAGACACTACATTTGCCACAGCTACAATGACCCTAAGAAGAGTGTGGAGCAGAGTGGTGTGGTGTGGATCCCCCCCACCCCCCACCTAATGCTTGACTCCTGAATAGCAGGAAACAAAGCAAGGCAGTAGGAGATGCTTCACTGCTTTCTGCGATTAGAATACTGCATGCGGCTGTGCAGGGTTGCTGGCAGCTGATTGGTGATCAATGAGACTTGGTGGGCCTGGGCCCACCTAGGCCCACCTGTAACTATGCCCCTACTCTGCTACAAACCTTTGCTACAAAGCAAATAAAGAACCTTTTTAAGAATGCAATCAAATTACTGTAGAACGTAAATTCTGTACATGTTCACTTAAGGTTCACATGCTTACTTAATGAAAAAGTCTGTAATTCACAACTGAGTCTTCAAGGCATATGATTGACGCTTAGCAAATTGTAGAATGCTTCTCAGCTGCATAACTTTGACAGGTTCTAGATCCTGAGTTTCAATCCATTTTAGAGAAGTTTCTAGCACATGTACTGCCTCAGTTGAAGTTGGAACAAAATCATCCACTTCTTCAGTTAACTTGAGTGCCTGAAGCATTGTCCACAAGTTGACATGAATTTACCAACGCAATAATTTCAGCATCACTAAGCTCATGTGCAAAGGGGCAAATTTCTTCACATTTCATTATCCCCATTTATCCAGGATTCTACATTTGCAGATGCAACATCTGCTCCAAGCCATGATAAATTATTTTAAATTTCTCGCATCTATTCAACATCAGGCTTTCCCAACTCCTCCTCTGAAAACCCTTCAAAATTGCTGCTGTTTTCATCTGACTCATCTAGATCAAGCTCTGCCGAATGCTTCTGAAAGTCCTGCCATCCAGCAACAGTTTATTGTTTCAGCGCTTATTAGACTCCATGCCTCAGCACCAATGTAAAAGAAGTCCTTTATAAATAACCTTTCAGAAAATCGGGAACAGATAGGTTGCTGTCTAACATTTGGGTCACCAGCTCTCGTCTATTCTGCTGCTTAAATATGGAACTAACCCCTTGGTCCCGTGGTTGGATCCTAGAGGTTGTATTTTTGGGCAGATATTCAACCCTAACTTTGCTATCCTTGGATATCAGAATAATTATTCAAAAGTAGTATTTATTTATTTATTTTATTTGTTGCATTTGTATCCCACATTTTCCCACCTTTTTGCAGGCTCAATGTGGCTTACATTATGCCTTAGTGACATTCGCCATTTCCAGATCTGAGAAATACAAAGTGGTATAGCATTAAAATTCGTAAATGTTAGAGTATATTACAAAGTGGTATTGCATTAATGTTCATAGATGATAAAGTAAATTATATTATGCTGTAGTGGCAATCGCCATTTCTGGATCTGAGAAATACAAAGTGGTATAGCATTGAAATTCGTAAATGATAGAGTAAATTGCAAGGTGGTATTGCATTAAAGTTCATAGATGATAGAGTAAATTATAGGGTAAGTTAGACAGTCAAATACAGAAAGTTCATTTCCAGCATAGGAAATAAAGTGGTAGTGCATAACGTGTTGCACGTGTCCGAGTAAGTGAGGCAGTCCGGTGTAGGGAGTTCGACTTTGTTTAGTTTTGGTAGAATTTCGTTGTCTACTATTTAGGATGGATCATTGTGGAATGCCTTTTTGAACAAGTTAGTTTTCAGTAGTTTTCGGAAGATTGTTAGGTCGTGCATTGTTTTTATGACATTTGGCAGTGCGTTCCATAGTTGCGCGCTTATGTAGGAGAAGCTGGATGCATAAATTGATTTATATTTGAGTCCTTTGCAACTGGGGTAATGGAGATCCAAGAATGTGCGTGCTGACCTTTTTGTGTTCCTGTTTGGCAAATCAACGAGGTCTGACATGTAGATCAGGCCTTCACCGTGAACGATTTTGTGGACCAGGGTGCAGACTTTGAACGCAATTTGTTCTTTTAGTGGAAGCCAGTGTAGTATTTCTTTTAGGGATTTGGTGCTTTCGTATTTCGCTTTTCCGAATATGAGTCTGGCTGCTGTGTTTTGGGCAGTTTGGAGTTTCTTGATGATTTGTTCTTTGCATCCAGCGAAGTTGGCATTGCAATAATCTAGGTGGCTTAACACCATTGATTGTACTAGGCTGCGAAATATTTCCCTTCGGAAGAAAGGTTTTAATCTTTTGAGTTTCCACATTGAATGGAACATTTTCTTTGTTGTATTTTTCGCATGAATGTCTAGTGTGAGATTTCGGTCAATTGTAACTCAGAGAATTTTCAGGCTATCCGAAACAGGAAGGGTGTAGTCTGGGGTGTTTATAGTGGTGGGTTTGTATGTGTTATATTGTGAAGAGAGGATGAGACATTGTGGGTTTTTTTTGCGTTGAGCTTTAATTGGAATGCATCTGCCCATGAATTCATTATTTGAAGGCTGTAATTGATTTCAGTTGTGATTTCTGTTAGATCATGTTTGAACGGGATGTAGATCATGATATCGTGACAGGGGCGTAGCTACGTGGGGCCACGGGGGCCTGGGCTCCCCTAGATTTGGCCCTGGACCCCCCTGCCGACGACCCTCTCAACCCCCCTCCTGCCGCCAACCCGCCATCAACCCGCTGTTGCCGTCTGCTACCTTTGCTGGCAGGGGACCCCAACCCCCGCCAGCCGAGGTCCTCTTCTTCCTTCGTTCTGTTTCTGAGTCTTCCAATGTGCAGGACGTCAGACTCACAGAAACAGAATGAAGCCCTGCAGATCGGCTTCGTTCTGTTTCTGTGAGTCTGACGTCCTGCACGTTGTACGTGCAGGACGTCAGACTCAGAAACAGAATGAAGGAAGAAGAGGACCTCAGCTGGCGGGGGTTGGGGTTCCCCGCCAGCAAAGGTAGGCTACGGTGACGGCGGGGGAGGGTTGGTGGCGGGAGGGGGGTCGAGAGGGGGGTCGAGAGGGTCATCGGCGGGGGGGGGAGGGGTCAAAGTTGTTGGTGGTGGTGGCGGCGGCGGTGGCGGGTTAAAATGTGCCCCCTCACCTCAGGCTCCCGCTGAAGTCTGGCTACACCCCTGCTGCGTAAATGTAAGGATTGAGGCCTTGGTTGGATAGCGATTTGGCTAAGGGTGTCATCATTAGGTTAAAAAGGGTTGGTGAGAGCGGTGATCCTTGGGGTACTCCGCATTCAGGTTTCCATGGCGATGATGTATTCGAATTTGATATCACTTTGTATGTTCTTGCGGTTAGGAAGCCGTTGATCCATCTAAGTATGTTTTCTCCAATACCGAAGTATTCTAGGATGTTCAATAGTATTTTGTGGCTGACCATGTCAAATGCGCTGGACATGTCGAATTGTAGAAGTACACTATTGCCAGTTGGAATTGTTTGTTTAAATTTGGTTAGGAGAGTGATTAATACTGTTTCGGTGCTGTGGTTGGATCGAAATCCTGATTGTGATTCGTGTAATATTGAGAATTTATTTAAGTAGTTGGTAAGTTGCTTGGTTACCATACTTTCCATTAGTTTGACTGCCAGTGGGATGGATGCTACCGGGTGGTAGTTGGTTATGTCATTTGCTTTTTTCTTTGAGTCTTTAGGTATTGGGGTGAGTAGTATATTTCCTTTATCCTGAGGGAAGAATCCCTGTTGTAACATATAGTTTAGATGTGACATGAGTTCTGTTATGAAGCGTTGAGTGGCGGATTTTATTAGGTTGTTGGGACATATGTCCAGTTTGCAGTGGGATTTGGCGAATCTGTTGATTGCTTGGGTGATGGTTTCATCGGTCAGTAGATTGAAGTTTGTTCAGATTCGGTCTGCTGGGTATTCATCGGGAGATGGGTCCAGACAGTCAATGAATTTTTTGTGGTCAGTGGTATTGAGCGGTAATGTGAGTCGTAGATTTATGATTTTTTTCATTGAAGTAGTTAGCAAGGTTGTCTGCTGATGGGGTGCCTGTATTGGTTGTGCTGACTAATGTGGTGTCTAGTAGTTTGTTCACGAGTTGGAAAAGTTTATGTGCGCCTTTGTAGTCTGGCCCTATTTTGGTTTTGTAGTATGACCTTTTGGTTTGTCTTATTGTATATTTGTATTTTCTTTGCATTTGTTTCCATGCATTAAGTGTGTATTTATCTTTCATTTTTTCCTATGCTCGTTGAAGTCTCCTAACTTGTGTTTTTAATTTTTTCAGTTCTTCATTAAACCATGGTATCGAGATGTGTCTTCATGAGGTTCTTGTTTGTAATGGTGCAATTTTGTCTAGTATGCTCCTGCATTTGTTGTCCCAATTTAGGAGATAGTGTTTGGAGTCTGTTTGTGCTATCCATTCGTTCTTGTAGATCTGTTGCCAGAATGTTACAGGGTCAATTTGGCCTCTCGTGGTGTAGGTTGTGCGTTCTTGCTTGTGATGTGAGCCTTTTTTTCACCATTGTAGGGCTAGGTTTTAGTTTGTGGTGCTCTGACCATGGTATGTCTGTCCATTTTGTGTCTGTTAGTATTAGGTTTAAATCTGAGGACAGTTTATGTGTGATGAGGTCACGTGTGTGTCCTTTGACGTGGGTTGCTTGCATGATAGGCCAGTTGAGGTACCATAATTGGAGGAAATCCTTGCATTCACGTGTATTGGTTGCGTTAGGGTCTTCTAGGTGTAGGTTTATGTCCCCTATTATAAGTAAATTGGAGTTGGATACACAGGTATTCAATATGAAATCCATGAAATGTGGTTGGCATTCTTGCCAGTTACCTGGTGGTCTATAAAACAAGACAACATTTAGGTGGTCAAGCAGGGTGGTATGGTGGATTCTGACAGAGGTGATTTCAAGTTTTGGTGTTATAGACTCTGCTGCTGTTGTTGTTTCGGTGAAGTGGGATCTATAGATTAGTGTTATGCCTCCTCCACGTTTTTTCTTTTCTTGTCCAGTGAGTGATTTTGTAACCTGGGGGGCAAAGTTCTAAAATTATGGGGTCCTTAAGATCGTGGATCCAGGTTTCGCTGATGAATAGTAGATCAAGGTTGTTTGCCGTGATCCAGTCTGTTATTATTGTTGTTTTGTTGACTACTGATCTGGCGTTTGGTAGGGGTCAGTTGGGTTCAAGGTTGTGTTGATTTTCGTTAGTTGTCTATTCTCCTGTAGTGTGGGTTTGTTGTGTCCTTTCTTTCCTTTATATTGAGTTTGTCCATGTATGGTAATTCTTCCTTTGTGTTGATTGTTGTTATTCTGGTGAGGTGTATTATATCTGGGTAGTCTGTTAAGCTTGTGTATTGTGGGTATGTTGTTGGTGTATGTGAGGGGGGTGGTTAGTGTGTGGTGAATTAGGGATAGTGAGTAAATTATTAGGAGTAATTTGGTGGTGTTCATTTTGGTGTTGTTTCAATTTGGGCTGTTAGTTGATCGGGTATGATGGTTGTGATGTTGGTCCTTTTTCAGAGGATGTTCAGATGGGCTATTAGTTGATCGGGTAAGATGGTTGTGATGTTGGTCTTTGTTCAGAGGATGGTGTTTGTATGGTCTGGAGTGGGTTTGTTGCTCTGTGGTAATGGTGAGCGGGTTGATTGTTATGAGTGATTGATTTACTCACAGTTAGATGTGTGGTCCTGGAGCTGTATCAATGATCAGGTGTAGTGGTCTCCGAGTGGTGGTTGTGGTCCAAGAAGAAGGGCTTATAAGACATATTACTCTGTTTGCCTCTTCTAATTGACGAACATATCCCACTGGTTCTGGACTGGTCTGGAAGTCTCAAGAAAGAAAATCAACAGGTAGGACCATATCTTTCCTTGCTTTATCTCTTGTTTGTCCTGTTTGTCTGTCCTAATTGCTCTGTCGAGCAGGGAATGTCTCTTCATGTTCAAGTGTACAGTGCTGCGTATGTCTAGTAGCGCTTTAGAAATGATAAGTAGTAGTAGTAGTAGATAGCTGGACAGGTAGGGGCAGTTCAGGTTAGATGGTGAGAGAGCCCAGTTCTGAGGAAGGGTGTTTTCACTGTTCAGATGTACTGGACAAGAGTTTTTGCCTTGCAAACTGGGGTTTGTTCTCAGCCAGTTCTCTTTCTCTCCAATCAGATGTGCAGAAGTGATGCTCAGGGTGCAAAGACTCCGTAAGTCAGAGCGCTATATCAGTGGTTAAAGGTAAGATCTAGGGTAGGCTACTATTTTGCAGGGTGAACAAGTGGATGATCAGGTAGGGTAGCTAGGGTTGGGTGGATGGAGAGTGTAATGTCTTTTTAGGAAGATAAAGGGCTCGATGTTTAGGTCTGCGAATTCCCTGTCGGTGGTTGGAAGTAGAGATGGGTGGGTAGGTAGTAACCTCGGGTCTCCAATGCTGCTATGCTCCAGGTCCCACAGATTCCATCCCTGGGACCCTTCCGCCGCTCCGCTTCCGTTGTTTTCGTCGGTACCGCCGCCTTAGGCGGTCCAGCCATGTGGCTCCGACAGGGCTCTGGTGGTCACACAGCCCGGTCGTTCTCACTCTACCTTGGCATCCCGCCGGCACGCAGCCGGGCGCGTGAATGCCACCAGGTGAATCTCGCATTGTTCCTCGTTTTGGGTGTCTGTGGTGCCGCTGGTCAACTTCGCCAAATGCTGTCGCGAATGGGAGTGCTGTTCAATGCTTCTCCTGTTTTTGCTCCTAAGGGGCCCGGAGCTTCTACAGGGTGTGTTCCGTTCGGATCGGAACCGACTTCAGTGCCCAGCGCAGGCCTCAGTTTTCAGTCGTGGAGCTCCCTCCGCCGCTTCTTGGTCAGGCTGGGGTGTCGTTTTCTTCCCGGCTCAGGCCTATGCTTCCTGGTCCTGGGCTTTCGTAGGCGCATTTTGCCCAGGTCGGGAGCCGTAGTCCGCTTCACCCGATTTCACCTGGGAGCCCAGAGCTCCCGTTTGCAGGTGTGTCTCGACCGGCTGGGAGCTGCACGCCACTCCGCTCGACCTCGGAGCAACTCTCCGTGCTCACACGTGTCGAACTCGGGCACCCAACCTGCATGGACAGCCTTCCGCACTCGTTTGCACAGCTCTGTCGGCTCCGTCCAAGGAGTTGGCTCAGCCTGTCCCTCACGTTTCAAACCGCTGCAGGCAGGTGGATCTCGATCAGAGGTCTGGCGAGCAGGGTGCAGGTCTGTCTGTCCCCCCAGTCCCCGGTACGGGCGGTTCAGCGACGTGGTTCTCCTCGGTTCTCACCTCCAAGCGGGGTCAGGTTGCCTCGTGGTCAGCACAGGTTCGACTGATTGTCTGGTTCCAGTCTGTTGGTCTCCTGCCGAGTTCGGGTGCTGTTGCAGTCCAGGGCGTCTCGCCACTTGGTTTGCCCATGGTCTTGCCTTGGTATGGTTCCGTCTTTGTCTGGGCCTGATCCACGGTCCTTGGAGCTAGCTGCTCTGTGACCTTTCAGGCAGTGGCCATTTTCACCGGTTCTGCCAGTATGCATTCTCTTTCAGATCCCAAGCCCGCAAATATTTTTGAACAGAAGGAACAAAGTCATTATGGAACCAGTCCTGGAAAATTTCAGCTGTCATCTACAAATTTCTGGAATTGTTATACAAAAAAGGTAATGATTTCATGTTATGGTACTTCCCAATGCAAAGAGTTGTAAGTTTGTGGCTGCCCATTGCATTGATGCAGAACAAGATGGTTAGTCTATCTTTGGTTTGTTTAAACCCTTCTTTTTTGTGGTCATCCTTCTTCAATGCTAGTGTTTATCTGGCAACATTTTATAGAATATTCTGGTCTCATCAGATTGTAGACCTGTTCTTCTGTGTAACTTCCAGCCTCGATAATTTCTTTCAGTTTCTGTGGGTAGGAACAAGAAGCTTGCTCATCTGAAGATCTTTTTTTGCACCTGCAATCACTATTTGAGATATCCCGTGCCTTCGCTGCCATCTCCATAGCCAACCTTTGCTGGCTTTGAATTGACTAGATTCACCGTTAAATTCTCAGTCGAATTTCTCCACCTGCAGGCATATCATGCATCCTGAGATTGGAATGCTGTTTTGCTGTTGCTGCACGAACCACGTGAACAGTGCTGAATCCAAGTTCACATCTTGTGCTAACCCTGCATGATGTCATTTGAGACTGCATTCTTCATTGATTTTGTACAGGTAATCAGTGGTCTTTAGTCAATTTTTCAACCATTCGCACAGAATTGATTCTGAAACATGTAGATCCCTGGAGACGTTTGCTTATGTTTCACCAATATCAATGCACTGTAATGCTGCTCTTAGTTTCTCTTCCAATGTATACGATTTGAGTTTCAAAGAACCGCTTGCCTTTTTTAAGAGCATTAACCATATGAGCCAGAAGTGTGCTTCAACCATTTGAGCCAGGACTGCGAGTCAACCATGTGAGTTGGAACAGTATGCATCAACTCTGTGAGCCGGGACCATGCGCCAACCCTGTGAACTGGAACATGTAAGCTGGGAGGGCAAAGGGTGCAAAATTTTGAGGATCCATTTTCGCTACCACGTTATAACCTAATTTGTGTTATAATGGTGTATATTATGACACATGAGTGGTGTAGTAGATTTGAACTCTTGCTATTCAATTCAAGACCAGACTTTTTGTTATAGTAAAGTTAGTGTAATATATGATAAGATATATTAAATGTTTTTTCCTGGGGCTCTGTGGGGGGCTGTTCCAGGGTTTTGGTGGATGGTGCTGGCTGGAAAAGGTTTAAATTTAGTTTGGGATTTGTTAATGGAGTTAGGTGAAGAAAGTGTGAGATGTTTCTTAAATATGTTTTTTTTTTTTTTTTTTTTTACAAAAGAATAACCCATGATTAAGAGGGAATTGTACTATAAAAGGTTTCTTGCTGTTTTGGGTACAAGTCAGGTTAAAATTGACTTGGAGATTCTGTGTATAGTAAGTTTTGCATTCACTTCTATAGGGGGAAGGGGAAGCAAGCTGGAGATTCAGTTAGAACAGCCAAGATTCTAAACCAAATAGAAAAAAAACCCCAGTCTTTAGCTGACAGGCTGATTGGTTGAGATTGGTTGAGGTGTTCCTCTAGGGGGGGGGGGGGGTGAGTTGTGAAGAGTTATGCTAGCCCTTGCTCTCAGTAAAATACAGGCCAATGGCTCATAATAAGAGCTAGGCTTCTTAAAATCAGAGATCACCTTTGACACAGTTACATTTCACTGTGGCAAGTGCTGAACTGGCAAGGGTGGGGGCAATCTACTCTATAAACAATCCTGAGATTGGCACCTGCAAGACGTCATGAGCAAGAGTTGCTATGGTTACGTAGAGATAGTGCTGGGTCAGCTGCACCCCAGATGGGACCATCCAAAGGGGGGGCTACAGGAAGGTTTGGGAATATGTGAAGTCATTCTGATCAACTGATAAGGACTAGGAGCCCAGTTGAGACAGCTGGGGTCCATTGAAATGAATAGGGCCAAAATTGTATATAAGCAGCAGTTTGAGGAGTATTAGTTCAGACGAGACGAGACGAGAAGAAGAAGGAGATGAGAGGAGAAGACGAACAGAGAAGGGAGACTCCAGAAGGCTAGAGAGAGAGGACGTGCCATGATATGCGGTTCCATTATGTGATTGCTTAACCTACCTGTATTACCATTGGTAAGATTGTAATAAACTATCTTATTATATCTACTACATACTGGGTTCCTTTCTAATTACAAGAGTCCATACTGCCTGACGGTGTAAGCCTGTCATGAGCAGATTCAAGGTTGGGAAAGCTAGATATTTGGAGGGCATATGTAACTTTGCCCAGAGAGATGAGACGGGCCACTGCTTCCGCTGCTGGATTAGCAAAGGCAGATTCGGAGAAAATAAACAGTTGCTAGGGAGACGGCTGAGCTGAGTGAGAGAGTGAAAAAAACGTTTGCTGGGTGTGTGAAATTTAAGAGAAAAAAAGTATAGATTTTATGGGTTTAAAGTGAAATAAGTGATTGGAAAAGCAATTAAGACCCAGGCTTATGTGTGCCAGTTACTGAAAATGAGCTGAGGTGAGTGTGAATGTTTCAGTGATAGCACTGAATTTCCAGAGATAAGTGATTTACCATTTTAGGGTGAGAGAGGCTGTGATTTGTGTTGGGGATTGTACTACATGAGAAAGCCTATAAGTGTGTAAGGATTTAAAATGTGACACAGGGGAAGGACTGAGATGTGAATTTGATATTTGGAAAAAGAAACCATTAAGCTGTGCCTATGGGAAAGGTGTGTTGTTTGCGAGAGTTCTGAGTTCAGTGCAAGGTTTGGAATCTGACTTCAGATTAAAGAAAATCGAGCACTGCCTGTGTATGAGTGTGCTGTATTCTCAAGATAGATCTGATAAAAGGGAAATATTGTGGTTTTATGTGAAGTCTGTGAGAGGGAATGTTGAATTACCGTTTAAATATGGAATGGGTTACTGTGTGAGATCCCTGTATGCAGTGTAAAAGTCTTCTGCAACATTTTAGAATAGGGAAAAACAGTGAGAAATAGGTTTTGAAGTGAGTACTCCTGAAAATTATTTTGTTTCAAATAGAGAGTGTGGCCACAGTATTGAGAACTAATTAAAGGTCACCAGAGTGGAATCAGTTCCTGGACAAGCACAGGGAGTTCAGGGTTCTGCTTCTGTGTTCTAATCTTTGAAAATTGTACTCTGACCCTGCCTGGTGCATCCTGGGATGCACCAAGTGGGGTATATCTGCCAAATAAGGAAAATGTTCACATATTTGATAGTATGAGTGGAGATTGCCAAACAAGGGAATTTTTCCCTTATTTGGTAGACTGACCCCACATCAAGTGCTGCCATTTTGAAAGATGATAGCATGGAGGCAGGAGTGAGTGGGCATCACTCCTGCATCATTAACATATTGGAAACTGGAGGCTTAGGGGAGGGTGGGGAAGTGGGGGTTACACTAGACACCAAGGAATTCAAGTTAATCTTTATTTGATATACAACCACAAGGAGCATACCATCATAGCGGTTTACAAAGTATTAATAATAGGGAAAACTGCTACAAATTAGATAGGAAAGTAGAAAAGGAGGCTAAACTCCTCAGATCTGAGATCTGAGATCTCCCCTCCAACACACACTCTCCCCACAAACATCTATAGCAAAAAGCTCCACATGCATACTAACCCCCAACCCTATGTACTTTGTCTTTGTCTCCTGCCAACCCCAGCAACAGGTATCCTAATTCACATCCCCATCCCCACCCCCAAAACCCCATTGTATAAACATAAAAATATATCTAGATGACCCTACCAAAAGGAACTAAGCAGATTCAACAAATAATGACTGGAACCTGAATAAATAAATAGTGACCATAAAGGGTGATCTCCAAACACTTCAGGTCATAACACATGAGGACAACAGAGAACTCAGGAGATCTCCATGCTTGACCCCTGAAAGCCCCACAAAACTATAGTCAGGTATTGCAGCACAGATTCCAAACTCAGACAAAATCTGTGCTGTGCTTTGTGGAACAGCTCAAAAATCTGCGGTTCTACTAACAGTGATCCCAGGCTGCCTCGACTTAGATACTGAAACAGCAGCTCTGATTGCTGATAGGCCAAGGCCTGCAGCCGCAACAACCTCTTCACTGCTGACTCTTCACTCCTGCTGAGGTGGGAGACCTGCCATA
This sequence comes from Microcaecilia unicolor, assembly GCF_901765095.1. Lineage (NCBI taxonomy): Eukaryota > Metazoa > Chordata > Amphibia > Gymnophiona > Siphonopidae > Microcaecilia > Microcaecilia unicolor. The sequence goes on along the minus strand of NC_044040.1, from coordinate 106,735,147 downwards.
AAGGCATAATTAGGTCTTGTTAATTGAATTGATTATTGTAATTCCCAGAGGTTTGTTCTGGTTTCTTATTTTTTTACTGATGTTTGTAACCCGCTTAGAACTGAAAGGTAGTAGCGGGATATAAGCCCAGATGTAATGTAATATAATGTAAAGGAGATCACCAAAACCTCATATTTCTCAAAATTGATTTTTAACCCTGAAAAGGATCCAAAAGCAGAAATAAGATTAATCAACTGGGACACTGCATCCAATACATGATCCAAGAATATCATCATAGCATCCACGAATAAACTATTTTAAACTCCACGTCACCTACTGTGATGCCGCTAATGACACCCACTCACTGAATTTTAGCAGCTAGCGATTCTAAAGAGAGAATGAAGAGCATAGGCCAGTGGCATTCCTGGGGGGGCTGGCACCCGGGGCATATCGCCGATGCGCCCCGCCCCCCTCGGGAGCAGCGCCCCCCCCGATGCAGCGTGGACCCACCCGCGAAGGAACCCCCCCCCACCGGGTGCACGCCGCCGGGGGGGTGCCGCGCACGCCTGTCCGTTGTTCCATGCTTCTTCTCTGCCCCGGAACAGGAAGTAACCTGTTCCGGGGCAGAGAAGAAGCATGGAACAACGGAGGACAGGCGTGCGCGGCACCCCCCCAGCGGCATGCACCCAGGGCGGACCGCACCCACCGCCCCCCCTAGGAACGCCACTGGCATAGGCAATAGTGGGCAGCCTTGCCTAGTTCCCTGGGCCAAACCAAACGAGGGAGTTAAAGTTCTATTAATCTGAGCCATAGGATTATTATACAGTGCCTTAACTCCTGCTAAGAAGGGTCCCACAAGATTTTGTCAAACGCCTTCTCCATGTCCAGACTGATAATGATCGTGTCTCTCGGCTGTGCCCCTAAGTCTGAATAGCAGCCAGGGCCCTAAGAATGTTGGTAGAGGCATACCTTCCTGGCACAAAGCAGGTGTGGTCCTAATGAACCAGCTTCGGCAGCACCCAGCCCAGGCGCCTAGCCAATATTACAGCAAAAAGTTTAGTATCCTAATTTAGGGGCCCTTTTATAAAGGCGAGTTAGGCGCTACACATGTGCAGCATGCACCTAAATGAGACTACTGCAAGGCTACCATGCCCCCTACGCTTGGATGATATATTTATATATTTCCTCCCACACGTATTGTTTCCGGTGGTAGCAGCAGTTGATGTGTGCCAACCAGTCACTACGCATGGAGTTCTCTCATTAGTATCGCTAGCTACTAAAATTCAATGAGTGGGTGGCATTAGTGGCATCACAGTAGGTGACGTGGAGGTTAAAATAATTTATTCATGGATGCTATGATAATATTCTTGGATCATGTATTGGACGCAGTGTCCCAGCTGATTAATCTTATTTCTGCTTTTGGATCCTTTTCAGGGTTAAAAATCAATTTTGAGAAACATGAGGTTTTGATGATCTCCTTTACATTATATTACATTACATCTGGGCTTATATCCTGCTACTACCTTTCAGTTCTAAGCGGGTTACAAACATCAGAAAAAAAAGAAACCAGAACAAACCTCTGGGAATTACAATAATCAATTTAATTAACAAGACCTAATTATAATACATATTTCTTAAATAAGAAAGTTTTTATCTTCTTTCTAAACAAAAGATGTGAAGGAGAAAACATATCAGCAATATCCTATATAATCATTTGCACCTCCAACGTTCCATGTCTGGCTGCCTGGGTTCGTAACATCTCCTGACGTCAGCCAGCCTCCAGCGTTCCATTCTCCCTCACTGTCCCGCCCTCGCGTCAAGACGTAATGACGTCAGAGGGCAGAACAGTGAGAGGGAATGGAATGCTGGAGGCTGGCTGATGTCAGAAGATGTTACGAATGGAACGGAAGCCAGTGCCAGCCAGCCAGAGAACGTTCAGATACAAATCGAGGGGAGGAGAATCGCAGGACATCGAGGGGAGGGAGGGGATGGCAGGCAGAGGAGAATTGATGGACATGGATGGGATGGGAGGACAGTAGAGAATTGTGGGACACGGATGGGAGGGCAGGGGAGAGAGGGAAAAAAAGCTTACATGACAGCCTTCTTAGGGCCCGTTTCATTGCTGAGGAAATGGGCATGGTTCCACTAGTCTTTCCATAACTGAGCTGTTTGCACCACCAAAGATTTATCAAAAAGTGCCAATCTCCTCTTATTAGCTGAAGAAAAAGTGAAAAAGTTATGTGTCACATTTCCTAATTCTAGAAAAGGTCACAAAACAAAAATGAGTCAACAAATAAAAAGTAATCTACTCTTGTAGTATTTTTTTTTGTTACATTTGTATCCTGTGCTTTCTCACTCATGGCAGGCTCAATGTGGCTTACATGGTGCAATGGAGGGTTAAGTGACTTGCCCAGACTCACAAGGAGTTGCCTGTGCCTGAAGTGGGAATTGAACTCAGTTCCTCAGGACCAAAGTCCACCACCCTAACCACTAGGCCACTCCTCCTCCTTTCATTAAAAAGAAAACAAGCTAACAAATAAAACTCTTGCCTCAATGGGCAGCCAATGAAGCTTAACATAGAAAGAAGAAACACTATAAAATTTGAATAGATCAAAAATTAGTCTTATTGCTGTATTTTGTATAGTCTGGAGCTTCTTCAATGTCCCCTTCGTGCAGCCTAAATAAATCAAATTACAATAATCAAAAGATTACAGTAACAGTGCATGTACTAACCGCTCATATTGGTTAACTTAAAAATATTTCTGAATAGTACGAAGCCTCCTCATTAAAAAAATAAAAATTAAAAAATTAAAGCAACTTGTGCTTCCAGAGAGATAGAACAATTAATTTTAACCCCTATGATCTTAATATCTGGAGAAAATAAAAAGTCAATCTTATTGTTGGTAATCATCTTTGGAATTTGTTCTGGTCTGGAATTAAAACACAAAAATTATTTTCCATATTAACATACATCCATTTTTCTAACAAGTCTATACACTGTTGAACTTTAGGCACATCAATATTGAAAATAGATTGTAAAGGAATCAATACTGAAATATCGTCGGCATAGATATAATGGAGAAAACATTTCTATCTAATAAGGAACTTACAGACTGTAAGAAACATTAAACAACACTGTGAAAGAGGCAAACCCTGCGGGATTCCGCATGTATTACTCCAATTAAAAGATAAATCCATGTGTAACAACCCTATATGACTTACTAACCACATAGCATCTAAACTACTTTAGGAAATTTCCTGTAATTTCCATTTCCTCAAGATTCTGTAGCAGAAGGGTATGGTCTACTAAATCAAACACTGAAGATAAGTCAAATTGAAGCAGCAATGCACTTTTTCCTAAATAATACCCAATAATACTCAATAATACCTGGACATGATCTAACAAAGAACACAATACCATTTCCATGCTAAAAGACGCATGAATTCCAGTTTGAGATATAGGAAGAATATCATATAAATCCAAGTATTTAGTAAGCTATAGGGTTACCATACCCTCCATTTATTTTGTAAAAAAATGGAATAGAGGCCACCAGCCTATAGTTAAAAAACAATTGTTTAAATTGATTAGAATCTTTTGATATTGGTGTAGCAATAATTTCTGTCAAACTATTGGGAAAAATCTGATAAGTTAATTGGTGCTCAATCCATGAGTATACCTCAGCACAAAATGCTAGAGGATCCATTTCCATTAAATAAGGAGGGCAGATGGCTAATATACAAAACCAGGAGACATATTTCTGAAATAGTTTGGAAAATACAGACCACCGAGTAACATCAAATTCAGACCAAACTCTATTAACTGAAATGTCTGTCCTAAAATGTAAATCCACAAATAACTTAGAATTATAGCCAGTTGATTCACTGAAGGATGTTCATCTTTCACAAAACCTGAAGAATCTAGTTTAATAAGTGAATTAACAATAGAAAATAATTGTTTCGTATTATATTACAACAATCTTGTGAATCAACTCAGAGTAATATTTTTTCCTGGCTAAAGTTATGGCTTTTTTTATAATTGTGGACTGCAGCACACCAATTATCCCTAGATAGATCAGATATCTTTATGTCATTTACGTTCAAATTTTCTACATTCACACTTCAATTTCAATAGATCTGAAGTGAGCCATAACCATTTATCATTCTTTTGCAACTGTTTAATCTTAGAACAAAGAGGAACAATTCCATCCAGAGTTTCAAAGCCTACTTTGGGCCAATTAGTTTCTAAATCCAAATTTCTATCTTCAGGCAATTTTAACACTACAGCATCCCAAAAGGTATTAGGTTCTATTCTCCCTCTAGTCATAAAATGTTGTAAATATAAATTAGTCACGATCTGAAATTGATACCAATGAATTGTAAAAGAACATTGATAATGATCAGACCATAGTGTTTCTTCCCACAAAACATCAGACAAACCAATACTGGGGGTCAAAGATCCACTGTCACTAAAGGTGACTAAATCAAGTTGATGGCCTTGACTATGGGTTGGAGAAGAAAGAATAAAGAGGTACCACATCATTTATGGGCCGATGATCAGAAGCAAACACAGGTGCTAGAGGCTGTTAGTACCATACTAGCTTCTGCGTTTGCTACCGCCCCATGACCAGAGCCCCTGAGCGCATGAAACAACGAGCTTGTGGGCTCTGAACACAACTAGCATCCAAATGCTTGCAAAACAGGGCTCTTAGCACAAGTAGAATGCAAATGCATGCTAAACCTATTCATCCCCAATGATCAGTGACCAGCATTCCAAAGATTGGCTTGCTGGCTGCAGCAAACCCTACGCCAGCTCGGAGCTGGCGTTAGGGTTTGCAGACCATTGGGGAGGAATGGTGAGCCCTGTCCAAAATGCATTTGCATGCTAGCTGGCCCCCATTCCCCCCAATGCATCATCTCCCCCCCCCACAGGAATCCTGACCCCCCAGCGACAGGGGGCTGGAGGTCCGGTGGACCTCTGGTCTCCCTGAGCCCCCCAGACACAGGTTCAGGGGGGCAAGATCTGGTGGGTCTCCAGCCCCCTAACCCCCCAGCATCCCACCGATGTCCCTGGTGGCCCGGTGGGCTGTGGGTAAATCCCCCCAGTGGTCTAGTGGCCCTTCCCCACTCTCTACCTACAGTTGGAGGAGGGAGGTGGCCTCTTCCATCGGCGCCGCCTGGAAAATGGCGGCGCCTAGCCCTGCCCAGTGCATCCTGGGATGCGCTGGGCAGGGCTTCACACCATATAAGGGGGAAAACTCCTTTATATGGTATGAAGCCCCGCCCAGTGCATCCCAGGATGCATTGGGCAGGGCTGGGTGCAGCCATTTTCCAGGCATGGAATTGGGATATAAGAAGAATTGCAACTCTTTTGACATTTTAAGGGTTTAAGAAAAGGTCATCCCTGATCCTTTGGTCCTAATAGTGCCTTTTTTTGTACCATTTAAAACGTTTATAATGAGAAGAGCATTGTAAAACTTCAATCGGACTGGGTAAAACTTGAGAACAATCAATTAGAAAACAAACCCCCATTAGGCAAATATGGATATCTACTATAATAAAAAGCACCTCCAACGTTCTGAAGCTGACTCCGTGGCTTCAGTGAAGGGTTCGTAACGTTCGTAAGTCTGTCACATCTCTCTCTGTCCCGCCCTCGCGTCAAAACGTGATGACATCGAGGGCAGGCAATCAGAAGGCAGGACTGAGGGAACGAACTCACCTCCAACATTCTGAATCTGACTCCGTGGACGGCCAGGGCTTTCAATAACGCAGCCGTTTCGATGGAGCTAATCTGGGGACTCAGGTCAAGATGCACTAAAGTCGTTGTTAGAGCCGTTCCTTACCGAATTCCATAGCGAATCGGTAGGGAACGGCTATGTATCAAGGAAAGGGAATGCAAATGAGCTACTCATTGTAGCTCACTTGCATTCTCTATTCCATCATAAAACTGTTGGCCAATCGGCTGGTCAAGCATGCGCAGAGCAGCAAAGCGTTATGCTGGCTGCTCTGTGCATGCCAAATACACCTCAAGTGCCAAGTGCTCATCAGGAGCGTCCTTTATGGACGTTCTTCACTGTAGTGTATTATTAAAAAAATCACAGGCTCTGATGCTGCAGGCATCCACTGCACCTACCATGGTACAAATAGAAGCAATTCTGGAGACTGTCATTAGGATTTCCATCCGCCCAGCACCATCTTCCACCCAATCACAGCGAAGGAAGCATTGAGCCAAGCTGAGCTAAACGCTTTTCCCCCTCCTGCGAGGTAACCCTGGCTCCAATGCTGCAGGCTCTCAGCTGAGAGACCCAGAAGTCTCTGAGCCAATCACAGCGCGTTTAGCTGAGCTAAATGCGCTGTGATTGGCTCAGAGACTTCCGGGTCTCTCAGCTGAGAGCCTGCAGCATTGGAGCCAGGGTTACCTCGCAGGAGGGGGAAAAGATGGACATTTGACCGTGGTAGCAGCAATGAACGGACGAGCACTCACCACGGGTTTGCTGTGCTTCTCACCTGGATATCTTTTACTCTTCTGGGTCTCTCAGCTGAGAGCCTGCAGCATCGGAGCCTGTGATTTTTTTTTATAATACACTACAGTGACGAGTGTCCTTTTTTGCCCCTTCCCGATTTTTTTTTTACATTTTATAGGTTTTCCAAGCCCGCGCAGCCCCAACGAGAGGTACAGACCTCTCGTTAGATTTCCCAGCATTTTCCAGCGTTAAGGCAATCAGAAAAGCTTAGTGCATCTCATTACAATAGGGTTTCTACACAATTTGCTCATCTGCATTCTGTTTGCGTTAGCTGCTACCGTCGTCGGAAAAAAGTATTTAGTGTATGCCAGGGTTTCCTACTTGCTCGTTAATGGCTCGTAAAGTTTAGTGCATCTGGCCCACAGTACAATCGCTAGTTGGCTGGAGGAGGGGCAGGGGAGAGAGCATAATCGCAGGTTGGCTGGAGGGGGGCAGGGGACACAGGACAATCACTGGGTGGCTGCTGCCAACCACGCAGAGGGGGGAGAGGCAGGGGTCCTGAGACAACAGGGGAGGGGAGGGGAATGCAGAGGGGGGGAGGGGGTCCTGAGACCACAGAGGGAGGGGGGAGTTATCTCTGTCACACACACACTCTCTCACAGTCAGTGCCTTTCTCTCTCTCACTCTCACACAGTCTCTCAAACTATGTCTCACACTGTATCACATTCACTCTCTATGTGTCACACAGTCACTCACACACACTCTCGGTCTCACAGACAGACTGTGTATCGCACACATACTCTTTCACACTCTGTCTCACACACACTCTCTCTCTCTCACACATGCTCTCTCACACACAGTGTATCTGTGTGAAACACATTCTCCAAGGACAAGCAAGCTGCTTGTTCTCACTGATGGGTAACGTCCGACGGCAGCCCCAGGCCTGGAATTCTTCCTAGCAACAAAGTTTGCTAGAGCCCTCGTGCGCATGAGTGCGCGCACCGCGCATGCTTGGCCATCTTCCCGCCCATCGCCTGAACGTGCTCCTCAGTCTCTTTTTTTCCGCGGTCAGGGTGGCTGTTTTATGGTCACTGCGCCTCAGAATAAAGCCGCTTGCGATTTTTTGCCGTTTTTCTCTTGTGCTTCGTTTTTCGCGAGTACGCTCGCTTGTTCTTTAAAAAAAAAAAAAAGAGTTAGATGACTTCCCATCCTTTTCCAGTGTGTCGGAAGTTTTTTTGTTTTCGTTTCATGTGCGGCCCTGTTAGCCGCCCGTATGGGGTCTTGTTTTTCCACTTTTTTGGCGCCATCGCCTCCTTTGATTTCGCTGCTGTGATTTTTCCGTCGATGTCATCGAAGATTGCCAGCGGCTTCAAGAAGTGCACTCAGTGCAGCCGGGCAATCTCGGTCACTGATCCACATGCTTCGTGTATTCAGTGTCTTGGGGTGAGTCATCGCCCCGACGCTTGTACTTTGTGCCGCGGTCTTAAAAAGCGGACTCAAGCGTCGAGATTAGCTCAGTGGGAGCGCCTGTTCCACGCTTCACCCGGTTCTTCGGCGTCAGCAGCGGTACCGAGCTCATCGGCGGTGGTGTCGATGTCCGCACTGGAGAGTGCATCGACGTCCGGAGTGCAGGTAATGGCTGTCCAGAGACCATCTCACGCTGGCAGCAGTGGGCCATCGAGTGGGTCTCCACCTGCCTTAAGGGCTCCTGCGGTGCAGGCCCATCGGGACCGACCCTCTTCGGACCCGACCCCGAGGAGACGTTTGGATTCCACGTCTTCCTCGTTGGTACTGGGGGGGGGTACCGAGACCGTGCTTTGAGCGAAGGCGAAGAAGCACCGTCATTGGTCACCCTCCCGTCATGGTACTGAGAGCTCCGGGACGCAGAAGGATTCGGCACCCGTGAAGCGTCGCTGTTGGGAGGACCGCTCACCCTCCATTCAGGAGGTGTCGATGCGCACTTCTCTGGACAGCCCGGTACCGCCTCCACCTCCTCAGCAGATTCGGGCTTCGACTCCTGCACCGATTCCCCAGCCTTTCTCTACAGTCCCTCTTGACGAGCGCCTTGAAGCCATTCTTCCAGGGTTCCTGGAAAGGCTGCTGCGATCGTTTGTTCCGGTACCGGCGGTGCTTGCACCTACGGTACCATTGATAGATACTGCAGCTGGCTCCCCGTCCATGGTGAGGCCTTTGGCATTGGTGCCGCTTGCGGTGCCGCCGGCAGCTGCCACCCAAGTGGTTTCCCCTTCGATGTCGGTGGAGGGAGCTTCATCGCCGTCGGCACGGGAGTGTACTTCTCGACACCGTCATCGAGGACATCACTCCTCGGCGTCGAGACGGGCCCGGCTTCAGACTGCGGTCAGAAAGATCATGTCTGATACCGAGGGAGAGGCCTCGTGGGAGGCAGAGGAGGACCCAAGATATTTCTCGGATGAGGAGTCTTGTGGTCTTCCTTCTGATCCTACTCCTTCACCAGAGAGAAAGCTTTCTCCCCCCGAGAGTTTGTCTTTCTTGACTTTTGTCCGGGAAATGTCTATGGCCAGTCCCTTCCGAGTGGTCACTGAGAATGAGCCCAGGGCTGAGACGTTGGAGGTCCTGGACTATCCTTCACCACCTAAGGAGTCATCCACGGTTCCCCTACATAATGTCCTTAAGCAGACATTGATGGTGAACTGGATGAAACCACTAACTAATCCCACCATCCCTAGAAACATTGAGTCCCAGTACCGGATTCATGGGGACCCGGAGTTGATGAAGACCCAGTTGCCTCATGACTCTGGGGTTGTGGATTCCGCTCTCAAGAGAGCCAAGAGTTCTAGGGATTACGCCTCGGCGCCCCCGGGGCAGGAGTCTAGAACTCTGGACTCTTTTGGGAGGAAGGCCTATCATTCCTCTATGCTCTTGGCCAAGATCCAGTCCTACCAGCTCTACACAATGTATAATTATGGTACAGCCAGAGACCCCCCCACTGGAATGGTGGTGGGCCCAGTCACAGAGCTCAGGCCAGTACAGACCTTGGCTGAGTCAGAAATCTGATGGCTGACACAACTGGGAGTTTACTGGAAAAGTATGGCCTAGTTGGTAGCCCACATTGAGGCCTAAATAAGCTAAATTAGGAAAAGTTAATAGATATGGAAACAAAATGGAGGATTTCAACACAAAATGGAAGCCCGTATCTGTTACAAAGTGGAATTTTCTCTAATGTAAGTTAGAAAAACAAGTTGAGAAATAAGTGAGTCATAGCAGGTGCAAAGAAAATAGAGAACTAGCTGTTCCAGAGAGGAGGGAGACTTCCTGTGAGCAGGATTGTGGTCAGCTGGTCAGCTGGTGTGAGAAAGGAAAGGCGTAGCAAGATAGAAGCTACTCATTAGCATGAGCCAATCAGTGACAACCATGACATTAGCATAGATCCAATCAGGTATATCTACTGTCATATTATCCATATCCTGAAGGCACTTATAAAAATCAGGGTATTTCCTGGTTTGAGTTAGAGAGACAAGGGTTGGCACTCTCTCTCCAAGGGAAACCAATGTGTCCAACAAAATTGACAAATTTCCTAGTTGCTTTCCCTTGTAAAACCTCCAATTGGTAAAAGAAATTATAAAACATTAGCAAATAATTAACACCTGTTTGTAGCTTATTATATTCCTATAATTAATTGATTGTACATGCCTGTTGTCAATCACTGATTTGACTTATACCTTAGCAAATAAACTCCTCATTCCAAATGATGATTTGTGGGCTTCACTTAATGATCAAAGGCTGTAAGTATAAATGCATTGTATAACTTGTAATCTAAATCCAGTTTGTTATAAGGCTGGTATCTTTTCCTTAGACCTAACGTCTCCCTTAGAGGCAATAACTCCTTGATTACCCCAGTACTAGTGTTATTTAGAGATGGAGTCAGATTAAGGTCACTCTAGCCTTCTTGGGGGGGGCTCGGGACCCCCCAATTCTCAACATTGGTGACCCCGCATCCATATGCGGAATAATGTGAAGCAACTGGCGGACTTGGTCGATCAGCTGTCTTCGGAGCAGGCCAAGCCTTTTCCGGAGGTGGTCAGGCAGCTGAAGGTGTGTCGTAAATTCCTGTCCAGGGGTGCTTATGACACTTTTGATGTTGCGTCTAGGGCCACTGCTCAAGGTATAGTGGTGCGCAGACTCTCATGGCTGCGTGCCTCTGACCTGGAGAATCGAGTCCAGCAGCGGATTGCAGACGCTCCTTGCCGGGGAGAAGGTTGAGCAGGTGGTAGAACAGCTTCATCAGCAGGACACCGCATTCGACAAACTCTCTCACTGGACGCCTTCAGCATCTACCTCTTCAGGTAGACGTTTTTATGGGGGTCGGAGGAATGCTCCCTACACTTACTGTAAGCGCAGGTAAAATCCTCCTTCCCGCCAGCCTGCTCAGGCTAAGCCCCAGCGCGCTCGTTCACGTCAACAGCGTGCACCTCAACAGGCCCCTGCAGCTCCCCAGCAAAAGCAAGGGACGGGCTTTTGACTGGCTCCAGGCGAGCATAGCCGACTTAAAAGTGTCTGTGCCACACGATCTACCGGTCGGAGGGAGGTTGAAATTTTTTCACCAGCGGTGGCCTCTTGTAACCTCCGATCAGTGGGTTCTCCAAATAGTCCAGCTAGGATACTCCCTCAATTTGATGTCCAAACCTCCAAATTGTCCAGTCCTTCAGCTTCCAGCACAGGCAGGTACTTACAGAGGAACTCTCCGCCCTCATCAGCACCAATGCGATCGAGCCCGTTCCACCGGGGCAAAAAGGGCTGGGATTCTATTCCAGGTACATAAGTACATAAGTAATGCCACACTGGGAAAAGACCAAGGGTCCATCAAGCCCAGCATCCTGTCTACGACAGCGGCCAATCCAGGCCAAGGGCACCTGGCGAGCTTCCCAAACGTACAAACATTCTATACATGTTATTTCTGGAATTGTGGATTTTTCCCAAGTCCATTTAGTAGTGGTTTATGCACTTGACCATTAGGAAACCATCTAACCCCTTTTTAAGCTAACCGCCTTCACCATATTCTCCGGCAACGAATTCCAGAGTTTAATTATGCGTTGGGTGAAGAAAAGGTTTCTCCGATTTGTTTTAAATTTACTACACTGTAGTTTCATCGCATACCCCCTAGTCCTAGTATTTTTGGAAAGCGTAAACAGACGCTTCACATCCACCTGTTCCACTCCACTCTTTTTATATACCTCTATCATGTCTCCCCTCAGCCGTACTTCCTTGTGCAAAAGAAAACAGGGGGGATGCGTCCCATCCTAGACCTAAGGGCCCTGAACAAATATCTGATTCGAGAAAAGTTCAGGATTCTTTCCCTGGGCACCCTTCTTCCCATGATTCAGGAAAACGATTGGCTATGCTCTCTGGACTTGAAGGATGCTTATACACATATTCCGATACTGCCAGCTCACAGGCAGTATCTTCGATTCTGTCTGGGAACACAGCACTTTCAGTATTGTGTACTGCCCTTTGATCTTGCCTCCACGCCCCGGGTGTTCACCAAATGCCTGGCGGTAGTGACGGCGTCTCTACGCAAGCTGGGAGTGCATGTGTTCCCTTATCTCGATGATTGGCTGGTGAACAGCACTTCCGAGGCAGGAGCTTGGCAGTCCATGCAGATGACTATTCAACTCCTGGAGCTACTCGGGTTTGTTATAAATTACCCAAAGTCCCATCTTCTTCCAGTTCAACAACTAGAATTCATAGGAGCTCTGCTGGACTCAAAGACGGCTCAGGCCTACCTCCCCGAAGTGAGGGCAGACAATCTTCTATCCCTCGTTTCTTGGGTCAGAGCATCTCAGCAGATCAAAGCTCGGCAGATGTTGAGATTGCTGGGACATATGGCCTCCACAGTTCATGTGACTCCCATGGCCCGCCTTCACATGAGATCAGCTCAATGAACCCTAGCTTCCCAGTGGTATCAGGCTGCGGGGGATCTAGAGGATGTTATCCAGCTGTCCACAGAGTTTCTCAATTCCCTCTGTTGGTGAACAATTTGATCCAATTTGACCGTGGGACGTCCCTTTCAAATTCCTCAGCCACGAAAGGTGCTGACGATGGATTCGTCTCTTCTGGGGTGGGGAGCTCATTTCGATGGGCTCCACACTCAAGGAGTTTGGTCCCTCCAGGAAACTGGTCTTCAGATCAACCTCCTGGACTTGAGAGCGGTCTGGAATGCGCTAAAGGCTTTCAGAGGTTGGCTATCCAATCAAATCATTCAAATTCAGACAGACAATTAGGTTGCCATGTACTACATCAACAAGCAGGGGGGCACCGGATCTCGTCCCCTGTGTCAGGAAGCCATTCAGATGTGGCTTTGGGCTCGCCGGCACAGCATGTTTCTCCATGGCGGGCGTAAACAACAGTCTGGCCGACAGATTGAGCAGGATAATGCAACCTCACGAGTGGTCGCTGAGCTCGGGCGTGGTACGCAAGAACTTCCGAGTGTGGGGCACCCCCTCGGTGGATCTTTTTGCCACTCAGACCAATCACAAGGTCCCTCAGTTCTGTTCCAGACTTCAGGCCCACGACAGGCTAGCGTCGGATGCCTTTCTCCTTCAATGAGGCAAGGACCTTCTGTATGCATATCCTCCCATACCTTTGGTGGGGAAGACTTTGCTGAAACTCAAGCAGGATCATGGAACCTGTGAGAGTGCAGGTGAAAGGGGATCCGGGAAAGCACGAAGAAAAGGGGTGCAGGGAGCCGGGGAATCCCAACGGGGCAGATTTCATGTGCACAACACCCACATTCAGAAAGCGGGGCTACCGGAGGCAGAGAGGTTGGCTGGGTTAAGGATGAAGGGGAGGAACTACCAGTCCCAGAATCCTTCTCTTCCCCACCCGGCTGTGCAAGAGTTAGGGGAGGAGATAGAAGATTGGGAAATGGTCTCTGAGGAAGGTGATGAGGGCCAGCTGGAGAGATTGGGGGCAGGGGAAGTTGAAGAGGAGGATAAAATGGAGATTACTGAAGGGCTAGAGGAGGAACAGATGGAGCTCTGGCTCAAACCCGAAAAGCTGCTGTAAGAGGGTGGCTAGCTGTGCCTTGGAGAGACTGGTGGAAGACCGGAGGAGAGAGGCTGAGGTGCTGGGGAAGATCTCTACTAAAGAGGGAACAGGTGCAGCCCTGGGAGAGAAAGAGGGCTGGGCACAATTGAAACCCCAGCCTGAACCAGGTGGGAACCAAGCGGTGTAACTGCTGTAAGGAGGTGCAAGAAAGACTGTGTAAACTGTTTCCTACTGAAAAGGTCTGGGCTGCAACCTACCAAGCTACTGTGTTTTCTTTCTGATAATATACTGTTCCCTAAGAGAAGTAATCTTAGGTCAAGTGAAGTGATGGACTGTTTTGAACCTGACTTGTGCTTTGGGTAGCAAGCCCTAAACAACCTGGAGTTAAGGTGTGCCTGGGCATTTATGTTGACCTGAAGCAAGAAAATAAAAGCCCTTACTTATAAACGTTGTGCTTGAGGGGTCACGTGATGGATTGAGAGGGAAGAAGACATGCTTCTAATCTCTCTCGGGCCACCCTCTCCCACAACCCCGTTATAGCGGTGAATTACCGGGAAAAACCTCAAGAACTGCATAGACTTAACGTTTATGGACCCCTTTGTAGTGCGGGAAAGCAGAACAATGCCGAACAGAACTGTAAAAAAGGAGCCTGAAAAACAACGAGGCCAGAATGAAGGCAAGATGGCGACGAGTCCGAAGCCGGAGGCCTCTACAACATTTAACGCTGATCAGCTACAACAGCTCACGGAGGTGATACAGACAGCGATGGCACCGCAATTCCGCAAACTATCTGACCAGCTGGCCGGGATGGAAACCCGCCTCGATGAGACGGTTCGTAGAACTGGGGAATTAGAAGTGCGGGTGTCGGATATCGAGGACGCTGAGACGGCCAGAGAAACCGTGGTCAAAGAATTGCAGCGGGAGCTCGGCGCCTTAACCCAACAAGTGGACGATCTGGAGAACAGATCTAGGAGGTCGAACCTCCGAATAATAGGAGTCCCAGAATCGATCCCAGACCGCTCCTTACTTACCCAATTAGAGCGCTGGCTAAAGAACGAATTCGCGCTCTCGGACAGCGCAGGGCCGCTCTGTTTGGAGCGAGCGCATCGCCTGGGAAGGCAGAACAACACAAGAACCAGACCGAGAATAGTGATTGTTAAAATACACAACTTTATCCATAAAGAGGAAATACTGCGAGGAGCCCGGCAGAAATGGGACACTATGGAGTTCGAGGGGTCACCAATAAAGGTGTTCCAAGACTATTCTTTGGCGGTACAAGAGAAAAGAAGAGCCTTTGGGCCCATCTGCAGAAGGCTGGTGGAAAACAAGCAGCGCTTTCTTCTTTTATATCCGGCGTTGCTGGAGGTGCAAATAGAGGGGTCCTGGAGAACCTTTACAACTCCTCAAGAAGCGCAAACAGGATTAAAATATGACAACGCAGCGAGCCCAGGACGAGGTTGATGGCCTACCACACAAAGGGGTCAAACTTTACACGGAAGCCGATTTGGCTGATAAACAGGACTGCACTTAAATCTATAGACTAACCAGTTATGTCAGATGGAGTTCAAGTTAATGTCAGTATGTATGAAACGTATGTATGAAAAGAAGCTAATAGCAGATAAGTTATAACGGAATGTTTGATTAACATAGTTAAGGGGGGGAGAGGGAGTCCGCCATCTTTAGACCTCCTCTCTCCTAACCGACAGACGGGGACGAGAGTATGGGGTCAACGGGAGGGGAAGGAAGAAGGCATGGGGGGAGGGAGGGAGGGTGGGTAGGGGGGGAGGAATGTTTGTTGGGCAGGACTAGGGAGGTATTGTTACAGGGAGGGGACTTAGATGAAGATGGGAAAGTGCGGCAGAGCATTCAGAGGGGGATTGGTACTTATGGAGGGGATCAAGCAGCAGAGGGCGACCATAGTGAGAGAAACAGGAGGACCCGGGTGAGCTGGGAACCAGGGTCCCCAAATGATATATATGACTGTTATAAGGAACTATTAAATACATCTTATGGCTAGAAACGCAGTCACAAGGTTTTTGACATGGAACGTGGGGGGAGTCTCTACGCCAATAAAACGAACTAAGATTCTCTCTGCCTTGAAGAGACACAAAGCAGATGTGGTCTGCTTACAAGAAACCCGCTTGTCCCCAGAGGAACACCAAAAGCTGAAGCAAGGTTGGGTGGGGGAGGTACACTCAGCATCGGCCGAAGGGAGGAAAAGAGGTGTAGCTATTTTGCTTAGGAAAGGACAAGCAGCTAAATCACAACTGGTGGACAAAGATCCCCAAGGCAGGTTTGTGATAATACATCTGTGGTTACACCATAAAGAATACCTAGTGGTAGCAGTGTATGAACCAAACATATATGATAAGACATTCTATGATCGTATAACTCGTACATGCATACTTTACAAATCCTTACCTGTAATATTAATGGGAGATCTTAACTTAGTGGCAGACCCTCTACTAGACTGTTCAATACCAAGGCATGCAGCGCGAGGGGGACCACAAGCGAGAGCATTACACCATTTTATGCAGGAGCTAAATGTAGTAGATGCATGGAGGACATTACATCCGGAAGGAAGGGACTTCACACATTTATCTAGAGCACACGGTACATATTCAAGAATAGACTACATACTAGTTGACAGGAAGATATTTTCACAAATAGAGGCAGTGGAAATTGGCCCAGAAGAAATTTCGGACCATGCAATGGTCTGGGTCGACCTAAGGACCCCGGATAGTGACCACAACACTGCGGGCTGGCGCTTCCCATCCTACCTAGTAACGAATTCGGATTTCAGGAAATTCTTGCAGGGAAGATGGGAAGAATATGAAAAATTTAATACCGAGTACAAGAACCGCCCTGCCATATTTTGGCCAGCGGCAAAAGCAGTTCTCAGGGGCGATGTAATTGCATACATAAGTGGATGGGAGCGAAGAATGACAGGGGCCATTATAAACATGGAAAAAAAATTCCAAAAGGCGAAACGCAGATTCATTCAGACCCCTAGCAATCAAAGTAAGGAACAAATGCAGGTGGCTCAAATAGCATTAAATACATTACTTCAAGAGAGAGCCTCAAAAGCATTAGTTCTCAGGAAATATAATCTCAAGAGGTTCGGGAACAAGACAGGGACCCTTTTGGCCCGACTAGTTAAACACAGGGGTGGAACACGTGTAATCACAGTGGTAAAGGACGAAGAAGGAATATCTCAATACAAGAGGGAGAAGGTGGCACAGGTCTTCCAAAAATTTTTTAGTACAATGTATAAGCAAGGGCAAACCCCAGCCCTGGGAGAAATGCAGGCATACTTTCGTAAGGCAGGTATGACTCAGCTGACTAAAGAGGAGACGAGTGAGTTAGAAAGCCCCATAACTGGAAAAGAGCTGCAAGCAATCATTAAATCTTTACCTTCGCACTCCGCTCCAGGCCCTGATGGGTACACTGGCGAGTTCTATAAGTTAATGGGACCCTCAGTACTAGGAGCCCTTCAAGATTTTCTTGAAGAGGCGGTGACACGACAAAGCTTTCCACCGCATGCAAATGAAGCTTTGATTACTTTAATTTTAAAACCAGGGAAACCAGAAACATACGCAGACTCATACAGGCCAATCTCCTTAATAAACGTAGACATTAAGATACTCGCTAAGTTGCTGTCAAATAGACTACACCTATATACGTATTCCCCGCTTGGTGGGATCTGAACAGGCAGGGTTCGTTCGCAACCGACATTCAGTAGTGAATGTCCGACGCTTATTACTCGCCATAGGACACTGTCAACAAAAACAGATAAAAGCAGCACTGATCAGCCTAGATGCTGAAAAAGCTTTTGACAGCGTAAACTGGGACTATTTATTTGCAGTACTCCAATACACAGGGATAAAGGGGTGGGCCTATCAAGCCATACAAACTTTATATACACACCCGACAGCTGCGGTATTGGTTAATGGAGTGCGCACCCCACAGTTTCCCATCTGGCGGGGGACCAGACAAGGTTGTCCTCTATCCCCAGCATTATTTTTGTTAGCTGTCGAGCCCCTCCTAAGGACCCTGATTAGAGAGGAGGGAATAACAGGCATAGAAGTGGGAGGAGAGAGGGTTAAGGTGATGGCCTTTGCCGATGATCTGCTGATAGTGACAACCAACCCAGAGAACTCAGTGTGAACCTTGATTCAGAGAACCACATGTTTTGGGGATATCTCGGGATTTAAGATAAACCTGCAGAAATCCTCTATCATTCAAGTGTACCCTTTGGGAGTGGGAAAGTGGAAGATGGAGGGGAGCCAGTTGAAAACGGGGGTAGAGATTAAATACTTAGGGGTGCGGATTCCGCAAGACCTGACTAAGCTTTATGACTTCAATATTCAACCCTTGCTTTCAGAGACAATAACAAAACTGACACAATGGCAGGCGCTGCCCATTTCGCTTATAGGGCGAATAGGCCTGTATAACATGATGATAGTACCATGCTGGCTGTATGTGTTCCAAATGTTACCATTGTACTTGAAAGGTGCAGATGAGAAGAAATTGAACTCGCGCTGACAAAATTCCTGTGGCGGGGTAAGAGGCCGAGATTGCCTCTTGCTATGGTCTGCACACCAAAAGAATACGGAGGATTGGGTTTATTAAACATCAGATCACTTACTGTAGCAAGTGCCATGAGACATTTAAACGACTGGTTTAGAGACACCGCAGACTTCTCGGCAACCAAGATTGAACTAGAATTGTTTGGTCCATACCACTTTAGTAGCTTACTACATGGTATGAAATGTAAAATCTCGCCAATATTGGAGGCATCCCATATACTACCTACAGCCCAAAAAGCTTGGCGGTGGATCTGCAAACTTCACCATTTCTCTCATAAAGTAACCCCTTTGTTACCGGTGTGTGGCAATCCAGCTTTCCCACCAGGACTTATCTATAGAATATTTAGCAGATGGAAAGAAA
The DNA here is from genome assembly GCF_901765095.1 of Microcaecilia unicolor. NCBI lineage: Eukaryota > Metazoa > Chordata > Amphibia > Gymnophiona > Siphonopidae > Microcaecilia > Microcaecilia unicolor. Next base: position 106,716,731 of record NC_044040.1, on the reverse strand, counting down.
GGGAAGTTACCTTTCTACAACAAATTATAACAGAAGAGGGGAAGCTGCAATCCTACACAACTTTACAAGAGTCGCAACTGTTAGGGCCAAAAGACCAATTGTTTTACTGGCAAATAAGACATTATGTATCTAGTCTCCCCTGGGAGGCGTTAGCAGAAGATGTGCAGGAGGAGCTACCCTCAGCGCTCTCCCTACACTCTCAGCAGAAGGTACCGTTGCTCTACCATCACAGGCACATTAAGGATACTAAATTGGAATTAGACTATGCCAAATATGCTAAAGAATGGGAGAAAGACTTATCAATACAGTTAACAACCCGTGTTTTTCAGGAACACGTTCTAACTCTGAGACAGATGACTACTTGGACTGATCTATGGGAGCTCCGGTATCGGTTCGCGTTACGGCTTTATGTTCCACCCCGAAGAGCTTTCCATATGGGATTGTCCCCTGATGGAGCCTGCCCCAAATGCAAAGGGAGCGGAGCAACATTAGGACATATGTTTTGGAACTGTCCGAGAGTTGCCCAGTTTTGGTCAAATTTGCTCAGTCAAATAGAGTGTTTGTGGAAAGCAAAATGGAGATGCTCGCCACTGCTGTTGTTCGGCAAACCAGAGATTAGCCGACCTGGACCTAAAGGATATCTAGCATTTGTGAAAAGAGCTACTATGATGGCAAAGAAAACGATTTTAATCGACTGGCTTGAAGTAAAAGGTCCCTCAATGCAGATATGGAGAACTCAGATGATAACCATGATGAGAATGGAACGATTACAAGCTAGAGAGAAGCCTCACCAAGAGTTTGAACTATTTATGGACAGATGGAGCCCATTCCTGAGCACAATGCCCTCTGAATCTAGAAGCCAGATATTGAATATATAATACCATATTCTTGCTGTATTTGTATTCTGTTTGATTTAGGGGGGGGGGGGGGTAGAGGGGCGGGTTAGAAAGAAGTAGAAGGGGAGAAGAGAGGAGTTAGGGGATAAGTTAGGAATAGGGAGAAATATGGTACAAGAGCTTTGTGTAATGTCATTATGAAAGTTATGTTTTGTTATTCTTAATAATAATAAAAAGATTCAAACATAAACGTTGTGCTTTGAATGTGCCTCTGTGAAAGGAACGGAGGGAGGAAGGAGTCCTGGAAGTTCTCAGGGCCTGGAACTGAGGCTCAAAGCAGCCAGATTGCTGTGGAGGCAGACAGCAGCTGTGTGAAGAAGAAGGCAGCTAAGCAGGGTTGAGCCTGGTTGGGTCCTGGAAGGGTGACCCAGCTACAAACCACGATTCTGATCGCCCCCTTCTGGCCACGTCAGATTTGGTTGCCTCTTCGTCTGGAGTTGTCCTCCGAAGAACTGTGGAGATTGGAGTGTTTTCCATTACTCAGAACGAGGGGATGCTACTGCATCCCAACCTCTAGTCCCTGGCTTTCACGGCCTGGATGTTGAGAGCGTAGACTTTGCTTCCTTGGGTCTGTCGGAGGGTGTCTCCTGAGTCTTGCTTGCTTCCAGGAAAGATTCCACTAAAAAGAGTTACTCTTTTAAATGGAGGAGGTTTGCCGTCTGGTATGACAGCAAGGCCCTAGACCCTCGCTCTTGTCCTACACAGACTCTGCTTGAATACCTTCTGCACTTGTCTGAGTCTGGTTTTAAGACCAACTCTGTAAGAGTTAATCTTAGTGCGATTAGTGCTTACCATCAATGTGTGGAAGGTTGGCCTATCTCTGGACAGCCTTTAGTTGTTCGCTTCATGAGAGGTTTGCTTTTGTCAAAGCCCCTTGTCAAACCTCCACCAGTGTCATGGGATCTCAACATCGTTCTCACCCAGCTAATGAAACCTCCTTTTGAGCCACTGGATTCCTGCCATCTGAAGTACTTGACCTGGAAGGTCATTTTCTTGGTGGCTGTTACTTCAGCTTGTAGAGTCAGTGAGCTGCAAGCCTTGGTAGCCCATGGTCCCTATATCATAACAGAGTAGTCCTCCGCATGCACCCTAAGTTCTTGCCGAAGGTGGTGTCGGAGTTCCATCTGAACCAGTCAATTGTCTTGCCAACATTCTTTCCCCATCCTCATACCCGCCCTGCTGAACATCAGTTGCACACATTGGACTGCAAGAGAGCATTGGCCTTCTATGTGGAGTGGACAAGCCCCTTCAGACAGTCCGCCCAAATGTTTGTTTCTTTCGATCCCAACAGAAGGGGAGTTGCTGTCAGGAAACGCACCATTTCCAATTGGCTAGCAGATTGCATTTCCTTCACTTATGCCCAAGCTGGGCTGACTCTTGAGGGTCATGTAACGGCTCATAGTGTTCGAGCCATGGCAGCATCTGTGGCCCACTTGAAGTCAGCCACTATAGAAGAGATTTGCAAGGCTGCAACATGGTCATCAGTCCACACATTCACATTTCATTACTGCCTTCAGCAGGATACCCGACGTGACAGTCGGTTTGGGCAGTCGGTGCTGCAGAATCTGTTTGGGGTCTAGAATCCAACTCCACCCCCCTAGGCCCATTTTTGTTCTGTTCCAGGTTGCACTCTCAGTTAGTTGTTATTTTTCAGGTCAATCTATGTTATGTCCTCGCCGTTGCAAGGCCCAATTGACCCTGTTTGTTGTTTTGAGTGAGCCTGGGGGCTAGGGATACCCCATCAGTGAGAACAAGCAGCCTGCTTGTCCTCGGAGAAAGTGAAAGATACATACCTGTAGCAGGTATTCTCCGAGGACAGCAAGCTGATTGTTCTCACCAACCCGCCCGCCTCCCCTTTGGAGTTGTCTCTTCCCTTGTCTTGCTTTGTAAGTTGACTGAGGGGCACGTTCACACAACGGGCGAGAAGATGGCCGCGCGTGCGCGGTGTGCGCACTCGTGCGCACGAGGGCTCTAGCAAACTTTGTTGCTAGGAAGAATTCCAGACCTGGGGCTGCCTCGGACATCACCCATCAGTGAGAACAATCAGCCTGCTGTCCTCGGAGAATACCTGCTACAGGTATGTATCTTTTGCTCTCTCTCACAGTCACTGTGTCTCACATACGCACTCGCACACACTCTCATTCAAACACACACACTCGCACCCAGACTCACTCTCTGTCACACACATACACTCGCACATTCACTCTCTCTCTGTCACACACACACACTCGCACATTCACTCTCTCTCTCTCTCTCACACAGTCACTCTCACACACACTCTCTCTCTCAAACATACACACTCCGAGGAAAACCTTGCTAGCGCCTGTTTCATTTGTGTCAGAAACGGCCCTTATTTACTAGTACTGAATAAAAAGCATAATTACATGCCAAATTAAAAGATTGAACAGAAAGATTACTGTAACAAACAATCTTATTCCAGTCTAGAAGACAAAAGACAATCACCACTGTAGATGCTGCTCAAGACGCTGGTACACACCTTTGGCTTTTGCCTTAGGCGATGTACTGAGTGGCGGTGCTCTGCTGGATGTCGTGGTTTAAATCACCCATGGTGTCTGATGACATCAGTATATGGGCAGAGCTTTCTCCCATGCCCGGACACACTGTCCCAGGTAGAATTTGCTGGTTATAGTAAAAATTATGGGCGGAGTTTGCTCCCACAACTCACTATGATGATAATTTAACAAACTTTCCAGACTTTTCAGGCACCTTGCAATTGGCAAAAGTAACACGAACAGTGTTGGACTTCACAGTTTGAATCACCTGTGGCATCTGATCACATCAATATGTGGGTGGAGCTTTCTCTCATGCCCGGACACACTGTCCCAGATAGATAGAATTCGCTGGTTACAATAAAAGTTATGGGCGGAGTCTGATCCCACGTCTCACTAAGATGGTAATTTAACAAATTTTCCAGAGTTCTCAGGTAGCTTGCATTTGGCAAAAGTAACACTAACAATGCTGAATGTCGTGGTTTAAATCACCCATGGTGTCTGATGACATCAATATGTGGGCAGAGCTTGCTCCTATGCCAGTTTATCCTCTGTTTCCGCTTGCCAGAATGACCCCAATTTTCCATTAGTGTGTTCCAAGGGGACCTTAAAATATCTAGGGGTTATTTGCATCTAGATCCCAAGGTCATATATAAGCAGTGCTTTTTTTGTAGAAAAAAAGGTGCTGGTACTAATTATGGGCGGGGTCAACACATGGCTCCACCCCTTTTATAGCCACACCCACATTGGCCACATCCCTTATACCAGCCATGGCGCATATAAACAGACATCCTTGAAAATATTATACTAGTATAGGAGAAAAAAATAACATGATTTTTTTTCATTATAAATAATTTCTGTAAGCAGTTACAGCTCCAGTATACCTAGTGCAAAATAAGACAGCAGATGTAAATTCTCAAATTGGACATATTCCAAACACTAAAATGAAAATAAAATGAATTTTTCTACCTTTGTTGTCTGGTGACTTTGTTTTTCTATCCATATTGGTCCGAGTCTCTGATTCTGCTGCTCTCTATCTGTTCTCTTAACTCTGTTTCCAGGGCTTCCTTTCCATTTATTTCTTTACTTTCCTCCTTTCTTCTTATTTATTTATTTGTTGCATTTGTATCCCACATTTTCCCACCTATTTGCAGACTCAATGTGGCTTACAATATTACATCGTGGCAAGCGCCATTCAAGAGTAGATAAACAATTGGTTACATACAGAAAAAAACAAGTGTAACATATTGGAGTAGTCAATTCAGTAAATTAGAAAACAGTCAGATTATGAAGTAAGTAGTGATGCATTGGAATTCCTATTGTTGATTATTATGGTAAGCCTTGTTAAAAAGAAAAGTCTTCATTTCTTGCCCTACATCCATAAGTAAAAGCTGTGTCCTCCTCCGTGGAATTGACTGGAGGAGGTATAACGTGGATCCAGCTTTTGCTTATTTTCTTCATCCATGTGCAGTTTTTCTCCTCTCTTCCCTTTCCCTTATCTCCATCCATGTGCATCTTCTTCTTTTTTCTTTCCTCACCTCCATCCATGTCCAGCACTTCTCCTCTCTCATCCCCTCCATGCATGTTCAGCATTTCTCTTCTCCCTTCCCTCCCCTGTATCCATATAAAGCATTAATTCTCTCTCCCCTCTCCTCCATCCAAGACCAGCATTTCTCCTTTCTCCCCACCAACTCCTCCATCCATCCATGTCCACAGAATCTCTCTCCCCTGCCCTCCCCTCTCATCCATGTCCAGCGATTCTCCTCTCTCCCCTGCCCTCCCCTCCCATCCATGTCCAACGATTCTCCTCTCTTCCCTGCCCTTCATGTCCAGCGAATCTCTCTTTGCTGACCTCCCCTCCATGTCCAGTATGTCTCCTCTGCCCCCTGCCCTCCCCTCTCATCCATGTCCAGCAATTCTCTCTCCCCTGCCCTCCCCTGCCCTCCTCCCTCCATGTCCAGCATGTCTCCTCTCTCCCCTGCCCTCCCCTCATCCGTGTCCAACATGTCTCCTCTCACCCCTGCCCTCCCCTCCATGTCCAGCGATTCTCCTCTCTCCCCTGCCCTCCCCTCCATATCCAGAAATTCACTTTCCCCTCCCCTGCCCTCCCCTCCATGTCCAGCATGTCGCCTCCCTCCCCTGCCCTCCCCTCTCCTCTCCAAGTCACGGTGAACCGGAAGTGAAGGCAGCGCAGCAGTGCTCACTGAGGCAGGCACGCAGGCAGGTTCGTCTCCTCTCGCGTTGCTTCCCGCCTTTGAGGGCGGGACACACTGAAAGGGAACACTGTCAGCTAAACTTCCTCTTTGAAACTACTGTTGGAATCATCAGCCAATGAAATGGCTTTTACTGTAGCTGTAGCTATCCCAGGTTACCTGATAATTATTCACACATCATTGCAGTCATGCCCTCCTCTCGGTGTACATGCTCAGAAAAAAAAAACTTTGAACCACTTACAGATTTTAACAATTACACTATTTATTTTTTTATTTCTCCCCAGTCTCACTTGCACACCTCCCTCCAAACCTGTTCTCTTTAATTTGAATGTTGTTCAAGCTCACCCTGAATGAGGAGTTCTTCCCACACCAAAGACATATATAGCACTGGTTGTATTCTTTCAAGCAACTTCAGCAGAGCCTGCCTGCCGCAGTGTGCACTGCGCTGCCTTCACTTCTGGTTCACTGTGATGTGAAGAGGGGAGGGTAGGGGAGAGAGGAGAATCACAACTTCAGGTAAAAGATTTTGCAAGTTTGCTGACCGGCACAAAAAAAGCACTGTATATAAGAAACACATTCAAGAAAATCTGGATGCTCTCTGGGCCCTTTGTCTTCACTTGTCAAAATGATTATGCTCCCAAAGATCTTGTATCCTCTTCAAATGTTGCCCTTATGGGTTACACATCAAGGTGAAGCGACCTATCAGGGGCTGGTGAGTTCTTTCAGTTGGCGAGCCTGGTGGGTGAGAATAGGATATAATAAGCTGACTAAAGCTAAGCATAAAGGGGGTGTGAACTTGCCAGATTGCTGCCTTTATAATGTGGCTCCATGAATTTCATACAGTGGCCTCCCATTTTGCCCCAGAGGGTCATTGGGCAGCCCTAGCACAGTCAAGGTCTGTCTTTAATGTGTTACACACTCACAATAGGCAGCTTTTTATCCACCCCCTCTTGTGACCTCTGCGTGAGGCATGGAATTGGAGGTGGTTTCAGCTGATGGGGGCCAGGAGACCTTCACCGTTTTTGGAAGAGGAGGACAATCCAGAGTTCCTGGTGGGTAGGGGCACATGGGTGTTTCATTCCTGGGGTAAGGGGGGTGTAGATATATTGGCTAATTAGTAGACGGGGAGTTGGGTGCCATCCTTGCCTTTTTACAATGCCAGCATCAGTGGGGTCTTCCTCTTCTAGATTTTTCCAATATTTGCAGCTTTGCCACTACTATGCCTCATTGCGGTTGGCGGCTGGGATGGGCCCTATGTTCACCTGCCTTGACAAGCTTTTCTGCACATGCCAGTGAAGCATAATAAACTCCCTGTGTGGTATAGTTTGGGCAGGGAACAGAGGGATCTAGGTGTTAACATTGATGATACGTTGAAACCCTCTGCTCCCTCTGTTAGGTATTATTAGGAAAGGAATGAAAAACAAAAATGAGGATGTTATAATGCCTTTGTATCGCTCCACGGTGCGACCGCACCTCGACTATTGTGTGCAATTCTGGTCACCGCATCTCAAAAAAGATAAAGTGGAATTAGAAAAGGTAGAGAGAAGGGCAGCGAAAATAATAAAGAGGATGGGACGACTTCCCTATGATGAAAGACTAAAGTGGCTAGGGCTCTTTAGCTTGAAGAAAAGATGGCTGAGGGGAGATATGACTTCTAAGTCTATAAAATAATAAGTGGAGTGGAATGGGTATACTTGAATCACTTGTATACTCTTTCTAAAAATACTAGGACTAGGGGGCATGCGTTGAAGCTACAAAGTAGTACATTTAAAACGAATTGGAGAAAATATTTCTTCACTCAACATCTAATTAAACTCTGGAATTCTTTGCCAGAGATTTGGTAAAAGCAGTTAGCTTAGTGAGGTTTAAAAAAGGTTTGGATAGCTTCCTAAAAGAAAAGTCCATAAGCATAGGCGCCCGGTATAAGAGGCTTGGGGAGGCTAAGCCTCCCCAGCCGGCAGCCACAAGTTCTCAACAACAAGAGCAGGATGGATCAGCTGTTTCTTCGTCTTTATTCTTCTCCGTTCCGTTCTCCTCCTCCAACCAGTCCCAACCGACTCCTCTCTCTTCTTTGCAGTGCTGCCAGTGCCTGTGCCCCGTTTCTCCTCTTTCCCTCCCCCACGCACCTCAGTCTCTTCAGCCTTCAGGGCTGGCGGCTGCTGCCCTGCCTGCCGACATGATCGAGTCCCGACTCCAGAGTGCTCCCGCCTTAATCGCTATTTGCTACAGAAGTAGCAAATAGCGATCGTCGATTCGCGCTGACTCATCTGCTGCCTTCAGCCCTCAGCTAGTTAGCCTTCCCTATGAGGGCGCTCCCGTCATGATGCAACTTCGGGGAAGTCAGGAACGCGTGGGCGGGGCCGTCACTGAGAAGGCAAGGCTGGCCAAGAGTTTCCATCCACTTCCTTCGCTTTGATGGTAGAAGACTACTACTACAGAAAATTGTGGCACACAGCGCACATTGAGAGGTAAGTGCTGACTCTGAGGCAGGTTTTACGTCAAAATAAAAAAATATTTTGTTTCATGCAGATCTCAGCCCATTTAGTTATGTTTAAACAAAAGAGTCTCTTTTGTTTAAACATAACTAATGGGCTATAAGCCCCTAATGCAGTCCATTGGTTTGTTTGTGCCAAAATTGACATTTTAAAACTTATCAATCTATCTGGTCGTTAATAAAAGGAGCTCATTTTTGTGAATACTATCCACCCAGTGTGGCTGTCTGATACTAGTGTTCCCAGACCTAAATTGTGGCACGCTGTACTTGGATTTCAGGACAGGTGCTGACTCTGAGGCAGGTTTTATATTATAAGTCAAAATAAAAAAATAAATATTTTGTTTCTTGCAGATCTCTTTTGTTTAAACATAATTAAATGGGCTATAAGCCTTTAATGCAGTCCATTGGTTTTCTTTTATTTTATTTGTGATGACTTTTATTTTTACTTATTTTTTTCTCTGTGTGTTGTCAGACAATTATGGATGTAAGCCCCACCCCTAACTCCACCCCCTTTAGCCTCCCCAAATAGTTGGGCCACCGACCGCCTATGTCCATAAGCCGTATTGGACATTAACAAACCCTTTTACCTCAAACCCACTTGATTGAATCTTATCTTCCCTATCCCACTACAACATTTTGTACTTATCCCGTACCGGACTTGGCAAATGCCTTCACAGTATTATGTAAGCCACATTGAGCCTGCAAATATGTGGGAAAATGTGGGATACATAAGTTACACAAATAAATAAATAAACAAATTATTAAAATGAACTTGGGGAAAATTCACTGCTTATTTCTAGGATAAGCAGCATAAAATGTATTGTACTGTTTTGGGATTTGCCAGGTAGTTGTGACCTGGATTGGCCACTGTTGGAAACAGGATGCTGGGCTTGATGGACCTTCAGTCTGTCCCAATATGGCAATACTTATGTACTTATGAAAGGAGATGCTGGAACAGAGTGCAGAGATTCCAAAGGTGGGCTATCCCAAAGAGATGAGTTTGAAAGTCAATACGTTGAGTCCTTCTTGTGGTGCTTGGCATGGTGGTGAAAGATTGAGGCCTGAAGAAGGGCTGCTGGCAACTGTTAATGACAAGTAATCTTTTCACATGACCCTACAAAATGGATTTCTGTATCATAGCATTTTACATATTTTAAAATTATTTCAAGTGCTTACCAACACTAAACCACATACATATCTGGTTGCCACATCTCAAGAAAGATATAGTAGAATTGGAAAAGGTGCAGCGAAGGGCGACTAAAATAATAGCGGGGATGGGACGACTTCCCTATGAAGAAAGACTAAGGAGGCTAGGGCTTTTCAGCTTGGAGAAGAGATGGCTGAGGGGAGACACAAAGGCGGTTAGCTTAGCAGAGTTTAAAAAGGGGCTAGACGGTTTCCTAAAGGACAAGTCCATAAACCACTACTAAATAGACTTGGGAAAAATCCACAATTCCGGGAATAACATGTATAGAATGTTTGTACGTTTGGGAAGCTTGCCAGGTGCCCTTGGCTTGGATTGGCCGCTGTCGTGGACAGGATGCTGGACTCGATGAACCTTTGGTCTTTTCCCAGTGTGGCATTACTTATGTACTTATAAATACAATTGATTTTTTCCATAAAGACCCCTGAAGAGGGAGTGTTTCATAATTTAAATCTGATCAGACACAAGTCTGCTATAAAGACAACCACCTCAACATACACCAGATCCTGCAAAATGTTCTAAAACCCTTTCTGATATTATGGCAATATAAATTATATTAAATGCTTTGATAACATCTCAGTAAGACCAACGCACAGTTTCTCTACTGCAAAACACTATGCACAAAATATGGCTCAAATGCATTTCTAAGGGGAAAGGACTTTCATCTTCTGTAGCAAAGAAATGTAGCAGTTAAAGAACAGGTGAAGGCACTTTAAAGGTGGAATTATCTACACTTTCAAACCCTAAACTGGCTTTAAACTCCACAAAATTGCTCCCAAAACACAACTACCTGTCCCAATTACTGTTACACCGGAGGCGTAGCTAGGTGGGGTGCCAGGGGAGTGACCGCTCCCCCAAATGGACTTCGGACAGTGCCGGTGCTTATTTTCAGGTGGTCTGTCGCACCTATGTAGTGTGCATGTGCGCCTCTCTGCTCCCCCTGGCATCACAACCTGGCTATGCTTCTGCACTGTCATGTCACTCCACAAATTATCCTATCCCCCCAAAATATCCCCTGCAACTACATCACCACCCCACAAACTGCCCCAGCACTGTACAATCTGTTCTATCCCTAAAAACTACCTTCTAGAACTGCTACACTACCCCTTCAAACTGCCCCACCTTCCAAACTGCCACATCCCTAACTCCTCCCACAACTGCCAACCACCCTGCCAACTTCACCTGCTATCTGCCCCCAACCCAAAACTATCCCTATACAATTGTCCTAGCCCCACAACTGTCCCACTACTCTACAAACCGCTCCACCCCAAACTACCCTGTAACTCCCTCATCATCCTGCAAACAGTCCCTCCCTAAAAAATGGTCCCAGACATAAAAGCATGCAATGTACACACTGAACACAAAATAGAGATACACACACACTCATAGAGGGGTTGGAAAGAATTTCATGAGTTATGCACCACATGCTTTCCCCACTTGTTCATTTTTGTAGAATAATATTGTCAGACTATTAAATATATGCAAAAATTCATATTTTCTGCTAATGGGTATTTATACAACAAGGTGAGCTAGAAACCTTGTGAGAAACTTAACTAACAAGTAACAGCTCAGTTTCAGTTAAAAGAACATTATTGTGTTGAACAAACTTTGTAAATCTGCAACATATGACTCAGATATACATATAAAGCATCCTAGTACAGACTGTTACCAGAGACTTGCATATGCTGGGTTTCTTTTAAGGAAGATCAGATAAAGAGCAGATTATTCACTGGCTGATTGTCTTATGTCAACAATGAATTAAATGAATTTGCCAAAGACAAACAGGCATTTCATCAGGTAGGAAATTTCACCTGATGGTTGACTTTCTATGCTAGGCTAATTCAGTTTTGCATAACAAGAAAGATACCAACAACAGCATTGTCTGGATTACTGAGTTTGGCTATATCTGAACTCCTCCTGAAGGCTAAGAAAAATGCAGAAAACAAATCTGGTCTTTCACAAAGCACTTTTCCAACTGGACGGACAGAAAAATTTCATTTCATGTCTTTTCTGTGTTATTTACAGGATTTCTTTTCAGAGTTATTTCTGGCCATTTGGTTGTTCTGTATGTTTCCAATAATAGTGCACACTGTTTGGAAATAGTGCATGCTATATGGAAACAAGGCTAGCTATTTCAGAAAGAGGCTGCATTTTTCTCCTAACTTTGTGCATGTGCACTGGTTTGTGCATGAATAATGGCTCATTTATAAGTGGTGGTTCCACTATTAGGAAAGAGTGTACACTCTTTTTGAAACAATGTGCATTGTGTCCACCTTGGGACAGATTCTATAAAAGGCACTCAAAAAGGTGGGTGTATGCTCAACTTTCAGAATCAGCATATATAAAAGCATTCTATAAAGTGCGTGAATCAGGCCACTTCCTTTATAGAATATTAGTAAAACAGGCCCGTTTCTGACACAAATGAAACGGGCGCTAGCAAGGATTTTCTTGGAGTGTGTATGTTTGAGAGAGTGTGTGTGAGAGTGACTGTGTGTGTGAGAGAGTGAATGTGCGAGTGTGTGTGTGTGAAAGACAGTGAGACCGCTGGGTGCGAGTGTGTCTCCTCTGTCCCCTGCCCCCCCCCTCCAGCCACCCAGCAATTCTCCTCTGTCCCCTGCCCCCCCTCCAGCCACCCAGCGATTCTCCTCTCTCCCCTCCCCCCCTTCCAGCCACCCAGTGATTCTCCTCTCTCCCCTGCCCCCCTCCAGCCTCCCAGTGATTCTCCTTTTTCCCTTGCCCCCCTCCAGCCACCCACCGATGCTCTTCTCTCCCCTGCCCCCCTCCAGCCACCCAGTGATTCCCCTCTCTCCCCTGTCCCCCCTCCAGCCACCCAGCGATTCTCCTTTTTCCCTTGCCCCCCTCCAGCCACCCACTGATGCTCTTCTCTCCCCTGCCCCCCTCCAGCCACCCAGCGATTCCACTCTCTCCCCTTGCCCCCCCTCCAGCCACCCACCGATGCTCTTCTCTCCGCTGCCCCTCCTGCCACCCAGCGATTCTCCTCTCTCCCCTGCCCCCCTCCAGCCACCCAGCGATTCCACTCTCTCCCCTTGCCCCCCCTCCAGCCATCCACCAATGCTCTTCTCTCCGCTACCCCTCCTGCCACCCAGCGATTCTCCTCTCTCCCCTGCCCCCCTCCAGCCACCCAGCAATTCTCGTCTATCCCCTGCCCCCTCCAGTCACCCAGCGATTCTCATCTCTCCCCTGCCCCCCCTCCAGCCACCCAGCGATTCTCCTTTTTCCCTTGCCCCCCCTCCAGCCACCCACCGATGCTCTTCTCTCCCTTGCCCCCCCTCCAGCCACCCAGTGATTCCCCTCTCTCCCCTGTCCCCCCTCCAGCCACCCAGCGATTCTCCTTTTTCTCTTGCCCCCCTCCAGCCACCCACCGATGCTCTTCTCTCCCCTGCCCCCCCTCCTACCACCCAGCGATTCTCCTGTCTCCCCTGCCCCCCTCCAGCCACCCAGCGATTCTTGTCTCTCCCCTGCCCCCCCTCCAGCCACCCAGTGATTCTCCTCTATCCCCTGCCCCCTTCAGTCACTCAGCGATTCTCATCTCTCCCCTGCCCCCCCTCCAGCCACCCAGCGATTCTCCTTTTTCCCTTGCCCCCCTCCAGCCACCCACCGATGCTCTTCTCTCCCCTGCCCCCGTCCTGCCACCCAGCGATTCTCTTGTCTCCCCCCTCCAGCCACCCTGCGATTCTCCTGTCCCCCCCTCCAGCCACCCATTGATTCTCCTCATTCCCCTGTTTACCTCCATCGAAGCGGCCGCGTCTTTGAAAGCCCTGCCCGTCTGTAGCCTTCCCTTCGACTTTGTTTCCTCTGAGTCCCACCTGCTGATGTCATTTCCTCTTTCCGCGAGGGCAGGACTCTGAGGGAACGAACTCGAAGAGAAGGCTATAGATGTTGAGGTTGTGCCTCGTGCTGCTATCCTGTGGTTGGTCAGTGCTGTTTGTGACAAACCCGGAAGTGCATGATGTCACTTCAGGAGATGGATACAGCGTTAGAGGCAGCACAAACCCTTCAAACCTTCACTGCCACGGAGTCAGTTTCAGAACATTGGAGGTGCTTTTTATTATATAGGATGTGCATAAAAATCAGTGTGTAAGTATGGAGTCATGCTCATACTTTTGTACCCATATTTCCATGCTCACTCGAGTATGCATGCTAACATGAGCGCATCATGTTTGATGACATCATGCATGCAGGGACACTATGCAAAATGTCAACCACTACCAGGGAGGAGGACACTCTGATAGAGAATGACATAATGGGTCAAAGTTTTTCCCCATCTCCACTCCATCCCCTCATGCTCTGACCCCATCCCCAGAAGCCTCAAACCCAATCCAACCCTGCCCATGCATGTTTTCCTGATTTATATATTATTTGGGCCTTTTATAGGCCTATAGTCAATATAACCAAAGAAAAACATTATGGGCCGAACATTCAGCCAGCAGCGGACAGCACATTTGCTGTCTGTTGTCGGCATTAAACTTGGATATTCAGTGCTGGGCAGTATCTAGTAACCGGCATTGAATATCCAGGTTTATTTTGGCTGCTAAAAGGTTAAATGGCCGGCGTGGTTATATCTCAATGTTGCTAAAACTACACAGGATAGGAGAAACTTGTTTCTGGCTATGAGAGCTGAAACACGCTCCTTAGGAGCTTCATTCTTATTAGCATATCCATGCAAATGTATTATACTCTATTTAGGAGTGAAATACATATTTTTTTATCCTCAACACTTGCGTACCTTCCTAGATACTAAGAAGATCTCCAGTGGGATTGGATTATCATAGTGTTTGATGTTTATAAGTGGTTGCGGATTATTCAGTTTAGTGCCTTTTCTTTATTAACAATATTTCTTCTTATGTTCTCCTTGTAAATTCAAATTTACTCCCCCTTTCCTTTGGGGTCTAAAGAACAGTTATAGTTACTTAATTATTTATTTTTCTTCTTTGAATATTATATCTGTATTGCTGTAACAAGAGTTGACTTGTAATATATTTTCAAAATTATAAATAAAAAAAAGGTTAACTGGCTATGCCAATATTTAGCACTAACTGGTTAACTTTATAGCGGTCAAAGATAAGTCTGCTTTTTAAGCAGCCTATTTTGACTTCTTGACATACAGGTTAGGTGCTGAATATCTACACCTAACTGGCTATGTCGCACGATATAGCCAGTTACCAGTTAGCCACTAACTGGAATATTCAGCAGGAGATAACCGGTTATCTTCCACTGAATATCCATGGTTAGGTGTTTAAACCATTTAACTGGCCAGGAGCTGTTCCTGGCCAGTTAAATTGTTTTGAATATTGGGGAGTACATGTTTATTTTTAAATTTTAATGAAATGCTGTTATAACACATAAAATTTCCTAAGAAGCAAATCAAATATCTCTATTGTCTAAAGTCTACATCAGATAGATAGCACATGATTTATAACACTCCACTACACATTAATAAAGAAAAAAAAGGCCACAGAATTGACCTCAAAACACAGCCTATTCCATATTAAGACCCCAATTTATTTCCCTGATCTTGAACCTGATTTAACAAACATCTTTTCAGATGGGATGGATCAAAAATTATATATTGTTTTCCCTGATAGTGTATAACACACTGACAAGGAAAGATAAGAAAAATGTGGCCCCCATAGCTAAATCTTCCTCCACAGCTAAGTAGTGAACACCACATCTAGAAAAAGTTGAATAGCCTGCCCACAAAATTGCACAGATTTTACCTGAAAATACAGCTTCAAAATTTTCAATTTATCACTTTCTGAAAAAAGTCACCAACAAAGTAGCACAGGAGGTAATTACATCCTGAGAATCCTCCAGAAAGGCTATAAACTGGCCAGCCTCAGCAGAAGAAGTCCTGAGAGGAATTACCTCAGCAATGGGAGTTACTAATCCTTCCTCCCTTGACCCAGGAGTAAGTCTCCTCTATGAAAAAGAGTGTATTTTTTTCTTTTGTTTTGCCCCCTATTTATGGAATCAGCTCCTGCAAGATATTCAGGAGGAGCAGTCCTATGCTTTGTTTAAAGTTAGGTTGAACTCTTATTTTCTTTGCAAAGTTTATTCCAGGCTGAGCGAGATTGTTTCCTGACCAGGTGACCTGCTAGGAAGATTATTGACCTTTTTGTATTTTTATTGAATAGTTGGGATGAGTGTGTTCTCTCTTACTTTCCAATTTTAGTTGGCATTCTTTTTTGGTTTTCTTTTGTGTTTAATGCATATGTCTGACAACTTGTCTGACAAATAGGGTGGTATATGAAATGTTTTTAAACTATTAAACCATTAAATATAATAACATTTAGGGGCTTTTTTACTAGAGCGCGGCAAGCCCACTGCGGGCTTGCTGTATGGTGATAATGGCACTACTGTTGGGCTACCACAGGAGCCCAGTGGTAGTGCCTGCCTCCACCATGCACCTTTTCCAGTGTTTCAAAAATAATTTTACATTTTTAGCACCAGGGGTTTACTTGGTTGTAATCAGGCAGTGCTGTGTGCTGCCCAGTTACCACCAGGTCAGCATGGCAGCCCTTACCACCTCCTAAATAGGTGGTGGTAAATGCTCCCCTGGGAAATGGCCATGCAACAAGTGGTTAACTTACCACATGGCCATTTCCATCTTTTTATGCACTGCAGTACAAGAGGGCCTCGGCGCACAGCAAATCCACGTGCTGACACTACCACAAGGCCCCTTTTACTGCAGCTTGGTAAAAGGTGCCCTTAGAAATTGAAAAAGTCTCCCCTTGTTCCAGGTACAAAACCTCCACAAAATATTTTCTAAGCAATATTTCTTGTGAAAGCAAATATGTAATAGGAACATTTTTAAAAATTAAATTATTAATCCGCAAACGATTCTCAAGAGATTCTATCCTATTATGAAGGCTCAAACATTAAATGCATGCAAGATTTGAACATGAGATTCCATTTTGGTAATCTTACTCTATAAACCTTCAAGTCCACTACTTGTGCAGAAAAATCACATCATTGAGCAACCTTCCCACACATCTTGCAAAATATCAACCAGGGAAACCTCTCTCTCCAAAACTGTTCCAGATGGAATATCTT
This sequence comes from Microcaecilia unicolor, assembly GCF_901765095.1. Lineage (NCBI taxonomy): Eukaryota > Metazoa > Chordata > Amphibia > Gymnophiona > Siphonopidae > Microcaecilia > Microcaecilia unicolor. Next base: position 106,700,340 of record NC_044040.1, on the reverse strand, counting down.
TAACAGGATCAAATTTAACTGCTTGTAGCTTCACTGACTGCTCAATCATCTCTGACAGGGGAAGAATGAATGAATCCAGATTCCCCCTATAACACTTTGGTATTGTGTTCACACAATTAGTGGGTGGCAGGGGTAGGGTTCTGCCACCAGAGCTCAAAGAGGCACCCTCAGAAGACAAATTAGATGTACTTACAGTTTGAGTAGGTAGAACATGCTTGTCCATTGGACCACTGACCTTAGGAGTTGAAGTGAGACTGTTCTTTGAGTTTTTGACTTAGGCTCATTCTTCATCTTCATCAAACTATCAAAAATATTTACAAAAGAAGTGAAAACCACCTGTCCAAACACCCCAAGTCATAAACACTTCAAAGCACTCAGAAAGGGCTTCAAAGGGGTGTGCCCCTTTGGTCACACTCCTGTGAGTATGCCCCTTGGCACACCAACAGATGTACCAGCAAGAAGAGGTAGAGCAAATGATGCCATGCTGTTGGGAAATCCCCTCTGCTTCGCTCTTGGCAATGGCTTGCAGGCTTCTGAGTCTCACACATAGTACCGCTCAACCCTTGGTGTGCCTGGCAGATGTACCAGCAAGAAGAGGTGGAGCAAATTATGTCATGCTGTCAGGAAACTCTGCTCTAGTCAATGGTTTGCAGGATCCTGCTTCTCACACATTACTGAGCCTTCCATTATGATCTGTTGGCACAACTTTCTCAAAGATTTGTTTGTCTGTGTTTTTACATGATTTGGGAAGATAATTGGATTGTCTTTCAGATGTAGGTGTAGAAAAGAAGCACCACTGTGTAGTGGATGAACTGGAAAATAAGTGTCAACTGTTGGAAATTCTCCTTGATGTCAGTAACAATGGATGAATCTGTTGCAATAAAAGTAAGATGCTTGAGCAGCTGGGCACATGATGGAAGGACATTGAAGATGGTAGGAGTCTGATCAGCAGACATGATGACTCTTGTCACATTAAAGACAGACAAGACAGAAATGGTGCCATTTAACAGCAGTTCATTAAAATCCAAGAGCAGCTTCTACAGGTTTTTTTTTTTTAGTGTTGAAATCCTATCTAGATGATGCATGAGGTTTGCCACCTTTACTATGTATTTTTTTAGGGTCAATTTATCCATCCCAATATGGTGGTTCACTCGCCAATACCTAGGAACAAATAAATCACCCAAGGCTGCATCAGTTAGGAGTTTTAATAGATATCTTATTTCTTACCAAGTATTTGTAACATCGGGACACGCTAGGGAGATAAAATTCCTTGAAGAAATCAAGGACAGCTTTATGGAGCAGCTGGTACAGGAGCCGATGAGAGAAGGAAAAATTCTAGACCTAGTCCTTAGTGGAGCACTTGATCTGGTGCAGGAGGTAATGGTGCTGGGGCCGCTTGATAACAGTCATCATAACACGATCGGATTTGGTATTAGCTTTGAAGTAAGTATACATAGGAAATCAAATATGTTAGTGTTTAACTTTCAAAAAGGAGACTATGATAAAATGAGAAGAACGGTGAAAAGAAAACATAGAGGAGCTACTGCGAGGGTCAAAAATTTACATCAGGCATGGATGCTGTTCAAAAACACCATCCTGGAAGCCCAGGCCAAATATATTTTGCGTATTAAAAAAGGAGGACGGAAGATCAAACGACAGCCGGCGTGGTTAAAAAGTGACGTGAAGGAAGCTATTAGAGCTAAAAGAAAATCCTTCAGAAAATGGAAGAAGGAACCGACTGAAAATAATAAGAAATGGCATAAGGAATGTCAAGTCAAATGCAAAGCGCTGATAAGGAAGGCTAAGAGGGACTTCGAAAAAAGATTGCGTTGGAGGCAGGGGCGTAGCCTGACAACAGATTTTGGGTGGACCTAGGCAAGAAGTGGGTGGGCACCAAGTGTTCTCCCCACACACTAAAAAATATATATCAGCTGGTAGGAAAATGCTTTTTTCCACCTTGGCAGTCTGCAGCAGGCATGCACTGAAAACTGAGTATGCACAGGTGCCGGTATTGTTACCATCAGGGGGAAGTCTTCAGCTGGCAGAACCTGGGATCCCCACCAGCTACTGCTAAACATGTGCTACTGTTGGGTGGGCCTGAGCCTAAAGTGGCACACCTATGGCTACGCCACTGGTTGGAGGCAAAAACACACAGTACATTTTTTTTTAGGTATATTAAAAGCAGGAAGCCGGTAAAAGAATCGGTTGGACTGCTAGATGACTGAGAAGTAAAAGGGGCAATCAGGGAAGACAAAGCCGTAGAGGAGAGATTAAATGAATTCTTTGCTTTGGTCTTCAGCGAGGAAGATTTGGGAGTGATACCGGTGCTGGAAATGGTATTCAAAGCTGACGAGTCAGAGAAACTTAATGAATTCTCTGTAAGCCTGGAGGATGTAATGGGGCAGTTCTACAAACTGAACAGTAGCAAATCTCCTGGACCGGATGGTATTCATCCCAGAATACTGATAGAACTGAAAAATGAGCTTGCAGAGCTATTGTTAGAAATATGTAATTTATCCTTAAAATTGAGTGTGGTACTGGAAGACTGGAGGGTGGCCAATGTAATGCCAATTTTTAAAAAAAGGTTCCAGGGGAGATCCGGGAAATTAAAGACCAATGATTCTGATGTTGGTGCCGGGCAAAATGGTAGAGACTATTATTAAGAACAAAATTACAGAGAATATTTAAAAGCATATGAAAACCTATAACCTCACTAAGTCACCTTACCAGCCTACTCAATTATGAACGCCCACCTTATATAATTACCCTAACAACTCTCTTCCTTCTTCCCTCTTCACTCCCCTAATCACAACACATTACTAACTGTATCTGATATCCTGATATGACAATGTTAACAAATCTATGTAAGCCACATTGAGCCTGCAAATAGGTGGGGGAATGTGGGATACAAATGCAATAAATAATAATAATAGACAAAGTCAACATGGATCTAGTGAAGGGAAATCTTGCCTCACCAATTTACTACATTTCTTTGAAGTGGTGAACAAACATATGGATAAAGGGGAGCCGGTTGATATTGTGTATCTGGATTTTCAGAAGGCTTTTGACAAAATACCTCATGAAAGACTCCAGAGGAAATTGGAGAGTCATGGGATAGGAGGTAGTGTTCTATTGTGGATTAAAAACTGGTTAAAAGATAGAAAACAGAGAGTAGGGTTAAATGGTCATTATTCTTAATGGAGAAGGGTAGTTAGTGGGGTTCCCCAGGGATCTGTGCTGGGACCGCTGCTTTTTAAAATATTTATAAATGACCTAGAGATGGGAGTAACTAGTGAGGTAATTAAATTTGCTGATGACACAAAGTTATTCAAAGTCGTTAAATCGCGGGAGGATTGTGAAAAATTAGAAGAGGACCTTACAAGACTGGGAGACTGGGCATCTAAATGGCTGATGACGTTTAATGTGAGCAAGTGCAAAGTGATGCATGTGGGAAAGAGGAAGCCGAATTATAGCTACGTCGTGCAAGGTTCCACATTAGGAGTCATGGACCAAGAAAGGGATCTAGGTGTCGTCGTTGATGATATGTTGAAACCTTCTGCTCAGTGTGCTGCTGTGGCTAAGAAAGCAAATAGAATGTTAGGTATTATTAGGAAAGGAATGGAAAACAAAAATAAGGATGTTATAATGCCTTTGTATTGCTCCATGGTGCGACCGCACCTCGAATATTGTGTTCAATTCTGGTCGCTGTATCTCAAAAAAGGTATAGTGGAATTAGGAAAGGTGCAGAGAAGGGTGACGGAAATGATAAAGGGGATGGGACGACTTCCCTATGAGGAAAGGCTAAAGCGGCTAGGGCTCTTCAGCTTGGAAAAAAGGCGGCTGAGGGGAGATATGATAGAGGTCTATAAAATAATGAGTGGAGTTGAATGGGTAGATGTGAAGCGTCTGTTCACGCTTTCCAAAAATACTAGGACTAGGGGGAATGTGATGAAGCTACAATGTAGTAAATTTAAAACGAATCAGAGAAACGTTTTCTTCACTCAACGTGTAATTAAACTCTGGAATTCATTGCCAGAGAATGTGGTAAAGGTGGTTAGCTTAGCGGAGTTTAAAAAAGGTTTGGACAGCTTCCTAAAGGAAAAGTCCATAGGCCATTATTAAATGGACATGGGGAAAATCCACTATTTCTGGGATAAGAAGTATAAAATGTTTTGTACTTTTTTGGGATCTTGCCAGGTATTTATGATCTGGATTGGCCACTGTTGGAAACAGGATGCTGGGCTTGATGGACCTTTGGTCTTTCCCAGTATGGCAATACTTATGTACTTATGTAGCAGATCAGTGATATCTCACTGGGAGTACAGAGCATTGCTATACAAAAGTACTGCTATATCTGAGACTCCAAAGAATATACAAGCAATCAAATACTTTTATTTATTATTCTCCAAATATATGTACAATCAATTGCTTATGGGAATACAGTACCACAGCCACACATAGGTGTTCTCTGGGTCTGAGTCTCTAATGTTTTATTTAGGGTCTTTTTCGCCCTCACCCCAAATTACCAGCTAAAGCCAATTTGCAGATATAAAAGACTCAAGGCTACTTATGAAAAAGCAGTAGGATTTATTCCAATTGATTGGTTTCTCATGGGAGGGCAGCCCTGCTTGCACAAAGGTACTGGCTGTGACTGTCTCCCTCCATTGAAGTAGGAAGTACAATCATTTTTATATGTCCATTCAGGATAATATGACAGTAATTTCACCTTATTGGATCTATGCTAATGTCATAGTTAACACTGATGGGCTATGGTAATGAGTTGGTTAGTATTTGCTGGAAAAGCTTAATAATAGACTAGCTGTTCCTGGAAGACTAAGTGTAAGCTCAGTAAAAGAAATTAATAAATACCTGGGGGTTCAGAACAGGAGCTGGCATAAGCTGTGAACAGCTGGGCTGACTGGCTGTGAGTGAGGAGAATATATGTTGTTTTTTGTAGTATTTGGGCATGAAGGGGATAAGTGCAGGTGAGCTTTGGGGTCTGGCTAAAAGAGGAGTTGGTTTGAGGCTGGATTATAGAAATGTGCAGTTTCAAGGGGGCTGCACATCTTTGTGCACCTGTTTTAATATTCTAAGAGTTATATTTGACTAGTAAAAAAGGCCCGTTTCTGTTTTAAAGGAAACGGGCGCTAGCAAGGTTTTCCTCGGAGTGTGTATGTTTCAGAGAGTGTGTGTGAGAGTGACTGTGTGAGAGAGAGTGAATGTGTGAGTGTGTGTGTGTGACAGACAGAGAGAGTGAGACTGGGTGCGAGTGTGTGTGTGAGAATGAGAGTATGTGCCAGGGCCCCCCCCCCTCCCTCCCACTTCTAGGGTGGCCGCCCCCCCCCCCAGTCTGTCTCCCAGTTGCAGGGTCCCCCCCTCCGTCCCAGTTGCAGGAGGGTCCCCCTCCCCCCCTTTTTCCCAGTCGCAGGGTCCCCCCTCCTCCCCTCCTTCCCTCAATTTAAAAACGACAGTGTAAAACAGCAGCCCCTAGTTTTGCTTGTCTTTTAGTGTATACGAATGACGGCTGCGCAGGGGAGTGGAAACAGAGATTAACCAATGTGCTTCCTTGCTTACCTCCCCTCCCTCCCTTTCTCGCTTTTTCCCAGTTGCAGGGTCCCCCCCTCCCTCCCTCCATCCGTCCCCCCTCCCTCCCTCAATGTAAAAACGACAGTGTGAAGCAGCAGCTTCTAGTTTTGGTTGTTTTTTTGTGTATAGGAATGACGGCTGCGTAGGGGAGTGGAAACAGAGATCAACCAATGTGCTTCTTTGCTTACCTCGCCGTCTTGCCGCCCTCCCTCTTCCTCTCTGACGGTCGGACCCACTGCTCTTTCCCTCCCCCCTGTATTCCGATTCGCCAGTCTCCGCATCCATTCGGTCGACGTCTCGCCGCCCTCCCTCTTGGTCCTCTTCGACAGTCCGAATCTTTGGGAGGGAGGGCGGCAGCGTTTTTTTGAGGGCGGAGTCAAGTGTTGAACTGGGTGAGAGGGGCGTGAGGGCGGTTAGGTTACGCGGAAGGGAGTGAGGGGTAACGTCACAGAGTGTGGGAGGGGCGTGAGGTGGGTCGTCACTGATGGTGCCTCGGAGACCACCGATCCACGGTCCCAGGCACAGAACGTTGGAGGTGAGAATTATATTATAGGAGAGAGGGAAATTAGGGGAACTTATTAAGAGATTAATGGGGAATTTTAGTAATGGTTTGGTTGTTTTTAATGGGGAAAATGTGGCATTTTCAGGGTGTGATGGATTTTTAAAATCTAAACTTGTGAAGATGTCTTAAGAGGTGTGCTATAGGAGTGTAGCGAGTGGGGAAGAGGTATCATATTCGGGTGCTAACATACTGAAGGAACTGTCTTATCCCATTAAAGTCTATGGAAATTCAGTTTCAAAAATGGAGCTGATATTTAAAGATTCAAAGTTCCATCTTCATCAGTACAAACTGTGACTTCCCTGAAAGACCTTTTGATTGGATAGTAAGGGAAAGATGATGTCAGAGCGTTCAGGTTGTTATGGTTACAGCTAAAGGAAGAGTAGGAAGGTTTTTTTTTAGTGTAGAAAAAAAAAAAAGAAAGAAAAGGGTTATGGCTGTTATGAGCTTTACAGAGAGAGATTAGGTATCAAGGTCTGAAAAGTTTAGGGGAAAGGGCTTGTAGAAATGCCAGAGAAAGCTGCAGATCCAGAGCTGTTAAAGCTGTAGATCCAGAGCTGTTAAATCAGGGCTTCCACAGAGAGACAGAGCTACAAGTTTAAATCTACAGCTAGGAGAGACTGAGCTGCAGATTCAAAACGCCAGCAGAGAGAGAGGGACAGAGCTGAAGGTTCAAAACCCCAGCCGAGAAAGACAGAGCTGAAGAATCAGAGTTGATGAATCAGGGCTTCCACAGAAAGAGACAGAGTTGCAGATTCAAAACCTCAGCAGAGAGAGACAGAGCTGCAGAATCAAAACTCCAGCTGAAAGAGAGAAAGCTGTGGGACCAGAACTGCTGAAACAGAGCTTTAACAGGGAGGCAGAGCAAACAGCCTTTTTGAGAAAAATCTTGCAAGTATAAACCTTTTGTGTGCACACATACATATATATATATTTTTTTTTTTGGGGGGGGGGGGGGGTCAATACATTTTCTTCTCTGTTCCTTTGAAAGACATTGCTTTTGAACTACTTAAAAAGGTTAAAATAACATTTTAAGGTTAATGTTACAATTGTAAAAAAAATACCGCATTTAGAGAATATGATTTCATGAGAGGATATTAGAGGTATTCTAGGTAGTTTTGAGAGCTTGACTTTACTTTTAAAGAAAAGCAGCTTCACAAGTTTTTTCTTATGCCATGGGGCAATAAAGAAGTTTCTTTTAAAAAACTTAGGGGGACAACTGAGAGGATAAAAACTGTACAACAGGCATGGACGCTGTTCAAAAATACCATCCTGGAGGCCCAGGCCAAACATATTCCACAAATTAGAAAAGAAAGACGGAACTCCAAAAGACAGCCGACCTGGTTGAAAAGTGAGGTGAAGGAAGCTATTAGGGATAAAAGAAACGCCTTCAGAAAATGGAAGAAGGAACCGTCTGAAAATAACAAGAAGCAGCATAAGGAGTGTCAAAGCAAATGCAAGGCGCAGATAAAGAAGGCCAAGAGGGATTACGAAAAAAAGATAGCATTAGAGGCAAAAAAGCATAGTAAAATATTTTTTCGGTATATTAAAAGCAGGAAGCCGGCAAAAGAAACGGTTGGACCGCTGGATGACCGAGGGGTAAAAGGGGCGACAAAGACAAGGAAGACAAAGATGTAGCGGACAGATTGAATGAATTCTTTGCTTCGGTCTTCACTGAGGAAGATTTGGGTGGGATACCAGTGTCGGAAATGATATTTCAAACGGATGAGTCGGAGAATCTTACTGACTTCACGGCAGGGGCGTATCTGGACTCCGGCGGTAGGGGGGGCAAGAGCCAGAGGGAGGGGGGCACATTTTAGCCCCCCCCGACTCCCCCGCCATTGCCAGACCCCCCCGCCACCAACGACTCTCCACCCCCCTCCCGCCGCCAACCCTCCCCCGCTGCCGTTGCTTACCTTTGCTGGCGGGGGACCCCAACCCCCACCAGCCAAGGTCCGCTTCCACCTGCCGCTGCCTTTAAAAATATTTCTTCAGCTGGCGGGGGACCCCAACCCCCGCCAGCTGACCCAAGGTCTTTATAGTTCTTCTTCATCCTCCGTGGCCGTGCTGCTGTTGAAAGCTGTTGAATCCAGTTCAGAGTCTGACGTCGCAGCACGTTGTACTTGCAGGACGCTCCTGCACGTACAACGTGCTGCGACGTCAGACTCTGAACTGGATTCAACAGCTTTCAACAGCAGCATGGCCACGGGAGATGAAGAAGAACTTTAAAGACCTCGGGTCAGCTGGGGGGGGTTGGGGTCCCCGCCAGCTGAAGAAATATTTTTAAAGGCAGCGGCAGGTGGAAGCGGACCTCGGCTGGCGGGGGTTGGGGTCCCCCCCCAGCAAAGGTAAGCAACGGCAGCGGGGGAGGGTTGACAGCTGTAGGGGGTCCAGGGCAAACTCTGCGGGGGCCCAGGCCCCTGTGGCCCCACGCACATACACTCCTGATGTGTAGCTGTGGTACTGTATTCCCAGCAATTGATTGTACATATATTTGGAGAATAATAAGTAAAAGTATTTGATTGCTTGTATATTCTTTGGGGTCTCAGATATAGCAGTACTTTTGTATAGCAATGTTCTATACTCCCAGTGAGATATCACTGATCTGCTAATTGTACAAATAATTGGTAAGAAATAAGGTATCTAATAAAACTCCTAACTGATGAAGCCTTGGGTGATTTATTTCTTCCTAGGTATTGGTGGGTGAACCACCATATTGGGAGGGATATATTGACCCTAAAAAAATACATTGGTAACCCCAGATGTATTGGAGGAAGTATCTGGTTGACCCACTTTTTGGGGTCCCAGTTACCGAGTGTCCTGTTTCAAGTCGCGAGATTCAGGATACACTCATGTGCAGTAAACAAAGCCCAGGTTTCACGCCACGGGATCCCTGAGGCACCTGAAAACAAAAGTAAAGAAGTGTCATGTTTCAAGCAGCTGGATTCCTGACATGCCTGCATGTCCTGGTGAGGATGAATATTGGTGAGCTATATTTGCTTGGTCCTATGTCTAGCTTTCTAGCATAGGTGTTTTAAAAGAGCAATTACCCAGGATTGGTCCTACGAACAGATCAGCCGTTGGTGTTTTAAAAGATCCGGGTATAGATTTAATTCCTAGTTGGTCCTAAGTCTCCCTAGTAGGTGTTTTAAAAGACTAAGTTTATTAATTTGAAATACTGCACTTCCTCTTTGAGTTTTAAATTGTGTCAGATACTTACTGAATAGAATTGAGCTTAATTATGTCCACACCCCTAGATATAGTCCTGAGATATTTTCCGGGAGAAAAGAAAGCACTTACTCGGATATGTGATAAATGGCACGAGTAAGAAACAATTAGATTTACCGTACATATATCATGGCTGTGCCTCTTCACACGGTGATTGATTACTTTCCAGGTGACCAAATAGATCTTATCAAGTTTTGTAGCATATGGTATCAGTGGAATAAAAAAAACCAGGCTGATCTTTATTGGCCCCCACGTGGATCCTTTAATCCAAATATTCTATGCAGATTACTTAAATATACTGAGACCCACAAAGACACCCGCATTAAATACCTACCATTAATAAATGAATCCTTTTTACTAGAAGTTACTGGGAAGATATGATTCTAAAATTGAGCCTGTCCAATTTAGTGAAACTAAGTCTTCTGTTTTGGTTGCATTAGTAAAAGATATAATGCAAAGTTCTGCACTTGCTACGGTGGATGTGACCCGTGAAGTGCTTTTGTGACAAACTTACGATGTGTGCATGTTTCCCTTCTTGCTACTCTATTAGGAAAATATATTTTTAATTAATGCTTCCTTTTAACTGTTCTGAGTTTTCTGATTACTAAAGCCACTGTGCTTTATAACAAAAAAAAAAAGGCACATGAGGAGTACTAGAGGAAGTTCTTACTGGCCATAAGAGGTTTCTTTACATCCTTATTTTTTTCCCTTCCAAATACTTGATAGAAAGAAAAATATATATATGTTTATATATACGGTATATGTCTTTTTGTTAAGTGTTGTATGGCCAGAATAGGGAAGAATTGTCCGCTGATTAAGTCTTGTGCTGCTCTTATCTAACGCTGTCACTGTATTTGCTAAGGCTAGCTTTGTGTATTTGAGATCTGTGAGTTTGAATGTGGAGCTACTGGATTTCATGATTTGGGGAATGTGGTTGTCTTCGCGTTTGTTGTGAAGACTGAATTACGGGGAGATTGTTTGGGTAGAAAGAAAGAAATGAAAAAAAAAGGGTTTTACAAATAACTGAAATGTTTGTCTGGGGGCTCGTGTAAATGAACTGCTTAGATCGCACTTGAGGAAGTATTTGATCTGTGTCGCAGCATAAAATGAAAGAAAAAAAGACACTTTGAGTTCCGGTAAATTGTTACTATAATTAAAGGTTATAGAATTTGAAATATGTAAAAATGAAGATCTATTTTAACTTACATTTGATAATAAGTGAAGTTTTTTTTTTGTATTGCTGAAATGAACGGATCTCATAAATTAAATCTACTTGCTACTATGTGGTTTACTGTTCGCTTCCTGTTTCTTTAGTGACAGGAAACAGAAGTGAGAAAGTAACCATAAAAGATTTTCAGTTATATTATGATGTATGATGGAAAAGTTGACATAGATACACCAGTGGAATATAAAAAAATATTAATTCCTTGGACTCCAATGAGGTTTCTGGTCTGCTGCAGAAGATACAGAATCTCAATGGAGTATTTAAACAGTACCATTTATTATACATTTTTCCCCTACCTCTGGAGTAGCTATCTCACATAAGAAGTACTTCTAGCCTTAAAACACTATTTTGATAATTTATCTTACTTACTTGTATTGAAGTCGGGCAATACTGACTTCCTGATTCTTACACTACTCCAAATGCAGAACTTACATCTGTGCTGTTCGTCTTACAGCTTACAATTTAAAGCACTTTTTTTAAAGCTGATTTTTGTTGCATTGCATTCAAAATTTGACATGTTTTAATACAAGGATAAATTTTAAATCAACTGTGAGACCTCAGATGACTGAGATCCCAGAGAAATTGCCCCATGGGAAAGGTAAATCTAACTGAATGTTTAAATTTAAAAGATATTAAGATATAGATATTTTGTGTATCTAGGAAAAAAATCTTTTATACTGTCCTAGAATACAGACAGTGCCTTTTTAGTCAACTGCCTGTTTGCCCTAAGAGATACATTGTTAGCCTTCTTATTTGGGACCATTATCTGAGTGCAAATTGTCATAATTTATTGTTTTATATTACCTGAATTTGAACACTTTTCCCCTACCTTACAAATAGCTATTGTTTTACTCCTTATTTCAGCCACAAGAGGGATGCTTCTAAATCACATATCTACAATTTGATACTCATTGTAAACAGTTAGAATGTTACACTTTTCTCTTACTTTCTGTGTTTTTTCTCAGTCTTGTTTTGTATAAATGGGGAAACGGTGTACCTCCCTGATTACTTGGTGCCCTAATTTTATCTGTTATACAAGCTATTAATTAGTTTTCTTAGGACAAGATTGCAACTTTATTTTCCTTAATTTCTACAGTTAGCAATTGGATATTGATGTAATTTTATTTTTCTACTTTGCTTTTCCATAATTGTAATGTGCCTATCTAATGATTTTAAGCAAAAGCTTACCTCTAGTTACCCAAAGAAGAGAAAACTACCATGATAAAGATTTTGAATTTATGTTTTGATTTGCCAGGGAGAAATTGTATGTGAAAGGTTACAGAGATGCTCAAATAGATGATTTGTAAAGTCATTATCTGCCCATGCGCACTGTTTAACAGAACCTCTTGAGAATAGTCACATGGCAGGAGTACATGCAATAATACGCAGCATGTCTATACAGTACACTGTAAGTTGGTTGAAAGATTTGTGTAAGTGAATATATGTGGAAGTGTTTGAACTGGGATATGTATGTGACTTATTATATACTATTTAGCTATAGGTTATAGCAATTGATTTTATTCTGAATTAACAATAACTAGAATTCTATAAGACATAAAATCTGAGAACAACATTGGGCACACATTAAGTGAATTCTTATTTTGTATGACCTGAGGCCTAAACTATGGCACTATTTGCCCTGTTTTATTTACATATTTTATTCCTTTGAGTCATGTTACAGATTCACCCTATTCTTTACTCCATGTTGACACCTTCCAGATGCTGCTTGCCATTTCATATGTGAAACCCTGTCTGTGGATACTGTAATGCAACTTTGTGCCAACTGCGTCTTACCAGAAAAGAGAAGATGCTGAGAAACAAGCGCTGACCACTGTTAATTCATCTGTTACATGGGCTTTGTTTTTCTACTTTTACTCATGTCTTCCTTTTCTTTCTACTAGGTTTCCTGATGTTATCCTGTGGTCTACCATCCCATTGTACTGGGACAAATTACAATCTGTAATAACATTTCTGTCTTGCTTCCCTCAGAATTCGCAAGTCAGAAGGGCGGATAGTATTGAAGGGGAAACCAGAAACCCCAAAGCTCTGCAAGCAGGAGACCTGGTCCATAGAAAATACTACACACACACACACAAGACCAGTGTATGCTGGACCCTTTAAAGTTGAAGCTATAACAGCTACTGCAGTTAAACTACAAGACCACACATCTTGGGTTCATATGAAAGACATTAGAGTCTTTAGACAAGCTCCGATCCAGAAACCAAAGATTAACCCTCACATAACAGAACCAGGTGACATGCCAGAACCACAGCCAAACTCTAGCTTTAGGAGAGTACTTGGGTGCTACTTTAAGTCTACTTGACAGACTTATTGCACGTTGACCAGAGAACAATTAATCTAACTGTTACTTACATGCTACAGAAAAACAGACTTTTTAAATTACTGAAGCTAGAGCATCAAAATAAGGAAGTGCAAGTGCCTCTAACACAACTAGCATTGGAGATACGCCTGAATCCGGAAGTGTCCCTGACACCACAGAGGCACTTCAGCATTAATTATACTTTCTATAAGACTGTTTAGACTTCTTTTTTTTTTTTGCCTCATTTCTTTGCATTTAGTTGGTTTATGCTAGAAGCAAATAATAGTTTGATGCTTCTTGTCCTGTTTTATAAAAGCATTTATTCTGTTCATTTTAGGAATATTTTAGGATAAGTTAGTTAAAGTATAAGTTTGTCCCACATACGTATTGAGTATCACAACTTCCTCTTTTTCTGTCTGAGTACTTTAGCTCTACAGCAAACAATTAAGCATTTAAACAATTCAACACACCCTATTTTCTGCTAGGAAATATAGAATTTTGACTGTTACACATGAGCTTTTAGTTTTGATTTTATTTTGCATAAGTTGTTTTATATAAAAAATACAATACTGTTTTAACATTTCAGCCTTTTTCTATTTAACTTCCTTTTTTTTTTTTACTTTCCACATAATCTCTATCTAAACAAGTTCAATTTCTTTTTGAGTATTAATTCCACATCTACCAATTACAATTGCATAAATTATTGTTAAGCATTTAAACTTACCTTTTTTATTTTAGAAGTAACATTGTATCTTCCAGTCATCCCAATGCTCACACCAGCCACACCGGAAGGAGACTCAGATCAAGCACAGCAGGCACAGGAAACTACCCTATCACTTCCCCGCATGTGGATGACACCACAGAACTTAAAGTTAACTCTTGTAGGATTTTTCATTGTTTCATACTTGCTTTTATTTTGTTTAAGTTTTGATTTCCTTACATGACACAGGAATTAGTTACATGAACCAATAATTCCCTTCAGATTTTTGACTGGTCTCTCATAGCTTTAGGACTTGTCTTCCTGCTTACTTTCCTTTTTGGTATTCTATTATTTGCTGTTTAGAATACCACTGTATGAACAGAGCTTACTGTGGCTCCATCTCCCTTAGACTTTGACACTGATTACGATGGAACCATAGGCATCCTAAAGTTACTCCAGAGTGATAACAATAATGACAAATTTTGCAAATCCCTTGCTTTACTGTTTTCAAATTTGCCCAAAAGAAGCTAGCGTGCCTCCCACCTCACAGTCCAAGTTTAAAACTTGTTTGATAAGGACAGGTATTACCAAACCCCATTTTCTTCCTTTGGAGTTATATAAAGGTGTATGGGAATTACCCATAGAAAATGTTGCTACCATTTTACTCTGTGATGGAAGCCCCAACTGTGCCTTCGGCCTATTTTTAGTTACACCATTGGCAATCTTAAACACACAGATTCTCCTTACTAGCATCTCTCATACTTACTATCTGCCTCTTAGTACTCATATGATTGTGTGGCCATGACGGGTAAAGTAAGGCCCGGAAATCCCACCCTGTATAGGGATTTTAGAATGCCTGCAACCTAAGACAGCCTACAATCAGAGCACTAACCATATCCTTTTTGAGTTTATGGTAATAAAGAACTAGTTCAAGATTTGATTTGGAGGTGAAAGCAAACACCTAGGTGCGGGACTAGGTTACTTGCAAGGAGTACTAGCTGTTCCCATATTTGGTGAAGGTCTTATCTTCAAAGACCTTCAAGGGGGAAGATGTCTATTATCATTACAGCTATGAGCTTTGGTTCAAGGCCTGACTTTGGTGCAGGATCTAAAATGAGAAAAATCCTTACAGACTCATGACTCTAACCTGAACTTCAGTGTGACTGCAGAACTCATGATCTGTTGTGCAGCAGAATGAAGAACGGGCGTAAGTGGAAAAACAGAGTTACATTGTTTAGCAACATGGTGGTCACAGATGTTTTATTGAAAAACAGAACAAGATAACTCCTCAGGAAGATGACTTATGTAGCACCCTCTGAGTTTCTGCACTGTCTTCATCCAACTGTAGGAAGGCTACCAGTGTCACAGTGGAAGGTGGTAAGCAAGCCTCCCCTGGATTAAGACATACATCCACCTGTAATCGCTTCAGAAGTAAAAAACAACAGCGTTAGCACTGAAAACATGTGATAACTCTTAAGAAAAATAAACACACATTCTTTTAAAAGAAACTTCTTTATTGCCCCATGGCATTAAGAAAAAACTTGTGAAACTGCTTTTATTTAAAAGTAGAGTCAAGCTCTCAAAATTACCTAGAATACCTCTAATATCCTCTCATGAAATCATATTCTCTAAATGCAGTATTTTTTTACAATTGTGACATTAACCTTAAAATACATTACAGTGTTTATATCACTCAGTTGCTAAAAACTATGTTACTATCGGCCTTATTTTCGAAAGTGATGGGCGCCCATATTTCGACCCAAATCGGGAGATGGGTGCCCATCTCGCAAAGGCGCCCAAACCGGTATAATTGAAAGCCGATTTTGGGCGTCTTCAACTGCACTCTGTCGCGGGAATGAACAAAGTTGATGGGGCGTGTCGGAGGTGTGGTGAAGGCGGGACTGGGGCGTGTTTATCGGCCGAAGAGAGATGGGCGCCTTCGGCCGATAATCAAAAAAAGAAGGGCGGCAGAAGCAAGAATTTGGGTCGCTTTTGCTGGACCCTTTTTTCACGACCCAAGTCCCAAAAAAGTGCCCCAACTGGCCAGATGACCACTGGATAGAATCGGGGATGACCTCCCATGACTCTCCCAGTGGTCACTAACCCCCTCCCACCACAAAAAAATCTTTAAAAACTTTTTTTGATAGCCTGTATGCCAGCCTCAAATGTCATACCCAGCTCCCTGACAGCAGTATGCAGGTCCCTTGGAGCAGTTGTTAGTGGGTGCAGTGGACGTCAGGCAGGCAGATCCAGGCCCATCCCCCCCTACCTGTTCCACTTGTGCTGGTTAATGTTGAGCCCTCCAAACCCCCCCCCCCAAACCCACTGTACCCACATGTAGGTGCCCCCTGCACCCCTTAGAGCTATGGTAATGGTGTAGACGTGGGCAGTGGGTTTTGGGGGGCATTTGGGGGGCTCAGCACACAAGGGAAGGGTGCTAAGCACCTGGGAGCTATTTTTTTTTTAATTTGTAAAAATGCCCCTAGGGTGCCCAGTTGGTGTCCTGGCATGTGAGGGGGACCAGTGCACTACGAATCCTGGCCCCTTCCATGACCCAATGCCTTGGATTTGTTTGTTTTTTAGCTGGGCGCCTCCGGTTTCCATTATTGCTGAAAACCGATAGGGCCCAGCTCAAAAACGCCCAAATCCTAGGCATTTGCCCCGCACAACCCGTATTATCGAAAATAAGATGGGCGCCCATCTTTTTTCGAAAATACGGTTTGTCCCGCCCCTTCGCATGGCCGCCCATGGAGATGGGCGGTCATGGAGATGGGCACCCACTTTCAATTATGCCCCTCTATGTGTTACAGTTCATTTCTCCCTCTCTCTCTCAGAAAGTTGCTTTTCTTTTAATTACTGGACCCTCCTTCCAGATAAGGGATTTCATAAAATAATTCTCAAGAAGGTTCTATTTCACAGTCTTTCCTTACAAAAAAAAAACAAAACATTCTCAGTTAGCTATTTAAGTAGTTCAAAAGCAATGTCTTTCAAAGGAACAGAGAAGAAAAAAAATGTATTGACCCAAAATAAAAAATATACTGTATATACTAGTAAAAAAGGCCCATTTCTGTATGAAAGGAAACGGGCGCTAGCAAGGTTTTCCTCCCCCCCCCTCGCTCTCTCCCTCGCTTTGTCCCTGTGTCCCGTCCTTGTCCCACGGCCCCCTTTCCTCCCCTCCGATTTCCATGGCTTCCTCCCTCCCTCTGTCACTGTCCTTCACTCTGTCCTCCCAGTCTTCCCTCCGAGTTGCTGTCCCCCCTCCCCCATCCCTCAATGTGCACATTGCCCCCCTTCCAAAATCGCCAACCCCCCCTCTCCCCCTCTCTTACCGGGGTCCCGGCGGCAGCACTGAAGAGCGAGCAGGCTCAGCGAGTCTGCTGCCTTCCTTTCTGTTCGCTCTGAGCTGTGACTCTGCTCCCGCCCTCATTTCCTGTTTCCGCAAGGGGGGGAGCAGAGTCACAGCTCTTAGCGAACAGAAAGGAAGGCAGCAGACTCGCTGAGCCTGCTCGCGCTTCAGTGCTTCCAGGCCAGTGACGTCAGAGTTATCTACTGCATGAAGCAGACCACCTCCGGTGGAAGCCACAATCCAGTGGCATAGGAAGGGGGGAGGGGCAGTCCGCCCCGGGTGCACGCACTGGGGGCGGGGAGGTGTCGGCCCCACTGGTTCCCTGCTCCCTCTGTTCCAGAACAGGTTACTTGTTCCGGGGCAGAGAGAGAGCAGGGAACCAGCGGAGCCGATGCAGCTCTGAGTGACGTGCACTCGGGGCAGATCGGCCCTCCCGCCTGTCCCCCGCAAGTAAGAGTGCGCCGCGGAGGGGGGGGGTGCGTGCCGTGCTGCACCGGGGGGGGGGGGGGTGCGCAGCAGCGACCCGCCCCGGGTGTCAGCCGGCCTTGCTACGGCACTGCCACGGTCCTAGGCAGCTTCAGAACGTTGGAGGTTAGAATTATATTAAAAGGAGGATATTTTTTTTTTGTTACATTTGTACCCCGCACTTTCCCACTCATAGCAGGTTCAATGTGGCTTATAGCTACTTATTTGTACCTGGGGCAATAGAGGGTTAAGCGACTTACCCAGAGTCACAAGGAGCTGCCTGTGCCTGCAGTGGGAATTGAACCCAGTTCCCCAGGACCAAAGTCCACCACTCTAATCACTAGGCCACTCCTCCACTTATATGTATGTATGTGTGCACACAAAAGGTTTATGCTTGCACGATTTTTCTCAGAAAGGCTGTTTGCTCTGCCTCCCTGTTAAAGCTCTGTTTCAGCAGTTCTGGTCCTACAGCTTTCTCTCTTTCAGTTGGAATTTTGATTTTGCAGCTCTGTCTCTCTCTGCTGAGGTTTTGAATCTGCAGCTCTGTCTCTCTCTGTGGAAGCCCTGATTCATCAACTCTGATTCTTCAGCTCCGTCTTTCTCGGCTGGGGTTTTGAACCTTTAGCTCTGTCTCTCTTATTTTTTTTTTTTTTTTTTTACGTTACATTTGTACCCCACGCTTTCCCACTCATGGCAGGCTCAATGCGGCTTACATGGGGCAATGGAGGGTTAAGTGACTTGCCCAGAGTCACAAGGAGCTGCCTGTGCCTGAAGTGGGAATCGAACTCAGTTCCTCAGGACCAAAGTCCACCACCTGCTGCTCAGTCTCCTAGCTGTAGATTTAAACTTGTAGCTCTGTCTCTCTGTGGAAGCCCTGATTTAACAGCTCTGGATCTGCAGCTTTCTCTGGCATTTCTACAAGCCCTTTTCCCTAAACTTTTCAGACCTTGATACCTAATCTCTGTAAAGCTCATAACAGCCATAACCCTTTTCTTTCTTTTTTTTCTACACTAAAAAAAAAACTTCCTACTCTTCCTGTAGCTGTAACCATAACAACCCGAACACTCTGACATCATCTTTCCCTTACTATCCAATCAAAAGGTCTTTCAGGGAAGTCACAGTTTGTACTGATGAAGATGAAACTTTGAATCTTTAAATATCAGCTCCATTTTTGAAACTGAATTCCCATAGACTTTAATGGGATAAGACATTTCCTTCAATATGTTAGCACCCGAATATGATACCTCTTCCCCACTCGCTACACTCCTGTAGCACACCTCTTAAGACATCTTCACAAGTTTAGATTTTAAAAATCCATCACACCCTGAAAATGCCACATTTTCCCCATTAAAAACAACCAAACCATTACTAAAATTCCCCATTAATCTCTCTATATAAAACGCACCTCCAACGTTCTAATGAAGCCTCAACTTCTTCAACGTTCTAAAAAAGGGTCATGGTGTAGATCGCTTTCTCTCCAAGAGTGTCTGCCCCGCCCTCGCGTCACAACGTGATGACGTCGAGGGCGGAGCAATGACACTGAACAAAACTCAACGCAATGTCACGATAGACGCAACAAGGAAGGACCTATGAGAAACTCCTACACGAATGAGGGGAGGACTAAGGGATCACTGAACAATGACGAAAGACGCATCTCTAAACGAAACAATAAATCCAATTGCATCGGACCACGGGAGCAGAAACAGCTGCACACAACCGGTCACTTTCAGTACAGCAAGGAGACAACAAACATCACTGGAGGGAGATTAAGATTCTGATGCCCATGCTCCTGCTCCACGTATGTGCTGCCTCCACCCCAAACGGAAAGCCAAAAGCATACCCCTATGAGCCACAACCCCGCCCCCTGCAAACGGAAACGCAAAATTCGCAAAAAATCCTTTCACAGGCCAACTACACGGTCTGCATAGGCACAGCGACTTCAGCAAAACACAAAAACAAAACAAAAGGTAAGGAGCTCAGGCCAGGCGCAACAAAAAGAACACGATGGCGACACACACTCCCACCTCCATGAACGAAAACAAAACACCACACTGGATGAAAAAAAAAAACCTGTAACAAAGTTCATCCGCCCACCACACCATCAGCAGAGACAGCACAACTGAATTAACCCGGTGCAGGGAAATTGAAGGGAAGGCTAACATGCATGGAAACGGAGGAAGGCTGAGTAAAAAAAAAACAAACGAGCCTTACAAAAAAGCACTGTTGCAGCCTACCAAGCTCTCTCACTCTTTCACAAATACTCACAACCAAAGACATATGTGGGTGCCTGCCAACTTTGAAGAAAAACAACAACACGCTCTTTGCCTTTTTAAAATGCATTTATAACCATTAATATGAAACATAAAAACAAAAAAAAAACACACATGCAAATGTCTAACAGCACATTTTACAAAATTATATTACACATACTACAACAAAAAAAATATTTTCAATATGAAAAAACATTACACAAAATAATACAATTTGAAACATTAATGTCAGAAACTCATGCCCTTGCTAGCGCCCGTTTCATTTGGGAAACGGGCCTTTTTTACTAGTCTCTTAATAAGTTCCCCTAAATTCCCTCTATCAAATATAACTCTTAGAATATTAAAACAGGTGCTCAAAGATGTGCAGCCTCCTTGAAATTGCACCTTTTTATAATCCAGCCTCAAACCAACTCCCCTTTTAGCCAGACCCCAAAGCTCACCTGCACTTATCCCCTTCATGCCCCAAATACTAAAAACAACATATATTCTCCCTCACTCACAGCCAGCCAGCCCAGCTGTTCACAGCTAATGCCAGCTCCTGTCCTGAACCCCCAGGTATTTATTAATTTCTTTTACTGAGCTTTCATTTACCCCCTTGATAAAAAAAATGTCGACCCCCAACATTTCTACAACACTTACATTTCCAACATTTTCAGACTTAGTAGACTACATGGAGGGGCATAATCGAACGCGAATGCCCATCTCCATGGGCGTCTATGTCCGAGAACGGGTACGTGAAGGGGTGGGACAGACCGTATTTTCGAAAAAAAATGGGCGCCCATCTTTTTTTTCGATAATACGGTTTGTGCCCTGCAAATGCATCGGATTTGTGCAGATCCAAGCTGGGCGGTTTCGTTTTTCAGTGATAATGGAAACTGAAGGCGCCCAGCTCAAAAATGAACAAATCCAAGGCATTTGGTCATGGGAGGGGCCAGGATTCGTAGTGCACTGGTCCCCCTCACATGCCAGGACACCAACCGGGCACCCTAGGTGGGCACTTGTAACAATGAAAAAAAAATTAAATACCTCCCAAGTCCATAGCTCCCATCCCTTGGGTGCTGAGCCCCTCAAATCCCCCCCAAAACCCACTGCCCACAACTCTACACCATTACCATAGCACTTATGGGTGACGGGGGGGGGGGCACCTAGATGTGGGTACAGTGGGTTTTGGGGGCGGTCTGGAGGGCTCCCATTTACCAGCACAAGTGTAACAAGTAGGGGGAGGATGGGCCTGGGTCTACCTGGGTGAAGTCCATTGCACCCACTAACAACTGCTCCAGGGACCTGCATACTGCTGTGATGGAGATGGGTATGACATTTGAGGCTGGCATACAGGCTGGGAAAAAAAGTTGTTAAAGTTCTTTTTTTTTGGTGGGAGGGGGTTAGTGACCACTGGGGGAGTCAGGGGTGGTCATCCCTGATTCCCTTTGGTGGTCATCTGGTCATTTAGGGCACTTTTTTGGGACTTGTTTGTGAAAAAAAGGGTCCATAAAAATGACCCAAATTCGCGGTAAAAACGCCTTTCTATTTTCGATTATCTGCCGAAGGCGCCCATCTCTCCTTGGCTGATAAACACGCCCCAGTCCCGCCTTCACCACGCCTCCAACACGCCCCCGTCAACTTTGCCCGTTTCCGCGACAGATTGCAGTCAAAGACGCCCAAAATCGGCTTTCAATTATACCGATTTGGGTGCCTTTGCGAGATGGGCGCCAATCTCCCGATTTGGATCGAAATATGGGGGCGCCCAACACTTTCAAAAATAAGGCGGATAATCTTTCAAATATCGAGGTGTACAACCCTGTGTTATCCTCCTTGGTCTTTCTACAATAACATCAGCACTTCTTATGCTGACAGTATCTTGTTCAGTTCCAATTTCTGTTAAATCATTTTTTTCATTCTCTGCCCTTGTTTCAAAATCATTGACCAGGAACCAAACAGTCTCAAGGTCGGTTGACTCTGAACTCTCATCATCATTACTGTGTGTAAGCTAACATTACTTTCTAAAGACGGAAGTACAGACTTAACAGGAGTTAAACTTTCTCTCAATGGTTCGGGCAATATTCTTAAATTGTTATGGTGTACCACTTTGTATATTCCATTTGAACCTCTAATTTTGTACACACTTCCTTCAGGTGAACATATACTAACAACTTCATAAGGGGTACTTTCCCATTTATCTTTTATTTTCCCTCGCCCCCTGAACTTATTATTTCTGAGTACTACACAATCCCCCACGGCAATGAGTGCTCCCCTGGAATACCAGTCAAACGCCCGCTTTCTGGCAGCTGCTCTCTGTGCCGATTCTTGTTGAGCAATACGAAAAGTCTCTTTAAGGCATTGATGATGTTTATGTACCCATTCATCTAAGGACTCTGTTTCTTCTGCGTACTTAGTTTGCAGATCATGTGGCCACCTTGAATCACGTCCAAATAGAAGCTAATATGAGGAATACCCCGTGGAGCTGTGTATACTACTATTATAGGCTAACACAAGTTCAGGTAAATAATCAGCCCACCTCCGCTTCTTTTCGTGTGATAACGTTCTCAACATATTTAACATTGTCCAGTTAAAACGCTCACACTGCGCATTCCCTTGCGGGTGATATGGTGTGGTATGACTCTTTCTCATGTTGTACATTTTACAGAGTTCTCTAATTAAGATTCAAAGTTCCGTCCCTGATCTGAATGTAATTGTGCCGGGCACCCATAACATGATATCCAGTGCTGGACCACTACTCTTGCAGTTGTATGCGCTGTCTGATTTCTCGTAGGCACAGCCACTGCGAAGCGTGTGAACATGTCTGTAAGTACCAGTACATGTTCCATTCCATTACTACTGGCTTCTAATGTAATGAAATCCATTGCCACTATCTCCAGTGGATAATTAGCGTGAAAATATCTAAACTGTGCTCGTTCCTTTGGAAACAAGTCCTTAGCTAGGAAACAGCGTTGGCACTCTTTAATCCATTTGTTAACATCATAATTCATGCCCGGCCAGTAATAATCTTTTCACAGATTCTTTAAGGTGACTTCCTCAGCCGCATGTCCCGCGAAATCGTGTTTGGCCTGAAATACTTCTTTCTGTAGTCTCTCCGGCACAATGAATTACTCAATGTTCATGCCATCTCTGGGATCAATGATTCTTCGATACCACAACCCTTGTTCCTGGTGTAACCTGGTTCTTTGACTCCACAATTTCTTTTTCTGCTAAGGTATTGTAACACTCCCTGTATTACTGGATCATCCTGCTGTAATCTTCGCAACTCAGAATGACTTAAATTTAAAGTCTGTCAAGAACACTTTACTTGGCAAGTTTCTGGCTCTACTGGTTTGGACCACAATCGGTTCCTCACTTCAGTTGCCTTGATAAACAGAAAATCAGGCCCTACGTCTTCGGGTTCAACCCTTTGTGACTGCCGGGACAACACGTCCGCCACCTGATTAGTCTTCCCTGGTTTATAACTTACTTCAAAGTCCAATTCCGCTAATTGAGCTAACCACCTTTGTTCTGTGGCATGTATGTTTGCGGACTCCAAATATCGCAACTGATTATGATCGGTACACACCAGAAATTTCTTGTACATTAAGTAATCTTTACATTTTCCGTTGCAGCCAATTTCAATGCAAGGAGTTCCAACTTAAAGATACTGTAATTTTGATCATTACGCTCCGATTTCCGTAAGCCTCGGCTGGCGTAAGCTATTACTTTCTCTATACCATCTTGATTTTGGCTAAGAACAGCCCGCAGACCTCGATGACTTGCATCAGTCGTCAATATGAAAGGTCGATCAAACATGGGATAAGCTAACACCGGTGCAGTCAGTAAACTCTTTTTCAGTTGTTCAAATGCCACCTGACACTCAGATGTCCACTGTATGGGAATGTTTTTAACTTGTTTCTTGGTTTTGCCAGTTAACCTATGAAGCGGCATGGCTACTTTGGCAAAGTTAGGAACAAATTTTCTGTAGTAACTAGCCATTCACAAAAACTGTCTCACTTCAGTTGTATTCGTAGGCACCTTCCAATCTCAAACTGCAGCCACCTTTTCCCCATCCACAGCGACTCTTGCTGCAGACACCACATGCCCTAAATATTTTACCTCTTTGGATAACAAGGTACACTTTTTGGGTTTCAGCTTCAAGCCACATTCTGTTAGACGTGTCAGTACTTTGTCCAGCCTCTCCAAGTGGCTTTTGAAGTCAGTAGAGAAGATCAAAATGTCATCTAAATATAAAAGAAGAATGTCAAAGACGTAATCGCTCAAGTCGTTGGAACGTTGCTGGGGCATTACTTAAACCAAAAGGCATTCGGGTCCATTGATACAACCTAAATGGGGTAGTTACTGCAGTCTTTTGCTTATCCTTATCATCCATCGCCACTTGAAAATATCCTGATGTTAAATTAAGGGAGGAGAACAAAGTGGCACAACTTAAAGCATCTAAAGCTTCATCGATTCATGGAAGCGGATATGCATCCTTCACAGTTATACTATTAAGCTTCCGATAATCTACACAGAATCGGATTGTCCCATCTTTTTTCCTGATGATTACGGCAGGTGAAGCCCATGGACTCTTACTTGGTTCTAAAATACCCTGGGAAACCAAATCTTGCACATGTTTCTTGAACTCTTCATACATGTGGGGTGATATCTTCTATAAGCCTGTTTAATAGGCGGATGATTTCCCGTATTTATGGTGTGATGCAAATGATCTGTGTATCCTATGTCATTGTCGTCAACTGAGAACATTCGGTGATGTTTATATAGCAATTGTTGTAGCTCACCACTTTGCTCTGTGGTCAGTTCAGCCCAGTCAACTTTTACTGCAAGGCTCTGAATAAATTTCTCTAGCTCCGAACTTCCTTTATTTTCCACTTGACACTTTCTCACCACCATCATATCTCCTTCCAGACAACACTGCACAGGTGAGGGTGCCAGGATCTCTCTTGGTTGAAAAACTTCCGCCACCCGGATCCTCGGTGGCAATTGTATTTTCCGCTGACTTGCATTTAATATTCTTATCATCACTTTGTCCTGCTTGGGCTTTATAAGCGTATTTGCCATGCAGACTCCAGCCGGCAACACAGCCGTCTCCGTGCCAGCCACTACCACCGGTGTTTTGGAGCGCTACACAGCTCCCCAAAAGCATGGACTCTGTCCAAGGTGGAAGAATTACTCTTCTTCTTCCCACCAATTTAACAAATCCAATCTTTTCCTTCTCCTTATGCTGGACTTCTTTCCAGATTTGATATACTTCACCCTTTCTGAGCCAATCCTCTGCCAGCAGGTCCCAATTTAGTTCTTTCAGGATGTTCATACCTATAATACCTGGTACCGAATTCACACGGTTGTAAGCAGCAGCATCCCGCACAATAAGAATTCCACAATGCTTCACCTTTTTTTCCTAGACGAGTTACGTCAGTGTCAATGCACCCAAGTACTGGAATATTGACACCGTTTACTGCTGATAACTTCACCAATGTGACTTTCTTTAACTCTACATCTTCTTGTAGATGTTCCCGGAAGAAACTAGCAGTGATTGTTGACACTTCAGAATAGAGAGTTGCACGGGGACAGAAATGCGACCCATCCCCGCCCGTCCCCGCCAGAATCAAACCCGTCCCCGCTCATCCCCGCCAGAATCTAACCCGTCCCCACCCGTCCCCGTGAGTAATCTCCTCCGTCCCCGCCCGTCCCCGTGTGTGATCTCCTCCAACCCCGCCCGTCCCCATAAAAAAAAGGAAGTATGTATTTCTGAATTTTAATTAGTCTTTATTGAGTTTTAATGAAAATACAAAATGCAAACATCGTCCAAGTAAGAGGACCCAAACCAGTCAGGAATATTTGGCAGTTATTTCTTTAGTCCATTCAGAAACAGAAGTCCATCAACAGTGTGTGGTCCTAGCTGTGATCGTCTATCCTCAAGAACACGCCCAGCTGATGAAAATGACCGTTCGGATGATGTGCTGGCAGCAGGCACTCCAAGGACTCGTCTGGCAACTCTAGAAAGATTTCTCCACTTAGTTGTTTTTGACTTCCAGTAAGACAAGATGTCATCAGTAATTCCGTCAGTGGTAGTCATGTATGCATCCATCTGTGAAAAAGCAGATGGTATCGTTTTGAATGTGATTGTGTGAAGGCATATTTTGCAATGACAGTAGTATTGTCATTACAAATAGAACATATTGAAATAGCTAACAAAAGAACATATATACATACCTCAGATATATTTGAAGATGAAGAAGAATAGAGGTCTTCCAAGAAATGTTCCTCTAGTTTCATCTTTTTATTGGGTTGCTGCAAGACAGAGTCATCTGGAAGTGAAATGTCTTCTGCTGGCAGTCTATCTATCATCTCTTTCAAGCTGGACAGTGCCTGTGCATATTCAATTGGTGCTAATGTTGCAAAGTTGTTTTTAAAACGTGGATCCAGCAAAGCAGCGGTACAATGCAAATGATGAATTGTGAAGTATTTATTCAGCATGTTAAGTAGATGTTTTTTTAGTTGCGAGATGATGGTACTGTCAGAAGACTTTTCAGTGAAATGTTTTTGAAGCTTTATTTTGGTAGGTAACACCAGATGCAATGAAGGGCTTTTGTCAGTAGAGAGGCATTTTGTGGCCACTTCAACTGGTTCCAAAACTTGAATGACATCAGCCAATAAGTCTTCATTGATATGAGCCAGGAGACAAAACAAATTTCTATTAAAACCTGGCTCGGCACTCAGAGTATGGAGTTCTGAAAAATTTGTTGCCACTGATTTCAGTGTTAACAGGATACTGTTCCATCGTGTTACTACACATTGTTTAAGTGTTGTTACTAGCTGATTGTTAATTTTTGTTCTTTTTGCCAATGTCACTAGTTCTTTCGAAGTGTCAATAAGTTGGGCAACCTCAGGAGGCAAACCAGTGCCATTCGAACTTGTCTGCTGTTGTAGTCCATGTGACAAAACAAGATTTAGATTATGACATGAACATCCAAGCCACATGTTTTCTCGAAAGGCAGCCTTCATATTATTGGCATTGTCTGTAGTGAACACATTGTCTTGACGTTGAACACAAAACTCGTCCAGAATTGACTTCACTGTCAGTTTTATATTTTCTGAGGTATGATTTTCATCCAGTAATCGAGTAGCCAAGATAAACGATTCAGTTTGCCAGTTATCAATATACTGTACAGTCACAGTTATGTAGCTATGGTTGCTTTGTTTGTGTGTCCAGAGGTCAGTTGTCACACCAAAATGTGGCACCAAAGTTAGCTTGTCGATGAGTGTGGTCTTCTCTTTCTCAACAACACCATCAAGATGACGAGACACAGTTGACCCACAGGGCAAGACTTGGTCCAGGTCAACGTTCCCATATTTAGCACCAATGGAGATGAGCTTTGATGCTAAATTCCTGAATCCGTCTCCTTCAACAATAGAAAAAGGCCTCACATCTGTTGCACACATGGTGACCACACTGTCTGCCACTTCAGATTTGATGCTTGCAGGTACTTTGTTGGTATTACTTGATAGAAAAAAGCCTGGTATAGCTGTAATCTTTGTTGCTGGCATACGGTTTGCACAGTAGTCCTTGTGAGCCCATAAGCCATTGGTGCCATCACGTGATCTCCAAGAGAGAACTGTCTTGCATCTCGAACAAAGCACAAAAGGCACTTCTTTGGCATCGATCAATACCGATTTAAAGAAATTCCATACTCCACTCTTACCCTTATTTTTTGTATATGAAACACGGTCGCTGTTTGAATCAATAAGTTTTTGAATGTCGGCTTTCTTTTCCGTTACCATACCTACCGAGTGGCAGCCTCTATAAAACGATACGACACAGAAGAAATAAAAATGAAAAATGTATTTACTACTGTACTAAACAAAATGCCATCATGAAAGACCATGGTGGAGGGATTGGGCCACCCTTTTCTTTTTCCATGATCTGAGGGCCAGTGTTGCCATATGGCGAAACATGTTCTAGCCCGATTCATTCCAGAAAGTAGCCCAACATTTTTGACACAAAAAAAACCTTTGTACTGCTCCATGAATACTTGAATACTGTGTGCAATTCTGGTCACCGAATCTCAAAAAAGATATAGTGGAATTAGAAAAGGTCCAGAGAAGGTTGACGAAAATGATAAAGGGGATGGGACAAGCAACTTCCCTGTGAAGAAAGGCTGAAATGGCTTGGGCTCTTCACTCATTAATATACTGAATTTTTGAAAAAGGGCAATAAATACATAAAAGCAGTGCTGTAGCGAGGGCTAACGGCACCCAGGGCGGGTTGCTGCTGCGCACCCCCCCCCCCCCCAGTGCAGCACGGCGCGACCCCCCCCCTCTGCGGCGCACCCCCCGGACCGCATTGTTACCTGCGGGAGGGCCGATCCGCCCCGAGTGCACGTCACTCGGAGCTGCGTCGGCCCCGCTGGTTCCCTGCTCTCTCTGCCCCGGAACAGGAAGTAACCTGTTCCGGGGCAGAGAGCAGGGAACCAGCGGGGCCGGCACCCCCCGAGCGCGTGCACCCGGGGTGGACCGCCCCTCCCGCCCCCCCTTCCTATGCCACTGCATAAAAGAAACTGAAGTTTTTTCCACACTAAGATAGAGAGAATTATTGGTCACCCAAACAGCACAATGCCCTCAACAAAAGAAACAAGTGGGCATGCTAATGCTTTAGCTGCAGTAAAACAGCACACAAACAGCCAGTTCCCACCATGAGAGAAATAAACTGCCTATATACATATACAAAATAAAAGTAGTCAGCTGAGCTTACCTCTATGCAGTTCTTTTCTGTGGATGTCACTAGTAGTACTCACTGCCCCTTCTCTTCTGGTCTGGCTCTCTGGTGGTCACAGTACCACAGCTGCTGAACTCCTGCTGCCTCTGAGAGAAGTCCTCCTCCTGCAGTGCTCCTTTTGGTGGTGGTGGTGGTGGTGGTGGTGCTGCTGCTGCTGCTGCTGCTGCTGCTGCTGCTGTCGCTGTCCTCCTCTCCTGTCCTCCTACAGCACTGCTTCCTCCTCCTCCAAGATGAGTAATGACGAGTCTGATAAAGCATGGTCAGAGTCTGCCTTTATTTACTGGTAGCACGGACCTGGTTGGAGCCTGCTGTTCTCAGCAGTATGACATCATTAACAAGTCCAACTGGCTGGCAAAAAACTAATAATAAGACGAGAAACTTTCATTCTCCTGCTCTCTGAGTGGCGCCTCATTGGAGGAGAGCTTGGTGTCTCCGCCCACTAAAAGAAGAAGGGGCCAACCAGCAGCACAGAAAGTAAAGTGTAACCACGGCATGCTTTGTTTGAAATAATCTTCGTGTAGCCATGCTTTGAAATTTGAGTCTTCTGCTGCTGCTCCTGCTCTACTGATATTACCAGGTTTACAGTGTGCTAGTAGCGGGCTCGCGAAGGTACGGACGAGCTTTGCTTGCGTGTGTGGCATTCTTTAGCCATGCGGCTGTGAGTGTGAGCCTAAAGCGCAGGATTCAGAGGTGGCAGTGACAGCCAAGGAAGGGGCAACCGCCCCTGTAGCTTAAATGGATCACCGCTGCGATTTTGCAACGAGCTATGTGCGCCATGGTCGTGATCCTGAGCAGAGGTGAGCTCCAGGGGTTCGTCAAGGCAGACTTTCTGGGCTGCAGCAAGAAGTTGTTTTCCATGGAACTACAGACACCAGTAAAGAGAGCTGTACGACATCTGACCAGCAATGAAGACATGTTCCCCTGCACTGCACCTCTAATCAGTAAGAGCTAAGCTTGAGCAGCAAACCTCAAAAATGATGAAGAGAAACGAGTACTGTATTTTCTTTTTCACCAAGGAGTGACCACAAACCAGCTGTGATTCAGAATGAAATGTACTGCCCAGGTATGCGGGGGGGGGGGGGGGGGGGGTGCTGAGGGGTAAAGGGAAAAAAATGTTCTGAGCTCTGGACAGGAACAGCTTTAAATACGGTAGTTGCTCACAGTTTCTCGCAGCAGATGAAAGTTTCAAGTGCGTGGCTGGAGGGAATGCAAACTTGCACAGGAAGTTTGCATACTTTAATCAGACCACCTGGGACAGTTTGTTGCTATTGTCAGTGTGGCAAGGTAATTAACTCTTTAATAGCCTGCAGCCAGTCTTTTTGTATTCCCTCATAGCCCTTGAAGTTAGCTGCGGAGATAGGGTCTGTGTGTTCTCAATCCTTTCAGTATTTGTAGCGACTGTTGCTAGGAGACAGAGAAACTGCTGTTTTCTAATGGACGCTCGCTCCAACGCTCAAAAAAAAAGGTATGTGCATGACGAGCGTCCCCACGGGATTCCCGTAAGAATGCCTTCCATCCCCACGGGACTCCCGCATGTCTCGTTCCGTCCCCGCGGCACTCCCGCTGGCCAGGGGGGGAAACCCGCGGGATTCCCGCGGGTTCCGCGGGATTCCTGCAAACCCCGTTCCCGTGCAGACCTCTACTCCCAAAGTGCTTTGAAAATATGCCTCCCTGTGTTCCAACCATCCCCCTTCTATCTCTGAGACGCTGGGAAGGGAGTCATACTCGTGGCACCAGAAGTTACCATCTCCAAGGTCACAAAACAAAGAACTCTTCTTACCCATGTACTGTACTGTATGGGAGGTGAATGGGTCCAGGCTATCACCCGGGACAGAGAGGTCTGAAGAATGCGGGGAGAGTGGGAGAAGAAAGTTGTTGGAGACCCTCGGAGGAGGAGTACCTGTGAAGGACCTGAGAAATCCAGCAAGGCTCGGGGTGAGCTAGAGACTGTATGATACCAACCTTGTGACCTGCATAACTGGTGCAAATACCTGTGGCAGAGATATTGGCTCTGAGAACCAAAGGAGAGACTGGAACCTGTGTGTTTGCTAAGAAAGACCTGCACTACATAAGACACAGACAGCTGAGATAGCGTCTGGGGAGATTCTGCTCCGGTCTTATCTGAAGCCGTCATCAGGACAGCGTGGTAAGATCACAGTGATATATTTCCTGGTCTGGGGTTAGGCAGTGGTTTTATCTAAGTACGACTGGTTTATGTCAGCTCTTGGTCAGGGACAGCTGCTAATATGTATTTTGCATAAGATGTGATAAGTTTCATAAGGATCATTAGGATATCATTTGTACTGTCCTAATCATTACTGTACGTAGTCTCAGGATAATCAGAGTGCAGTTAGACAATATATTTTGTTAGTGTGCAGATCAGTAAGAGATATTATATTGCATATAAGCTATTGCAGAGTGTCTATTTTTCTACCTGTAATAAATAATATATAATTATCATCTGTAACATGGCTTTGCTTTTTATTGGCGAAGAACAAAACACTGGCAGGGTGCCAGCACAAGGTTTCTTTATAATTTCCCCTAGACTGAGCGGAAACCTTGTAATAAGTTTTATTAGGGAATAATTATTGCCCTAATTACTTATTTTCATCCTACACCACCTTATCCTCTAGTATCTCTAATCTCCTCCCGTCCATCATGTCCTCCGAGTCTGTCGACAAGGCTGTCTCTACTTACAATGCCACTCTCTCCTCTGCTCTGGACACCCTTGCACCATCCATCTCCCGTCCCACAAGGTGTTCTAATCCCCAGCCCTGGCTGACCCCTTGCATCCGATACCTTCGCTCCTGCGCCCGATCTGCTGAACGCCTATGGAGGAAATCTCGCACCCATAGCGACTTCATTCATTACAAATTCATGCTATCCTCCTTCCAGTCCTCCCTATTCCTTGCCAAACAGGAATATTACACCCAATTGACTAATTCTCTCGGCTCCAACCCTCATCGTCTCTTCGCCACCCGTAACTCCCTCCTCAAAGTGCCCTCCGCTCCCACCCCCCTCACTCTCTCCTCAATCACTGGCTGACTACTTCCGCGACAAGGTGCAGAAGATCAACCTCAAATTCACTACCAAGCCACCTCTTCCTCTTCCTCTTCACCCTTTAACCCACTCCCTCAACCAAACAACCCAGGCCTCCTTCTCCTCTTTTCCTGATATCACTGAGGAGGAAACCGCCCACCTTCTTTCCTCCTCAAAATGCACTGCCTGTTCCTCTGATCCCATCCCCATCAACTTACTAAATACCATCTCTCCTACTGTCACATCCCCCATCTGTCATATCCTCAACCTCTCTCTCTCCACTGCAACTGTCCCTGACTCCTTCAAGCATGCTGTAGTCACACCACTCCTCAAAAAACCATCACTAGACCCTACCTGCCCTTCCAACTACCGCCCCATCTCCCTCCTACCCTTCCTTTCCAAGATACTTGAACATGGCGTTCACAGCCGCTGCCTTGATTTTCTCTCCTCTCATGCCATCCTTGATCCGCTTCAATCCGGTTTTCGCCCTCTACACTCGACAGAAACGGCACTCACTAAAGTCTGTAATGACCTGTTTTTTGCCAAATCCAAAGGTCACTACTCCATCCTCATCCTCCTCGACCTATCTGCCGCTTTTGACACTGTCAATCATAATTTACTTCTTGCTACACTATCCTCATTTAGGTTACAGGGCTCTGTCCTCTCCTGGTTCTCCTCTTATCTGTCCCATCGTACCTTCAGAGTACATTCTCATGGATCTTCCTCCACCCCCATCCTGCTCTCTGTTGGAGTTCCTCAGGGATCTGTCCTTGGACCCCTTCTTTTTTCAATCTACACCTCTTCCCTGGGCTCGCTAATCTCATCTCATGGTTTCCAATATCATCTTTATGCTGATAACACTCAGCTTTATCTCTCCACACCAGACATCACTGCGGAAACCCAGGCCAAAGTATCGGTCTGCTTATCCGACATTGCTGCCTGGATGTCCAACCACCACCTGAAACTGAACATGGCCAAGACCGAGCTCATTGTCTTTCCACCCAAACCCACTTCTCCTCTCCCTCCACTCTCTATTTCAGTCGATAACACCCTCATCCTCCCCGTCTCATCTGCCCGCAACCTCGGAGTCATCTTCAACTCCTCCCTCTCCTTCTCTGCCCATATCCAGCAGACAGCCAAGACCTGTCGCTTCTTTCTCTATAACATCAGCAAAATTCACCCTTTCCTCTCTGAGCACACCACCCGTACTCTCATCCACTCTCTCATTACCTCTCGCCTTGACTACTGCAACCTACTCCTCACTGGCCTCCCACTTAACCATCTATCCCCCCTTCAATCTGTTCAGAACTCTGCTGCGCGTCTTATCTTCTGCCTAGACCGATATGCTCATATCACCCCTCTCCTCAAGTCACTTCACTGGCTTCTGATCAGGTACTGCATACAGTTCAAGCTTCTCCTACTAACCTACAAATGCACTCAATCTGCAGCCCCTCACTACCTCTCTACCCTCATCTCCCCTTACGCTCCTACCCATAACCTCCGCTCACAGGACAAATCCCTCCTCTCAGTACCCTTCTCCACCACCGCCAACTCCAGACTCCGCCCTTTCTGCCTCGCCTCACCCTATGCTTGGAATAAACTTCCTGTGCCCATACGCCAAGCCCCCTCCCTACCCATCTTCAAATCCTTGCTCAAAGCCCACCTCTTCAATGTCGCTTTCGGCACCTAACCATTGTACCTCTAGCCAGGAAATCTAGACTGCCTCAATCTTGATTGACTGCACTTTTTGTCCTTTAGATTGTAAGCTCCTTTGAGCAGGGACTGTCCTTCTTTGTTAATTGTACAGCACTGCGCAACCCTGGTAGCGCTTTAGAAATGTTAAATAGTAGTAGTAGTACCCGTTCCACTCCACTCATTATTTTATAGACCTCTATCATATCTCCCCTCAGCCGTCTTTTCTCTAAAGAACTCTAGTTACTTTAGCCTTTCCTCATATGGAAGTCATCCCATCCCCTTTATTATTTTCATTGCACTTCTCTGTACCTTTTCTTATTCCACTATATCTTTTTTTAGATGCAGTGACCAGAATTGCTCACAGTATTTGAGGGGTGATCGCACCATGGAGCGATACAAAGGCGTTATAATGTCCTCATTTTGTTTTCCATTTCTTTTCTAATAATACCTAACATTCTATTTGCTTTCTTAGCTGCCGCCGCCGCACACTGAGCAGAGGGTTTCAAAGTATCATCAGCAATGATACCTAGATCCCTTTCCTGGTCAGTGATTCATAATGTGGAACATTGTATCACATAATTATAATTCAGGTTCCTCTTTCCCACATACATCACCTTGCACTGTAAATATGTATAAAAATAAAACAATTCCAGGACCCAGAATAGCTTTACCTGGAAAGTAGCTATCTCTGACTGCAAGGGTCACAAATTCAAGGCTGGCTAGTCCACTAACAGGCTCATTTTCGAAAGAGAAGGGCATCCAAAAAGCAAAACAAAAGGCACATGGGTGTCCCCGTGAAAGAAGGTCACCCAAATCCAAAAATCAAAACAGGGCCATAAGGTCATCCCCACAGGGGGCGTTTTAGGGGCGGCATTACGAGATGGGCGCTTCCACCGTATAACGGCTAGCGAAATGGGTTTGCATGGGCGGGAACATGGGCATCCTTAGTTAGACCTGAAATAAAAATGACCAGGCTAAGGGGGGAGTTGTCTTTAGACCTATTAGCGATTTTGTGGAGTTGGAGAATGGCGAGATCGTTGTTGGGAGAGAAAGTTGAGAGTTGTTCAGTGCCCTGTTACCTTTTATTTTTTTTTTTTTAATTTATGAGAAGTCTTTTTTGTTACCTTTGTCCCAGGGACTTAGTTTGGGTGGAACAAGGTTGGCGTACATGTGCATTTTAAAACATGTGATATATGATTACATGCACACATTTACTGCTTTGTTAGAACAGATTTAAATTTGTGTATGAGAATTCCTTGGGAAGAATTTTCAGATTTGCTTGATATAGTTATAGTTAGCTCATTTACAGCCCACTAATACCAAAAAATAGATCAAAGCGGGTTACAACCAAAATACTAGATTTAAAAAGAATCTAGGATGTAACAGTAAATAAAAGAACAACAATCAACTAAAAGGAAGAACAAATGCACATGGACATAACCAACAGGAAAAGAAAAAAGGCAACAACAAAACCAGATACCAAGAAAACAGGCAATTAATAAAAATCAACACATCTAAGCCCCAAACTGAGCCTTACCATTCAATCCAAATGGGGTACGTAAACGCCAGATCAGTAGTAAACAAAACAGAGACTATAACAGACTGGATTACTACTGAAAACCTCGACCTTTTATTCATCACTGAAACCTGGATCCACGACCTTAAAGACCCTATAATCTTAGATCTATGCCCACCAGGATACAAAATTACCCATTGTACAAGAAACGGAAAAAGAGGAGGAGGAATAGCCATAATCTGCAAATCCGAATTCACCATCACAACCACAGCTGAATCTATCCTACCACAATTGGAAATTGCCTCGGTAAGAATCAATCATCCAAACTTGCAGGAACACCTTAACGCAATCCTACTCTACAGACCGCCAGGCAACTGGCAAGACTCCCAAGCACACTTTATGGACTTCATCTCGAATACTTGTATCTCTACCTCAAACCTTATCATAATAGGAGATATCAACCTGCACCTTGAAGATCCCACTTTAACAAACACCCAAGAATGCAAAGAGTTCCTACAACTATGGGATCTACATGCACCAAACACACAACCGACACACATAAAAGGACACACATTAGACATTATCACACACAAATTTGATCCAAACTCAAACCTTCTACTAAAAGATATAAGATGGACACCTGCACCGTGGTCAGACCACTACAAAGCACACATTTCCCTCCAATGGCGAACAAAAGACACAATTAATGAACAAGAATGAAAAACCTACATCACGAGAGGAAAAATAGACCCGGTAATATTCTGGCAACAGATATAACAAAACGAATGGACAACAAAAACAGACACAAACCAATTCCTCCAAGAATGGGACGATAGATGCAGAACAATACTAGATAACATTGCCCCAATTAAAACCAGAACCTCACACAGGAAGAAATCAATACCATGGTTCACCGAAGAACTGAAAAAACTCAAAACACAAGTTAGAAGGTTAGAATGTACGTGGAACAAAAAGAAAGATGACCCAACACTTAACGCCTGGAAACAACTTCAAAGGAAATACAAGTACACTATAAGGCAAACTAAAAGATTATTTTATAAAAATGAAATTGGACCGAACTACAAGGACACACACAAACTCTTCCAACTCGTGAACAAATTACTAGATACCACACCAATCACAACCAACAACAAAGACACACCAGAAGCAGACAATCTCGCAAAATACTTCAATGAGAAAATCATACAACTGAGA
This sequence comes from Microcaecilia unicolor, assembly GCF_901765095.1. NCBI lineage: Eukaryota > Metazoa > Chordata > Amphibia > Gymnophiona > Siphonopidae > Microcaecilia > Microcaecilia unicolor. The sequence goes on along the minus strand of NC_044040.1, from coordinate 106,664,397 downwards.
CTCAAAATACCAGCCAGCACCACTGATTACACTCCTTGACTGTCTGGATCCAGACCCAGGTGTATACCCAGCAGACAGAACCTGGACCAACTTCAAGATAATATCGGAGGATCTTATCTTCCAAACACTCAAAAGATTTGCCAAATCTCATTGCAAATTAGATGTATGCCCAAATGACCTTATGGCATCTGCCCCTCATCAATTTATAATAGACCTCACAAATCATATAAACTGTATGCTACAAAGTGGACTCTTCCCGAAGGAAAAAGGAAAATTTCTACTCACTCCTATACCCAAAGATGCAAAAAAGAGTGCCAGTGAACTAACCAACTGCAGACCAGTAGCATCCATACCCTTAATAACCAAACTAACGGAAGGGATGGTAACAAAACAACTCACAAACTACTTAAACAAATTCTCAATACTACACGACTCCCAGTCAGGATTTCGGTCTAACCACAGCACGGAAACAGTACTAGTTACGCTCATGAATAAATTTAAACAAACGTTTGCAACTGGCAAGAATATACTACTACTACAATTTGACATGTCTAGCACCTTCGATATGGTTGATCATGGAATACTATTACATATCCTCAACTATTTCGGAATTGGAGGAAATGTTCTCAACTGGTTCAATTATCAGAAAGCACACTTATATGTGTGTATCAATTATGCAATTTTTAAAAGTCCTTTTATGTAGGAATGAGCAGTTAAACATGTTTGTGTTGCTTTTTTTTTTTTTTTTACTTTGTTTTCATGGAGGGGCATAATCGAACGGGGCCGGCCATCTTTATGGGCGGCCATCTCCAAGGCCGGCCCTGGAAAGCGGCATACCTGACCGTATTATTGAAACAAGATGGCCAGCCATCTTTCGTTTCGATAATATGGTCGGGGCCGGCCAAATCTCAACATTTGGGCCAGCGTTAGAGATGACCGGCGTTATTTATTTATTTATTGCATTTGTATCCCACATTTTCCCACCTATTTGCGGGCTCAGTGTGGCTTACAATACATTGTGAGTGATGGAAGTACAATATGTTACAGTACAATTATGGTTACATTGTGAAGAGTTATGAGAGACAGAGTCAAGTCAGAACATCTTTGGGGAAAAGATGGGGCGATAGAACAATAGCAGATAACCTTAGGGTATAACAATTTTATTTGTAGGTGGTGTATTAATTGTGGTGGAAATGCGGGGTGAGAGAATTCAAGGAGAGTGTATTGATTCATTTCTGTTGGTGTGTATGGGCTTCATGTGTTTTGATCCTTGCAGTAGATTTTCTCGAAGAGATAGGTCTTCAATCGTTTGCAGAAGTCGGTTAATTCGTAGATCGTTTTCAGGTTACGTGGTAGTGTATTCCAGAGTTGCGTGCTCATATAGGAGAAGGTTGATGCATGCAGTACTTTGTATTTTATCCCTTTGCAGTTAGGGAAGTGGAGGTTGAGGAAAGTTCGGGATGTTCTTTTAGCGTTTCTGGGTGGCAGGTCTATTAAATCAGTCATGTATACAGGGGCTTCACCGTGAATGATTTTGTGGACTAAGGTGCATACTTTAAAGGTGATACGTTCTTTGAGTGGGAGCCAGTGCAGTTTCTCACGTACAGGGCCGCCGAGAGGGGGGGACAGGGGGGACAAAAGTCCCCGGGCCCGGGCCTCCAGGGGGGCCCGGCGCCGAGTCCGTGGGTGGTCGCCCCTCCGTCCGACTCCTAGGTCCCTCCCTCCCTCCGACTCCCAGGGCCCGCCCTCCGTCCCTCCCTCCGAATTGCAAAAGCGATCTTGTTCTTACTTCGTCGGGGGTTACGGCGAGAGCAGCACGCAGACGCAGTGAAAAGCGTGCAGGCTCCCGCTTCAGCCTTCCCTCGTTGTCTGTCTCTCAGCTCTGGTCCCGCCTTTGAGGGCGGGACCACAGACAACGAGGGAAGGCTGAAGCGGGAGCCTGCACGCTTTTCCCTGCGTTCTCTTCTGCATGCTGCTCTCGCCAACCCCAACGAAGTAAGAACAAGATCGCTTTTGCAATTCGGAGGGAGGGACGGAGGGGGGCCTTGGAATTCAGTCGGATGGACGGAAGGAGAGGGGGGCCTTGGATCTGGGAGGGAGGGAGGGAGTTTAGTAGCGCTATAGAAATGATAAGCAGTAGTAGAAGGGCCTTGGAGGGAGGGGGGAGGCCTTGGATCTCGGAGGGGGGGCAGGCCTTGGATCTCAGAGGGGGGGAGAAAGAAGAGATTGCTGGACAAGAGGGCAGGGCAGGGGGGAGAGAGAAGAGATTGCTGGACAAGAGGGCAGGGGGAGAGAAAATAGAAAAGAGATTTCTGGACAAGAGGGCAGGGGGGAGAGAGAAGAGATTGCTGGACAAGAGGGCAGGGGGAGAGAGAAGACATCGCTGGACAAGAGGGCATTGGGGGGAGAGAGAGATCGCTGGACAAGAGGGCATTGGGGAGAGAGAAGAGATCGCTGGACAAGAGGGCATTGGGGAGAGAGAAGAGATCACTGGACAAGAGGGCAGGGGGAGAGAGAAGAGATTGCTGGACAAAAGGGCAGGGGGGAGAGAGAAGAGATTGCTGGGCAGGGCAGAGGGGAGAGAAGAACTGCTAAACATGGATGGATGATTGGAGGGGGCAGGGGAGAGAGGAAATTTACTGGATATGGTTGGATGGAGGAGAGGCCTGGAGAGAATGAGGAGTTGCTGGACATGGATAGATGGAGGGGAGGGAAGTCAGGAAGGAGATGCACATGGATGGAGGGAAGGGAAGAGAGAAGAAAAGCTGAACATGGATGGATGGAGTGGAGGGCAGGGAAGAGAGAAGAAATGATGGACAAGGATGAAGGGAAGGAAAGACAAAGGAAGGAGGGAAAAGGAAGAGAGGAGAAATGCTGGATATGGATGGAGGGGAGGGAAGACAGGAAATACATGCACATGGATGGAGGGGAGGAGAGTGAGGAGAAATGCTCAATTTAAGGGCTGGATCGGAACACTTTCAGGACAGATGCCGAAACTTGAGGAAGGATAGGGACAGGGCTACAGATGGTAGACAGGACGCATAAGGACACAGGAGGATGGTGAGAGAAAAAATATCAAATGGAAAGAAGACACTGCATAAAACAGAAGTTGGGACCAAAGCGAATAGAAAAACTATGATCAGACAACAAAGGTAGAAAAAAGTATTTTATTCAGAATTTATTAATTGGAATATGTCAGCTTTTGGAAATGTGTATCTGTGATATTTTTTATGCAAGTTTCAATTTTTCTAGTATTGCTGCATGCTGAGTCTGACTTCTTGAGGTAACTTTCTAGTTCAGTATTTTGCCTTCATATTTTTTTATTTCTAGTTCCTTATGTCATATCTGTTGCCATGTGTTTTTCATGTGTGATCAAGGTACAGTATTCTGCTAGTGTGTAGTATTTGCAGCCCTTTTTGTTTTGTATTTTATTAGGTTGTGTACTGGTGTTTTAGAGCCCGGTGTAATTATAGTGCTGCCTTTCCACGCATAAGGTTGTAGTTCGTCCTGTCCTTGGAATTAGTGCTGTTATGCTGTTATGGTTTGGTAAGGTTATGAGTGGGTTTTTGCACAAGTTTGTGTATAGTGTTTTGCAGTGGAGAGATTGTGTTTTGGCTTTACTGAGGTGGCACCAAAACATCAGAAAAGGTGTAGAGCCTAAATCATGACACACTACCTCTTGAAGGATCTACATATAGTGCAAGGGCCCGGCAGTGGGGGTGGGGGGGGGGGGCCCAGGCCCGGTCTTGTCCCGGGCCCGGCCCAGTCTCTCGGCGGCCCTGCTCACGTAAGGGTTTTGCACTTTCGTATTTTGGTTTTCCGAAGATGAGTCTGGCTGCTGTATTCTGATCGCCGCCATTGGTTTCCCGCCAATAATGGAAACTAATGGCGGCCATCTCAAACCCGGTCAAATCCAAGGCATTTGGTCATGGGAGGAGCCAGCATTTGTAGTGCAGTGGTCCCCCTGACATGCCAGGACACCAACCGGGCACCCTAGGGGGCACTGCAGTGGACTTTGTAAATTGCTCCCAGATCCATAGCTCCCTTACCTTGTGTGCTGAGCCCCCCAAACCCCCAAACCCACTCCCCACAACTGTACAACACTACTATATCCCTTATGGGTGAAGGGGGGCACCTACATGTATGTACAGTGGGTTTCAGGTGGGTTTTGGAGGGCTCCCATTTATTACCACAAGTGTAACAGGTAGGGGGTGGATGGGCCTGGGTCTGCCTGCCTAAAGTCCACTGCAGCACCCACTAAAACTGCTCCAGGGACCTGCATACTACTGTCATGGAGCTGGGTATGACATTTGCGATTGTCATAGAAGCTGGCACAAAAATGTTTTAAAAAATTTTTTTGGGGTGGGAGGGGGTTGGTGACCACTGTAGGAGTAATGGGAGGTGATCCCTGATTCCCTCTGGTAGTCATCGTTCAGTTGGGGCACTTTTTTGAGGCTTGGTCCTAAAAATAAATGGACCAAGTGAAGCTGGCCAAGTGCTCGTCAGAGCCGGCCTTCTTTTTTCCATTATCGGCCGAAGCCGGCCATCTCGTAACCAGGCCCCCGTCCCGCCTTCTGTACCCTGCCGAAATACCCCCTTTAAGTTTGGACGGCCCTGCGACGGAAAGCAGTTGAAGGCAGCCAAAATTGGCTTTCGATTATACCGATTTGGCCGGCTTTAGGAGATGGCCGACCATCTCCCGATTTGTGTGAGAAGATGGCCGGCCTTCTCGTTAGAAAATAAGCAGGATAGTAACATAGTAGTTGGCAGCAAATAAAGACCTGTATGGTTGATCCAGTATGCCCAACAAGATAAACTCATAGTATAAGGTGTGATACGTATACTTGGTCTTGATTTGTCCTTGCCATTTTCAGGACACAGATTGTAGAAATTTGCCCAGCACTGGCTTTACTTCCCAATTACTGAAATAGAGCAGAAAGAAGAGCTGGATGCGGATTAGAGAAACGAGCATAGACATTTTTTACTTTTTCTTGAGGGTATATATTTGTGTATACCCCCCTTTTTAGTCTGCTTTCTTGTTTGTTTGTTTATCTTACTTCTGCAAGCAGATTTGTGCCTTTTCTTTTTGTTTTGTAAGCTGATTCTGTCCAGCCACAATCAGGACACAGACTGTAGAAATCTGCCCAGCACTGGCTTTACTTCCCAATTACTGGTGTTGCCATCTAATAAACAGCTAAGCTGTGTTTTTCATTTAGAACAAAATGTATCAAGAGTGTTCACTCTTTGCAAATGAGTGTGCACTGCGGGGAGATTCTTTAAACAGTACTAAAAGTTAGGCGCTAAAAAAACTGGGTGCTAAGCTAGTATTCTATAATGGTAGAGTTGAACACCAAATTTATTATAGAAATCTTTACAAGTTAAACACTTGAGCAAGAAAAACAGTAATAGAATAAGTCAGCATAAATCATGAAACAACATCATTCCTCATTAGACCACAATTAGGGTGACGTGTTCACAGTGGTGTGCTGGTAAATGTTTAACAACAGGCTCTCTCCCCGGTCCACCTCTGCGCCCCCCCCCCCCCATTCACCTCTGCGCCCCCCCCCCCCCCCCCCGTCCACCTCTGCGCCTCCCCCCCCCAAATTGCTGAGCTGGCTATAGCCGGGGAGAGAGCTTTGGGGGGGGGGGGCGCAATGCATTACTCTCTCCAGGAAAAAAAAAATTAAATGCTCCCAGGTTCCAATCTAATTCATGTTTAATGTGGGATAAAATGCCATAAATAGGTAAATTAATATAAACTTTTAATGTTCGGAACCTGATTCTCATAACATGATGTCTGTTTTAGAAGCCCTTTACCAGTGAAAAAAAAAATCTCTGCAGTATACCCAAAATGACACAAACCAAATTAGCATACAGACCAGGAATTAGGAGAACAGACAGTCTTGCCAACTCTGAAAAACAATGTGTTATAAAAATCTCAGAACCTAACAAACAGATCCCTATTCAGACACTTGGCCTTGCAGTCATACATGCAGAACAGAGATAGCCCCCATTCAAATTCTTCAAAAATTAACCTGAAATCCTAAGAAGCACAATACCAGAAAAACAGAAAGAAACATGAGGGCCCCTTGGCAGCATCTGGCCCCTCAACCTCTGGAAGGAGTGGCCCTGTACTGGCACCACATTCTAAATGGCAGCGAGTAGGCAAAGGGCCCAGACGACTTCAGCATCAACAGTCCATCACCCGAGTCACTTGAGAGTCAGGAGATCTAAATCGACCTCTCATTTGCTGGCTAAGGGACCGAATGGCCGAGCCAAAAACAGGCAAGACAGGGGCGTAGCTACGGGTGGGCCTGGATGGGCCTAGGCCCGCCCAATCTCAGCTCAGGCTCACGCTGTCTCAGCCTCTGCACCAATCAGGTGCTTTATAAACTGATTACCCTGCACACACGCACAGCTGCAGAGCTACTTTTTTGCTGCTGTTTGGGCTGCCCTAAAGTCGAGTTGGGATTTGGGAGGGGGAGGACCCTTCATTACAAACTTACCTATATGCCAAGTCTGCTCTGCTTAAAGTTCCCCATGGAGGAAGGGTAAGGCATTGCTCCTGCTCTGCAGCAAAATTAGCCCAGGGCAGGAAGTTTTGGAGCTCAGGCACTGCTTTTTTTAAAACTTAAATGCTGCTCCCTCCTCCCTCCTCTGCTGTGCCGCTGGAGAAAATAAATGCAGCAAAATCGGCCAGGGAAGTTATTTGTTTGGAGCTCGGCACTGCTTTTTTAAACTTAGCAGCTGCCCCCCTCTCCTCATGCTGTGCCATGCTGCTGAAGAAATTTGGACACTCAGCCCCAGACACCGGGTTCAGCCTCTGGGGCTGATCCATATTTCTCCAGCAGCATGGCACAGCACTGGGGGGGGGGGGGGGGGGGGGGGGGGGGGGGGGGGAGGAGGAGGGCAGAAGCTAAGTTAAAAACAAGCAGCGCCAGAGCTCCAAATAAACAACTTCCTGGGCCGATTTTGCTGCACAGTGGAAGCAGCAGTGCCGTACAGGTGCGTGGGGGCAGGAGCAGAGGCTAGAAGTGCGACATTCCACCCCCCCCCCCCCCCAGTCAAGCCTACTCTCCCCAGTGGCCTCCTCTTCAGCACTGCTTCAGGGCCTCATCAGGGGGTACTGCAGTAGACTCTGCAGGGAAGTGCTACCCAGTTTCTGTGTAAAGTTGGATTGCTGGGGTGGGGGGTTGGTTGGGGAGAGCTTTGCACTGGTCAGGTTAAACAAAACAGTTTTATGTATAATGGTGATTAAAAAAAAGTTTTATAATTTCATTTTGGTGGGCTTGGGCTCTGCAATCCCCAGGTTAAAAAAAAAAGTTTTATATTTCATGCTGATGTGTTTCTGGTTGGGGATGGGAGATTGGAAAGGGCAGGGCTGATGCTGGAGTACAGGGAGTGGTGTGGGGTAGGAAAGGGTAGTACTGATGCCGGGCTACAGGGAGGGATGGGGGAGTAGGGAAGGGCAGTGTTGATGTTGGGTTATAGGCAGTGCTTTTTTTGTAGAAAAAAAGGTGCCGGTACTCACTGGCACAGAAACCCGCGTCATGAGGCCTTAATCTAGTCTTTAATGCCTGACTTCAGAGGTGCCATTTATCTTCTGACTGCAGCAGGCATCCACTAACTTTATCTCTAATAATATATTGATGGATTAAAAGGGTCAGGCAGGAGACCAGGCAAGAAAAATTGCTTATTGACATCAAAATACAGTGCCCTCATCCTGATAAACATGGAGGGGGCCTCGATCACTGCCAAGATTTGCCAGTTTTTGTTAACTGTTTTTTTTTTTTTTTTTTTTTTGCAGTTATTCTGTTGAGTTCCTAGGGTGGTCCTGAGATTATAAAATACAAACCTAAAGGGAATGTCATCCTGGAACAGTTGGACAAGTTGCACATAAATGTATGATTTTGTGTTCATGGTTGGCATGCATTTAAGGAGCCAGAAAAATCTTTCAGTCTCTCTACTCCCCTTTAGGATGTTATGGTATTAGGCTACTGCAGCTGGAATCCTGACTTCATATTTAAACTCCCTGTGTTTCCTCCTCCTGCCCTGCTGGGCTTTCTTCAAACTCCCTGTATTTGCTACCTTGTCATTGTGCTGTCTTTCTGTGGCTATCTCTGAGGAGCGTCTGTACTGCTTTGTGTGTCTCATTGATCGCCTTTTGCTATCATAGTGAATGTCTCTGGGTGCTGGTGGAGGGCCACATAGGGTGCATGTAGTGGAACAGAGGAGTCAACATGACTATGTCCAATAGCTAGGCTGTGCAGGCCATGCTGCAGCAGGCACATATGGCATGGAAAAGGGTCAGGAGAAGGCATCAGAGGAAATATTGGCTCAGGACCAAGTGTCTGGACCTCACAGATGAAGTACCTCTGTAGGCGATGCGGCAGGCTAACAAGCAGCACTTCAAGGTGCAGAGGCTGCTCCTGGTGCTGCTTGTCAGCCTGCTGCACAAGGCCATGCAGGGAGGAGGACGTGGCCTCCCTTGAAGGACTTTGGGGAGGGGGGGGGGGGGGAGAATTGTATATAGTTCTATTTTTTTTGTTAAATACATGTTGGATATTTTTTCATATAACAAGGTGTGTGTCTCTACTTTGTGCACTACATATTATCAAATGCTGGGTTTGATATGAGAGGAGCCAGCAATCTGGGTTGCATGACAGGTGAACTGTGACAGAGAAACTTTGGTACATATGTGTCATAAGTGTGGCCATACAGAAGGCCACCTGTTCCTTCCAAACTGCATGGCTGTAGAGCCCCACAGCACAGAGTTGTGTAAATAATAGGTATGTAGTCTAGCACTAGTGATCTGCCAAGTACAAACTTGCAGATAGGTAGCACATAGACTATGTTTCTTCTCTGATCAGCAGACACCCTTACCCACAACCAAACCACATTGGTGAGGGCCAGAAAGGAGCTACAAACAGCTGGGTCATCTTTGTCACATTGACTTTGTGATAGAGAGAGACACTGGATGGAAGGATCGGGAGAGGGGGTAGACGGATGGAAGGATAAGGAGAGAAAGAGGGAAGACGGATGGAAGGATGGGGAGAGAAAGAAGGAAAATGGATGGAAGGATGGGGATAGAAAGAAGCTGGATGGAAGGATTTGGAGAGAAAGAGGGAAGACGCTGGGTAGAAGGATAGAGAGAGAAAGAGAGGAGATGGAAGGATGCAGAGAGAAAGGGGAAGACACTGGAAGGATGTGGAGAGAGAGAGGGGACACTGAATAGAAAAGGGTAGAGAGATAGAGAGACACTGGATAGAAGGGGGGAGAGAAAGAGAGACACTAGATGGAAGGATCAGGAGAGAGGGTAGATGGGTGGAAGGATGGGGAGAGAAAGAGGGAAGACGCTGGATGGAAGGGTAGGGAGAAAAAGAGAGGAGACGCTGGATGGAAGAATGCAGAAAGAGGGGAGACACTGGAAGGATGGGGAGAGAAAGAGGGGAGCTGCTGGATGGAAAGAGGGAGAGGACAGAGTACTGAAAGACTGGAGGATAAGAGGAAGGGGCATGGGGAGAACAAGGATGGGGAGAACAAGGATGAGAAAAAGATGAAAAATCATAGGTAGATGAAGTAAAAAGAAGGAAATTAAAGAATGGATTCTTACTATGGAGAAGGGCTGGAGAAAGAGAGAGGCTGCTGGAGATAAGAAAGGGGGATCCTGGCTGAGAGCAGAAAGAGAGAATGAAATGTTCAAAGAGAGAGGCAGAAAAATATTGAAGAAAACAAAGAAAAAGGAGAGAAAATGACAAATGGACAGGAAACCCTGGCAAGAGAGTTAAGAGAAGACGAAGGAAAGCAGAATCAAGAGACTGGGAGCAACACAATTAGAAAAAGTAAATGGCCAGACAACAAAGGTAAAAAAATATAATTTTGTTTTTAATTTAGGATAAAGTAATGTAATTGTGTTAATAAAGTTTAATAAATGCAAATAAAACACAAAATAGAAAATAAGGTGATACCTTCACTGATTTTAAAACATTTTTGATTAGCTTTCAGAAACCAACACTTCCTTCCTCAGGTCAGGAGAGGACACCATAACAACATTATACTGACCTGAGGCAGGAGGTTTTGGCCTCTGAAAGGGTATGAAAAGGGTATTAGGCTATTAAATAAAATATTTTCTGAAATGGCCGTGGGTTTGAGGTGTGCCAGGGGGCAGAGCCATGTAGAGTGGGTAGAGCCAAGGCAAAGTGGGGTGGGTCTGGGTGCATGTTGTCACGTCTAGGTAGTGGTGAGCCCTTAGGTTCTCTGAGGCCCGTAGGACCTCAGAGGACTGCCGCGCACCCCGGATCTTCACCCGCGGCGACCGCCGTTCACCGGAGGTTGAGCCCCCAGCTGCAGGCGGCCAGCGGGACTGCTGGAACCGCGGGGTGACGGCCGGCCTGGCGGAACACCAGCAACACAGTCCCGACTGAGTGGCTAGCAGGGACGGCTAGCGCTGCAAAAGCACAGTCTCTGAAGGTGGCTAGCAAGGACGGCTAGCAGGACGAAGAACACAGTCTCTGAGGGTGGCTAGCAAGGACGGCTAGCGAAAGGAACACAGTCTTTGAAGTGGCTAGCAAGGACGGCTAGCAGGACGAAGAACACAGTCTCTGAAGTGGCTAGCAAGGACGGCTAGCAGGACGAAGAACACAGTCTCTGAGGGTGGCTAGCAAGGACGGCTAGCGAAAGGAACACAGTCTTTGAAGTGGCTAGCAAGGACGGCTAGCAGGACGAAGAACACAGTCTCTGAAGTGGCTAGCAAGGACGGCTAGCAGGACGAAGAACACAGTCTCTGAGGGCTAGCAAGGACGGCTAGCAGGACGAAGAACACAATCCCTGAAGTGGCTAGCGAGGACGGCTAGCAGGACGAAGAACACAATCCCTGAAGTGGCTAGCGAGGACGGCTAGCAGGACGAAGAACACAATCCCTGAAGTGGCTAGCGAGGACAGCTAGCAGGACGAAGAACACAATCCCTGAAGTGGCTAGCGAGGACGGCTAGCAGGACGAAGAACACAATCCCTGAAGTGGCTAGCGAGGACGGCTAGCAGGACGAAGAACACAGTCTCTGAAGTGGCTTCTGACATTTGAAACGGAAGCCCCGAGCCCTCCTTGTTCCGGGGTTTAAATCCCCCGCCCGTCCATCCTCTCCCTGGAGAAGAGCCAATCCCTGTAGCCCTGACAGGCAAGGATGGCCGGGATTGGAGGACCCGCCTCGCAGGCGGAGTTCCTCCTGCCATGCACCAATCCGGTGCAAGGGGGCGGAACTTGCAATCCTCTCAGCTCCGGTCGGGGAGACAACGACGCCGCCGCCATCTTGGCCGGCGTCCTCCCTTCCCTGGGGCCGGCGTTCGTTCCCGCGGGTCGCCAGCCTTGGGCCGCCCCGCGGAAGTGCCGGCCCCGTCGACGGCCTGTCTCTGCCGCACCGGGGCCCGCGGCCCCCGCCGACCATCGCTCCCCGCCGCGGGAGCACTGGTAAGGTCCCGAAACGGGACACATGTACTAAAATCTCCCTCTGAAAAATTGGGACCCCTTGGCAGCTCTGGAACATGCAAGTGGTGTGTGATGTCTGTCAGGAGTGATGGAAGTCAAAATTATTGCTGGACATACTTATATTAATATGAAACCAGCTTGACAATATTAAACCAGCTTCTGACCTCTGAGAACCTCCCCCTCCCTCAGGAAGCACTGAGGATGGCACCAAATGGTGGTCAGAGGCCTGATAGCCCTTTGGTTTCTCAATTACTCTTGATTAACATACCTTTTGTTCCATCTGGGAGCAGGGCTTCAGAGCAACCAAAGGCAGGCAGTGAGGCTCCATGACTAGTAACTTCAAACAGGACAACCTGTGAAAGTTGTCACCTTTCCTGACTTCAGAAAGTATCTGGAGTTCTGTAAAGGAAATAACTGGAAAGGAGAGAAGTTTTTGATCTCTCTCTGCTCCTGTTCCCGTGCTCTGTTCTTAGTAGGTATAAAGCAGAGCACATGGGGGCACTTCTCTCTCAGTCTCTGAGCCCACAGGGCACAGGACTCTGTTGGGCTGCCTTTGTTTCTCCTTCTTCTTTCTCTGCACACCTCCATCTTTAGCCACCAGAACACAGAGCTCTGGTGGCTGGCAGCTTCTCTCTCTTCCTTTCCCTCTACACACATATATACCTCTTGCAGCACAACCCCAAGGTTTCTCCCTTCCTCTGAACAAACACCCTATCCTTTCTTTCTCTCTCTAAACACACACAGTTACCTGTACTAAGTGCTTTGAGCCAATACATATATGCAAATATAATATACTTTATATATCCAAATCTGTGTGGATTGCGTATTCTTTGGGAACCCACTGCCTCTGTGAACTGGACCCCGGGACCACCCTAGACAACGATTGCTGACAATGTCCAGCTGTTTGACTGAGGGGAGATCATTGGCTCCTGGATCCTAAGTAAGCCGCACTGGAATTCCCTCTCCTGGTGCTCTCTCCCCCCACCCTCCAAAGATGACCACCACACTGCACCCCCTGTCCCTGAAGTGACTCTGCACTTTGAAGTAAGTACCTACACCTGATGACACACCGGTCTGCGATCTTTGCTCACTCCCCCCACAGGTGACAGAGGTTATCCCCAGCAAACCTGGTTCATGATCCCCATTCTACATCCCTAAAATGAGACCCTGTTCCATCATTGAAAGGACCTTTGGCTAACAAATATCGGTTTCGATGCCTCAACCGTTCAGTGGGGAAGCTCATCTACACCCCAGAAAACGTTACCACTAACTTCATGGCATGCTGCTTCCTCCATGCTGCACTCTGCATACTGGATATCTTTGCCCAGCAAAGAAGACAGTCCCTGCTCTAGCCTAGACAGCTGCAGCCACAGCAGAAGCATGCAGCTTAATCAAGAAAAGAATGACATCTCTCTCCCCCACCCGCCAGCTGGGGGATGCCAGCATGTCAAAGGCTGATACAAAGACATTTTCAGTGAAAGTGAGAACAACATTTACTTCTTAACAAAATGTGACAAACCCACCAGCACCCCCTCCACCTCCCTCCTCCTTCCTCCCTTCCCCTCCACCACCACCATAGTGATGTGCTTAGCCTTTACAGCACACTCATTGCCCCTCATGCTCTCAGTCACCCTTCCCTTTCCCACTGCCCAACTTTCACCCAGACATTCAGCTTCTCTCTCTGGCCCCAGTTGATGGATCATCACTTTCTGGAGGTGATCCAGTGTCTGACCCCTGCCCTGTGGAGCTCTCACTGGAATCAGAGCTATAAAGGCAGCCAGCTGCTTCTGCAATTGCTACAATATTTGTCCACCTGACAGGGTCTGTGGCTCCTCTGCTGCCAGTCAACATACCTAGCACTGCACTGGGTTGCTCCTCTGGGCCCAGCCTTGCTCTGGTATACACTTGGCCTGTCACCCATTTTGCCAAGGTGGGTACATTTTGCTATGACTCTGATTGAGCCAACTGTGTTTTTCCAAATAGCATATAGGATAGAAGTTACTGATTGGACTGTTGTTATTAACAGCAGCTATTTTTTATGTGAATTTGTTTTCATATTTAAGGTTTGTGAATAAAATTGTGAATGTATGTTGTAATCCACTCAGAATTGTAGATGATGTGGGCTAGAAATGTTATAAATAAATAAATAGATTGTATCCAGCAGGATGAGGTGGGTGCTGTCATACCCCCCAGCTGGTGGCTGTTCTGTTGGTGGCTGTTATCTGTGCTGAGGGTGCTGCTGCCTGGCTGCAGGCTCCCTTGATGCCAGGTGGGGAGAGGGGGCTTGCTGTATAGGCTGAGTGATGGTCTAGGCATTGGGGATAGCCTGTATGTACCTCTGGAGACCCATAAACTGCAGTCAGAGGCAGTTGCCTTCCAAGTACAACTATTCTGAGTCCTGGAATTGTTTCATTTTTATACATATTTATTTATTTATTTATTGATTTGATTTATTTATGCATTTTTGTATCGCACTATTTTCCAAAATGGCTCACAATTTTACACTTAGATGAAGTTACAGTAGAATTTTTCAGTTACAAAGGAAAGGCATTTTCAAAAGAAACGTCCAAGTTACGATTTGGACGTCTTTACAAAACGTCGAAATCCGGGGGCAGGAAAACCGTATTTTGAAAAAAGATGGATGTCCATTTTTTGTTTTGAAAATACCGTCAGAGACGTCCAAATCCAAGGACGTCCTTAAATTTTGATGTTCCTAGATTTGGACGTACCTTTGATTTTCGGTGATTTTCGAAACCAAAGACGTCCATGTCAAAAACGTCCAAATGCAAGCCATTTGGGCGTGGGAGGAGCCAGCATTTGTAGTGCACTGGTCCCCCTCATATGCCAGGACACCATCCGGGCACCCTAGAGGGCACTGCAGTGGACTTCATAAAATGCTCCCAGGAACATAGCTCCCTTACCTTGTGTGCTGAGCCCCCCCCCCCCCCCAAATCCTAGTACCCACAACTGTACACCACTACCATAGCCCTTACGGGTGAAGGGGGGCACCTATATATGGGTATAGTGGGTTTGTGGTGGGTTTTGGAGAGCTCGCTGTTTCCTCCACAAACATAACAGGTAGGGAGATATGGGCCTGGGTCCGCCTATCTAAAGTGCACTGCACCCAGTAAAACTTCTCCAGGGACCTGCATACTGCTGTGATGGACCTGAGTATGACATCTGAGGCTGTCACTAAATATTTTTAAAGATTTTTTAGAGGGTGGGAGGGGGTTAGTGACCACTGGGGGAATAATGGGAGGTTATCCCTGATTCCCTCCAGTGGTCATCTGGTCATTTCGGGCACCTTTTTGTGCCTTATTCGTAAAAAATACACGTCTGGGTGAAAACGTCAAAGTGTTCATCAGGGACGTCCTTGTTTTTTTCGATTATGGGTCAAAGACGTCCAAGTGTTAGGCACGCCCAAGTCCTGCCTTTGCTATGCCTCCGACACACCCCTTTGAAATTTGGACATCCTTGTGACGGACTGCAGTTGCTGACGTCCAAAATCGGGTTTTGATTATAATGATTTGTCTCTGTGAGAAGGACATTCATCTTCTGATTTATGTCAAAAGATGGACAGCCTTCTCTTTTGAAAATGAGCCTGAAAGTATTATGGAGCATCTGTAGTTTGTTTAGTTATAGAATTTTTTGAAAACGTGGATTTTCAGGTCTTTTCTAAACTGGAAAGAGTGATACTTCTTATGGCTTTGGGTATTGAGTACCACCATTTTGAGCACAGGTAGCTGAATCCAGTCATGTGGGTGGTTTTGTAGATTATGTTTCTGCAGCTGGGTAGGTGGAGAAGTAGGTAGTCTCTGGTTTCTGGTCTTGCATTTCTTGAGGATAGTTCGATTAGGTCTAGAATATATTCAGGAGACATACCATATAGTATTTTGTAGATGAAGGTGCTTATTTTGATAGGAATAGTCTTGCCTTGATTGGCAGCCAGTGTAGCATTTCAAGTAGTGGGGTTGCTCTCTCATATTTTGATTTTTAAAATATTAGCCATGCTGCCGTATTTTGGATTGTTTGCAACAATTTTATTGTGCTTTCTTTGCATCCTGCATATACTGCATTGCAGTAGTCTAGTTTGATAATATTATCGATTGTATTATTAGCTGGAATGATTGTCTAGGAAAGTAGTCTCTGATCCTTCTCAGATTCCACAGTGTTTTGAAGCATTGTGATGTAACTGCTGAAACTTGGCTGTCTAGGGATAGGTGTTTATCAGAAATGATTCCCAGTATTTTTAGTTGTGTTTCAATTTGGTAGGTTTGGTGATTGATTGTAAAGTTTTGGTGCGTTCTGGGGTTGTACGGGCTGGATAGGACCAGGAATTTAATTTTCTCTCTGTTCAGTTTGAGTTTGAAGGTTGTGGTCCAGTTTTCCATAAGGTTCAGGCCTTGTCTAGTATTTTTGTGATGCTGTGGTTAAAAGGTATGTAGATGGTGACATCGTCTGTACATATGAATGGGTTGAGATCCATTTGTTCCAGTTGTTTTCCGAGTAGGGCCATCATTATATTGAACAGTATCGGCAATAATGGTGAGCCCTGTGGTACCCCGCATTTTGAGGCAGATAGCTGGTTGGAAATCTTTATGATGTAGGATCTGATTCTTAGGAAATCTTTGAATCATGTTGCCACTGTTTCACTAATTCCCATATTGTCAAGCAGGGCCATTAGTATTGTGTGGTCTACTGTCGAACACACTCGACATGCCGAATTGTAGTAATGAGATTTTCTGACCTTGGCATATTAGACTTCTGAACTTTTTTTTTTTATATATCAGAGTGGTTTACTATCTCTGTGCTGTGCTGTGTTGTGGTCTGAATCCTGATTGAAATTTGTGAAGGACTGAGAACTGAGTCAGGTATTTCATTAGTTGTTGTGCTACCAGACATAAGTACATAAGTATTGCCATACTGGGAAAGACCAAAGGTCCATCAAGCACAGCATCCTGTTTCCAACAGTGGCCAATCCAGGTCACAAATACCTGGCAAGATCCAAAAAAGTACAAAACATTTTATACTGCTTATCCCAGAAATAGTGGATTTTCCCCAAGTCCCATTTAATAATGGTCTATGGACTTTTCCTTTAGGAAGCTGTCCAAACCTTTTATAAACTCTGCCATACGAACCACCTTTACCACATTCTCTGGCAACAAATTCCAGAGATTAATTACTCGTTGAGTGAAGAAAATTTTTCTCCAATTCATTTTAAATTTACTAAGTTACTACTAGTATTTTTGGAAAGCAAAAACAGACACTTCACGTGTACCCATTCAACTCCACCATTTTATAGACCTCTATCATAGACCTCTATCATATCTCCCCTCAGCTGCCTTTTCTTCAAGCTGAAGAGCCCTAGCCGCTTTAGCCTTTCCTCATAAGAAAGTCATCCCATCCCCTTTATCATTTTCGTCACCCTTCTCTGCACCTTTTCTAATTCCACTATATCTTTTTTGAGATGTGGCAACCAGAATTGGGCACAATATTTGAAGTGCGATCGCACCATGGAGCGATACAAAGGCATTATAACGTAATCATCTTTGTTTTCCATTCCTTTCCTAATAATACCTAACATTCTATTTGCTTTCTTAGCCACAGCAGCACACTGAGCTGAAGGTTTCAACGTATCATCAACAACACCACCTAAATCCCTTTCTTGGTTGATGACTCCTAACATGGAACCTTGCATGATGTAGCTATAATTCAGGTTCCTCTTTCCCAAATGCATCACTTTGCACTTGCTCACATTAAACGTCATCTGCCATTTAGATGCCCAGTCTCCCAGTCTTGTAAGGTCCTCTTGTAATTTTTCACAATCCTCCCGCAATTTAATGACTTTGAATAACTTTGTGTCATCAGCAAATTTAATTACCTCACTAGTTACTTCCATCTCTAGGTCATTTATAAATATGTTAAAAAGCAGTGGTCCCAGCACAGAGCCCTGGGGAACCCCACTAACTACCCTTCTCCATTGAGAACACTGACCATTTAAACCTACTCTCTGTTTTCTATCTTTTAACCAGATTTTAATCCACAATAGGACACTTACCGGTCTATAATTTCTCAGATCTCCTCTGGAACCTTTTTTAAAAATCGGCGTTACATTGGCCACCCTTCAATCTTCCAGTACCATGCTCGATTTTAAGGATAAATTACATATTACTAACAATAGCTCTACAAGTTCATTTTTCAGTTCTATCAGTACACTGAATACCATTTGGTACAGGAGATTTGCTACTCTTAAATTTGTAGAACTGCCCCATTACATCCTCTAGGTTTATAGAGAATTCATTCAGTTTCTCTGACTCGTCAGCTTTGAATACTATTTCTGGCACCAGTATCTTTCCCAAATCTTCATCGATGAAGACAGACGCAAAAAATTCATTAAATCTCTCCACTATGGCTTTACCTTCCCTGAGTGCCCCTTTTACCCCTCATTCATCTAATGGTCCAACTGATTCTTTTGCTAGCTTCTTGCTTTTAATATACCCCCCAAAATTTTTACTATGTGTTTTTGCCTCCCACACAATCTTTTTTTCAAAGTCCCTCTTTGCCTTTCTTATCAGCGCTTTGCATTTGACTTATTCCTTATGCTGTTCCTTATTATTTTCAGTTGGTTCCTTCTTCCATTTTCTGAAGGATTTTCTTTGTTAGGTTCCTTCACCTCACTTTTTAACCATGCCGGCTGTCATTTGGTCTTCCGTCCTCCTTTTTAATACGCGGAATATATTGGCCTGGGCTTCCAGGATGGCGTTTTTGAACAGCATCCATGCCTGATGTAAATTTTTGACCATCGCAGCCGCTCCTCTAAGTTCTCTTTTCATCGTTCTTCTCATTTTACCATAGTCTCCTTTTTTTAAAGTTAAACGCTGACGTCTTTGACTTCCTATGTATAGTTACTTCAAGGTTGAGATCAAAACTGAAACTGAAAAAAAAAACTTAGGGGGGCAACTGAGAGGGTAAAAACTGTACAACAGACATGGACGCTGTTCAAAAATACCATCCTGGAGGCCCAGGCCAAACATATTCCGCGAATTAGAAAAGACGGAAGTCCAAAAGACAGCCGGCGTGGTTGAAAAGTGAGGTGAAGGAAGCTATTAGGGCTAAAAGAAACACCTTCAGAAAATGGAAGAAGGAACCGTCTGAAAATAACGAGAAGCAGCATAAGGAGTGTCAAAGCAAATGCAAGGCGCAGATAAAGAAGGCCAAGAGGGATTACGAAAAAAAGAGCATTAGAGGCAAAAAAACATAGCAACATTTTTTTTTTTGTATACTAAAAGCAGGAAACCGGCAAAAGAATCGGTTGGGCCGCTGGATAACCGAGGGGTAAAAGGGACGATTAAGGAAAACAATGACGTAGCGGAGAGATTGAATGAATTCTTTGCTTCGGTCTTCACCGAGGAAGATTTGGGTGGGATACCGGTGTCAGAAATGGTATTTCAAGCGGATGAGTCGGAGAAACTTACTGACTTCACGGTAAACCTGGAGGATGTAATGGGGCAGTTCAGCAAACTGAAGAGTAGCAAATCTCCTGGACCGGATGGTATTCATCCTAGAGTACTGATAGAAATGAAAAATGAGCTTGCGGAGCTACTGCTAGTGATATGCAATTTATCCTTAAAATTGAGCGTGGTTCCAGAAGATTGGAGGGTGGCCAATGTAACGCCGATTTTTTAAAAAGATTCCAGGGGAGATACGGGAAATTATAGACTGGTGAGTCTGACGTCGGTGCCAGGGAAAATGGTAGAGGCTATTATTAAAAACAAAGTTACAGAGCACATCCGAGGACATGGATTACTGAGACCAAGTCAGCACAGCTTTTGTGTGGGGAAATCTTGCCTGACCAATTTACTTCAATTCTTTGAAGGAGTAAACAAACATGTGGATAAAGGGAAGCCGGTTGATATTGTGTAGCTGGATTTTCAAAAGGCGTTTGACAAGGTACCTCATGAAAGGCTACAGAGGAAATTGGAGGGTCATGGGATAGGAGGAAATGTCCTATTGTGGATTAAAAACTGGTTGAAGGATAGGAAACAGAGAGTGGGGTTAAATAGGCAGTATTCACAATGGAGAAGGGTAGTTAGTGGGGTTCCTCAGTGGTCTGTGCTAGGACTGCTGCTTTTTAATATATTTATAAATGATTTAGAGATGGGCGTAACTAGCACGGTAATTAAATTTGCTGATGACACAAAGTTATTCAAAGTCGTTAGCTCGCCACAGGATTGTGAAAAATTACAGAAGCACCTTACGAGACTGGGAGACTGGGCGGCTAAATGGCAGATGACATTAAAGTGAGCAAGTGCAATGTGATGCATGTGGGAAAAAAGAACCCGAATTATAGCTATGTCATGCAAGGTTCCACGTTAGGAGTTACGGACCAAGAAAGGGACCTGGGTGTCGTCGTCGATAATACACTGAAACCTTCTGCTCAGTGTGCTGCTGCGGCTAGGAAAGCGAATAGAATGTTGGGTATTTTTAGGAAAGGTATGGAAAACAGGTGTGAGGATGTCATAATGCCATTGTATCGCTCCATGGTGCGACCGCACCTTGAGTATTGTGCTCAATTATGGTCGCCGCATCTCAAGAAAGATATAGCAGAATTGGAAAAGGTGCAGCGAAGGACGACTAAAATGATAGCGAGGATGGGACGACTTCCCTATGAAGAAAGACTAAGGAGGCTAGGGCTTTTCAGCTTGGAGAACAGATGGCTGAGGGGAGACATGATAGAGGTATATAAAATAATGAGTGGAGTGGAACAGGTGGACGTGAAGCATCTGTTCACGCTTTCCAAAAATACTAGGACTAGGGGGCATGCGATGAAACTACAGTGTAGTAAATGTAAAATAAATCGGAGAAAATATTTCTTCACCCAACACATAATTAAACTCTGGAATTCGTTGCCAGAGAATGTGGTGAAGGCAGTTAGCTTGACAGAGTTTAAAAAGGGGTTAGACGGTTTCCTAAAGGACAAGTCCATAAACCGCTACTAAATGGACTTGGGAAAAATCCACAATTCCAGGAATAACATTTTTGAATGTTTGTACGTTTGGGAAGCTTATCAGGTGCCCTTGGCCTGGATTGGCTGCTGTTGTGGACAGGATGCTGGGCTCGATGGACCCTTGGTCTTTTCCCAGTGTGGCATTACTTATGTACATCACAATATACCCTGCCTCCATGAATATAGGGGAAGATCATTGGGAATTGCAATTTCTAGGAGTTGATTGGAATAAAATTCTCCTGTATTAGAAGATGTGTGTTCTGTTTTTTGTGGACTGCTTGGCATCGTTTGCTGACTACTCTTTTTGGATTCCCCTATTTATTTATTTATTTATTAGGATTTATTTGCCGCCTTTTTGAAGGAATATCAACAGCCAGCTCATGATAATCTACTTCCTTCCCCTAATCCAGTGATGGCGAACCTTTTAGAGACCGAGTACCCAAACAGCAACCCAAAATCGAATTATTTATCGCAAAGTGCCGGTACTCATGATGGGCGGGGTCACCACGTATGACTCCACCCCTATGATAGCCACACCCCTTACACCAGCCATGGCGCATATAAACAGACATCATTGAAAATATTATACTAGTATAGGAGAAAAAAATAACATGATTTTCTTCCAATATAAATCATTTCTGTAAGCTGTTACAGCTCCAGTATACCCAGTGCAAAATAAGACAGCAGATGTAAATTCTCCAATTCGACATATTCCAAACACTAAAATGAAAATAAAATGATTTTTCCTACCTTTGTTGTCTGGTGATTTTGTTTTTCTATCCATATTGGTTCTAGTCGCTGATTCTGCTGCTCTCTATCTGTTCTCTTAACTCCGTTTCCAGGGCTTCCTTTCCATTGATTTCTTTACTTTTCTCCTTTCTTCTTCATTTCTTGCCCTCCATCCATGTCCAGCAACCATCCTCTCCCCTCCAGCCACAAATGTCCAGCAACCCTCCTCTCCCCTCCAGCCACAAATGTCCAGCCACCCTCCTCTCCCCCCCTGCCCTCCCTCCCAGCACCTGGCAGCACCAGGCCTCCCTCCCACCCAGCACCCACCATCAGGCAGGCCTCCCTCCCTCCCACCCAGCACCCACCATCAGGCCTCCCTCCCACCCAGCACCCACCATCAGGCTTCCCTCTCACCCAACACCCACCATCAGGCTTCCCTCCCACCCAGCACTCACCATCAGGCCTCCCTTCCACCCAGCACCCACCATCAGGCAGGCCTCCCTCCCTCCCACCCAGCACCCACCATCAGGCTTCCCTCTCACCCAGCACCCACCATCAGGCAGGCCTCCCTCCCACCCTGCACCCACCATCAGGCCTCCCTCCCACCCAGCACCCACCATCAGGCTTCCCTCTCACCCAACACCCACCATCAGGCTTCCCTCTCACCCAACACCCACCATCAGGCCTCCCTCCCACCCAGCACCCACCATCAGGCCTCCCTCCCAGCACCAGGAACCCCCTCCTCCTAAAATTTAAAAAGCGTACCTCCTCGGCTCGGAGTCAGGGTTAAGGCGGCGTGCGTCCGTAGCGGCAGGTCCCTATGGGCGGGACCAGAGCTTGAGAGACAGGGAAGGCCGAAGGCACGTCGAGCGAAGCACACGCGCTTCGCTGCCGCTACGGACGCACACCGCCTAAACCCCGACTCCGAGCCGAGGAGGTACGCTTTTTAAATTTTAGGAAGAGGGGGGTTCCTGGTGCTGGGAGGGAGAGAGGGAGGACGGGCGGGCGGCCTGTTGCTCGTTGGGTTGGAGGGAGGGCGGGAGGAAGGCCGAACTGGGAGGGAGAGTGGGCGGACCAATGATGGCGAAGGCGCGCGTGCCAAGGGAGAGGGCTCAGCGTGCCCTCTCTGGCACGCGTGCCATAGGTTCGCCATCACTGCCCTAATCTATCACGCATGGACTATGCCAAATATAAACAACAATCTACCCACAGCATATAAACCATACGGACAACCCAATTACAGCTCACCAGTCCAAAAGAATAATATACTAAAAGGAAAAACAAATACATTCAGAAATAACCAACAGAAAGGGAAAAAAGGACACAACAGAACCAGATACCAGGAAAATAGGCAAATAATAAAAATTAACACAACCATGTCCCAAACTGAACCTTACCGACCAATCCAAATGGGATACGCAAACACCAGATCAGTAGTAAATAAAACAGAGATTATAACAGACTGGATCACTACAGACAATCTTGACCTCCTATTCATCACTGAAACCTGGATTCACGACCTCAAAGACCCCATAATCTTAGATCTATGCCCACCAGGTTACAAAATTACCCACTGGACAAGGAATGGAAAAAGAGGAGGAGGAATAGCCATAATATAGAAATCTGAATTTACCACCACAGCCACATCCATCCTACCACAACTTGAAATAGCCTCGGTAAGAATTAATCACCCTAACTTGCAGGAACACCTCAACGCAGTCCTGCTTTACAGACCACCAGGCAACTGGGAAGACTCCCAAACACACTTCATGGACTTTATCTCGAACACTTGTGTCTCCACCACAAATCTTATCATAATAGGAGACATCAACCTACACCTTGAAGATCTCAACTCAACAAACACCCAAGAATGTGAAGAATTCCTACAACTATGGGATCTCCAAAGAATAAACACACAACCAACTCACATCAAAGGACACACACTAGACATTGTTACATATAAATTCGATCCCGATGCAAACCTTATACTAACAGACACAAAATGGACACCCACACCATGGTCTGGCCACTATAAAGCAAACATCTCCCTCCAATGGCGAACGAAAAACGCACCGAACAAACAAGAACGAAAAACCTATACTATGAGAGGAAAAATAGACCCGGCAATATTCTGGCAACAGATCTACAATAAAGAACGGACAAGAAAAACAGATACAATCCAATTCCTCTCAGAATGGGACAACAGATGTAAATCCATATTAGACAACATAGCCCCAATCCAAACTAGAACCGCACACAGGAAGAATTCAACACCATGGTTCAATGAAGAGCTGAAAAAACTCAAAACACAAGTTAGAAGGTTAGAACGCGCATGGAACAAAAAGAAAGATGACCCCACACTTAACGCCTGAAAACAACTTCAAAGGAAATACAAATATACCATAAGACAAACCAAAAGATTATATTACAAAACGTTAATTGGACTAAACTACAAGGACACACACAAACTTTTCCAACTCGTGAATAAACTACTAGATACTACACCAGTCACAAGCAACAGCAAAGACGCACCGGGAGCAGATAATCTCGCGAGATACTTCAACGAGAAACTCATACAACTGCGACGTAAGATACCTGTCAGTACCATCGACTATGATGAAATCCTTGACTGTCTTGACCCTGACCCTGGCATCTACCCAGCAGACAGAACCTGGACCAACTTCGAGACACTATCAGAGGATATCATCTCACAAACGCTTAAAAAATTTGCCAAATCTCACTGCAAACTAGACATATGCCCAAACAACCTTATGACATTTGCTCCCCAAAAATGTATAACAGACATTACGAACCACTTGAATTATATGTTACAAAATGGACTCTTCCCGAGGGAGAAAGGAAACATCCTACTCACCCCCATACCCAAAGACGCAAAGAAAAGTGCCAGTGAACTAACCAACTACAGACCAGTAGCATCCATTCCCTTAATAACCAAAATAACAGAAGGACTAGTGACCAAACAACTCACAAACTATTTAAATAAACACTCAATACTCCACGACTCCCAGTCAGGATTCCGGTCTAACCACAGTACTGAAACAGCACTAGTCACTCTCATGACCAAACTCAAACAAATGATTTCAATGGGAAAGAACATACTACTCCTACAATTTGATATGTCAAGCAACTTTGACATTGTCGATCACGGAATATTACTACATATCCTTGAGTACTTCAGAATTGGAGGCAAAGTTCTCAATTGGCTCAAGGGATTCCTAATCACACGATCATACCAAGTGACATCTAACTCGATCACCTCAGTCACATGGATACCTGAATGCGGAGTCCCACTAGGATCCCCCCCCTCGATGATACCCTTAGCCAAACTGCTATCAAAACAAAACCTTAACCCATACATATACGCGGACGACGTAATGATTTACATCCCATTTAAACAAGACCTAACGGAAATCTCCAATGACATCAACCAATGTCTCCAGATCATGCATTCATGGGCGGACGCATTTCGGCTGAAACTTAATGCAGAAAAAAACCAATGCCTAATACTCACCTCTCAACATAACAAGAACAAATTCACTGCCATCAACACACCAAATCTGAACCTTCCTATTTTGGACACCCTAAAAATTCTTGGAGTTACCATCGATTGACACCTAACACTCGAGAGCCACGCGAAAAACACAACCAAGAAGATATTCCATTCAATGTGGAAATTAAAAAGAGTAAGACCTTTCTTCCCAAGGACTGTTTTCCGTAATCTAGTACAATCAATGGTGCTCAGTCACCTAGAATCTTGCAGTGCGCTATACGCTGGCTGCAAAGAGCAAATAATCAAGAAACTTCAAACAGCCCAGAACACTGCAGCTAGACTCATATTTGGTAAAACAAAATATGAAAGTGCAAAACCTCTACAAGAAAAACTGCATTGGCTCCCATTTAAAGAACGCATCACATTCAAAATGTACTCCCTAGTCCACAAAATCATTCACGGAGAAGCACCAGCCTACATGTCAGACTTAATAGACCTACCACCCAGGAATGCCAAAAGATCATCCCGCACATTCCTCAATCTACACTTCCCTAACTGCAAAGGTCTAAAATACAAACTAATGCATGCGTCAAACTTTACCTACTTGAGCACACAGTTATGGAATGCACTACCGCGCAACTTAAAAATGATTGACGAACTAATGAACTTCCACAAACTTATGAAGACCTATCTCTTTAACAAGGCATACCACAAAGATCAACCAATGTAAACATACACAACTCCTCCACATATATTCAGCAGTCTTATAATATCTGATTGTTATACTACTATCATGTTTCTTCATTATCATTTTGCCAAATGATCTTTCTGTAACACTAAATGTCTATTCTCTATGTAATTCCACTATTCATGATGTATTGTAAGCCACATTGAGCCTGCAAAGAGGTGGGAAAATGTGGGATACAAATGCAATAAATAAATAAATAAATAAATAAAGGTGGTGTACAGTAAGAATAGATCAAACATGAGCAATATGCAATTACAGCTATTGTTTTATTTTAGACAGACTCAGATCAATGCTTTCTTATGGGTCATTGGATCCTTGACAGAGCTCATATTACTTTTCAATGTTTGGATTTTCCTATACTCTTTTCAGTGATACCAGTTATTTGGTTTGTGCTACAGCACAGAAATAAAACCATGGTTTTCAATGAATTTATTTAGGGCGTCTTTTACTAAGGCACGCTCACGTTTTTAGCATGCGCTAGAATTGTGGGCACGCTAAACATTAGAGACGCCCATAGGAATGCATTGGTGTCTCTATTGTTTAGTGAGCCCACAGTTTTAGCACGTGCCAAAAACGTGAGCGTGCCTTAGTAAAAGACCCTCTTAAATTTTTATATACCGCCTACCTACCTCCAAAGAGGTAATCAAAGTGGTATACATCAAATAAAAGAAAATATTCAAAAATAACCAAACCCACTCAAAAAAATCCTGAATGGTAAATGTAAATTCAAACTCAAATATGCAAATTCAAATTCTCATCCAAATTCTGTATCAATTGCAATTTATTAGAGAATAGTGATTTGAAGGTTACAGCAGTTGCTGAAAAATGCATGCATATATATGAACTAAATATTTATTCATTTATAGCTCACATGATCCCAAGAAAACTTGAGTTCATGGCTTACAGTTGCCAAAGAGAGAATTATAGCAATTGTAACACAGTAAAGATGTATGCAAAGATAATTGGTAGTATAAGGAGATATAAGTAATAGTGTTCAGGTTTATATCATAACTATAGAAAAGAAGACAAGATTACCATTGTATTAATAGACCTTGAATTAATAGTTTTTTTTGTGTAAATTATAATAAGAACTTGTAAAGAGGTAAGCCTTTAACTGCTTTCAGAATTGCAGGTAGTTTGGATGCATTCTAATGGACTTGGGAGAGAGTTCCAACATTTAGTTCCAAGGTAAGTGAAGTCTGCTGAAAGTACTGACTTGTAGACAACATTTTTAAAGTTCAGTGGGCGGAGTCTAAGGAAGTCCCTAGCTCCATGGATGGCATTATGTAGGGGTAGCTCTATTAAGTGTGTAATGTATTTTGGGGCCAATCCATGTAAAATTTGAAATATGATGGTACAAAGCTTAAATGAAGCCCTGGCTTTAATAGGAAGCCAGTGCAATTTAGTTAACAGAGGTGTGACTCATTCAAAGCATGATAACTTGAAAATAAATCTAGCAGCTGTATTTTGGGCCTTTTGGAGTTTTTTTTAGGATGATCAATAGTGACACCTAGTATCTTTAATGTGGGTTCTATAGGATAGGAAGTTTGATTAATAGAGAAGTTATTGTAAAGAAATTAGAATAGAGTCATATGGATTGGTAATGACTAGAAATGTAGTATTGCCTCTGTTGAGTTTTAGTTTAAATTTAGATGCCCAGGATTCTATGAGGTCAAGTCCTAATTTGATTAGATTCAAAATTTCAAGAATGCCTTCTTTAAAAGGGAAGTATATAGTGGTATCAACTGCATATATGAAGGTTTGAAAACCAGCAGCTTCAAGCCTGTTACCCAATGGTGCCAAGATAATGGGGGAAAGTGGGGAACCTTGTGGCAGTCCACAGTCAGGGGACCAAGAAAGTGAGATAGAACCTGCCTTTATAATATGATAAGATCTTTACTTAAGGAAACCACTGAAGAACATTGCCACTTAGGCTGAAGCGATCAAGCATACTTAATAATGTCATGGTCCACTACGTCAAAAGCAACTGACATATTGAATTCCATCATTAAGATCTTATTACTTAAGCCAGTTTCTTTCTTGAAATTAGATAAAAGAGTGGAGAGAACCACAACTGGAGCATTCGGCATACACTCTCATCCCCCCATAATCCCCAATAATACTCAGAAGCCATTTTTTTTTACTAAATTTGGAATTTATTAAGGCCGCAGCCAGGCACTTAAAACTCTATTACACATAATGCAACTTAACATGTTACCGTAATACATAACTTCTTACAACTTGGCAAATTCAAGCCCTGGGGTACACAGCTTTACTTCATGATGCGCCCCAATCCACTGCCGGTGGGGCCGTCTGAGCACACCCACCACCGACCTGTGCTTTCTTATAGCACCCGATGACTATGATGTATCCCGTTTAAAGATATGCCCCGGATAAGTTCTTGGCCTCCTGGCCGTCCAAGCCAGGAGACAAGCCATATACCCACAGAATTAACTGTAAACCTGCCCCACCTTCAGGCATAACATTGTACTTCGTATTGCACTTAACATTTGGGCAATTATTCACCAATAACATAACAGTGTTCTGCGCTCACTTGCTGTGTACCACCAGAGTCCCCGGATAATCACTGCCACTGCTCATGGTAACGAAACCTCGTTTGCCGTGAGCTCCCCCACAACCCCCCTGGCTGCGGCCCAAACACAATTTTAAAAAAAGGCCCATGCACCATTAGCAAGTATGAAACCCAGTCATGGCTTCAATATAATCCTGCCACTCGGAATGCAGGATGTCAAGACCGATATCCGATAAATGAACCCCATCAGGCCTGTATAAACCCTCACATGATTCCTTAATAAGGCTATGGGTGATAACATGACCCTTCAAACTGGGCATAAACTTGGCCATCCACTTATTAAGTTTTTTCCTGGTCATCTCCACTGCAGCATGACGCCGCTCACCCCTCCATATCCTGCGGGGGAGAATATCCTACCACACCAGGTGTACCTGGGGACATATACCTGCCAATTGTAACAGATCCCGCTGCATGGTCTTCAACAGGAGGATCCCATTAACTTGAGCCAAATCATTACCTCCCAAATGCAAGATCAAAATGTGCGGAGCAGCCTGTGACTGGAACCACCATAACAGGGTGGGCAATAGTTGCGCCCATCGCATGCCTCTCAAGCCCAACCACGTAATAGATACCTGCCCAGAATAAAACCCCAAGTTCTCCCCTGTCGGTCGTACCGCAGCCCTCCTACTAGCCCAATAGACAAAGGAGTGGCCGCAAATCCAATTCCTTCGCCTGCCCACCAGGCCACCTGTAATAGGCGAAGCAAATATTAATGAACAGTGAATAATGACAGAACAGAAGACAAGCAGTAACAGGATAAATTTGAGGGTAGCTGTAAGCAAACAAACTTAACAGTCGGACAACCCAGCACCCTGGGGTCGAATGTAGGTCTTGTACACTTTGGACTTCCAGCGACCCACATTCATGATTTGCTACTCAGGCAAACCCTGAGCAGCCGCCACAGTGGCCGCCCCTATTCTAAAGGAATGTGAACTGAAACACCGCGGCGGCATACCCGCCCTCTGCACACACAAAAATAAAACCCGCGTGAACTGAAAACGGGTGAGGGGGACTCCATTTTCATGAACCAGCAACCAGGTACCACCCGAGGGTCGGAGTGCCAAATAGGCCCTCAACGTGCATACCGGGTAGGTGTCGTCATCTCCCTGCTGTTGCAAAGGAAAACGTACTCCCCGGGACATTTGATCAGTCTTGGACTTTCTAATGACCAACTGCAGAGATGACCCGTACAAGGTAACATTCCCTAGTAGCAAACCCATCACTGGGGGTGCCAACTTTGACTTGGCTACTAGCTCACTCACTCTAAGCGCACCATAAAAAGCCAAGGAAAATGCAGAATGAAAAAGGCACACTTCATATGGGCTAGCACATATATGCAATGCTGCACTGAACAACTGCCGCAACTCACTCTGTGTAATGGGTTGCCTCCAATCACCCCTCTGGCTCTCCTCTCTACTCCAGCCCCGTAGCATCCTAGTCACCACAAACTGGCGGGTCGTATTCTCAATTCTCAGGGCCTTGGAGAAGAAGCTAATATTAGCCAGAGTAACCACTACCCGTGCCTTACTAACTCCCTGGGCTCGGGAGAAAAGAATAAACTGAACAATGGCATCCACCCTAAAGACGTCCTCAATGCCGAGGTCCCGCATGATGTTGAGGAAAGAAGTGATGGCAGCCAGATATCTTCTCCGCGTGGACTCAGAAAGAGACTGGAGCAGCAGGTCCCACACCTCTACGGGCCAAATCGCCATACGCTGTCCGGTACTGCAGTCGCTCTGAGGTTGGCCAGAGGCGTGCGAGCTCTGAAATCTGAGAACTGAAAACGCGACAAAGCATCGGCTAAAACATTTTCTCTGCCCGGCACATGTTGAGCTCGAATCACAACATTCAAACATAAACACTGCAAAACAATTTCCCTAAGCAAGTTAACAGTGCGTACAGTATGAGCAGAGAGTCTGTTGATAGCCTCCAGTACTGCCATATTGTCAGAATGGAATATTACAGTCCTGTTCGCTAAGGCCAGACCCCAGATGTGAAAGGTTGCCATGATGGGGAATAGCTCTAAAAAGGTAATATCCCTCGTAGTACCCAACTCAACCCACGACTGAGACCAGCGAGCCGCACACCATGCTCCCCGAAAGTAAATACCAAAACCCTCCCCGCCCGCTGCATCCGTAAAGAGGTGAAGGGCGGACGCAGTCGTAGGGGCATCATGCCAAAACGATATCCCATTAAACCGCATCAGAAAAATCTCCCACACCCCCAGGTCATCCTTAATCTCCCTAGTGACCCGTATATGATAATGTGCTCTCAGCACCCCTTTAGTCGCCATTGCCAGTTTCCGTGCAAAAACACGGCCCATGGGAATAACCCGAGTAGCATAACATAAGAGCTCCAGTAGTTCCTGAAATTGTTTCAGCGTGGCCTTGCGAAGCTGCCGCAACTGTCGCACCGCCGCCAACAACTTCAGGATCTTCTCCTCAGGAAGCCGCGAATGTTGACTACCCACATCCAGCTCAATTCCCAAAAAAGTCAACACCCGGGAAGGGCCCACGGTTTTATCAGCCGCCAATGGAATGCCAAATTGCCCTGCCACTTCCGAAAAAATTTGCAACATCTGTGCACAATGCTGAGCATCTCTGTCAATGCACAAAAAATCATCCAGGTAATGGACCAGAGCCCCCCCAGGGGCTACCTGCTCCACCACCCAGTGCACAAACGTACTGAACTGCTCAAAGTAGGCACAGGAAATGGAGCATCCCATTGGCATGCACCGATCAAAATATAGATTGCCCTCAAAACTGAAACCCAATAAATGAAAAGAATCCGGACATATGGGCAGCAAGCGAAAAGCCGACTCAATGTCTGCCTTAGCTAAATGCGCCTCTGGTCCATGGTCCCTAATGATCCGTATGGCCTGATCCAAAGAAGTATACTGCACTGAACAGTCCTCCGGGTCAATAAAGTCATTCAGCAACCGTCCCCAAGGGTAAGAAAGGTTGTGAATTAGCCGATATTTACCCGGATCCTTCTTAGGAATGATCCCAATGGGGGAAATAATCATCACAGTATATGGAGATGAAGTGAAAGGGCCCACCACCCGTCCGAGGCGCAGTTCCTTACCTATTTTTTCTGAAACCACCTGAGGACAAGTTGCAATGGATTTGGAGTTCCTAGGACAAACAATAGATTGAAGCAAAGGCTCTCTATACGGAATAGAGTACCCACACTGAAATCCCCGCACGATCACAGCCACGCTCACCCTATCCGGGTAACGTGCCAGCCAAGGTGACATCGCTTCAAGCTTAATGGGAGACGGGGCCAGCTCCGTCAGCAAACTGAGCCGACTGGAAAGACTGGCCTCGTTTATCCTTTGCAACTCTACACTGCAGGGCCGAATGTCCACCGCCGCAGTTGGCACAGGAGTGACGAAATTTACATGAGTGCCAGGTACATTGTCCCCCATTTAACAGTCGACAAACTCCTTTTCCCCCTTGCCAATTAGACGACTTCCACCCTCCCCCTGTCTGGAGAAAAGACTGCCCTGCCTGGCTAAAGGACTGGCCTGACTGGAGAAAGGACTGCCCAGGTCTATGTCCTGTTGTGTCCCAAAAACTATACCCCTTATCTTGGGACAACGGCCTATTAGCTACCATCTCCTCCAGCCATAAGTCCACAACCCTATGCTGCTAAGAAATGGACGGGTCATCAGCCATGCTCTTGCAGAACCTAATGTCATAATTTAGCCAAGCCCATCCTCCATAACGCCTATGGGCTTTCATGATTGAGTCCATATATCTAATCAAATATGGGGTCATGGAGGGATCACGCTCCACCACAACTGACATAAAGATATGAAACGCGGATATCCAATTCGTAAGGGACCGGAATATCCGAGGTTTCCTATCTCCCCCAAACAGCAGAGTAAGTTTGTCTTGCACCGTACTACTGTCCTCTTCCGTCTCCCGTAAAAGGAGGGAAAAGATATCAATGTATTCCCTCTTCCAAATCTTCTCTTTCATGGTCCTAGATACACATCTGGACAAGGTAAACACCTCACATACCACATCACTTCGCGGGTTAACTACCCCAGCCCCCATACTTGTCCCCGCTACTGTCGTCGACCTCTGAGGAACCGCCGACAACGAGCAGTCCATCAGAAGCGGTCTCCCGGACAACCGGGGCCCCACCTGCCCCGGGCTGAGCCTCAAACTCAGTTAGGACCCTCCTAATGACTTCTTCCATGGACGGGCCTGACATGACTTGTGGTGGTGCAGCCCCAGGGGACTTACCCGCACCAGACAGAGCCTCTGGCCTGATAGGCACCACTGCTGGCACCGCAGCTGGCACAGGTCCTCCAGGTTGACCTTGCTGAGCCACCGACGGCGCCCCTGGCCCCATCGGAAACACCTCTGGAACTGCTGATGGAGCTGTACTACCGGTTTGACCCGGCAAGTCCACTGATACAGGAGCCGCCGATGCTCCCGCTCCCATAGTCTGCAGTTGCTGGGACACAGAGGCCAGCCCATGCTGCTCAATTTGCTTGTGGAGCTCCGTCATAAGAGCATCCATCTCCGATGACGATTACCCCATCACTGACTCTGTTGTCATCCTGGCCGTCCGCGTCTGCCTAGAGCTGCGAGTGGACCTCGAAGTCACCGGGACTGCCACAGATTTAACCCGGGCTCCTGATTTCGCTGCACGCTTCGAAGGCATACCTGTAAACACAACACTAAAATAGAGAGCAATGAGTCCCAGCAGGCATAGCATGAAAATGGCAAACAAACATTCCCCTTATCAAAATGCCTCCGATATTTGCCCCACAAAACGACCGTACAATCACCCCTTACATCTCCCGTATATGCTGCATGCATCTGGTAGTGTTATAAAGATGATAATAAAGCAATAAGAGCCCAAGAAAACTGAAAATGTCAGCAGCTGAACTCCAGCAAAAACCCAGCCAGAATGAAAAAATTCTCAATATACCTCACATAGGATCCATTTACTATGCAAGTCTGCCATCTGCAGGCAGACAGCGAAATTGCAGCCTACAATAAGCAGCGAATAAAAATTACCTCAGTAGCAAACGTCATCGCTTCCCCTAGCACACGTGATCACTCCTGCCCCCCCCCACGTCTCAGTGCACGCCGACGCCACGAGAAAAGGCACGCAGGCAGTGTTGCCAGGTGGGCGGTTTTACCGCCCAATTGGGCGGTTTTCCGCGACCCGCCGCGGGAAATTTTTGCCCGCGGCGGGTTGCGGTTTTTTGGGCTGCTTTTTGGGCTTCGGGCGGTTTTTTGGGCTGCTTTTTCGGCCGCGGTGGGCGGGGTTAGCGACGTTTTTGGGCGGGGTTAGTGACGTGGGAGGCGGGGCCGATGACGTAGGAGGCGGGGCCGATGATGTGAGAGGCGGGGCCGATGACGTGGGAGGCGGGGCCGATGACGTGGGAGGCGGGACCGATGACGTGGAGGCGGGGCCGATGACGGCGGGGGCGGGGTTGATAACGGCGGGGGCGGGGGTGATGACGCGGGGGCGGGGGTGTCAGGGGCGGGGTTTGAGTTTGGGCGGGTTTTGGGCTGGATTTTGGGCTCCTTTGGGCTGGAAAAATATTTTCCACCTGGCAACCCTGCACGCAGGAATTTCCGCTCGATGCCCAAAATGGCGCGAACCCCAACGGCCCGCTCCTGAGCCATGTGCTGGGATTAATGTAAACATTGGAAGGCTTGTTTTAATCTGGGCCGAGCAAAAATTCCACCGCACCAGGAAAACTGAACCTGCCCCATCCCCCTATTGATCGGGAACCGCCAAATTAAATAAAATACGCCATCTAGTTCCTGTTCCAAGAGGGCTCCTTATCATCCTTCCACTCATGTCAGCCCCTGCCGAAAAACAGCCTAGAGGACTGCTCCACCTCCCGGCACTACCCTGCTGCTTACCGCATCAACCCACGAGGCACCCCCAGGAGGTCAGTAAAAACGGAGCTACTGTGCAGCCCTCCATATCCCAACATGAAATCCCCACGATCTCTCAACCCCCTCCCCCTCCCTGGCTTCGTACATCGTTGCTGCCCCATCCCCCTGTTCTGATTTACTTTGCTTCGGGTTTTTTTTTTTAAGAACCACCAAAACCCTCCTATTACCTGCAGAGGCCAACAAACAGAGTGCTGCTAAACAACCGCTGCAAGGAGCAAACGCCAGTGCCTGCCAGTAGAAAAAACAGCTAGCTCTCTTCAAACTGCATTCAGGTATTTTTCCATTCAGGTATTTCAGCTCCTTTCACCAACTTCTCCTTCCAGCTGCTGAATCCCTACCTCAGCAACCCTACTTTATATTCCCCTACTTCCCCTCCCACCCTTCCTTACCTTAACCCTTTCCTTGCTCTCCAGCCTCAAAACCCTTTCCCTTCTACCTTAACCCTTGTTAGCCCTCAGCTCAGTTGTGATCGGCCTCTCCCTAACGGGCCGGCCTCTTTCTTTTCAGTACTATAAGAGGGTCTGAATCCAGATTGGGATTTGTGTAGTAGTGAGAATGGAGGAGAGATAATCTATAAATTGGGTTACAACTATACCTTCCACGACTTTGGTCAATAATGATATAGATGGTCTATATTTGACTCCACATATACATGGATTTTAAAAATTGAAATTATAAATTATTACAAAATAGTAACCTTAAAGTAAATGCAAATACAATTCAAGAAAATATTCAACAAAATAAAATAGATGCTGCATCGTCCACATTACTGGAAACAGCTAGAAAACCTAACTAAGGTAACAATAAAAAAAGAAATATAAATTCAATGTTTTGCAGGCCAATACATACCCCTATATAAAACCAACAATCCTTAAGTTCCTGAAAGTGAAATTCCCACTTTAGTTGACAAAAACTCTTCAAAATGAATAGGATCCTATATAGGACTCAGATTAGAAGGTTCAAATATTTTCAGATGGATCTAGACTTAGCATAAGGCCTTTCTACAGCTTAAGCCTAAGATTTTTGCTGTTGGAGGCACATTCTTTAAAAAATTTCCTTCTAAGTAACCAGGCACTTAGAAGGAAATTTTTTAAAGAATGTGCCCCCAACAGCAAAAATCTTAGGCTTAAGCTGTAGAAAGGCCTTATGCTAAGTCTAGATACATCAGAAAATATTTGAACCTTCTAGTCTGAGTCCTTCTTTTTAACCTACCCCTCTATAGACCCCCGCAGGACTCTTCCACACGGAGGTGTACAGAGGGCTTGTTCTTCTAAGATCTTTTTAACCGCCTCCATGAATTCCAGTGACACCCCTTCCCATGGGTATCGGCGCTGGGGAGGCATCAGAAGGCGCAGTTCAAATCTTATTCCCATGACCACAGCTTTCTGTCTACTTGGATCTAAGTGAACCTTTGGCCATTTGTGTTCCCACATAAAATCTATGAAAAGTCTATAAAACTGTTTTAGTGAGAAATCTTACTTGTGTGGGGGGGTGTGTGTTAGTTTGCAAAACAGGTGAAAGATAGAGAATAAATTGACACAAAGACAGAAATAGTTTAGTTAAAGAAATAGTCTTTTTAATCTTACCCAAATCAGGCTTTGATCAGGTACATTCAGCAGACAGATTCTGGGTTCAACCGGCCAGAGCCCTGCTCCCTCAGATGCGTTGGGGAAAAATGTTCCAACGAGGGCTTGCATGCACCCTGCTTTTATACAATTTGGTCCCCATACAAGTCTATGGAGAGGGATTTTTTTTTCTAATGTTGCTTAATCAGTGAATCATACTCTACCACCGGTCAGGTGCCCACCTCTCCTTTCCGTTTTGCTATTGCAAATTATTGTGTAATTTCCTTTTTTGTCAACAACTCCTCATATGAAGATATCCCAATATGCACAAATCAGTCTCATATCATCTTGTAATCTGGGTGCCATCCTATAAGGACAGACTCCATCTTATGAACCAAACTTTTTAGGATTTTAGCCATCAATTCCTTGATCTTGGCTTTTGCACTGCTTTTGAATGTCACACTAAATTCTAATAAGGCTTATCAAGCAGCCCTGCTTCTGCAGGTGCTCAGCAGCAAGGCCATCATCAGATTTTTAGGCCTAGTCAGTGCCTTTTAGCAGTTTAAGCTGTTTAAGGTATGTAAATTGACCCACCACTATTCCAGTGGATGGATCCCAAGCTGGGACACATATTAACTTGCAGGAAAAGCAAGTCCTTGCTCAGCCAGTCATAGATTTTTAAACCTAGCTGGTATTTTTACAGCCTGAGTCCTAAAATCTGGCCTTCCACCCTTCCGGTGGGCATCCAGTGAGAGCCTCTTGCTGTACTATAATTATACATTCCCCACTTGTCACCCCAGCAGCTGGGGGTGACACAAAACTAGTTTGTCACTATCTATTCCAGAAGGTGCCAAACTATCAAACGAGAGGACGAGTTTTGCTCTTATGGATTGCTAGCAGATATTATGCAAGACAGGAAACTTCATTCTCAGGTGGTATATTTTTGGGCATATGGAATTCCCTTTATATTACCCAACCCCTTGGGCCTTAATCCTGATGTTACCCCTCTTGAGGTAATAGCAATTTCAGGTGGATCATACTAATAAACACTTTCAGGTCTTTCTATGGCTTCTATTATATCTGTTGCATAGTGCATGGGGAGATAATCTAATGTATCTATCTCAGTGGTCCTCGGAAGGAATAGTGGTTTTGATTAAGCATTGTTATGGTGGCTCAACAAATATATGGTTAGTACTCAGATTGCAGGCTGTTTTAGGTTGTAGGTATTCAGAATCCTTAAACAGGTCGGAATGCCTGGACCTTACTATTACTCATCATTAGCATCCAATCATGAGCACTAAAAAGTGGATAGCAAGTATGAGGTTACCTCATACAGCAAAAAGGGTCAATCCTAGGAAAATTTATATTAACAAAGGTCATGCATGGAGCTTGACATATGCATAATGACCTGGAAGTATGGGAAGCATTTTATATATCCGTTACCCCACTTGGAGCCTAGTCAAACCTACAGAAAGACATGCAGCTTAAGTAAGCCTACACCAAAGTTAAACAATTGCATAACTGGTTGATACTAACAGGGTTTACACCTACATTATGATATCTTAGCCAGTATTAGGGTTTGATGTTACCCCTGTATCTGAGCAATATCAACTTCAATTTAAATTACATAAACAGAAATAACGGGGAAACTCTTAGAAAAACAATTAGAACAATAAAGGAAATAATAGGAAAATAAAAATAAAACCTTTTCAATATATAGACAGGATTACTGCTAAACTGAAAATAAAACAAAATATGAATCTACAATATCCATAAACAGCAACAGGAAATCTCAAATTAAGTATCAGTTCTGAATTCTCTTTCATCGATCATGGTTGAGGCGGTGGAAGCGCTGAAGAATCTGGACGGAGATCTGGAAGATCTAACAGGGCTGGGTTTTCAGGCTGGCCTGCTGAAGGAAGTGGCTGGTCTTGAGATGGTTAGGCTGGTAACATCTGGTTCTACGGCTGAGTAAACCCGTATATCTTTCACATGGACCCAAGACTTGTGGTCCAGTAGTTTGCAAGGTGTAAAGATTATTGCCACAACCTTGGGGGATCTAACATCATTTGGGCCTGGATAGATCTTGAAGACGTACTTGTGGTGTACAAACTTGGATCTTTCCATGTCTTTATTCTAGGCATGCACCATCATAATCAGTCCATCAAGAGTCAGAGGCTGGCAAAGGAATAAGCAAAATGACTGTATGCCTGAATGATACATTGCTATATCTTGGTGGGCATAATCAGTGTGAACTGAATAAGCAAAAATAATATATAGAAAAATAATATATAGATGTCAAGAGACATGAAAGACAATGTAAACATGGAGAAAACAGTGCTAATTAAGTGCAAAAGCAAAAGGGAAACCATAAGGGTACAATAACGAAAAGCCAATTTACATAAATAGCAATAGTATATATGAAATTATATCTCCTGATTGGTAGGGGTCAGAGCTTCAACTTCAACCCTCTTAATACTAGGAATTGGGATTTGCATAATATATCCCCACTTCTGGCTTGCATAATGTGCAAGACAGATTGGTAATTATTACGAAGAGATGATCAAATAACAATGGTTAAGTATATGGAACAAAAGAAAAGAGTACAAAAAAAACCCAACAATAAAAATTGATTGTTCGAGTTATTGATGTATGGAGGGTCAGGAATATGGTGAACAAAAATAGTCAAAAGGCACGGGCAATGCGTTGCAATCTATCGCCAGTAGGTATGGAATCTTCACCTGCGATGACTACCATTCACCAAGGGTTGGGCCCTCAGCTGCAGGAGGCCAGCAGGACTTACGAGCTAGATGATTCAGAAAGAAGGGTAGAGGCCAAAGCTTCTTGCAACTCCAGTAAGTGGAGAGCCTGTCTCTTTCGCTCATGGACCAATTGATGCATCTGTTGAAACTCACGCTCAATAATGTCTCGTATCTCACACCGGGTAATGTTGGGGTCTGTGCATCTGTCCTTTAATCTAGCTATTCTTTGCTGCAACATAGCCTTCAGATCAGATACATTATCGGGTAGCTCTTCTTTGCTAGCAGTCGTCTCCTCGGTGAGGGACGTCAACGGAATTCCTGTATCCATCTGGGGAAAGGCAAAACTTAAACAGACCAGTAGTGCAATTTATGTGGTTAATTTATTGAAAGAAGTCATAATGCTAGCGGGAGTCATGAAGAACCATTGCGTAAATACAAGAATTAGAAAACGAGCCTATTTCAGACAAGGGGTTAGGAGGCGGGTCGTGAGTATAAATGGGGGCCAGGAAGGAGGCAGGGTAAGAAACAAAGCATCGAGAATGAAAAATTAAAAAAAAAAAAATTTAGAAAACCACCCTGAAGGGTGTAAGATAAAAATAGGCTTACAAAAAAAAAATTAAAAAATTAAACAAAATATTATACATCTGAATTGCAGCAAGGCATATTCAGATGGCAATGCAAGAAAAAGGTTCCTTGAAAAAGACAAATGGAAGAAAAAACATTCAAAAGTGCAGACACCCTTGATTGACCTTCACATAGAGTTTAAGTAACCCTTTTCAATCAGTCAAAGAAGTAGGAAGAAGCATATTGCTTCAAGACAAAACCACCACGTGGCAAGAGTTAGTTGAAGCAAGGTGTTAGTCAAATACACAAAGCATAAATTCCAGGACCGCTGCACACAAATAATCTACACCAGTTTTTCTCACAATCACTCGCAGTGAAAGACAGAGAGATAAAAAGCGCAATAGTTGGCATTCCAGGGGTTATTGTGATAACCTGTGTTAAATAGAAAGGAATCAGAAAGTGGAGTGCATAATTTTCTCTATTTATGTCTGAAAGCTTCACCAATTCTCTGTTCAAGATTACTACAAAATCAGTGATCAGCGCAAAATGCTCCCCCAAATGGCCAGTTCAAGGGAATATTTCTCGCATTTATTCTATATAACGGATAATGGTTATTAAATATTTCTTCTTTCTTAGACAAGGAAATAATGAAATGCTTTCAGATATCACACACACCATAAAGAGATTTCAAAAATGAAGGCTTTATATTCATGGGAAAAAACTAAAGAAGTGAATGTCAAGTCAATTTAAACAGCGCAACAGTCAAAGCAGTAAACATTTTAACAATGAGCAATACACAGCTTTTATTTAAAAGGGATCCCGTATAGAGTAAAATGGCATAAATAAGTCAGTTAAGGTATATATAAAAAAAACATAAAATGAACACCCTCTGGGGATCGCTCACCCCTGCAGTTGATAAGAACTCCCCAGAGAAGGTATGCATAAAAGCAAATAAATAACTTGCTGACTCAGTTAGGTCATTTGTATGGTACCATAAATATACACTTGCAATTAAACCTAGAGAAATATAAAATAAAGACATGTCACCTGTAATAGAAACAGAAACATCACACCAACACATATACAGAGAAATGGTTTCTGGATACTAAATGAGGAGCTGAGTAGTATGAGTAACTGAGAGCAACAAAATCAGATCGGGTTCGGATTACGCCCAGTCATTATGGACGGGTGGGGTGGGCGATTTTGATTCCTGGGCTAGCGTTGAACGGGTAGTAGACACTGCGATGCAGAATGGTCGATGTGATGGCAACGGAAACATTCCACGTTGGCACGACAGTTGAGGTTTTGGTGAATCAGTTTTTTTTAGATCTGTGTTTTCTAGGTACGCGTAGTCATGGTCGTGAACAGACGGCTGCGTAATGGCCGAATTGCTGGCAACGATAGCACTGGACATTGGCATAGCGATCAGGACTAGGGCCAGAATGGTAGTCTCTAGGTCGTCTATTAGTGCCGGGTGGGCCTTTTTCAGGTTGAGACTGGCGGCCACGATTATCAGGGTAATCATTCCTACAGTCTTGGCGATGTGGGTTATCTAGCGAGGGGAGGTCACTCGGTCGCCTGCGGTCTCTCTGTGGCTGTCGTATCTGCATCCGGGAGACATGTAGCGATGGGGAGTCTGAAGGAGGTTGACGGTATTGACTATGAGGAAAGTGCCGGCATGGACATTCCATGGCGTAATGTCCCAATTGGAAACAACGGTTGCACTGTACTTCAGCTCGGTGGCTGGGAGTAGGCTGAGAGCGATAGTCCCGGCACTGATTGTTAGCACTAGGAGCATTGGATTTATGTGGAATGGGTGAATCGGCCGCGGATTAAGATTGACCTCACCAGGTATCAATAACGATGTCAGATCGACAGTGTCTGAGATCACGTGATCAGTGATAGTCGATACCCATCTACTGAGGATCTGCGAGTGGAGATGACGGGTGGAATCGGGTGTGTATGTGTAAATAAAGTCTAATAACCTTTTGAGAATTTTGGTATTAAAGGTGCCCTTACGGGGCCACGAGAGTCCAGGCTGAAACTTATTCCAGTAATGCCATATTTGGCAAAACTTTATAAGATTTATGTGGTCTCCTGGGAAGTGATTTATCACTTTCTCAAGAGGCAGCATAATGAATTGGGTACCAGAACTCTGGTATGGTAGAACACCGATATCTGGGTTGTGTCAAATTGTACTGGCAAATCTAGTCTTATAAAACACCTATATCACTACTATCTGTCACTATTATCTCTACAAGAAATCCGAATATAAAATTGCCAAAAGAAATCCGACTATGAATACAACTAAAAATCACCAACTCCGTAGGTTATCACAACTAACGTGACAACAAACTACAGGTACATGGAGGAAATCCGAAAGGTCACTCCAACGTCTCGGTGTTCCCTTAACGGCACACCCCCTCTACTGTGTTACCCTGCGCTGGGTAGACAGATAGATAAGGCGGGGGACACGCACCGTGCAAAATGTATGCTAAAGGACTCAAATGTCCGTTCCGTCATTCCCTAACTACTCTAACCATCTAATATAATAAAATGCACCCTCAACGTTCTGAGGACAACGTTCTATGAAGCCTTGAAGCCTGAAGCCCTGAAGCCATGAAGCCTTGAAGCCCTGAAGCCGTGAAGCTGTGAAGCCTTGAAGCCATCTGACGTCACTCCCAGGCTGAGGCTGAAGGGTTCGTGGATTCGTGGTGTGAAGCCTTCAAGCCAGCCAGCCGTCTCTGCCCCGCCCTCGCGACAAAACAAACAAATCCGGAAGCGAAACGTCAGGGAAGGAGGCGGCGCTCCCGACGTCTAGCCTTCCCTTCGCTGTGTTCCGCCTTCAAAACAAGGCGGAACACAGCGAAGGGAAAGCTAGACGTCGGGAGCACCGCCTCCTTCCCTGACGCTTCGCTGCACGAACCGCCACGGAGGTAAAGTTAAAAAGAATTAAAAAAAAAAAAAGGGATGCATGGATGCGAAGGGGGGGGGGGGCATGGATGCGAAGGGGGGGGCATGGATGCGAGGCATGGATGCGAAGGGGGGGGCATGGATGCGAAGGGGGGGGGAGAAGAGGGCGGGCCAGGCTGGGACATGGGAGAGAGCGTAGCATGGATGCGAGGGGGGGGGGTCATGGAAGGGCGAGAGGGGACTTGCTGGAAAAGGATGAATGGAGGCGGCAGGGGACAGAGGAGCATGGATGGGTATGGATTAGGAAGGCATGGCACAGGGAGAGAGGGGAATTACTGGAAATGGATGAATGGAGGGGGCAGGGGACAGAGGAGCATGGATGGGCATGGATTGGGAGGGCAGGACTCAGGGAGAGAGGGAAATTGCTGGATAGGGAAAAATGGAGGGGCCAGGTGACAGATGAGCATGGATGGGCATGGATTGGAAGGGCAGGACTCAGGGAGAGGGGAATTGCTGGATAGGGATGAATGGAGGGGACAGATGGGCATGGATGGATATGGATTGTAGAGCAGGCCTCAGGCAGAGAGGGGAAATGCTGGATAGGGAAAAATGGAGGGGCCAGGTGACAGAGGAGCATGGATGGGCATGGATTGGAAGGGCAGGACTCAGGGAGAGGGGAATTGCTGGATAGGGATGAATGGAGGGGACAGATGGGCATGGATGGATATGGATTGCAGAGCAGGCCTCAGGCAGAGAGGGAAAATGCTGGATAGGGAAAAATGGAGGGGCCAGGTGACAGAGGAGCATGGATGGGCATGGATTGGAAGGGCAGGACTCAGGGAGAGGGGAATTGCTGGATAGGGATGAATGGAGGGGACAGATGGGCATGGATGGATATGGATTGCAGAGCAGGCCTCAGGCAGAGAGGGGAAATGCTGGATAGGGAAAAATGGAGGGGCCAGGTGACAGATGAGCATGGATGGGCATGGATTGGAAGGGCAGGACTCAGGGAGAGGGGAATTGCTGGATAGGGATGAATGGAGGGGACAGATGGGCATGGATGGATATGGATTGCAGAGCAGGCCTTAGGCAGAGAGGGGAAATGCTGGATAGGGAAAAATGGAGGGGCCAGGTGACAGAGGAGCATGGATGGGCATGGATTGGAAGGGCAGGACTCAGGGAGAGGGGAATTGCTGGATAGGGATGAATGGAGGGGACAGATGGGCATGGATGGATATGGATTGCAGGGCAGGCCTCAGGCAGAGAGGGGAAATGCTGGATAGGGATGAATGGAGGGGGCAGGTGACAGACAAACATGGATGGCCATGGATTGGGAGGGCAGGGCTCAGGGACAGAGGGGAATTGCTGGAAAAGGATGAATGGAGGGGGCAGGGGACAGATGGCCATGGATTGGGAGGGCACGGCTCACACTCTCTCTCTCATATACAATGTCTTTCTGACTCTCACTCTCACACACTCTGTCTCACACTGTTATCACATTCACTCTCTATGTGCCACACAGTCACTCACACACTCGCTTGGTCTCATACACTCACTCAAACAGAGAATCTGTGTCTCACACACACTCTCTCTCTCGCCCACACACACACACTCTCACTCACACTGTGTCTCACATACACACTTGCACACACTCTCATTCTCACACACACACTCTCTCACAAACACACTCACACCCAGACTCACGCTCTCTCTCACACAATCACACTTTCACTCTGACTCTCAAACAGTCACTCTCACATACACTCTCCCAAACATACACACTCCGAGGAAAACCTTGCTAGCGCCCGTTTCATTTGTGTCAGAAACGGGCCTTTTTTACTAGTACTTACTAAATTCCCTACACTATTTCTGACTAAATCTGGGTTAGTACCTAAGCTGTATCCAAGTATTTACATGTCCCTAAAACTATGTTTGTGTTAGTCCCCTAGCTGTATCTAAACCCCTAACGATCCCTAACTAGGCACTGTCACGTACCATAGGGACAACACAAGAATTTGCCCCTCAGCAAGTGGAAGCCCCGCAGAGCATCAGTCCCTGAACTCTATCTAACTGTTTCTACACTATATCAAACATCTG
Source organism: Microcaecilia unicolor (assembly GCF_901765095.1). Lineage (NCBI taxonomy): Eukaryota > Metazoa > Chordata > Amphibia > Gymnophiona > Siphonopidae > Microcaecilia > Microcaecilia unicolor. The sequence continues at coordinate 106,620,493 of NC_044040.1, read as the reverse complement.
ATGTATCTTCTGTAATAACTCCAAAAAAAAAATCTTATGTATCTTCAGTAATAAATCCAATAACTCTTACGTATCTTTCATAACTCAAATATCTTTTAATGTCTAGACCTTATGTAGTCTGTCCAAAGAAATAGGAACTCACTCCACCATCAAAGTACTTGTACAAGATTTAACTACTCACAAAATAGATGGTAAAGGAATCCCCATAATTCGGAGAGACAGAGAACTAACATTTGCTCACAACCCAATATAAGCGTTAAAATTAGTAAAAGTATTAAAGAAAAAAGTCTGAACAGTAGGGATTATACATAGTGTACACTCTAGTCAAGAGCCCCATAAACGCATCATTGACCTATACACACCCCCAGTTAACGTTCCTAAGTGTTCTAGACTCAGAAATCCAGGATATACCCTGCCGGAATTAGGACAGGCACCCTCCCGACTAATCTCTAGATCAGTAGTTAAACCCAAGCAACTGATCGACACCAGCTATAAGTATATCCAAGGGGGCCAGATATGCCAGCTACGCAAAACCAAACACCTCACTAGAGGACACCTTAAAACAGGTGTATATTCCAAAATCTATATTTTTAGTTACTGTCACCCCAACCATGGTTAACCTGCCTATGGCAGATATTAGTCCCAATATGGGGTGTTTTACCGCAATCCCAGCCAGTACCAGTAATTGTCAATTGTTCTAACTTATTGCAAGATAAAGATATAGAAATAGAAAAGGTATAGAGTATAGGGAATTGGAGTAAAAATTTCCCAACTTTAAATTACAAAATGTAAACAAGGACCTGGCAATAATCTCCAGCCTGTAACAGCAGAGCTTGGCATCATGTCTGTATATTTACGTATATGAGGGACGAACTGTAGGGCAGCTTAAGGGCGGCAGCCGATTCTGTAGACTTTAAGGATCCAGCTGCGAAATAAAAATAAAGTGTACATATTATATGGTAAAAACTGGGCCTACCTAATTTGTAATGTAAGGCAGAAAATAAACTGTAAAGTTATGTTGGGAGCTGTGTATGGAAACAAAATATAGACATTAAACAAGACATGATACTTCTACATACTATAATAAGAGTAACAGGGGATAACCATATATGTTACTGAAACACCGATTTCAACAAAAGGCAAGAAAGGCATTGTAACATGTGTAGTCCGGAGCTATACCCCTAAAATAAATGAAATAAAGGTAAATACATATTAAATGCTTTTGGGGCGGGTACCGGATAGGTTGGAAGTAGCATCTAAACAGGAAAATATAAGAGAAGCATATAATGCAATAAATTGTGAAACAGGACACCAGAATCGTGGTGCAAATATGACAAGTTAATACCCATAAATATGACAAATTAATACCCATACACTCAGAAAAGGAACATAGTAAACAAAATAAACCCGAATACGATGGCAGGAAGCTTTTGTGCCTAAACGGGTGAAAGGGAAAAAAACAAATTAAAACATGTGATTCTTACACCAAGAACTTCCAATGATACGGCATAAAACATACATACTAATCAGTGACTGAAATGATATGTCTAAATGATGACAAGCAGGACAGCTGCAGCATTAGAAGGAAAGAGAAGGTGGGTTGGGTTATAAAGAACCAACAGGAAATAACTGAAGAAGTTAAGCAACGCTGTATTCTCATGGCACGCAGCCATCATCTTCTCAACAGGAAAGGTAAAACTTATTTTATATACATATCTATTAAGGTAAAAGCAAAGAAATGCTTCTATATAGTACATAATACTTCTACTATCATATAAGTTATACAAGGGGTTATCTAGCTCTTAATGTAACAATAAACCATTGTAATTTCATGTGACGTTCTGTGTTGGATCCGAGTTCACAATGCTGTCGAGTAAAAACAGAAAACTTGTTATAAAGACTTACACAATTTAACCCTTTATAGAACCATATTATTTAAAAGTGATTGTCATTCTCAGGACGTGGAAATATTCATCAGGAAACATTATAACATAACTCATTACTGCAAGTGTTTAAAATAAGCCAGTCCAGGCTGTATGCACTCGGAGGACGAAAACCACAATACAAGCGAGGAAGTGCAGTATTTCATGTAGATAACGTTATAATATAGTCAGGCTCACCGTGTGTGTGTGTGTGTGTTTTGAATAACTATAATTAATATGTATAAGATGTATTTGTTCAAATGAATATGCTAATGTGCCATTCCCCACCCTTTGCCCCCCCAAATGAAACTGTCAAACTGTACCCATGGTTATGAGCGGGGCTGGGCAGAGTTATGGATGGAGTGGGGTGGGCACTAAATGTACCGCATAGGAGGTCAGCCCCCTTGGCAGCTCTGAAATGGACAATGAAACACTAGGAGAAATTAGGGAAGCTAATAAATTTGGCAAGACAATAATAAGGGGTGATTTCAATTGCCATGTATTGACTGGGTAAATGTCACATGCTAGGAAAGTAACATTTTTAGATGAAATAAATGAATGCTTCATGGAGCAGCTAGTTCAGGAAATGACAAGAGGGGGATCTGTTACAGTCTTAATCCTCAGTGGTTAAAAGGTAAGGTGAAAGAGGCTATTATGTACAAAGAACATCTTTTAGCAAACAGAAAAGGGATTTGAATAAAGAAAATAGGAAACAGCATAAGCCCTGATAAGTTAGAGGGAGTCATTTGGACCATTAAATGATCAAAGAGTAAAAGGACAGTCAGAGAGGACAAGTCCATAGCAGAGACTACATGAATTCATTGCTGCTGAGGAAGATTCAAGGGAGATATCAGTGCCAGAAATGGTAGTTGAAGGAGATGAAAGCATTTGGCACCTTCAAAATCTGGCAGTGTAGGCAGTTGCCTCTGTTTCTTAAGCTGATTTCTCTGGGCCTGATTTCTCTAAGGCAGTTTTTGGTAGTTTTACATCTCAAAGGTATCATTTTTAATCACTTTATTTAGCATCAATCTGTTGATCATCTTAAAAACATTCATCAAATATAGAGGAAATCAAAAGACAGGTAAAGAAAAGAAAAGGCAATCCTTTATTATTCAGTGACAAAAAAATAAAGTTCAAAATTACACGATTTTAAATCATATACTTATAGCACAATCACTATTTCAGTACTATCTAAGTAATACACTGCAAAACAATAGAAACAAATAACAAAGATGGGTTTGCAAATCCTCTACTATAGTTTAATTTTCTCTGTATTGTGTATCGTTATTTAGTACAAATTGTAGAAAGGTAATGCTGTTCCTAATAATGAATGGAATAAATAAGAAAGCATACAGGAAATGAACATACGTACATTACTACTACTACTACTATTTAACATTTCTAGAGCGCTACAAAGTGTACGCAGCGCTGTACAAACACAGAAGAAAGACAGTCCCTGCTCAAAGAGCTTACAATCTAATAGACAAAAAGTAAAGCATTTAAATTTAAAATATTTAAGCAGTCAAGCACAAGAGAACAGTCACAGAAGGACAGAAGATGTTGAAGGGTGGTCAGTGTGATTAGGTGTAACTCTGGTTGGAGTAGTGGGAGAAGGTGATAGAAGAATAGAAATGGGTGAGGTAAAGTAATGAGTGGGTTGATAGGGAGGTTATATAAGACATGTCACTCTAGGGGTGGGTGGGTAGAGGGGTAGGGTGGGTGGGATTAAGTCTAAAGCAGGAGAAGGTATTCTCTGCAGCCTATCTGTGAGATGGAAAATGCTCTCTGAAGCTGCTGCTATAAGTTGTTAGTTTTCTCTCCCTGAAAGAGATCCAAGCCACACCCACGAAGTTCAAACTGTCAGTGGGGAGGGTGAGGGGAGGAAATGGCAGTGCTTGATGAAAAAGAGAGCTCAGTTTGATAGGAGATATACTATAGGATGTCATTCTGAGGCCAGGCTAAGTCTAAAGCAGGAGAAGGTATTCTCTGCAGCCTATCTGTGAGATGGAAAATGCTCTCTGAAGCTGCTGCTATAAGTTGTTAGTTTTCTCTCCCTGAAAGAGATCCAAGCCATTAATGCTGCTGATCACTAGGGCTAGACCAGATCTATGGGATTTGCAGTCCTACTTCCCCATGAGGGCTTAAATAATAGAGCAAATCCTAGGTGCCAGCTCTGTGGATGCCAGGACACCCCCAATATTCTTTCCAGCATAAGGCTGGCACCAGAGCTGAAAACGTCAGCCGCATAGCTTCAGGGGAAAGCAAGAAGGAACCAGTGTTACCAGGTAGTCACGGAAAAACAAGCGCATTTTCCTTAAAAACAAGCCCAAAACAAGCAATATCAGTTTAAAAATAAGCCCCAAAATAAGCCCAATTTTTAACATACTGTGAAGTTTAATCATATGCTAAAACACCTGGCTACTTCCCTTCTAACTACTGGTGCTTACCCTGACCCTCTTCTGCATGCCAGCTCTGCAACATTAGCACCCCATAAGACCACAGCTCAGTTAATCACGAGACACCAGAGTTGTATCTCAGGCCGCCGGAAGCATATTGAGTCGTTCTACTTAAATATGCATCCCAAAAAACAAGCTACCCACAAATTCAGAAAAAAAACTCACAAGCCATATATATATATGCATTCTATTGGCTGGTTAAGGAATGTCTGACCAATGGGCTGCAGAAGAAAGCAGGAAAGAAGGTTGGTGTCTTGTATGCAGTGGAGTAGCTATAGGGGGCCCAGGTCCCCCCATTCCAGCCTCAGGCTCCTCATAACTGGTGTCTAGTCAAGTGCCTGTGTTGTGGGTACTACTGGCTGCCCAGCTGCTCCCCTGCACCACTGACCTTCAGTTTTCTGGGCCACCGGTAGCATCAGTGAGGTAAGCACACTGCCTTCAGTGGCCTGGAAGCTTTCCCTTTGCTAAAATTTCCTGTCCCACATAGGCAGGCGCTTTAACAGAGGGAGAACTTCTGGTGCTGCTGAAGGCAGTGTGTTTACTTTACTGATGCTGCCAGCAGACCAGAAAATTGAAGAAGGGCAGCGGTGCAGGGAGCCAGAAGGGAGTGAGTAGGAGAGAGCTGACCAAGAAGGTTAGATTGAGAACATAAGATGGCATGACGACTGAAGGCCATGAGGTTAGTCTCGCTTTCCCTCTCCTCTGCACAGCCATCATCCCCATTCACAGTTCTCAAAGCAAGCAAACCAATGAGCTGCTCTATCCACGTTGTCATTCTTTATTGTTGGTAGCATTTTTATTTAATCTCACTTATATTTTCAAGCATGCCGGCTTGTGCAGCATACAGATGTACACAGAGGAAATATTGGTTTCATCCGTTAGAGTAGTAATTAGTTCTAAATTGTAAATCATCGTGTTATTTGGAGAGGCTGGTTATAGGGACTCCCTGTATTAATGCAGAGATGTTTTCACCTAGTAAAGTGCCACCAAAACAGACATCATGTTATGAGTATCAGGTGCTTAATAATCAGACATACTATTTATAAGTACAAATAAAAAAAATCATTAATTAGGTTGAGACCTGGGAGCATTTAACATCTTTTTTTTCCTGAGTCTACATCAAAAGAAAAAGATGGAATGTAGGAACTTGCTCCTTTTGTTTTGTAGAATGCAGTGGTACATTATAAAAATGCACTTGTTTTTTTATTACTATTATTTCACACAGAGGTATTGAATAATGAGGGAAGGCCTTCCTTCATGCAGAAGGTCTGTCCAGAGTAGTCTAACCCCCCTGTTTACTAAGCTGTGTGGCAATGCCGACACAGCCCACTCAAGGTGAATGGGCTATGTTGGCATTAGTGCACTGCAGCAACTAGTTAGTAAACAGGGGGGTAAATGTTGCAACATTGTCCAGTTCAGCACACTATTAGCTGCTATTACATCTGTGCTCCCCTCGCCCTCTGGTGGCCAGAACCGGTGGCTGCTATGAACTGCCATAGACTGTCTTGCTGTTCCTACCCGGTCCAGACTTCAGCCAAGTCCGGTCCGGATCTTCCAGACTGCCAGACTTGCTTGCTTTGTTTGAACCTACACAGCACCCGTAGTTGCCTGGTGATTGCTGCACCTGAGCTTCAGCTGCTGCTGGGCTTATTAGCCATTTTGAAACTCTCTGGCTTGGCCTTTGCATTGCGTCTAAGGCCCTGGTATGTTGGTGCTTTTGCACTTCAGCCTGAGTTTTGTTTCCTTGCTCTAGTTCTTGCCTGAAGTCTTGCCTGTTCTAGTTAGTCTTTGTTTAGTTTAGGGTATTGCTTGTTTACTGTTTTGCTTGTTTTCCAGTCTTGTGTCTTGTTTGTATGTCTTTGTCTAGTTCTGGGTTTATCTGTGTTTTTTCCCTGCTTCAGTGGCTGCTTGCAGCTTTCGGTTCAGTCTCCTGTCTAGCTGTGTTTGTTCCCTGTTTCAGTGGCTGCTCGCAGCTTTTAGTCCTGTCCTTTAGCCTATCCTTTCCCTGCCTTGCTGTCCCTGTGCTGCCTAGCTGTTATCCAGTCCTGCCCTGTCCAGAAAGTCCTGCCGGCCACCTGAAGCCTGGAGCTCAACTCTTGGTGAAAAGTGGCCGGGTGCAAGTGAAGCCTAACTGTTTGTCAGAGATCTGCCCTGTCTCTAGCACGGGGTGGTTTTGCCTGCCACTGCCGCTCCTTGGCAGTGGCCCAAGGGCTCACAAACCCATTTTCCAGCTTTGAAAACGTGACAGCCGCCAAGTTCATATAAAGTTAATTATGTTTAATGGAAAATAAATCTGTTGGCCAGGCTGCTTGCTATGTGAATATTCCACCACTGTTTCATTGTTGCTACCAAGTATTACATATTAGGGACATTTGCTTTAAACTTTGTTTTAATTCATTTATCCAGTCTTTACATGCAGATGGTTTTGCTTTTTAAGCCCAAAGGTGAATCCTAAGAGTGGCTGAACAATTATTTTATTAATGTACAGCTTAATAAGGCATTTTATATTTGTTATAAAGCAATGTTGATGAAAAAAACATAGTAACATAGTAGATGACGGCAGAAAAAGACCTGCACGGTCCATCCAGTCTGCCCAACAAGATAAATTCATATGTGCTACTTTTTGTGTATACCTTACCTTGATTTGTATCTGTCATTTTCAGGGCACAGACCGTATAAGTCTGCCCAGCACTATCCCTGCCTCCCAACCACCGGCTCTGGCACAGACCGTATAAGTCTGCCCAGCACTATCCCCGCCTCCCAACCATCCCCGCCTCCCACCACCGGCTCTGCCACCCAATCTCGGCTAAGCTTCTGGGGATCCATTCCTTCGGAACAGGATTCCTTTATGTTTATCCCATGCATGTTTGAATTCCGTTACCGTTTTCCTCTCCACCACCTCCCATGGGAGAGCATTCCAAGTATCTACCACTCTCTCCGTGAAAAAAATACTTCCTGACATTTTCCTTGAGTCTGCCCCCCTTCAATCTCATATCATGCCCTCTAGTTCTACCGCCTTCCCATCTCTGGAAAAGGTTCGTTTGCAGATTAATACCTTTCAGATATTTGAACGTCTGTATCATATCACCCCTGTTTCTTCTTTCCTCTAGGGTATACATGTTCAGGTCCGCAAGTCTCTTCTCATACGTCTTGTAACGCAAATCCCATACCATTCTCGTAACTTTTCTTTGCACCGCTTCAATTCGTTTTACATCCTTAGCAAGATATGGCCTCCAGAACTGAACACAATACTCCAGGTGGGGCCTCACCAACGATTTATACAGGGGCATTAAAACCTCTTTTCGTCTGCTGGTCACTCCCCACTCTATACAGCCTAGCAACCTTCTACTTACGGCCACCGCCTTGTCACACTGTTTCATCGCCTTCAGATCCTCAGATACTATCACCCCAAGATCCCTCTCCACGTCGGTACCTATCAGACTCTCCCCTAACATATACGTCTCCCATGGATTTCTACTCCCTAAGTGCATCACTTTGCATTTCTTCGCATTAAATTTTAATTGCCAAACCTTAGACCATTCTTCTAGCTTAACTTAAATTTTGCCATTATAGTAGACTTGAGTCCAGGGATGTAGCCAGACTTTGGTGGGAGGGGGGAATCCAGAGTCCGAGTGTGCCACTGCAGTAATTATTTTCCAGTTTACTGTGATGTGAGTTGAGAAGTTAACCAGACTCAAGCAGGGGCGTAGCTACAAGGGGCCACAGGGGCATGGGCCCCATAGATTTGGCCCTGGCCCCCCGCTGCCAATCTCTTCAACCCCCCTCCCGATGCCAACCCTCCCCTGCCGCTGTCGGGTACCTTTGATGGTGGGGGTCCCCAACCTCCGCCAGCCGAAGTCCTCTTCTCCAACGCGGCTGCGTTGCTTATCTGCAATCTTCTGTTTCTGTGAGTCTGACGCCCTGCAAAGATACCTGACGGCGGTGGCGGGTTGGCGGTGGCGGGAAGGGGGGGTCGAAAGGGTTGGTGCCGGGGGGGGTCAAAGATGGTGGCGGCGGCAGCGGTGGGGGGGCCAAAAATGGTGGGGGTGGGGTCGGTGGCACCAGGGGGGCTAAAATGTGCCTCGGGCTCTGGATCCCCGCTCCCATCAAAGTCTGGCTACATCCCTGGACTCAAGTCTACTATAATGGCAAAATTTAAGTTATGGGATAATGCAACTTCATTAAAAAATGTCAGTGTTTCCAAGGTTTCCATAAGTGTGCATGTGGTTTAGGTTGACGAAAGACAGATTGTTTACTTGGGAATCCGTTATCAAGTGCACTTTAAGGCAATATTTAGGAGTATACCAAGCACTACTCACACCTATATGCCTAGTGCCCCCCATGTTAACTCTGCTCCCCCCCCCCCCAAAAAAAAAATGTCAGGTCTGACTACACCCTTGCTCCTAAGCTATTGGTCTTGCATCCCCTGCAGCTTATTGGCTTGCTGAGGAACAGCTAACCAACAGGCTAATACCAGGGAATAGCAGCACTGTAGTACAGGCTTCTTGTCTTTGGTTAGCCATAGAGAGAAGGAGAAGTGCTGAATCTATAGAGCAATAGGGAAAGGTAATGAGGAACTGTTACAGAAAAAGTGGAAGGAAAGAAGGGCTGAGAAAGGGACAGAGGACCAGTGTGAGGTGTGAGAGAGCAGAGGGTGTGGAGGAGTAACCAAAAGAAGGAGTCCTGCTTGGGAAAGGAGGAAAAGAACCAGGGCTTTTTTTTGAGGGGGTACTTGGGGGTACTGAGTTCCGGCACCTTTTCCATTGTCTGCTAAAATTGACCCATGGACCCCATGCTTTAATGAAAGAGCTCAGGCTCTACACATCAATTCTGCCTTGTCATAGATTCTGTGGCCGTTTGTAGGGTGCTTGAATATTGTGGGGTAGGTCCCTCAGTGATCACCCCACCCCTGAAGGGTGGCCTGGCATTTGAGTACCAGCACCTTTTTCGCAAGAAAAAATGCACTGAAAAGAACTGAGGAGAAAATAATACAGAAGAATGGTGCTGAGGGGAGGTGGAAGCCATGGGATGTGAGGGAAAAGAAGCTGAGGGAAGAGATACGGGCTTTGAAAGGGAGAACAGTGAATGCAAACTGGGGGAGGGGTGCCATGAAATGTGATGGATGGAGGAGGCAGAAGGGACGAGACTACAAAGAAAAATCAAGAGCAAGTAGTGAAACAAGATAGCAATAAGCACAAATATTCGAAAATTACTAGCTGTTTCCCACAACTTAGCAAGCCCAAGTATTACTGAGGAGGAGATGTGAAGGGGCATTTTTGATTAAAAAAAAAATATCGGCGTGGCAAAATGGTGCTGTGAATTCCGGTAGAGAGAACGCTGTCGAGCTCCGTGCTGAATATCCACAATACCTCGTTTCCAATATGCCCCACTCTAAGAGGAAAGGGAATGTGAGGACGGTTCCCCAACCTACCTCGACATCTTCCCCTGTTCAACAGAGGCTTGACCGCTTCCTTACCGGTACCTCCCTTTCAGGTCTGAGTATTCCCGCTGCGGAACAAGCCGAAGGAGCGGTATCTCCGCTGGGTTTAGAGGCATCGCTATCGCCTCCCTCAGCCTCCAACAATCCTCCTTGTCCAGCTTCCACTGCCGCGCTGAAAGAAAACGAGCATGCTGCCGGAAGTGCTGCGTCGGCGTTTTCTGTTGGGGGTTCATTGCTGCAGGAACAGTGTCTGGAAGGAGAGGCCCATGGTTTTCCTGAGGCCCCCGAAACATCAAAGGAGGTAGATCTTGGACAAATTTGGAAAATGCTCACCGGTATGAACTCAACTCTTCAAAAATCTTCAGGTGAGATATCTACTTTGCACCAAAAATTTGAGGAATTAGTTAAGAAAGTGGATGTGGTAAAAGAAGATTTGTCTTCCCAAGTTAAACAATTACAACTTGAGGTAAAGCAAATACAAGACTTTAATCATATAACTACTAAAGATAAGTTGGCTCTTCATAAAAAAATTGAACAAATAGAGAACTATAATAGACGTCTGAACCTTCGAATATTAAATTTTCCTAAAGTTCCTGGGATCTCACCGATCGATATGTTTAAAATGTATCTTCTGGAAAACCTGAAAATTCCCCAAGAAGCATTTCCCCCTATATCCAAGATGTACTACTTGCCTAAAAGCCCAGTGACTGCGGGAGGTAATAGAGGAGGTCTGGACCTGAATATTGATGTGAATAATATCTCAGACATCTTAGAACAATCACTAGAAAACTGTTTAGAGAGAGCTACTCTTTTGGTGATATTTGTTTTTGAACAGGACCTCAATACAATTTTAAGATTATACTTCAAACAATCAAAAATTCCTTTTGGAGGAAATAGGATCTGGATATACCCAGATGTCACAAAGTCGACTCAAGAGAGGAGAAAAAAATTTCTTGATTATGAAAAAGGAGGTTCTGGACTTGGGGGGCACTTTCTTCCTAGCCTATCCGTGTAAATGTTTGATAAGATATTTGGATGTAAAGTACATATTTTATTCACCTGAACAGTTAAGGGCATTTTTGGATTTGAAAAAGTTGTAATTTTGTTGGGTTAAAGATTGATAATATTGGGGAGGGTAATCACATGCAAGTCTTTTGTTGAATTGTTTAGACTATACCTAAATGACTCCTTTTAATCCTGCTGCGTCCCCTCAACATTAGTGGTCTAAGGAAGCTGATTTTTTTTTCTTACGTCAAATATTATTTTGTCTTTCTTTATCTTAAGCTGTGTTTTCTTTCACAAGTGTTTAACTTGTAATAAAAATGTTAAATTCAAAAAAAAAAATATCTAAGACCAATTTTGAACATTTTGCTAGAAACGTCCAAAAACTGAGTGGTGAACATAGCCATTTTGGAACCTGAAAATGTCTCCTTTTGGTTCAAAAATCACCTTTTCCCTAGACATTTAGTGCTCAGTGCATTTTTCTTTTGCAACCATTTTGGAAAGTAAAACATGCAAGAGAAAAACACTCAAAAACCAGCCACTGGAATGTCTGGTGGCCATAATTCTTAGTAGACTAGCCACACAGACATCTAAGCAGAGTAGTGGGGCAGCCTAGGGAGCACTGCAATGGACTTCACATAAAAGGTTTCATAAATACATAAGTAATGCCATACTGGGAAAAGACCAAAGGTCCATCGAGCCCAGCATCCTGTCCCTGACAGCGGCCAATCCAGGTCAAGGGAACCTGGCAAGCTACCCAAACGTACAAACATTTTATACATGTTATTCCCGAAATTGTGGATTTTTCCCAAGTCCATTTAGTAGCGGTCTATGGACTTGTCCTTCAGGTACACATCTTATCATAACCCCCTTATATTGTATGTTAAGCCATCAAGGACCAGAAAAATACTGACTGTACCTCACTGTACACCAATACAATAGCTCTCAAGCTTTTAGGTATCACCTATATGTAGGTACAGTATGTATTTAGTGTGTTTTGGTGGGCTCACACATTCTACCACAAGAATACCAGTTAGAGTGGGTTATGGGCCTGGACCCCCTTCTCTACAGTTTACTGCACTGACCACTAGACTACACCTGGGACCTGCTTACTGCTCTAATAGGAATGGTCATCATATGTGAAGCTGTCATAGAACCTGGGATGTATAGTCACTGTCTTAGGCGAATGGAGAGGGTGACCACTGAGGAAGTAAAAAAAAAAAAAAGGGGGGGGGGGGTAAATGCCTTAATCTTTCCAGTGGTCATTTGGGGCATCTTTTGGTCACTTAGTCATGATTGAAACAGGTCTAGACAAAAACATATTAATTTTGGCCCTAGACATTTTTATTTTATTCCATAATTGCAGGAAAACCTCTATCTTTTGGGGCCGTCCATATCCTGCCCAAGTCTCACCCAAAACATGACCCCATCATGCCCCCTTGAGATTTGGATGAACTGTGGAGTAAAACATTAAAATCAGGATGTTGAAAGTCACAACTTGGACGTTTTTCAAAGAATAACATCCTTCTGCCACCGTATGACTTTTTTGGGCTTTTTTTTGTTTTGAAAATGAGCTCCATAATATTGCCAATTGGGCAGGGTCAGTTTTGGGTGGCTGCTGGCATTTGCTCTGGGGTAAATTAGGTATTTTATTAGAAGGATGGAAACAGGGAAGAAGGTTGTTGAAGCATGAACTGAAAAACTCCCTTTTAAAACTTACTTTCTCTTGATAGCTCTGATATTGAGAGGGGCTATAGTCAGGATTTGAACTGAGGGGGAATGGATAACACTGTTCTTGTTCTTCACAAAAAATACAAATAACATTTTTCCATTGTATCCCACCGGAAGTAGAAATGTTGGGCTTAGTAGGGGCAGTGGGCTATGTAAGCTTAAAGAAGTAGCACAAGCAGCAGCAGTAGGGTGATAGGAGACCATGGGAATAGTTTGGGGGGCCAGGGGGGCAATTCCCCCCCAAACAAACTGCAGCAGCATCTATCTTTCTCTCCTTCTGCTGCCACCACACACAAGCTTAAACACTGAATTTATTATAGTTTGACAGTTTCATTTGAGGGGGGAGAGAAATATATATATATATGCTGGCTTCATATTCAGGGCCCTATTACTAAGGTGCGTTACTGTTTTTAGCACACCTACACTTAAGAGCGAATGCTAGCCATGTATGCGCCTATAGGGATATTGTAGGCACGTACATGGTTAACGCATGTACATGGTTAACATGCGTTAAAAATGTTAACAAGCCTACAACGCTGCTTAGTAAACAGGGCCCTCAGTGTTTTAGGCTTGTGTGTGTGTATGTTTTGAATAACTATAATAAATATGTATAATCTGTTTATATGTAAATGATATGCTAATGTGCCACACCCCACTCTTTGTCGTTTCCCCCCCCCCCCCCCCAAATGAAACTGTCAAACTACGCCCATGTAGGAGACCATTGGCAGAGTTTGGGGAAGGGGCGGAGAACAAGGAGCATATTCTCACAAATTCTATATGTTTCCTGTTTTGGCTCCCTGGATTTTCTCCTGCTTAATTGCTGAATCCTTGCTCCCTTCTTTAGGAACATAATGTAAGAACATAATATTTGCCATACTGGGGACAGACTGAAGATCCATCAAGCTGAGTATCCTGTTTCCAAAAGTGGCCAATCCAGGTCACAAATATCTGACAAGATCTCAAAACAGTAAAACAGATTTTATGCTGCTTATCCTAGAAATACACAGTTGATTTTCTCAAGTCCATCTTAATAATGGCTTATGTACTTTTCTTTTAGAAAAGTATACAAACCTTTTTTAAACCCTGCTAACTGCTTTTGGTAAAACACTGCAGCCCCCTCTCAGGTCTCAGCTTGGCTCCCTGAGCTGGGCGCTTGTTTCTTGGCCAATGGAGCAATATCATGCAGGCAGGCCAGAACACATTGCCTTAGTATGAGTGTCTTCTAGTGCATATTATCCCACTCAGCAAGTAATCTCAGAGATTTTAAGCTGTGATCCTTACTGGGCCTTCCAGGGTTCAGGGTAGGCATGTGGCAAAGAATCTCATGTGGACTCTGCAGGGGTGGCCATTGGCCTGGAATCTGTGAGTACCAGGAAAAGTGCTACAGTGAAAATGGAATATGGAACCAGTCCTGGAAAACAGAAATGTGCCTGCAGCCAGGGAGAGTAGAGCAGAAACTGATCCAAGCCTGTGGGTGATAGGGAGTCACAAACTGAAGATAAGTTAATCTACCAAGGAAATGAGAGTGAGAAGTGGAAAGCAGTGACGGGATGGGTGAGTCAAACCTAGATTGAAACGCAACTGGTTAGAGAAAAGTTCATTACAGCTTGATGATGAGTGGAGGGAGATAGAAGGCTGGGCCAAGGAGAAATGAGAAGTAAAGCAGGCTAAAAAGATGTAAGGAGTAGGGAGGCAGAGAGTTATTAAACTCACTGGCTCCAAAATATAATACTATTTACTACTACTATTTAACATTTCTAAGTGCTACCAGGGTTGCGCAGCGCTGTACAATTAACAAAGGACAGTTCCTGCTCAAAGGAGCTTACAATCTAAAGGACAAAAAGTGATGTCAATCAAGATTGAGGCAGTCTAGATTTCCTAGATAGAGGTACAATGGTTAGGTGCCGAAAGCGACATTGTAGAGGTGGGCTTTGAGCAAGGATTTGAAGATGGGTAGGGAGGGGGCTTGGCATATGGGCTCAGGGAGTTTATTCCAAGCATAGGGTGAGGCGAGGCAGAAAGGGCAGAGTCTGGAGTTGGCAGTGGTGGAGAAGGGTACTGAGAGGAGGGATTTGTCCTGTGAGCGGAGGTTACGGGTAGGAGCGTAAGGGGAGATGAGAGTAGAGAGATAGTGAGGGGCTGCAGATTGAGTGCATTTGTAGGTTAGTAGGAGAAGCTTGAACTGTATGCGGTACCTGATCGGAAGCCAGTGAAGTGACTTGAGGAGAGGGGTGATATGAGCATATCGGTCTAGGCGGAAGAGAAGACGCGCAGCAGAGTTCTGAACGGATTGAAGGGGGGATAGATGGTTAAGTGGGAGGCCAGTGAGGAGTAGGTTGCAGTAGTCAAGGCGAGAGGTATGAGAGAGTGGATGAGAGTTCGGGTGGTGTGCTCAGAGAGGAAAGGGCGAATTTTGCTGATGTTATAGAGAAAGAAGCGACAGGTCTTGGCTGTCTGCTGGATATGGGCAGAGAAGGAGAGGGAGGAGTCGAAGATGACTCCGAGGTTGCGGGCAGATGAGATGGGGAGGATGAGGGTGTTATCGACTGAAATAGAGTGGAGGGAGAGGAGAAGTGGGTTTGGGTGGAAAGACAATGAGCTCGGTCTTGGCCATGTTCAGTTTCAGGTGGCGGTTGGACATCCAGGCAGCAATGTCGGATAAGCAGGCCGATACTTTGGTCTGGGTTTCTGCAGCGATGTCTGTTGTCAGCATAAAGATGATATTGGAAACCATGAGATGAGATCAGCGAGCCCAGGGAAGAGGTGTAGATTGAAAAAAGAAGGGGGGGCAAGGACAGATCCCTGAGGAACTCCAACAGAGAGCGGGATGGGGGTGGAGGAAGATCCATGAGAATGTACTCTGAAGGTACGGTGGGAGAGATAAGAGGAGAACCAGGAGAGGACAGAGCCCTGGAACCCAAATGAGGATAGTGTAGCATGAAGTAAATTATGATTGACAGTGTCAAAAGCGGCAGATAGGTCGAGGAGGATGAGGATGGAGTAGTGACCTTTGGATTTGGCAAGGAACAGGTCATTACAGACATTAGTGAGTGCCGTCTCTGTCGAGTGTAGAGGACGAAAACCGGATTGAAGCGAATCGAGGATGGCATGAGAGGAGAGAAAATCAAGGCAGCGGCTGTGAACGGCGCATTCAAGTATCTTGGAGAGGAAGGGTAGGAGGGATATGGGGCAGTAGTTGGAAGGACAGGTAGGGTCTAGTGATGGTTTTTTGAGGAGTGGTGTGACTACAGCATGCTTGAAGGAGTCAGGGACAGTTGCAGTGGAGAGAGAGAGGTTGAGGATATGACAGATGGGGGGGGGGGGGTGACAGTAGGAGAGATGGTGTTTAGTAAGTTAGTGGGGATGGGATCAGAGGAACAGGTGGTGCATTTCGAGGAGGAAAGAAGGTGGACGGTTTCCTCCTCAGTGATATCAGGAAAAGAGGAGAAGGAGGCCTGGGTTGGTTGGTTGAGGAAGTGGGTTAAAGGGTGAAGAGGAAGAGGTGGCTTGGTAGTGAATTCGAGGTTGATCTTCTGCACCTTGTCGCGGAAGTAGTCAGCCAGTGATTGAAGAGAAAGTGTGTGTGTGTGTGTGGGGGGGGGGGGGGGGGGGGGGGGAGCGGAGGGCACTTTGAGGAGGGAGTTAAGGGTGGCGAAGAGACGATGAGGGTTGGAGCCGAGAGAATTAATCAATTGAGTGTAATAGTCCTGCTTGGTGAGGAATAGGGAGAACTGGAAGGAGGATAGCATAAATTTGTAATGAATGAAGTCGCTATGGGTGCGAGATTTCCTCCAGAGGCGTTCAGCAGATCGGGCGCAGGAGTGAAGGTATCGGATGCAAGGGGTCAGCCAGGGCTGGGGATTAGTACGCCTTGTGGGACGGGAGATGGATGGTACAAGGGTGTCCACAGCAGAGGAGAGAGTGGCATTGTAAGTAGAGACAGCATTGTCGACAGACTTGGAGGACATGATGGATGGGAGGAGATCAGAGATACTAGAGGATAAGGTGGGAGGGTCAACAGCCTGGAGATTCCTGAAAGTAGTGGTTAGTGTTGGGCGGGACTGAGGGGGAGGGTGATGAAGTGTGAAGGTGATCAGGTGATGATCTGAGAGAGGAAGAGCAGAGGCGCAGAAATTGGAGGGTGAGGAGGTAGAGGAGAGGACGAGGTCAAGACAATGGCCAGTTTGGTGAGTAGGGGTGGTGGAGCTCAGCTGGAGGTTGAAGGAGGATGTCAGAGTGAGGAACTGAGAAGGATAAGAGTCGGATGGGTCGTCAGCTTGTATGTTAAAGTCTCCAAGAATGAGGGACGGAGATGAGGGTTCAAGAAAAACAGAGAGCCAGGCATCGAAGTCAGTAAGGAAGGAAGAGGGGGACTTATCAGGGGGGCGGTAAATGACTGGAACTCTGAGTGGCAGCGGGTAGAATAGAGGGAGGAGGGAGCAGAGGAAGGAAACCGGCAGATGCAAGGCACCAGTGGCTTATAAAACCAGTTGGCCCTGAAACATGCCTCAAAACAGAATAATCCATTTGTATATCTACAATGTAAACTTTTATAAAACAGATGAAGTGAAGATGTGATTCCATATGCCCCAATGAAAGGAAAGTTTAATTTAGTTTTACTTCCATTTAAATTCAGTATATTTCATCTTTATAACACCAGCTCTGGAACTCTTTGCCGGAGGATGTGGTAACAGCAGTTAGCATATCTAGGTTTAAAAAATGTTTTGGACAAGTTCCTGCTGGAAAAGTCCATAGTCTGCTATTGAGACAGACATGGGAAGCAACTGCTTGCCCTGGGATTTGTAGCATGGAATGTTGCCATGATTTGGGTTTCTGCCAGGTACTTGTGACCTGTCTTGGACACTGTTGGAAACAGGATACTGGGCTAGATGGAGCATTGGTCTGACCCAGTATGGCTACTCTTATGTTCTAAGTCAGCTGTTCAGGAAGAAAAATACAGAGGTACACAGCTATTTGATAGTGGGGACATAAAATGAAAGATCAATGCCAGACAGATGTAGAGAAAGAAAGGAAGAAGACAAAAGGAGAGAGAAATGGAAAGGCCAACCTGGAAAAGAATTTGGAAGACTGACTCATGGAACATGGAAAAAAAAAGACTGGGATCAGCCCAATTAGAAAATTAAATTCCCAGACAACAAAGGTAGAAAAGAAAAAATATATTTTTATGTAATACTTTGTAAGGACTGAGATGTACCCGCTTTGTAAAATGTACATTTTTTTCTTTTTTCTATTTTTATTTTGCAAAGTACAGGAGAAAATTCATTCTGTTTCTCTTTTACCAGTATTGCACTGAATCTGGCTTTCTTGAGCAGAGTGGAGGAGGTCTCCATTTCAACTTTTGTATGGTTTTTTTATGGCTCCCTATTCTCAATTAGATGAGATGAGGGTCTGTCCATGTTCTGCATGTGTGACTGAGATGAAGGATTCTGCTAGCATGTAGTGTCTATGTAGGAATGTGTATATTGGTGCTCTAGAGTCCAGTGTAATATATATAGCACTGTCTTTACACTGGTGGGTTAGAGCGTTATGGTGTGGTAAGTTTGGTGTTCTAGGGCAGTGTTTCGTACGTTGGACCTGGAGTACCCCATTGCCAGTCAGGTTTTCAAGTTATCCACAATAAATATGCATGAAATTGATTTGCATATACAGCCTCCATTACATGCAGATTCATTGTGGATAGCCTGAAAACATGAATGGCAAGGGAGTAATCCAGGACCACCTAGGGAAACACTGTTCTAGAGTCCAGTGTAATATTTGTAGCACCGTGTTTTCATAGGTGGTTTAGGGCTATTATGGTGTTGTAAGTTTTCAGTATAGGTTTTGGGTGTCATTTTGCAGAGTTTTGTGTTATTTCACAAAGTGTCTGGCCCTATTTGAAAGTAGGCTGTGGGGCAAGGGGTGCCTTTGGTGGCCCTTGTCACAGAAAACAAAAATGCTCAAGGCCAGTGGTCTCCACATCCTGTAGAGCCCATCCGATTTAAACAAAGTGTCCAGCACTAGAAAGAGTGTATGTGCTGCTCCTGAGGTGATGGTCACAATTTTAATATTTTTACTTGTAGTTAAGAAGACAGGTTGCCTGCTCTGGCCAGTCCAAGGATCTCTTCTGCGTCCTATCTCCTGATGTAATTTCCTGTTTCCTTGTAGGCAGGATGCAACAGAGACAGCCTATATTAATCATTACCTGCCACAGCCACTACACCTGAGAACAACACAGGCACTGCTGTGTAGTTGACACCAACCAGCGCCTATTTTATATGCTCCCCCTGATGTCAAAACCTGGCTACGCCTTTGATACAGAGCTGGACTAGAACCCAAGATTTCTTGCTCTCTGAGCCATATTTGAACAAAGAAGCCCTGGCATTAGGGTTTCACTTACTAATTATGATTTCAGTTGAAATAAAATGAGAGAAAAGAACTAACCCAAATCTTTAATCCATTTTCATGAGCCACATACATAAATTTTAACTGTCATAAATGGTCAAATTAACAAACATGTCTGTCTGCCCATCAGTATACATGCAAATATTTGCATTCATAGTTATAGACCACAGGTAAAGTACTATAGATTGGAGATCATGAGCTGATTGCAGTGAGCTGTGAAAGGGATGGAGAGAGCCGGTAACATCTTCTCCTACCTCATCTGTGGGATAATCTTCATAGTTTGTATTCTAAAATGGTGACAACCATTAGTCAACTGCTACCATTTTGGATTATAACACCAGCAGGGCAGGAGTGACTGGGGATTGCTTCTGCCCTGTGAAGAAGACCCACAGATAAGTATGGCAGCTTGAGAGGTGAGTTTAGAGTTCTGAGGCTATTTATTTTGGCAAATTATGTTGACAGTGCCAGGACATGGCTGTGTTTCTGCAAGGGAAAAGAAGACAAAAGAAAACACACAGAGGAGGAGTGCAAGGAATTAAAAAGGAAGAAAGAAGGAAGGTAAGGAGATGGGAGGAATAGGGTAAGAGGAGATGGAGAGAAGACCTGGAATAGAGTATGCAAAAAAGAAAAGAGAGTGCCCCTATATCCACTCATATATGCACATATATCCCACACAACACCTATGTACCTATATACCTCATACCTGCATGGACACACATACATTGTACATACCTCTTCACAAATTTGTCTAGCAAAAAAGGTGCCAGCCCAGTACTCAAATGCCAATTAATCACACAGCACTGGGGCATTTAAAAAGAGGTACAAGTTTATAGAATTGCCCCTAAGAGTCTTATTCTAAATTATATCTGGTTAATATTCAGCCTGCGGTGGTCAGCGTGTTTTTAAATGCTGACCACTGGATTTTCAATATTGGGCCATGTCATGCCAGCACTGAATATCCAGGGCTAATTCAGCATGCACTGGCCACCCGTGTCAATCGATATTCAGCCGGGGTCTGCATAACACCCTTATAAAAACTAAGGATGAATATCGACCAGGACTTGCATAAGCTGAAACAGGTTCCCTCCCCCCCCCCCCAATGATCCATAGCCTTCTCCCTCCCACTCCTGCCCTGGAAAGCTCTTGCCCATCACAGCTCCTTTCTCAAAATGATTGCCACAACCTCTAGTAGCAGCCTCAGTACTAGTACCGCTAGAAAGGAGCCTTCATAGGCAGGAATGAGTGGGCAATGATCTTTCTTGTCACTATTTTCTTATCTCTCATGTTTGGATTCTTTCACAAATATGAAAAGAAATATGTTATCATGTGGGTGATGCAGATAATATGTCAAGTTATGAGTTAAAAAGAATACCATTTTATGGGTTTGCAATCAGTTTTGGTTTGTTTCAATTCATTATTAGCAACAATTAAAGATGTGTGTAGATATACATTTTATATGTATAATAGAATGTATTCATGCTAGTAGTAGATCACTGTATTGTAGAATAGTAGAAAGAATGCTGTGTGTTAATGTGTTAACACTGTCAATCAGTGGCCACCTCAGAATACACAATCCAGGATATTCTATCTTTAAGGTCAAAGGAACCCTTATACATAATCATATTTGGAGGGGTAGCTTTTTCCATCATCACTGCGTCGAGATTCATTGTAAGTTTTGCTCTTCACCTCGGAGTCATAGCCAGTGGCAGACTTGTATCCTGCAGTCTTGTAACCAGCATTCTTTGCAGAGGTATGATAGGACACTGCTTTGTAACTAAAAGTAAAATTAAAAAAAAAAAACTTATAATAGCAAATTGCTTAGAAGACATATTGACTAGTGATATCGTGTTTCAACTGATGCAAGGTATTCTGATTTCTGTAGTGTAGCTTTGCAGCCTATAGGATCTGAGTTCTAATGCAATGTACCAGGCTGAAACATATAAAATGAAGCACTAAACAGTTAATTAGGTAAAAATCACTCCAGAAATTGGTAGTGACATGAAATAGAGTGCTTAAGAATAAAAACCTTTCAGAAATGAAGCAGGCTTCTAGCTTGAGTTCAGCTTCTCATTGTATGATTTTAAAGACATACCCTAACCTATCCTCCCCCATTCTATAACTGGTTACCCAAAGTTAGGTGCCAATTGTGTGCATAAGTAATTGAATACTAGCACTTAGGTACGTGATTATTACATGTGTGTAAATGCTAGCCACGCGCTTAGCTGTACCTTATAACAGGTGTGCAACCCGGCTAGCAGGTAAATGCAAGGGAGGTGTACATATGGATGGTTCCCACAATTATGTATGTAACTTACAGAAAACTGTAAACTACATGTTAAAGTGCTACATTTAGGTATGTTCATTTACACCTGCTATTGACATGGCAGAAGTGGGAGAACCTAATTGTTGGTGCACTTAGAATGCAGAATCTTGGTGCTTAAAATTTGGTGCCTTTATAGAATTGCCCTCTTTGTGCTCAAATTCATAGCATCCTCTAATTTTAACTTTCTTAATCTTTGCTGAGCCTCTGAAAGTAAAGGCTTGTTGTCTATGCACAGGGAAGGAGAAAGCCCTTAGAGAATTAAAAAACAAACAAACCCCAAAACAGGATGGTGGGCATATATTTTTTATATTTTGTAAAGCACTGGGTAGATCATTGGAATTGTGGTATAACTTCTAAAACTGATAAATGAACCAAATGATCATAGCTCTGCTCTTTGCAGGTCTGTAAAAGGTCAGGGTGAGTTTTAGCATGGAGTAGAACTTAGGTTTATAAGTGTTTGTTTTAATGGGGTTTGGTTCTTGACAAATTAATTTGCTGATACACAGCTATTTGGTACACTTCTGTTTCCTTTTCCCTACTTGGCATATTTTGACACAGTAAGTAGACAATACTAATTCAGTATTATAACAAAACCAGATATCAATAAAGATGGAAATTAAAAAATATTTTAAGAAAATGCCTCATTTCTTGGCTAAAGGGTTAAATATTCAGCAGCAGTGATAAGCACTTTGCTGACTGCCGCTGGCATAATCCCAGATATTCAATGCCAGGCCATGTCCAGGCTTCGGCACTGAATATCTGGTTTTTGAGGAGCCAGCTAATGCATAGCCTGTTAAGTCGATATTCAGCACTTAAGCAGCTATGGTTACCACATAAAGTACTGATATTTATGCAGTTAACAGGCCACGTGGTCCTTTTACTAAGGAATGCTAAGAGATTTAGCATGCACTCATGATTACTGCATGCTAAATGATAAGATGCCCATAGGAATATAATGGTTGTCTTATCATTTAGTGCACTCTAATCATTAGCACACTTTAGTAAAAGGACCCCCAAATGCTGACTCTGCCCTTAGAATACCCCCCAGAATAGCCAGTTTTCACTTAGGCACTAACTGCTAATTTTCAGCAGCAATAACATGTTAAGTGCCATTGAAAATTAGCGGATAGCGCTGAACAAATGATTTAACCGATCAGTGGCCATTTCTGGCTGGTTAAATCACTTTGCATATCGACCTGATAGTTTCTTTCCATCACGAGAATCAACTACTTTTTCACCTCCTGCCTTTTAATTGCACTGTAAATTAAGAAGAAGCAAGTTAAGATCTGAGCTGTTTATGGAATTGAGGTGCAGCAGTAAAGTCTGGAAACACAGGGGCTGATATTCAGACCGCGGGAGTTAGCTGTCACCGCTAAACCCAGATATTCAATGCCATGCCATTTCCAGTGACCAGCATTGAATATTCAGTTTATTTTCGGCTATTCAAACTTAGCTGGTTATGTTCTAACCGCCCAAAGATATCCCACATATTCACACGGCCAAATATAGATGCTAAAGTGTGGCTGAAAATCAGCAGATAGCTGGTCATGTTAGCTGATATAACTGGCTATCTGCTAGCAACTAACTGGTGATATTCAGCAGGAGATAACCGGCTAACCCCCACTGAATATTGCCGGATAGCTGGTTATGGGGCATTTAACTGGCCAGGTGCCAATCCTAGCTGGTTAAATACCCCCACCCCCACATTATTTTCTTGAGGAAACAGGTGGTTAATCAGATTGGTGTCATGATCCTTTGAATGAATCAGTGTGCTGATGTTGTGGTAGCAGTCTGTGGGATGATTCTTAAGTGATCCAATCTGACAAATTGGTCATTAGACTGATGCTGTAATATACACACCATTAATATGTGAGTGTATTAATGTTTTCGTGCAGTCTGCTGGATGGTTCGTTACATGTATTTATGTATGTATGTATTTCTTTATTAGAATGTATTTTTCACCTTTTAAAAAAATTCACACAAGGCAGCATACAGCATAGGCACAGACAATAAACAATTACAACAGTACTCATTATAGCATAGTATGCTATTTTTACTGCAATGTCAAGACAATATGCATTAAAATATGTTAATGGCAAAGGAGACAAGCAGAGGTAGAACATATAGACAGATGAGATTTTGCTTACTGCCACCAGTACCTAAGAAGGAAAAATTCAGGTGCAGACAGAAAAAGTGCATGCAATGAATCTTGGCCAGGATTAGCATAGTAAGTAAGTTCTAGTGCAGTATGTGCAGCTGATATTAGTCCTTGTGTATACTCTTTCATTAAAGGCTTAAAAGAAGAGTCAGGCTTTTTTACCTGCTTCTTGAAACTGAGATAATCTTGTGTTAGGCAATCCTGGGAGCATTCTGGGATTTGTAGTCCTGTTTATCTATAGAAAATGCATGACTGATTTTTGAACTAATGCATGATGAAAAGTTAAAAGAGGACGTTGGCATAGAATTATCTGTTTGCCTGAGACAACTGATCATTGTAGTTGAGGGGGCAACTCCTGTTAGACATTAAAAGTTGTCACTCACGTATTCTCCTCTGGCATCAGTCCTCTACAAGCAATGCACATCATAACCCCACCTATTAGGGTTAGGCCTCCTGCCACCCAGCCAACAAACAAAGCAGAGCCAAAGGTATACCTGAAACAGAAAAAAGTACAGGTCAACTAATCTGTTAAAGCAAAATCTTAAGAACTATCAGGATTAAACAAGACATATTCCTAGTCATTTTGGAGGTCAGTTGTTACACAATTAAATAGCAATCACCAGTGTCAGAAATAGTATTTAATGGTGGCAATTTGAGAGAACTGAAATAAATCTCAGTGAATCTGGAAGGTATAATAGAGCAAACTGGTAAACTAAAGAGTAGAAAATCACCTGGACCAAAATTGTCTGAGTACTGAAAGAATCAAAAATGAAATCCAGACCTACTATTGGTAATTTGCAATCTATCACTAAAATTGAATACGGTATGAGACTGAAGAGTCACTAATGCAATGACATTTTTTTAAAAAGGGTGGCAGGAGTGATCCAGGAAACTACAGACTGGTAAACTTGATGTCTGTGCTGGGAAAATGGTAGAAACTATTATCAAGAATAAAATTATTGAACAGAGAGATAGTCATGGTTTAATGGGATGGATTTAGCCAAGGGAAGTATTGTCACCATTCTGCTACTTTTGTTGAAGGTATGAATAAATAGATGAATAAAGGTGAACTGGTTGATATTGTGTATCTTGATATTCAGAAGGTATTTGTTAAAGTTCCCAAGGAAATTAAAAAAATAAAGAAAGGTCTTATTGTGAATTGGGAACTGGCTACAAAAATAGGCAGGCAGACAGGCAGATTCAGCCTCTCTCCATTCATCTCCTGGTGTCGCTGTGTCCAGCAGCGCCGCTTGTGAAACCTGTGCTTCTTTCTGCTGTAGCTGAGTCCTCCTAACTTTCTCTTGTGGCTGTGCAGTTTCTACAGCAACATTGTTTGAGCTGCTTGGGACTCCCGTAGGGAGTGCATCCACAGTTAAAACAATGATGCTTTAGGAACTGCACAGTCACAAAAGGAAGATATATGGAGTCAGCAACAGCAGAAAGAAAGACAGCATCCCCAATATTTTTTTCAGCCTTGCCCAGACATCAGAGCTGAAAGCTTCAGAATTAGAGAGTTGCACGGGGACAGAAATCCAACTCGCCCCCACTGGAATCCAACCCGTCCCCATCCATCCCCGTAGGGAATCTAACCCGTCCCCATCCATCCCCGTGGGGAATCTAACTCATCCCCGCAACAATTTAACCTGTTCCTACCCAGTCCCGCAAGAATTTAATGGTACATTTAAAAAAATTCCTGTTGGCTCTTTCAGTCTGTAGGGGTATTTACCAGAGATCTCACCTTTGCTGGTCTTGGCCTATACAAGCCTGAACCATTCTTATAACAATATGGATTCTACAGCCTGTGACCTGAATACATCTGTAACTATCAGAAACCAGTTTGGTTACAGAAAGGAATTACTGCTGAGCTTTGCAAGATTACTTCATCCAAGGACATATTCTTTGTTGCAAACTAGCCCCGTTATCTCCTGGGAACATTGGAGGAGAGACAGACACGGCTCCAGGAGTATGGCAATCAGACATCGAGTTTGCATACCATTGAACAAAGGCTCGCTTCTTGACCATGAAGCTGTCTAGACATTATGCCATCGTATGTGATTGGTCCACAGGTATCCTCTGACCCTGGGATACCAAAAGGTTTGGACTGAAGAGAGTGGAGGAAAGAACACCAGAGGAAGACAGAAACACCGGAGGATTTGCAGGTGAACAAAACGCTCGGAAAAGCCAGAGACTGATTTTCCTAACACCAGTGAACTGCTTGCCTTGTAACCAACTGACAAGGCCTGCTCAGCTACAACATCAGGCCTTATCTAAGACTGTACCATTTGCATCCAGAATTCAACTCTCGGACCTTATTTCTGGACTGAGACTTGCTGAGACTTCAGCGAGTTAGAGGAAAAATCCACTTCTCTACCATTGGGAGTCTGTGACAGACAGCAAGGTGAGATAACAGGATATATTACCAATGGTCACGGGAAATGCTTTTTTTGTAGAAAAAAAGGTGCCGGTACTCATTGTGTGCGGAGTCACCATATATGTCTCCACCCCTATTATAGCCACACCCAAATTTCCCACACCCTTTATACCAGCCATAGCGCATATAAACAGACATCACTGAAAATATTATACTAGTATAGGAGAAAAAAATAACGTGATTTTTTTTCATTATAAATAATTTCTGTTACAGCTCCAGTATACCCAGTGCAAAATAAGTCAGCAGATGTAAATTCTCAAATTGGACATATTCCAGACACTAAAATGAAAATAAAATGATTTTTCCTACCTTTGTTGTCTGGTGACTTTGTTTTTCTGATCATGCTGGCTCAGTATCTGATTCTGTTGCTATCTGTCCTCTTAACTCAGTTTCCAGGGCTTCCTTTCCATTTATTTCTTTACTTTCCTCCTTTCTTCTTCATTTCTTGCCCTACATCTGTAAGTAAAAGCTGTGTCCTCCGCAGACTTGACTGTCCAGTGGATCCAGCTTCTGCCTATTTTCTACATCCATGTGCAGTTTTTCTCCTCTCTTCCTTTTCCCTCATCTCCTTCCTCACTCTTTCCTCGCCTCCATCCATGTCCAGCATTTCTTCTCTCTCCCCCTTCCCTCTCCACTATCCACCCATGTTTAGCAGCCCTCCTCTCCCCTGCCCTCCATCCACCCATGTCCAGCAACCCCCCTGTCCCCCCTGCCATCCAACCATGTCCAGCGACCCTCCTGTCCCCCCTGCCATCCACCCATGACCAACAACCCCCCTGTCCCTGCACCATCCACCCATGTCCAGCGATTCTCTCTTCCCCCTGCCCTCCACCCATGTCCAGCAACCCCCCCCGTCCCCCCTGCCATCCACCCATGTTCAGCAACCCTCCTGTCCCCCCTGCCATCCACCCATGTCCAGCAACCTCCCCGTCCCCCCTGCCATCCACCCATGTCCAGCAACCTCCCCGTCCCCCCTGCCATCCACCCATGTCCAGCGACCCTCCTGTCCCCCCTGCCATCCACCCATGTCAAGCAACCCCCCGTCCCCCCTGCCATCCACCCATGTCCAGTGACCCTCCTGTCCCCCTGCCATCCACCCATGTCCAGCGATTCTCTCTTCCCCCTGCCATCCACCCATGTCCAGCGACCCTCCTGTCCCCCCTGCCCTCCACCCATGTCCAGCAACCCCCCATCCCCTCTGCCATCCACCCATGTCCAGCAACCCCCTCTGTCCCCCCTGCCATCCACCCATGTCCAGCAACCCTCCTGCCCTCCCCTGCCATCCACCCATGTCCAGCAACCCCCCCTGTCTCCCCTGCCCTCCACCCATATCCTGCGACTATCCTTGTTTCCCTGCTCCCCCTCCCTCCAGCCACCCATACCCATCTGAGCCCCCCTCCCCGACCTAGTCCCCACCTGCCTACCAGCTCCGTGCTGACGACCCTCTTCTGCCACCCGGCACCGTGATGACCCAGCCTTTAAAAAAATCAACGAAGCGGTGGAGCGGTGCCTCGCATCTGCCTGTAAAAGAAGAAAAATCGCCCCGTCGGCCGGCCTTCCCTCACTGTGTTCCACCCTTGCGGAAATAGGAAGTTACATCAGAGGGCGGAACACAGTGAGGGAAGGCTGGCCGACGAGGCGATTTTTCTTCTTTTACAGGCAGACGCGAGGCACCGCTCCGCCACTTCGTTGATTTTTTTTAAAGGCTGGGTCGTCACGGTGCCGGGTGGCAGGAGAAGAGGGTCGTCGGCATGGAGCTGGTAGGCAGGTGGGGACTGGGTCGGGGAGGGGACCTACAAAAAAGGTGCCGGTACGCCATACTGGCGTGTACTGGCACAAAAAAAGCACTGGTCACGGGGATAATTAGTCCTTAGTTTGTCTGAGACAGATAGGTTTACGTCAGGACTTCTGGTCTGTGTATTCAGCTGATCACTGTATTTTGCATAAGACGTATAATAAGTTCTTATAAGAGTTATTAGGATTTCAGGATTGTTCTGGGTTGTGCAATCACTCCTTTAGTTAGTCTGTTAGGGTAATATATATATATATATATATATATATATATATATTTTTTTTTTTTTTTTCTTTACATAATAAATAATATATTCCATCTGTGGCATGGTTTCTTTCACAGCAGCTAGTTTGTCATTCGGGCTATAGAGGTACACCTCCCTAGACACAAATCCATAGTATTGCTATCTGGTAATGTTCTCTGATATATAAGTACCTCTAGCATGCCTATAAGTCTCTCTCTGGGTTTGAGCCGCAGCACTACAGGCAAGGAAGGAACGGAAGTTGGAACACCTGGTGCGCACATGTAAGACTTCTCTGATTCACTGGCACTGTGTGTTAAGAGATCGCCACATGCACAAGCCAGTAGGTCAGGTGACATCTGATGCTCATGCCTATGTCAGAGCTGAGGTCTGTGCATCAGCCTGGGAGCATAGTAAATGACAACAGATAAAAATCAATTCATGATTAAATCAACAATGAATGTGATATTATATACTTGATTATGGTCTTTCTGTGGCATTTCAGGGACATAGACCATAGAAGTCCACCTTGCCCTATCCTTATGTTCCAACTGCTGGAGTTGCCCTTGAAGCCCACTCCAGTCTATTCATCTTCTCATTTGTGGGACACAGACCGTAAAAGTCTGTCCAGCATTGTCTTCATGTTCCAGCCACTAAAGTAGCTGTCTAAGCCCTTGCCAGCCCATGCTAAACCAGATTGCCATATATGAGATATTTATTTATTTATTGCATTTGTATCCCACATTTTCCCACCTATTTGCAGGCTCAATGTGGCTTACATTGTTCCGTCATGGCAATCGCCATTTCCAGTATGAGGAAATACAAGTTGGTAATGCATACGTTCATAAGAGAAAGCAGATTATGGAGAGTTCATGATCAAGATCAGAGATAAAGTGTTGTAGTATTAACGTTCATTCGTAATCATTGTTAAGGCAAGCAGGTATATGAAGTTTGGTTATGTCCAGTTCTGGTATAAATTTCGTTGATTGGGATTTAGGATGGGTCACTGTGGTATGCCTTATTGAACAAGTTAGTTTTTAGTAGTTTTTGGAAGTTGGTTAGGTTATGCATTGTTTTTGTGGCAAGTAGTAGCGCATTCCATAGTTGTGTACATATGTAGGTGAAGCTGGACGCAAATGTTGATTTATATTTTAGTCCTTTGCAGCTGGGGTAATGGAGATTCATGAATGTGCGTGATGAGTTTTTTGTATTCCTGGGTGGTAAGTCTATGAGGTCTGACATGTAGGCTGGGGCCTCGCTGTGAATAATCTTGTGAGCTTGAATGCAATACGTTCCCTGAGTGGGAGCCAGTGTAATTTCTCTCTTAGGGGTCTGGCGCTTTCGAATTTTGTTTTTCCGAATATTAGTCTGGCTGCTGTGTTTTGTGCAGTCTGGAGTTTTTTGATGATATGCTCTTTGCATCCGGCATAAATTGCGTTGCAGTAGTCTAGGTGGCTTAACACCATTGATTGTACCAAGCTGTGGAATACTTCCCTTGGGAAGAAAGGTTTTATTCTTTTGAGTTTCCACATTGTGTGGAACATTTTCTTTGTTGTATTTTTCGCGTGGTTTTCTAGTGTGAGATTTCGGTCAATTGTTACTCCGAGAATTTTCAGGTTGTCTGAGACAGGAAGGGAGAAGTCTGGGGTGTTTATAGTGGTAGGTTTATATGTGTTGTATTGTGATGAGAGGATGAGACATTGTGTTTTTTCTGCGTTGAGTTTTAATTTAAATGCGTCTGCCCATGAATTCATGATTTGGAATCTGTGGTTGATTTCCTCTTATTTCTGTTAGATCATATTTGAATGGGATGTAGATCGTAACATCATCTGCGTAGATGTAAGGATTTAGGCCTTGGTTGGATAGTGATTTGGCTAGAGGTGTCATCATTAGGTTGAACGAGGTTGGTGAGAGTGGTGATCCTTGGGGCACTCCGCATTCTGGCTTCCATGGTGAGGATATGGTCGACTTGGCTATTACTTGGTACGTTCTTGTGGTCAGGAAGCCTTTGAACCAATTAAGTATGTTTCCCCCAATCCCGAAGTATTCTAGGTTATTTAATAGTATTTTATGGTTTACCATATCGAACGCGCTCAACATGTCGAATTGTAGGAGAAGTACGTTGTTGCCAGTTGCTATTGCTTGTTTGAATTTGGTTGGGAGGGTGATTAGTACTGTTTCGGTACCGTGGTTGGACCGGAATCCTGATTGTGATTCGTGTAGTATAGAGAATTTGTTTAAGTAGTCGGTGAGTTGCTTGTTACCATGTTTTCTGTTAGTTTGGTTGCTAGGGGAATCGATGCTACCGGGCGGTAGTTGGTTATGTCGTCTGTTTTTTCTTTGAATCCTTGGGTATTGGTGTGAGCAGTATATTTCCTTTATCATTAGGGAAGAGTCCATGTTGTAGCATGTAGTTTAGGTGCAATGTGAGGTCTGTTATGAAGCATTGGGGGGCAGATTTTATTAGGGTGTTAGGGCATATGCCCAGTTTACAGTGGGATTTGGTGAACCTGTTGATCACTTGGGTGTGGTTTCATCGGTGAGTAGCTCGAAGTTTGTCCAGGTTCGGTCTGCTGGATATTCGACGGAGGTTGGGTCCAGGCAATCAATGAAATTTTTGTGATTAGTGGTATTGGTTGGTAGTGTGGCTAGGAGCTTTATAATTTTTTCATTGAAGTCTTTAGCAAGGTTTTCTGCTGATGGGGTGTCTGTGTTGGTTGTGGTGACTGGTGTGGTGTCAAGTAGTTTATTCACTAGTTGAAAAAGTTTGTGCGTGTCTTTGTAGTCTGGCCCTATTTTGGTTTTGTAGTATGACCTTTTGGTTTGTCTTATTGTGTATTTGTATTTTCTCTGTGTTTGTTTCCATGCGTTGAGTGTGTGTTCATCTTTCACTTTCCTCCATGCTCTCTCGAATCTTCTGGTTTATGTTTTGAGCTCTTTTAGTTCGTCATTGAACCATGGGTCGAGTTTTGTCTTTTTGTAGTTCTTGTTCTTAAGGGCGCTATTTCGTCTAGTACGCTTCTGCATTTTTCTTCCCAGTCAGGGAGGTAGTGTGTGGAGTTCATTCGTGTTGTCCATTCATTCTCGTATATCTTTTGCCAGAATACTGCTGGGTCTATTTGGCCTCTTGTGCTATATGTTGTGGGTTTTTGTGTGCGGTATGATCCCTTTTTACGCCAAGTTAGCAATAGGTTTAGTTTGTAGTGGTCGGCCTAAGGTGTTGCTGACCATTTGGTGTCTGTTACTAGTATGTTGTGGTCTGCGGACAGTTTGTGTGAGAAGAGGTCTAGTGTATGTCCTTTGATGTGAGTAGCATGCATGTGTGGCCATATGAGATCCCAAGAGTGGAAGAATTCTTTACATTCTCGTGCGTTGGTAGAATTTGGGTCTTCTAGGTGCAGGTTTATGTCCCCTAGTATTAGTATGTTTGTACTGGTTATGCAGGAGTTTGAGATGAAGTCCAAAAAGTGAGATTGGCATTCGTTCCAGTTACCGGGTGGTCGATAGAACAGGATGCAGTCCAAGTGATCAAGTAGGGATTTATTGGAGATTTTGACTGAGGCTATTTCAAGTTGGGTTGTTATAGATTCGGCTGTGATTTCTGTGGTGAAGTGGAAGCGATCGATTAATGCTAAACCTCCGCCTCTCTTTCCCTGCCTGGTCTGGTGAGTGATTTTGTATCCTGGAGGGCATAGATCTAGGATTATGGGATATTTTTGATTGTGGATCCAGGTTTTGTTGATGAAAGTTAGATCGAGGTTTTCTGACATGATCCAGTCTGTAATTGTTGTTGTCTTATTAACTGCGGATCTGGCGTTGATGTAGCCCACTTGAATGTTTTGGTGTGGGGTTATTACATTCGGTAATGTGTGAATTTCAGTTACTTCTCGTTCCTTAGTTAATATGTGTTTGCTGTGGTTTTTCATTCTGTGTTGATGATGCTGTCTATATGTGGGTGTTTTTCCTTTGGTTTGGTGGTTGTTTGTTTGGTGAGGTGTGGATTGCCTGATCATCTTTTTGTGGTATTGTAGGATGGGTGTGGTGGTGTCTGCGACTGGGGTGGGTAGTGTTGGGTGGTTCAGTGGTATGGAGTATGTTACTTGGATGGTTGTGGTGTTGTTATTTGTGATTGGGGTGGACAGTGTTAGGTGAGTGAGTGATAGGGAGTATGTTGCTAGGAGTAGTATTTGGGTTGTGTTCATTTCGCTATAATTTGTAGGTAGGAGATGGTTGGTGGTGATGTCCTAGGGTGTGGTGTCTTTTATGTAGATGTAGTGCCAGTTAGATGTGTTAGGTATTGTCCCAGGGTCCAGTGATTCCGTGGTTCTGGGAATTGTGGTATTGGTTGTATGTATAGTGTAGTGTGGTGGTAGTATGTCAGTCTCTCTAAGGTAGGTAGGCTTTGTTGTAAATGAGGTAGTGGTGAATTTTCATTGTTAAGAGTACCTTTCTGGGTGCTGTCTGTTGGGTCCGGATCATACCCTGTCGTACTTCCTCTCTTTCCTAGTTGTCCGTAGCATGACTGCACAGTTTTGTCGCGTTATCCGGTCAGGGGTTGTTATTCTGCTTCACGTAGCTTTGGGCCTGGGGCTCATGTGGGCAGTCGCATTGAGTGCTGGTCAGGGCCAGCCGCCGATCCTTTGTTTTATTCCTGGCAGCGGCCTCCCGACAGGTTGCTGCCACGGGTGTCGCGGCGGCTTCGGTGGGGTGAGTTTATCGGTGGCGACCTCCTAATGCAGCAGCGCCCAGATGTGAGAGGTCGGCCTCGGCTGTCGGTAGCGGTCTCTTTCACGTGGGGCTCTAGTCTAGTCACCCTTTTATTCTGCGCTTGACTGCCTGTCTCAGCAGTGGCTGTGTCTCTGGGGCAGGGCAGTGCAAGCAGGGTAACAATCGTCTTCGGTCCTCGGCGAGGCATTCGCAGGGTGCTGGTTTACCCTCGTAATCGCTCTGCCTCGGAGGGGGGTGGAACATCCACGATAGGCGATGGGTCCGTGGGCTCCGGTTGCCTTGGCGAATTGCTCACGGAGGAGGTTCCGGTCCACTTTCAAGTTCTCCGAGGCAGAATCCTCGTTCGTGGGACCGAGTGACTGCTCTTTAGATCTGTTTCTGACCTGGGTCGTCGGAGCTGGTGGTTCTCGGGCCCTCTCGGTAACGGTCCACGTCTGCCAGGGTGTCTGGTTTCTTGTCTGGTGGGCGGGGGTTGGGCCAGCGCCTGCTCAGGGCCGGCGGATCCACGTGGGCTTTGAATTTCTCAGCCAGGAGCCATTCTCGGCTACACCGGACTCGTCCTTCAGACCTCCGTTCTTGTCCTTGGCTCCGTAGTCTCGCCAGGTGAGTGCGATGTCGAGGGAGTGTGGGTGCCGTAATCGGGGCCAGGTCAACGCCACTGACCTGAGGTGGTAGGAGGACGTGGTCGGCTTTCAGGTGTGGGCCCTCCTGAGTGAAGTGTCCTGGGGACGTCCTGGGTCTATCGGCGTCCCTCTGGTTTCATCCACCGGTAGGGCCCTCTGTAAATACCGAGCAGCAATCGGCTACTGTGTTGCAGTCCTCCTGTACACGTTTCCTGGTATCGGTCCTAGTTCATCACAGCCAGAGTCACCATTTAAGTTTAGGTTTTTTATAACTTCCATTTTTTAATTAGAGATTCTCTCTGTTCATCCCATGCCTTTTTGAACTTCATCACCATTTGTATCTTTACCACCTCCTTAATGGAGACTTTCCGCATCTGTGCTGTTAAAGCAAGGAGGAGGAGACATCACTCAAAGAACGTGGTACTCAGTAGGTGAGAGGCTGGCGCAAATGCAGCATACACTTGGAGTGGATATAGCACTGTTCATGAAAGAGTGTGTATGAACAACTTAAAAATCTAAAGGTGGACAAAGCCATGGGACCGGACGGGATCCATCCCAGGATATTGAAGGAGCTCAGAGAGGTTCTGGCGGGTCCTCTTAAAGATTTGTTTAATAAATTCTTGGAGACAGGAGAGGTTCCGTGGGACTGGAGAACAGCGGATGTGGTCCCTCTTCACAAAAGTGGTGATAGGGAAGAAGCTGGAAATTACAGGCCGGTAAGCCTCACTTCGGCTACTGGAAAAGTAATGGAAGCGATGCTGAAGGAAAGGATAGTGAATTGCCTGGAAACCAATAAGTTGCAAGATCCGAGACAACATGGTTTTACCAAAGGGAAATCGTGCCAAACGAATCTCATCAAATTCTTTGACTGGGTGACCGGAGAACTGAATCATGGACGTGCTATAGACGTAATCTACTTAGATTTCAGCAAAGCTTTTGAGGCAGTTCCTCACAGGAGACTCTTGAATAAACTTGACAGGCTGAAGATAGGACCCGACATGGTGAACTGGATTAGGAACTGGTTGATGGACAGACGCCAGAGGGTGGTGGTTAATGGAATTCGCTCGGATGAGGGAAAGGTGAGTAGTGGAGTGCCTCAAGGATAGGTGCTGGGGCCGATTCTGTTCAATATATTTGTGAGTGACATTGCTGAAAGGTTAGAAGGTAAAGTTTGCCTTTTTGCGGATGATACTAAGTTTGTAACAGAGTGGACACCCAGGAGGGAGTGGAAAACATGAAAAAGGATCTGCAGAAACTAGAAGAATGGTCTAAGGTTTGGCAATTAAAATTCAATGCGAAGAAATGCAAAGTGATGCACTTAGGGAGACGTATGTGTTATACAGACTGGGAGAGGGATCTTGGGATGATAGTATCTGAGGATCTGAAGGCGACGAAACAGTGTGACAAGGCGGTGGCCGTAGCTAGAAGGTTGCTAGGCTGTATAGAGAGAGGAGTGACCAGCAGAAGAAAGGAGGTGTTGATGCCCCTGTATAAGTCATTGGTGAGGCCCCACCTGGAGTACTGTGTTCAGTTTTGGAGGCCGTATCTTGCTAAGGATGTAAAAAGAATTGAAGCGGTGCAAAGAAAAGCTACAACATTGGTATGGGATTTGCGTTACAAGACGTATGAGGAGAGATTTGCTGACCTGAACATGTATACCCTGGAGGAAAGGAGAAACAGGGGTGATATGATACAGACGTTCAAATATTTGAAAGGTATTAATCCGCAAACAAACCTTTTCCGTAGATGGGAAGGCGGTAGAACTAGAGGACATGAAATGAGATTGAAGGGGGGCAGACTCAAGAAAAATGTCAGGAAGTATTTTTTCATGGAGAGAGTGGTAGATACTTGGAATGCCCTCCTGTGGGAGGTGGTGGAGATGAAAACGGTAACGGAATTCAAAAATGCATGGGATAAACATAAAGGAATCCTGTTCAGAAGGAATGGATCCTCAGAAAATGGAGATTGGGTGGCAGAGCTGATGGTGGGAGGCGGGGCTAGTGCTGGGCAGACTTCTACGGTCTGTGCCCTGAAAATGGCAGACACAAATCAAGGTCAGGTATACACATAAAGTAGCAGTGGAGGAGTGGCCTAGTGGCTAGAGCACCGGTCTTGCAATCCATAGGTGGCTGGTCGAATCCCACTGCTGATCCTTGTGATCATGGGCAAGTCACTTAACCCTCCATTGCCTTAGGTACAAACTTAGATTGTGAGCCCTCCTGGGACAGAGAAATATCCAGTGTACTTGAATGTAACTCACCTTAAGCTACTACCGAAAAAGGTGTGAGCAAAATGGAAATAAAATAAATAAATAAAATATGAGTTTATCTTGTTGGGCAGACTGGATGGACTGTACAGGTCTTTCACTGCCATGGGAACCCCGCAGGAACTGCTTCCGTCCCCACGGGATCCCCACAGAACCGCTTCCTGCAAACCCCGTTCCCGTGCAGGTCTCTATTCAGAATACAGAGCTGTAGGGAAAAGCACTAGTAGGAAGGAAGGAAGGAAGGAAGGCTGTGTCTCCTAAGCTACTGCTTCTGCCTTCCCTTGAAGTCTATTGGCTAGCTGAGGAAAGTCTAACCAATGGGCAAAATCTCAAAGCTCTTATCACAAGACTG
Source organism: Microcaecilia unicolor (assembly GCF_901765095.1). Classification (NCBI taxonomy): domain Eukaryota; kingdom Metazoa; phylum Chordata; class Amphibia; order Gymnophiona; family Siphonopidae; genus Microcaecilia; species Microcaecilia unicolor. Next base: position 106,584,626 of record NC_044040.1, on the reverse strand, counting down.
GTTCTGCGACAGCAGAAGATGATGTTTTATTAAGATACTAGTAAAAAAAAGGCCCGTTTCTGACACAAATGAAATGGGCGTTAGCAACGGTTTCTTCGGCTCCCATGCAGCCACCCATGTCCAGCGACCCTCCTCTCTCCCCTGTCCCCCATGCAGCCACCCATGTCCAGTGACCCTCCTCTCTCCCCTGCCCCCCCTGCAGCCACCCATGTCCAGCGACCCTCCTCTCTCCCCTGCCCCCCCTCCAGGCACCCATGTCCAGCAACCCTCCTCTGGACTTGGATCAGCTGTGAGGGATGTTTTTTTTCCCGGGTTCTGAAGTTAACACCATAATGGCTATGGTGATGTCAGCCTGATCTACGGAGCCTAGCAGACCAACTCGGAAGAAGCCACGGTCCCAGGCAGCTAGACAGAACGTTGGAGGTGAGAATTATTATATAGGATCTCCAGCTGCCTGAAGGGGAGACAGCTTGATGCTGCAGCTGTCAGGGTGGAGGAGCCAGGAGGTAGAGTGGGTGGGTCTAGGGGTGCGACTGAGTGGAACTGGGGTTGTAGCTGGGCAGAGTGGGGAGGAACTGGGGGCATGGTTTAAATCTTCCTCTCAAAGATTGGGCCCCCTTGGCAGCTCTGTGGAAGGAAAGGAAGGACTGAGGGCCAGAAGTCCTATGAGGAGTGTGAGATAGCTGCAAACAAAGTTGCTGTTAGAGGGGCTGGGAGAGGGGATGCAAGCTGTAAAAGAGGATACTGGCTAGGAGATATAATACTGCTGTGAGAGTCTGGGGGAGTAACCAAAAGAAGGAATCCTGGCTGGGAAAGGAGGAAAAAAGGATGATAATGGATTGGCTGAAGAAATAGGAGAATTGAAGAGGACTATGAAAGGAACTTTGCTGGACTTAGTGAGGAAGGGGCTGATAGGGGAGATAGATTGAGGAAAGAGTTCTGAGCAGAAATAGGGTAGAAGTACTAAGGAGTGATGGAAGTGGCAGGAGGGGTGATACTAGAAAGAGAACACTGAGAACAAGTAGAGAAAAAGCATAAGATTTGAGACACAGGCACAGCCATTTGAAAATTATTAGCTTCTCCCCCCAACTGAGCAAACTTAAATATCATTGGGAGGGAGATGTAATATTACTAACTGGTCTGGGTCAGTTGTGGGGTGGCAAATGTTATCTGCTCTTTTATTTTCCAGCATCACAGTTACTGGGCTAAATAAGGGTTTTTTTGGGGGGGTGGGGGGATGGAGAAATGGGAGGATGTTGTGCTTGCATGCAATTCCATGAACTTAAAATCCCTTTAAAAAATTCCTTTCTCATGGCACCTCCATACTATGATCAGGGATTGAACTGAGGGGGAATAGCGAGCAGCACTATTGCCACTCTTCACCAAAAAAAACATAAAAATATTGTTTCCTTATTATATCCCACAGGAGGTAGAAATGGTAAGCTAGGACACTGGGTTATGTGAACCTAAAGAAGTAGCACAGCAGCAGCAGTAGGAAGAGGTGACATATCATTGGCAGAATTTATGGGGGGAGCAATATAAGAAAACCAATGGACTGCATTAGGGGCTTATAGCCTATGTAGTTATGTTTAAACAAATGAGAGATCTGCATGAAAGCAAATATTTATTTTTATTATTTTGACTTATGAAAACCACTTGTCTTTGAAACATGCTCAAAACAGAAAAATCCATTTGTACAAAAGAGATGAGGTGAAGGTGAGATTCCATGTGCCCCAATGAAAGGAGAATTTCATTTTAATTCAATTTATTTTCAGCATATTCCTTCTTTATAACACCAGGCTTCCCAAGGCAGATTACAACAGTAGTTAAGATGAACCTAAAATCTCCAGCCTGGAACTGGGTAACTTGGCATCTCTGCAGGCTGATGCCAGGCCACAGAACAATATCAAATTTTTGGTCCTTTATTGTGATGAGGGTTGGTCTGTGTTCAGCATGTGACCGAGGTTAGAGATTCTGCTGGCATGTGGTTTGTGTGGGAATCTATATCAGTCTGACTTTATCTGGTTTTTCCAATGGGACCCGTATTGCTGTTGTGTATGTTCACTGCTGCCTTTTTAAGGTACAGTTATTGGTATTTGTGTGTTCAGAATTGGTGTTAAGGTTTGCTACATAGGCTTTAAGAAACGTCTTCATAACATTTAATGTTACTTAACAAAGAATCTGGCAGTGAATGGATTTTGTATTGCCATTACCGAGGTCCTAACAGAATTTGAATACATTTTTTTCTATGGACAACTGTAAGAGGAAACATCTTAGCTGTGGAGTATGACAGATCTGCCAAGTAATTTTAGGTCGCTGTCCAATTTGTCATTTTAGAAAAGGTGGTTTTTAACACAATTTAATCATGCATTTACGTTTCTTATAAAGCAAAGTTTGATCTGAAAGCACGTACACTGCTCGGTACAATTGACTGTAAATATCAATCAACTACCACTGTGTGACAAAACAAAACGTCCGCTCAAAATACACTAAAGGAACCAGCACCATCATGAATATTAACAAATTACTTTTAACCATCTACAGTCTTTCACTAATCCATCACACACTGACAACTCCTCTCTCAGACAACAATTCACCCTCATTACACAAACCATTCACACAACCCGAAAGGAATATATCCACCCAAAGGATTAAAAAATGGAATGGAAAACCTACCGTCGCCGGACACAACCAACAGAGGGGAAAGAAAGGACACAACAAACTCAAACATCAAGAAGACAGACAACTAATAAAAATCATCACAAACCTGAATCCAAACGACCCTCACCAACTAATACAAATGGGCTACTTGAATGCTAGATCTGTAATTGACAAAACTATGACAATAACCGATTGGATCACAGCAGACAACCTTGACTTCCTACTCATTAGCGAAACCTGGATCCATGACCTTAAAGATCCTATTATTTTAGAACTGTGACCTGCAGGTTACAAAATCTCCCACTGGATTAGGAATGGAAAAAGAGGAGGAGGCATAGCCATAATCTACAAATCCCAATACACCGTCACGACAATTACCGAATCCATACTCCCCCAACTTGAAATAGCTTCAGTTAGAATCAGCCACCCAACCTTACATGATCACCTAAACCTCATCCTGTTTTATAGGCCATCAGGCAACTGGCAAGACTGCCAAACACACCTCATGGATTTCATATCGAATACATATGTTTCCACCCAAAACCTTCTTATAGCAGGAGACATCAACCTTCACCTTGAGAACACCAATTTAATAAGTGTAAGTGAATGCAAGGACTTCCTTCAACTATGGGAACTCCGCTGGCCAAACATGCAACCCACCCACAGCAAAGGACACATAGACATCATCACATACAAATTTTCATCAGAACTAAATCTCACACTAATAAACACAAAATGGACAGCCATACCATGGTCCGATCACTACAAAACGAACATCTCCCTTCAATGGCGTATAAACGAATCACAACACAAACAACGAACCTATACCACAAGAGGCAAAATAGACCCGCTAACATTTTGGCAACTATTGTATAATAACGAATGGATAGCACCAACAGACTCACCCCAATTTCTCCTTGAATGGGACAACAGATGTAGAACTACACTAAACATAGCACCACTCCAAACCAGAACCTCACACAGGAAGAACTCAATACCTTGGTTTAATGAAGAACTGAAACTATTAAAAACACAAGTCAGGAGACTAGAACGAGCATGGAATAAGAAAAAATACGACAACGCACTCAATGACTGGAAACAACTACAAAGAAAATACAAATACACCATCAGACAAACTAAAAGATCATACTATAAAACTAAAATCGGACCAGATTACAAGGACACACATAAACTCTTCCAGCTCGTAAACAAATTACTAAATACCACGCCAGTCACTTCTAATAACATGGACACCCCATCAGCAAATGACCTTGCAAACTACTTCAAAGAGAAAATGATAAAGCTATGACTCATGACACCTATCAACACAACCGACTATCCAGCTTATTTTCGAAAGAGAAAGACGTCCATATTTCAACCCAAATCGGGAGATGGGCGTCTTTCTCCCGTGGGCGAACAAATCGGTATAATCGAAAGCCGATTTTGGTCGTCTTCAACTGCACTCCGTTGCAGGAACAAACAAAGTGGATGGGGGCGTGTCGGAGGCGGGACTGGGGCGTGGTTATCGGCCGCGGAGAGATGGGCATCTTTAGCTGTTAATCGAAACAAGAAGGACGTTTTTGACGAGAATTTGGTCTGCTTTATTTGGACCCATTTTTTCAGGTCCAAGTCCCAAAAAAGTGCCCCAACTGACCAGATGACCACCGGAGGGAATCGGGAATCACCTCCCCTGACTTCCCCAGTGGTCACTAACCCCCTCCCACCAAAGAAAAACACTTTACAAACTTTTTTTCCCAGTTAGTATGCCAGCCTCAAATGCCATACCCACCTCCATTACAGCAGAATGTGTTCTATCCTCTGACAGCCTTTCCCTGGTTCTGATGTGGCTCTCGGGTGAGTGTGACACCTTTTCTGTTATGTGCACTGCAGAGTCACATCAGCAATGCATTGTGGTGGGTGTAGGGTATTGGGCTCTGTGATTCCACTAGCTTGTGTTAAATGCTCACGATGTTGGTAGTTGGTAGGCTCTACTCCCATGGTGCTTTTCCCTCTGCTTACTGGGTCAGAGTGTGCCCTGTTTTGTTTCCAGTAGTCCATGAGGTAGGGGCCATTTTTGTAAGCCAGTTTTAGCTCCCTTTCATGTGTTACCCACGTTACTGAAAGTGGGCATTGTATAGCATTCTGCCAGCTCTGACCTACTGCTAATCTCAGTACCAGGGAGACTCTTTGCCAGTGGGGCACAACCTCTGATCTGCAGTTAACTGTGAGTAAACGTGCTTATTCCAATAAAGGACGTTTTTGGAGACATTAGTCTTCAGGTGTCAACTGGTGTACCAAGGTTCTACAGCAGCAACAAGTCCTAGAGGCCTGCGTTTATGCAGGTCCCTGGAGCACTTTTAGTGGGTACCGCAGTGCACTTCAGGCAGGCGGACCCAGGCCCATCCCCCCTACCTGTAACACTTGTGCTGGTAAATGGGAGGCCTCCAAAACCCACTGTACCCACATGTAGGTGCCCCCTTCACCCCTAAGAGCTATGGTAGTGTTGTACATTTGTGGGTAGTGGGTTTGGGGGGGGGGTTGGGGGCTCAGCACCCATGGTAAGGGAGCTATGCATGTGGGAGCTGTTTCTGAAGTCTACCGCACTGACCTCTAGGGTGCCCAGTTGATGTCCTGGCATGTCAGGGGGGCCAGTGTACTACGAATTCTCCGAGGACAAGCAGGCTGCTTGTTCTCACGACTGGGTGACGTCCGCGGCAGCCCCCACCAACCGGAAGAAGCTTCGCGGGCGGTCCGCACGCAGGGCACGCCCACCGTGCATGCGTGGCCGTCTTCCCGCCTGTGCGTGACCGTTCCCGCCAGTCTTTTCTTTTCCACGCCTGGAGAGAGACGTGTTCACCTCTCTCTCTTCCTCAGCCCCGGAAAACCGTCGTGTTGTTCGCGAACCTTCTTTTTTCTTCGTTTATTTTCGTTGCGCGTTCCTCTAAACTTTTTTTCTGTCAAAAAAAAAAAAAAAAGAGAACGCGCTGTATTTTTCCCTCGTTTTCTAGCGGGGGCGTCGCGTTTGTTTTTCGAGGTGTGATTTACCGCCACCATCGACGACTTTGATTTTGCCGACGCGAATTTTCCGTCGATGTCCTCGAAGGTCCCGAGTGGATTTAAGAAGTGTGGTCGGTGCGGCCAGCCTAACTCGCAGACCGACACTCACGCTTGGTGCCTCCAGTGCCTCGGGCCGGAGCACGATACCAAGTCGTGTACTTTGTGTCTTGGTCTCCGGAAACGGACTCAAGTAGCGAGGCAAGTTCTTCGGGACCGTCTTTTTGGAACTTGCGCCGGCCCCTCGACGTCGACCTCGACGGCATCGGTATCGACGGCCGGTTCTTCGGTACCGGTATCGATGTCCGCGAAATCGGCATCGATGGCATCGACCCCAGGAGCACAGGTCCCGTCGGCCCGCCGGTCCTCCGGTGACAGTAGGGGTGAGAGGCCGCGTGGGCAATCGGCCCCGGTCACTTCCTCTGCCCATGGCCCTCGGGACCGAACCCTGTCTGACCCGGTCCCTCGAGACTGAGGGGGATCGACCTCCTCCTCCTCCATATCCACGTAGCGCCGATGACGGCCATCGCAAGAAAACAAAGAAGCACCGTCATCGGTCACCATCGATGCATCCGGCCCCCGGCGCCGGAGAAGAGTCGACGCCGAGTAAACGTCAGCGTCGAGAGGAGAGGTCCCCCTCTGTAGTAGAGGTACCGACGCGTCAGGGTCCCAGCACTTCGGTGCAGTCTCCTGGACCCGAGCAGCTTCCGGCACCGACGCCTCTACCGGCCCCCCCGTCTTTCCCAGCAGCGGGCCTGGACGAGTGCCTCCGAGCCATCCTTCCGGGCATCCTGGAAGGGCTGATGCGCCAGACTGTGCCGGGGCTGGGGGTGCTTGCGCCCTCGGCGCCGTTGACTGTGGCGCCGGCGAGCTCTAGCCCGGTGCCGAGGCCTCCGACGCCGCTTGCGGCGCCGGTCTCGACCGCCACGCAGGTGGAGTCCCCGTCGATGTCGATGGAGGGAGCTTTGTCCCCGCCGGCGCGGGAGTCCACCGCTCGACGACACCGAGGTCTCGGTGCCTCGACGTTGAGCCGGGCCCGGTTGAGGACTCAGCTGCTTGAGCTTATGTCCGACATCGAGGAAGAGGCCTCGTGGGGGGAGGAGGAGGACCCAAGATATTTCTCCTCAGAGGAGTCTGTGGGCCTTCCCTCCGACCCCACGCCTTCACCAGAGAGAAAGCTCTCGCCTCCTGAGAGCCTCTCCTTTGCCTCCTTTGTCAGGGATATGTCTGTATGCATTCCCTTCCCCGTGGTCTCTGTGGATGAGCCGAGGGCTGAGATGCTCGAGGTCCTCGATTATCCATCACCACCTAGAGAGTCCTCCACGGTACCGTTGCACAATGTCCTCAAAGAGACACTGCTTCGGAACTGGATGAGACCATTATCTAATCCCACCATCCCCAAGAAAGCAGAGTCCCAATACAGAATCCACTCGGACCCAGAGTTAATGCGGCCCCAATTGCCTCATGACTCGGCAGTCATGGACTCTGCTCTCAAGAGTGCACAGAGTTCGAGGGATACCGCCTCGGCGTCCCCAGGGCGGGAGTCTCGCACTCTGGACTCGTTTGGGTGGAAGGCCTACCAATCTTCCAGGCTCGTGACCCGCATCCAGTCTTACCAGCTTTACATGAGCATCCACATGCGGAATAATGTGAAGCAACTGGCGGACCTGGTTGACAAGCTCCCGCCGGAGCAGTCCAGGCCTTTTCAGGAGGTGGTCAGGCAGCTGAAGGCGTGCAGAAAGTTCCTGTCCAGGGGTATATATGACACCTGTGACGTAGCATCTCGTGCTGCGGCCCAAGGTATAGTGATGCGCAGGCTCTCATGGCTGCGTGCCTCTGACCTGGACAACCGCACCCAGCAGAGACTGGCTGACGTCCCTTGCCGGGGGGATAATATTTTTGGTGAGAAGGTCGAGCAGCTGGTGGACCAACTGCATCAGCGGGAAACCGCCCTCGACAAGCTCTCCCACCGGGCGCCTTCAGCATCCACCTCAGCAGGTGGACGTTTTTCCCGGGCACGGCAGGCTGCACCCTATGCTTTTACCAAGCGTAGGTACACCCAGCCGGCCCGAAGGCCTCGTCAGGCACAGGGATAGCCCCAGCGCGCATTCTCGTCAACAGCGTGCGCCTAAGCAGCCCCCTGCGCCTCCACAGCAAAAGCCGGGGACGGGCTTTTGACTGGATCCATGGGAACATAGCCGCCCTCAAAGTGTCCGTACCGGACGATCTGCTGGTCGGAGGGAGGTTAAAATTTTTTCACCAAAGGTGGCCTCTCATAACCTCCGACCAGTGGGTTCTCCAAATAGTGCGGTGCGGATACGCCCTGAATTTGGCCTCCCTGCCACCAAATTGTCCTCCGGGAGCTCAATCCTTCAGCTCCCATCACAAGCAGGTACTTGCAGAGGAACTCTCCGCCCTTCTCAGCGCCAATGCGGTCGAGCCCGTACCACCCGGGCAGGAAGGGCAGGGATTCTATTCCAGGTACTTCCTTGTGGAAAAGAAAACAGGGGGGATGCGTCCCATCCTAGACCTGAGAGGCCTGAACAAATTCCTGGTCAAAGAAAAGTTCAGGATGCTTTCCTTGGGCACCCTTCTGCCAATGATTCAGAAAAAACGATTGGCTATGTTCCCTGGATTTAAAGGACGCATACACTCACATCCCGATACTGCCAGCTCACAGACAGTATCTCAGATTCCGCCTGGGCGCACGGCACTTTCAGTATTGTGTGCTGCCCTTTGGGCTCGCCTCTGCCCCACGGGTGTTTACAAAGTGCCTCGTGGTGGTGGCGGCGTATCTACGCAAGCTGGGAGTGCACGTGTTCCCATATCTCGACGATTGGCTGGTCAAGAACACCTCGGAGGCAGGAGCCCTCCGGTCCATGCAGTGCACTATTCAACTCCTGGAGCTGCTGGGGTTTGTGATAAATTACCCAAAGTCCCATCTCCAGCCAACCCAGTCTCTGGAATTCATAGGAGCTCTGCTGAATACCCAGACGGCTCAGGCCTTCCTTCCCGAAGCGAGGGCCAACAACCTCCTGTCCCTGGCTTCGCAGACCAGAGCGTCTCAGCAGGTCACAGCTCGCCAGATGTTGAGACTTCTGGGTCATATGGCCTCCACAGTTCATGTGACTCCCATGGCTCGTCTTCACATGAGATCTGCTCAATGGACCCTAGCTTCCCAGTGGTTTCAAGCCACCGGGATGTCATCCGCATCTCCACCAGTTGCCGCACTTCACTGCTCTGGTGGACCATTCGGACCAATTTGACCCTGGGACGTCCATTCCAAATTCCACAGCCCACGAAAGTGCTGACGACGGATGCATCTCGCCTGGGGTGGGGAGCTCATGTCAATGGGCTTCACACCCAGGGTCTGTGGTCCCTCCAGGAAAAGGATCTGCAGATCAACCTCCTGGAGCTCCGAGCGATCTGGAATGCACTGAAGGCTTTCAGAGATCGGCTGTCCTGCCAAATTATCCAAATTCGGACAGACAATCAGGTTGCAATGTATTACACCAACAAGCAGGGGGGCACCGGATCTCGCCCCCTGTGTCAGGAAGCCGTCGGGATGTGGCGTTGGGCTTGCCAGTTCGGCATGCTTCTCCAAGCCACATACCTGGCAGGTGTAAACAACAGTCTGGCCGAAAGACTGAGCAGAGTCATGCAACCGCACGAGTGGTCGCTTCATTCCAGAGTGGTACGCAAGATCTTCCGAGAGTGGGGCACCCCCTCGGTGGACCTTTTCGCCTCTCAGACCAACCACAAGCTGCCTCTGTTCTGTTCCAGACTTCAGGCACACGGCAGACTAGCGTCGGATGCCTTTCTCCTTCATTGGGGGACCGGCCTCCTGTATGCTTATCCTCCCATACCTTTGGTGGGGAAGACCTTACTGAAGCTCAAGCAAGACCGCGGCACCATGATTCTGATAGCGCCCTTTTGGCCCCGTCAGATCTGGTTCCCTCTTCTTCTGGAGTTGTCCTCCGAAGAACCGTGGAGATTGGAGTGTTTTCCGACTCTCATTTCGCAGAACGACGGAGCGTTGCTGCACCCCAACCTTCAGTCTCTGGCTCTCACGGCCTGGATGTTGAGGGCGTAGACTTCACTGCGTTGGGCTTGTCTGAGGGTGTCTCCCGGGTCTTGCTTGCCTCTAGGAAGGATTCCACTAAAAAGAGTTACTTTTTCAAGTGGAGGAGGTTTGTCGTTTGGTGTGAGAGCAAGGCCCTAGAACCTCGTTCTTGCCCTGCACAGAACCTGCTTGAATACCTTCTGCACTTATCAGAGTCTGGCCTCAAGACCAACTCAGTAAGGAATCACCTTAGTGCGATTAGTGCTTACCATTATCGTGTGGAAGGTAAAGCCATCTCTGGAGAGCCTTTAGTCGTTCGATTCATGCAAGGCTTGCTTTTGTCAAAGCCCCCTATCAAGCCTCCTGCAGTGTCATGGGATCTCAACGTCGTCCTTACCCAGCTGATGAAACCTCCTTTTGAGCCACTGAATACCTGCCATCTGAATTACTTGACCTGGAAGTTCATTTTCTTGGTGGCAGTTACTTCAGCTCGTAGGGTCAGTGAGCTTCAAGCCCTGGTAGCTCATGCTCCATATACCAAATTTCATCACAACAGAGTAGTGCTCCGCACCCACCCAAAGTTCCTGCCGAAGGTGGTGTCGGAGTTCCATCTTAACCAGTCAATTGTCTTGCCAACATTCTTTCCTAGACCGCATACCCGCCCTGCTGAACGTCAGTTGCACACATTGGACTGCAAGAGAGCATTGGCCTTCTATTTGGAGCGGACACAGCCCCACAGACAGTCCGCCCAATTGTTTGTTTCTTTCGACCCTAACAGGCTAGGGGTCGCAGTCGGGAAACGCACTATCTCCAATTGGCTAGCAGATTGCATTTCCTTCACTTACGCCCAGGCTGGGCTGGCTCTTGAGGGTCATGTCACGGCTCATAATGTTAGAGCCATGGCAGCGTCAGTGGCCCACTTGAAGTCAGCCACTATTGAAGAGATTTGCAAGGCTGCGACGTGGTCATCTGTCCACACATTCACATCACATTACTGCCTCCAGCAGGATACCCGACGCGACAATCGGTTCGGGCAGTCGGTGCTGCAGAATCTGTTTGGGGTGTAAATCCAACTCCACCCTCCAGGACCCGAATTTATTCTGGTCAGGCTGCACTCTCAGTTAGTTGTTCTTCGTAGGTCAATTTTCTGTTGTATCCTCGCCGTTGCGAGGTTCAATTGACCTGGGTTCTTGTTTTGAGTGAGCCTGAGAGCTAGGGATACCCCAGTCGTGAGAACAAGCAGCCTGCTTGTCCTCGGAGAAAGTGAATGATACATACCTGTAGCAGGTGTTCTCCAAGGACAGCAGGCTGATTGTTCTCACCTACCCTCCCTCCGCCCCTTTGGAGTTGCGTTTCATCATTTTTGCTTGTCATTCAACTGGCGGGAACGGTCACGCACGGGCGGGAAGACGGCCGTGCATGCGCGGTGGGTGTGCCCTGCGTGCGGACCGCCCACGAAGCTTCTTCCGGTTGGTGGGGGCTGCCGCGGACGTCACCCAGTCGTGAGAACAATCAGCCTGCTGTCCTCGGAGAACACCTGCTACAGGTATGTATCATTCACTTCCTGGCCCCTCCCACAACCAAATGGCTCGGATTGGGACGTTTTTGAGCTGGCCGGTTTTAAGTACATAAGTACATAAGTAATGCCATACTGGGAAAAGACCAAGGGTCCATCGAGCCCAGCATCTTGTCCACAACAGCGGCCAATCCAGGCCAAGGGCACCTGGCAAGCTTCCCAAACGTACAAACATTCTATACATGTTATTCCTGGGATTTTGGATTTTTCCAAGTCCGTTAGTAGCGGTTTATGGACTTGTCCTTTAGGAAACCGTCCAACCCCTTTTTAAACTCTGCTAAGCTAACCGCCTTCACCACATTTTCCAGCAATGAATTCCAGAGTTTAATTACACGTTGGGTGAAGAAATATTTTCTCCGATTTGTTTTAAATTTACTACACTGTAGTTTCATCGCATGCCCCCTAGTCCTAGTATTTTTGGAAAGCGTGAACAGACGCTTCACATCCACCTGTTCCACTCCACTCATTATTTTATTTTCCATTATTGCTAAAAAAACAAAACGCCCAGCTCAGAAACGAACAAATCCATGGCATTTGGTCCATACAACCGTATTTTCGAAAAAAAAAAAAAAAAAGACGTCCATTTTTTTTCGAAAATACGGTTTGTCCCTCCTCTTCATGTACCCGTTTTCGAACATAGACGCCCATGGAGATAGGCGTTCACGTTCGATTATGCCCCTCCACATAAAACTCCTTGATTGCCTAGATCCAGAACTTGGGGAATATCCAGCAGACCGATCATGGACCAATTTTGATGAACTCACAATTGACAGCATCTCCCAATCGCTTAGACGTTACGCCAAGTCACAATGTAAATTAGACATCTGCCCTAATAACCTTATAAGATCTGCCCCCTCAGCAATTCAAAACAGACCTCACAAACCATCTAAACTACATGTTACAAAATGGTCTCTTCCCAAAGGATAAAGGAAACATTCTCCTCACTCCCTTACCAAAAGACGCAAAGAAAAACACAAACGACTTAACCAACTACGCCCAGTAGCATCCATTCCGCTGATAACAAAACTTATGGAGGGCATAGTGACGAAACATCTCACTAACTACCTAAATAAACACTCTATTCTTCACGAATCCTAATCAGGTTTCCGATCGAATCACAGCACTGAAACAGTTCTAGTGACCTTAATGAATAAATTCAAACAAGCAATTGCAACTGGGAATAACATACTTCTCTTACAATTCGACGTCCAGTGCCTTCGATATGGTAGACCATAGAATACTACTACACATCCTAGAATACTTTGGAATTGGAGGCAACGTTCTTAACTGGTTCAGAGGATTCCTGACCTCAAGATCGTACCAGGTAACAACTAAAGAAGCTATATCAGCCCCATGGACACTTGAAGGCGGATTCCCCCAAGGATAACAGTGACCATAATATGATCAGTTTTGATATCGACCTTGAAGTAACTGTACACAGAAAGTCAAATACGTTAGTGTTTAACTTTAAAAAAGGAGACTATGATACAATGAGAAGAACGGTAAAAAAAAAACTTGGGCAACTGAGAGAGTAAAAACTGTACAACAGGCGTGGATGCTGTTCAAAAATACCATCCTGGAGGCCCAGGCCATACATATTCCGCGAATTAGAAAAGAAAGACGGAACTCCAAAAGACAGCCGGCCTGGTTGAAAAGTGAGGTGAAGGAAGCTATTAGGGCTAAAAGAAACGCCTTCAGAAAATGGAAGAAGGAACCGTCTGAAAATAACAAGAAGCAGCATAAGGAGTGTCAAAGCAAATGCAAGGCGCAGATAAAGAAGGCCAAGAGGGATTACGAAAAAAAGATAGCATTAGAGGCAAAAAAACATAGCAAAAATTTTTTTCAGTATATTAAAAGCAGGAAGCCGGCAAAAGAATTGGTTGGGCCGCTGGATGACTGAGGGGTAAAAGGGGCGATCAAGGAAGACAAAGACGTAGCGGAGAGACTGAATGAATTCTTTGCTTCGGTCTTCACCGAGGAAGATTTGGGTGGATACCAGTGTCGGAAATGGTATTTCAAGCGGACGAGTCGGGAGAAACTTACTGACTTCACGGTAAACCTGGAGGACGTAATGGGGCAGTCGGCAAACTGAAGAGTAGCAAATCTCCTGGACCGGATGGTATTCATCCTAGAGTACTGATAGAACTGAAAATGAGCTTGCGGAGCTACTGCTAGTGATATGCAACTTACCTTAAAATCGAGCGTGGTACCGGAAGATTGGAGGGTGGCCAATGTAACGCCCATTTTAAAAAGGCTCCAGGGGAGATCCGGGAAATTATAGACCGGTGAGTCTGACGTCGGTACCGGGGAAAATGGTAGAGGCTATTATTAAAAACAAAATTACAGAGCACATCCGAGGACATGGATTACTGAGACCGAGTCAGCACGGCTTTTGTGTGGGGGAAATCTTTGCCTGACCAATTTACTTCAATTCTTTGAAGGAGTAAACAAACATGTGGACAAAGGGGAGCCGGTTGATATTGTGTATCTGGATTTTCAAAGGCGTTTGACAATGGTACCTCATGAAAGGCTACAGAGGAAATTGGAGGGTCATGGGATAGGAGGAAATGTCCTATTGTGGATTAAAAACTGGTTGAAGGATAGGAAACAGAGAGTGGGGTTAAATGGGCAGTATTCACAATGGAGAAGGGTAGTTAGTGGGGTTCCTCAGGGGTCTGTGCTAGGACCGCTGCTTTTTAATATATTATAAATGATTTAGAGATGGGAGTAACTAGTGAGGTAATTAAATTTGCTGATGACACAAAGTTATTCAAAGTCATTAACTCGCCGACAGGATTGTGAAAAATTACAAGAGGACCTTACGAGACTGGGAAACTGGGTTGGCTAAATGGCAGATGACGTTTAATGTGAGCAAGTGCAAGGTGATGCATGTGGGGAAAAAAGAACCCGAATTATAGCTACATCATGCAAGGTTCCACGTTAGGGAGTTACAGACCAAGAAAGGGATCTGCGTGTCGTCGTCGATAACACACTGAACCCTTCTGCTCAGTGTGCTGCTGCGGCTAGGAAAGCGAATAGAATGTTGGGTATTATTAGGAAGGTATGGAAAACCAGGTGTGAGGATGTTATAATGCCGTTGTATCGCTCCATGGTGCGACGCACCTTGAGTATTGTGTTCAATTCTGGTCGCCGCATCTCAAGAAAGATATAGTAGAATGGAAAGGTTGCAGCGAAGGCGACTAAAATGATAGCGGGGATGGGACGACTTCCCTATGAAGAAAGACTAAGGAGGCTAGGGCTATTCAGCTTGGAGAAGAGACGGCTGAGGGGAGACATGACAGAGGTATATAAAATAATGAGTGGAGTGGAACAGGTGGATGTGAAGCGTCTGTTCACGCTTTCCAAAATACTAGGACTAGGGGGCATGCGATTAAACTACAGTGTAGTAAATTTAAAACAAATCGGAGAAAATTTTCTTCACCCAACGTGTAATAAACTCTGGAATTCATTGCCGGAAAATGTGGTGAAGGCGGTTAGCTTAGCAGAGTTTTAAAAGGGGTTGGACGGTTTCCTAAAGGACAAGTCATAAACCGCTACTAAACGGACTTGGAAAAATCCAAATCCCAGGAATAACATGTATAGAATGTTTGTACGTTTGGGAAGCTTGCCAGGTGCCCTTGGCCTGGATTGGCCGCTGTCGTGGACAAGATGCTGGGCTCGATGGACCCTTGGTCTTTTCCCAGTATGGCATTACTTATGTACTTATGACGTCCTCAGGAAAACTTGGGCACCCTGTTCGATTATGCCCCTCGTTGGCAATTATGAAGCCCACCTTGAACCAAGAAATGAACCTGATAATAAAGTGGCTAGGAACAGAGTCAGACGAGCATGTGCAGGGAATACCAGATGCATATTTGCATAATGACCCCTCCAGAGGACTGAAAGAAATGCGGGAGAGACTTGACCCAGTGCTATGGCGCCCAGAAGCTATCCAACAGGCACTGATGAAAAGAATAAGGGGTTTCCCAAAGGTCACAATAAGTTACAGGGATTAGGAGATCTCCTCCAGGAGCTAGAAGCACTCAAAGCTCATCTGAACCTACCTGGCCTGTACTACTTGTATACAGCTTGGGATATAAATAAAGCTGCCATATGACAAGAGAAAAATGGTCATTAGTAGGTACCAAGTATAAAGGCGACCACCAAGAGAAGTTTCTTCCCTTCCTAGTCTTTGTGAAGTTTATCTGGATTTTGGCAAAAAGGAGAAATGATAGTTTATTAAAATTTACTATACTGCTCAAACTCATGGTGCAGAGCTGAGTGGTGTACAGGCTAATGCGACCACCTTCAAGGATGAAAGTATATCCTACTGTACCCAAATGTTTACCTCAGATATACTCCACCAAAACGGAGATAAAGGTCCAAATATTGTCACTAGCCTCGCCTTCCTAGTTCTAAATAGGAGAGGAATAAATCTAAAATAAGTAACTTGGTCAGGCAGATGTTTTACCTATTCAAAACTATTAATTTAACATCAAATTTCTACTTTGTTTGTCTTTGTTTCTCCATAGAATACCAACACCATTGCAGTTCTGAACGCAACAGAAACCTATCAGATAAGTATCAATTTTAAAATAAGTAAAAATGTATATTTAAACATGTGTTTAACATCAATAGGTCATTTTAAAATCCCTCTAATTTGTAAGAATTGATTCTTTATTTTTATTTACTTTTCAGGTTCTTTATCAAAGGAGCAGGTAAGTATTAAATATATGGTTTTGTTTTTGTCTCTCTAGTTAGTCTCTTGTGTGTCAGTCCTCTATATACTTGTATAGTGGAAATAAGTAATTTAGCTATCTCTTCCAGCTTTCTTGTATATCTTTGAGTCTTCACCTTTCTTTTATCGTTGGGTACCTTATACGAGATGACAACAGGAACCAGGTCCGGGGTACCTACTACGCTGAACTTTAAAAACTAAAAAAAAAAAATCTAAACCCTAATTCAATTATTGAAGTAATCATGTTAGATAACTCTTGGATTACTTCCCTATCTAGCTTTCCCCAGTAAAAAAAAATGTATAATTATTTAATCCTATTCTATCCCTCCCACAAATAATTTGTTTTAAAAAGTCTCAGTATGACTGTTTCACTTACAGAACTACTGAGATTGGTATACAATCTTGCGACACAATGTAACCAAAGACCATAACGGACATTACCTGACTCTTCTTCCCCCTTTCCCTCTCTAAGTTCCCCCCAATTGTACCTACCATACATGTACCTCATTCTATCACAATATCACTTTGTATTCATTTATACCATGTATTTGTTCAGACTGGAATCGGCTAACACTGTTAACGGTTATATGTAAGCCACATTGAGCCTGCAAAAAGGTGGGAAAATGTGGGATACAAATGTAACAAATAATAAATAATAATTATAATAATAATACAAATTCAGAGATTTTAAAGTCTACTCCAACAGAACAGCCCACAGCTGCTCTGAAGTCCACTGTATTTTTATGTTTAAAATATAAATCAATTTAATTACTTTTTATTTTCAAATTAATTTATTCTAAGGTTCAGCGGAAGTTTTCCAATTAATAATTTCTCACAGAACCCACTTCAGAATAACAAACTTAAATGTGCACAGCAGAAAACACCTTGTCATAAGTACTCAGTATGACATATTTTTTAGCTAACAAGCCTCACCAGCTTATCAAACTATTAATAATATTGTTGATATATCAAACGATTTTATTATTAAAACAGCAGCTTTTCCAAACAGCTCTCAGCCACAACTCTATAAGCCTTAAAAGACGCGGAAGGCTTTTAAATTAATTAATTAATTCAGTAACACTTCTCAACACACATTAAATTCCCTAAATTCACTTAATCTGTTTTAAACAGACTTTTCCTCACAGCTGTACCCTAGAGACCATTAACACAGGTCTATTCAGCATCAAACCTACCTCCCAACTGCCTCAACACAGTTTAGAACCTTTACTATGTCATAACATGACACGAGCCCAGCACGAGTCCCTGCACTAACGTATAGTCCACTAAACAGCTTCCAAACACAAATTTTACAATAAATCATAACATTCTAACATTACACAGCATTTAAATAAAATTTAAACATATTTTTCATACCTTTTTAAACTCCTAGAGTTTGTTTTCAAGTTTTCCCTCTGCATGCGCCTGCTGCACTTCCCTGCCACGATCCGGTATCTGGCTCGTGCTATCATCTGTCTTCTCTCCCTAGCCGGCACTGCTACAGCACGTGCCAGTTAACAGCATAGCCACCACACTATATAAAATTTAAAAACCGCCAGAGAAGTGCAACCGAGCACTTCTCAACTTCAACTTCTGTCCCCACGCCAGGCTCTCTCCCCTGCAGGAACCCGGCTCTGCTCATTAATGAGCTGGCTCCTTTAAAATTAGGGAATACTCTGGCCCCTGCACTAACAATGGTACCTTTTTTTTTTTAATTATTTTTAACCCTTAAGGGTTACACTAAAAACATAGAACAGGACAGGAACTCCAATTAAGATAGGACAGAAACTTACTCATACCAAAGTAGGCATAAAGCAGAGAGAGGAAAGGAAGAATTAAAGGTAATAGGAGATAAAGAAAGGTAGGGGTAAGAGGGGCATGGTGGAACTCATTTCAGGACGATCTGGATTCAGCTGAGGTGTTATAGGCTTAATTAAACCACCAAGTTTAAGATCGATTTGAACTCTTAAATACTAAATTGCTGCAGATTGAAAGAGAGGTTATTCCAGGTAAAGGGTGACACTGGTCGTGCCTGTTTGATCAATGTGTGCTGATTTAGGATTTGGCAAGATAAGACAGTGGTCGGTAATAGAGCGAAGAACTCAACTAGGGTTGTAAGGGATCATAAGACTGAATAAATAATATGGGGTGCCATGTCTGAAGGCCTTAAAGGTGAGGTGAGCATTGCAGCTTTATAGATAATACTCTGTTCTACCAAGAGCCAGTGGAAGTTTTTCAGTAAATATGATATGGTCAGTGCGATGGGCATGACGTGGAGGGGCATTTTCAATATGATGTCTAAGTCCAAATGTGGACATTTTACACAAAATGTCCAAAATCCAAATTGGAAGTGTCATTTTTGAAAAAGAAAACTATTTTTTTTTTTCAAAAATAATATGTTGAACAAGGTTTTGTGCTTTGGATGTTTTGTTTTTGGGTTCATTTTTGAAAAGAAAAAAACCCCCAGAATAAGTGTCCCCAACATGTCCCCTTGAGATTTGGACACACTGCAGAAGAACAGCATAGAAAAATGTCTGAAAAATAGGTTTTGAAAATACTGATTTGGACGGTTTTGTAAAAGAAAAAACATCCAAATGCTGCTTTCTGTCACTTTTTAGATGTTTTTCTCTTTTGAAAATGAACCCCAAAGTAATCTAATGGCTGTATTTTGAAGGGTTTGGAGTTTTTTCAGAGTGTATCGTGGTCAGCCAGCATAAACCCTGCTTTATGTTTGATGTACCTGAAGCAGGCAACACAGGCTACTTCCTGAATGAGAGGCAGCCAAGAAGTACAGCAACACCAGGAAACCTATAGCTGTACACATGCAGATGTGTTGCCCACAGCAACCCCACCATCTGATTGTTCTTTCTATAGAAAAGCAGAGGATACAGATAGCAGTGGCACGCATAAGAAACCTCATTCTCCCAAGAAATGTGAAGGGTTTCGGGAGAAACCCTTGAGAGAACATAAAGATGTGTTGCAGGTATCATCACCAAATATTACTCCAAACTGTACACAGGTGTGCGGAGGAGGCAACAGAGGATGGTCATGCACCAAGATATGTGTAGCTATTGTATATCCAAAAGAGCAACCAGAAAAGGGAGTAAAGATGCATGTCATTATAGATGAGCAGAGTAACCAGTCCCTGGCAAGGACAGAATTCTTTGACTTATTTGACATCCAGGAACATCGCTATCCTTACCACATCAAGATCTATACAGAGATGACAACGAGGACAGGGAGAAGAGCAAGTGGATACATGATAGAAGTGATGGATGTAGCAATAAGACCCATCTACAAACTCTTATTGAGTGTATCAGATTACTGACAACAGGGAGGAAATTCCCACACCAGAAGTTGCACAACTCCATCATTGTTTGCAACCTGTAGCTGAGTATCTGCAGCCATTATACCCAAATACAAAGATCTTAATCTTGATGGGAAGAGATGCACCAACGTTGATCAGAGTTGGTGACTCTTATGTCTACCCTATGTTCCATATGTCCTGAGATGGGTAACAGCAGGTGAAGTCTGTCTTAACTGACTGAGGAGACCGTGTAGATGTTTACAAAATGTGTTTCTTGGAAAATGGGCACACTAACCATCTGCACATAAGGAGGTTTACAGCTAGGAAAAAACAGACCCCAGGTTAACAATAGGAGAACATCTGGGGAATTCAGTGTTCCAAGTCACCAAAGATGATGACAAGCCAACTCTTTCAGTAGAAGACAGAGAGTTCTTGAGAATCATGGATAAGGACTTCTACAAGGATGATTTTTCCAAGAAGTTGGGTAGCCCCTTTACCATTTCAGACATCCATATCATGACTCCTTAACAACAGAGAGCAAGCTCTCTCTCACTTCATTGCAAAAGACTCTAAGAAGGAAACCAGAAGCAAAACAGCACTTTATAACATTCATGCAGAACATGCTGGATAATGGCCATGTAGAGCCAGATCCACCATTAAAAGACAATGAAGAATATTGGTACTTACCTAACTTTGGTGTGTATCACCCACAAAAACCAGGTCAGATCAGGATTGTGTTCGATTCCAGTGCTCAATTTCTAGGAATGCCACTCAACAATGTGCTACTTTCTGGACCTGACATGATCAATAGTGATGCACTTAGGGAGAAGAAATCCACGAGAGACGTATGTGTTAGGCGGTGAGAGTCTGATATGTACAGACGGGGAGAGGGATCTTGGGGTGATAGTATCTGAGGATCTGAAGGCGACGAAACAGTGTGACAAGGCAATGGCCCTAGAGAGAAGGTTGCTAGGTTGTATAGCAGGGGCTTAGCCAGACAGCAAATTTTGGGTGGGCCTAGACAAGAAGTGAGTGGGCACAAGTGTTCTCCCCCTCCCCCACCAACTTAAAAAAATATCTCAGCTGACAGGAAAACACTGCTCTCTATCTTGGCAGCCTGCTGCAGGCATGCGCTCAAAACTGAGCATGCGCAGTTGCCAGTACAGACTTCTGAAGTGGAGAGCAATGTTTTCAGCACCATCAAGGGGAAGTCTTCAGCTGGTGGAGCTTGGGATCCCCACCAGCTACCACTAAGGTAAAATTATGTATCATACCTGATAATTTTCTTTCCCTTAATCATAGCCGATCAATCCATAGACTGGTGGGTTGTGTCCATCTACCAGCAGGTAGAGAGCAATCCTTTGCCTCCCTATATGTGGTCATGTGCTGCCGGAAACTCCTCAGTATGTCGATATCAAAGCTCCATCCGCAGGACTCAGAGAATTACACCCACGAAGGGACACTCTGCCCAGCTCACCACTGCCGAAGCGGGGGAGGGGAAATATTCCAGCGCACCACTGCCGGGGCGGTGGGCGGGAAACCACACCCGCCAACGCGGGGGGAACTGGCTTATCCTGCTACCGCAACCGCGGGAGGAGCTGGCTTACCCTAACACCGCCGAAACGGGAGGGATACAAAGCTACCCTACAGCCGCACGAAGCGGGAGGGAGCACCGGCATAATTTAGTTATCAATCCAGCCACCGCCGAAACGGGGGGAGAGGAAGCAGCAGCTCACTGTAACACAAAATCGTCTCAACTCGAAGAGACTTCAATTGGAAGAACTTGAACACGAAGTCCTCGTGAACAGGAAATGAAGACTGAACTTGAGCCTGAAATATAACCAGAACACGAACAATACAGATATCTGGGAGGGGCTATGGATTGATCGGCTATGATTAAGGGAAAGAAAATTATCAGGTATGATACATAATTTTACCTTCCCTATCATCAAGCCGATCAATCCATAGACTGGTGGGATGTACCGAAGCAGTACACACCCAGGGCGGGACATGGAAATCCCTGAACGCAACACTGAAGCCCCAAACTGGACCTCGGCCCGAGCAGCCACATCCAAGTGGTAATGTCGTGAGAAGGTATGAGCCGACGACCAAGTAGCCGCTCTGCAAATCTCTTCCAAGGAGACAGACCTGGACTCCGCCATCGAGGCTGCTTGTGCTCTAGTAGAGTGTGCCTTCAGCTGAATAGGCGGAATCTTCCCCGCCTCCACATAAGCTGACGCGATCGGCTCCTTGACCCAACGTGCCACTGTAGGCTTAGATGCCAGCAGACCCTTACGAGGGCCTGCGAACAGCACGAACAGATGATCTGACTTCCGGAAATCATTGGTCACTTCCAAGTATCTGATGATGACCCGTCTAACATCCAGGTATTTGAGTGCAGGGTACTCCTCTGGGTAATCCTCCCTATGAAAGGAGGGTAGGTAAAGCTGCTGATTCACATGGAATCGAGAAACAATCTTGGGCAGGAAGGAAGGCACTAGGCGAATCGATACTCCTGCCTCAGTGAATCGCAGGAATGGTTCTCTACACGAGAGCGCCTGGAGCTCAGAAACTCTTCTGGCTGATGTGATAGCCACCAGGAAGACTGCTTTCAACGTCAGGTCCTTCAGCGATGCCCTTGGCAAGGGCTCGAAGGGCGGCTTCTGCAAGGTCCGTAGTACCAGATTGAGATTCCACGTAGGCACTATTGAGTGCAGAGGGGGGGGGGGGGGCACAGGTGATTAACTCCTTTGAGAAAGCGTACCACATCCGGCTGTGAAGCCAGGGAAGCCCCATTCAGACGACCCCTGAAGCAAGCTAGAGCCGCCACCTGGACTTTCAGCGAACTTAGCGACAGGCCTTTCTCCAGCCCCTCTTGCAGGAACGCCAACACCGAAGATATTGGAGAAGTGAAGGGCGATATAGAGCCTGCCTCGCACCACGACGCAAAGGTACGCCAAACCCTGGCCTAAGTGGTGGATGTAGAGCGCTTCCTCGCTCTCAGCATAGTGGCGATGACCTTGTCTGAGAAGACCTTCTTCCTCAGCCGCTTCCGCTCAAGAGCCAGGCCGTAAGACCAAAGGGGAAGGGATCCTCCATCACCACGGGACCCTGATGTAAGAGACCCCGCTCCGCTGGCAGCCGCAGAGGACCGTCCACCGAGAGTCTGACTAAGTCCGCATACCAGGGACGTCTGGGCCAATCCGGACCCACCAGGATCACCTGGCCCGGATGCTTTGCCACCCGGCCTAGCACGCTGCCCATCATGGGCCAGGGCGGGAACACGTAGAGAAGCTCCTGTGCCAGCCACTGCTGCAGAACAGCATCGACTCCCAGAGATCGAGGGTCCCGTCCTCTGCTGAAAAAACGCGTCACTTGGCAATTGGCCGAGGACGCCATCAGATCCAGGCTTGGCCGGCCCCAGCGGATTGAAGGGGGGCAGACTCAAAAAAGATGTCAGGAAGTATTTTTTCACGGAGAGGGTGGTGGATGCTTGGAATGCCCTCCCGCGGGAGATGGTGGAGATGAAAACGGTAACGGAATTCAAACATGCGTGGGATGTGCATAAAGGAATCCTGTGCAGTAGGAATGGATCCTCAGAAGCTTAGCCAAAATTGGGTGGCGGAGCAGGTGGGGGAAGTGAGGTTGGTAGTTGGGAGGCGAGGATAGTGGAGGGCAGACTTGTAAGGTCTGTGCCAGAGCCGGAGATGGGAGGCGGGACTGGTGGTTGGGAGGCGGGAAATACTGCTGGGCAGACTTGTACGGTCTGTGCCCTGAAAAAGGCAGGTACAAATCAAGGTAAGGTATACACATATGAGTTTATCTTGTTGGGCAGACTGGATGGACCATGCAGGTCTTTTTCTGCCGTCATCATCTACTATGTTTCGTGATGTCCAAGAACGCCCGAGCAGACAGTTGCCACTCTCCCGGATCCAAGGTATGGCGACTGAGAAAGTCCGCCTTGACATTCATGACTCCCGCAATGTGGGCCGCCGACAGCTGTTCCAGGTTCGCTTCCGCCCACAGGCATAGCTTCATGGCCTCCTTGGCTAGAGGGGCGCTCCTGGTACCTCCCTGGCGATTGACATAGGCCACAGCCGTGGCATTGTCCGACAGGACCCGTACAGGCCTCAGCACCAGTGCCGGGAGAAACTCTAGAAGCGCCAACCGAATGGCTCGGAGTTCCAGGAGGTTGATGGACCATTTCGTCTCTGCAGGAGACCAGAGCCCCTGCGCTGTCCGTCCCAGGCAGTGGGATCCCCAGCCCGTCAAGCAGGCGTCCGTCGTGACGACAACCCACTCCGAGGTCGTAAGAGGCATTCCTGCGGACACCTTGCCTGGCCTCAGCCACCAGCTCAGCGCCTTTCGCACCGCTGGATCCAAAGGAAGGCGTACGGCGTAGTCTTCTGAGACTGGAGTCCACCGCCGCAGAAGAGAGTGCTGTAGTGGTCTCATATGAGCCCTGGCCCAGGGCACTACCTCCATCGTGGCTGTCATGGAGCCCAACAGCTGCACATAGTCCCAAGCCCGAAGAATAGAGGAGGCTAGGAACTGGTCCATCTGGGTCCGAAGCTTGACGCTCTGGGTGTCCGGCAGGAACACTCTGCCCACTTGGGTGTTGAATCGAACTCCCAGATACTCCAGGGACTGAGTCGGGCGCAGCTGGCTTTTCTCCCAGTTGATGACCCATCCCAGGGAGCTCAGAAGAGCAATGACCCTGTCTGTAGCGCTCCCGCACTCCGCATAGGAAGGGGCTCGGATCAGCCAGTCGCCCAGATAGGGATGGACTTGCACTCCCTCCTTGCGGAGGTAGGCCGCGATGACCACCATTACTTTGGAGAAGGTCCGCGGAGCCGTAGCCAACCCGAACGGGAGGGCTCTGAACTGGAAGTGTCGGCCCAGCACTGCAAAGCGCAGAAAGCGCTGATGAGGGTCCAGATGGGAATATGTAGGTAAGCTTCCTTGATGTCCAGGGAGGCCAGGAATTCTCCCTTTTTCACCGCAGCTATTACGGATCGGAGGGTCTCCATCCGGAAGTGCCGAACTTTCAAGGCCCGATTGACTCCCTTGAGGTCGAGAATAGGCCGAGCAGAGCCTTCTTTCTTTGGCACCACAAAGTAAATGGAGTAGCGCCCCTTGCCAAGCTGATCTACTGGCACCGGGACCACCACGCCCAGGCGGATCAGGTTGTTCAAAGTCTGCTGCACGGCAGCTGCTTTGACCTGAGACTTGCAAGGAGAGTTTACAAACCCGTCTCTTAGGGGTCGGCAGAACTCCAGCTTGTAGCCGTCTCTGATGACTTCCAGAACCCAAGCGTCTGAAGTTACCCTGGTCCACTCGCCCAGAAACGAGGACAACCTTCCTCCTATCTGCACTGGGCCATGGACCAGGTCCCCATCATTGGGTACGCGACCCTGGGGGCGGGCCGGAGGATGAACCTCCGGGACGGCGGTCCCTACGAAAGGAATGCTGCTTGGGGGAGACGTTCCGTTTGATGGAAGCGGAGGCAGAGGAGGCCGACTTGCCCGGGCGATACCAATGGGCTTCCTGGAATTGGCCCTTAGAGGAACCAGGACAGGCACTGCCGGCCCGAGTCCTGACCTCCGGAAACCTCTTGCCCTTGGACGTGCCAAGGTCTGTCACGATCTTGTCCAGCTCGTCCCCAAAGAGCAGCTTGCCTTTAAAAGGCAACTTGGCTAGGCGAGATTTAGAGGCATGGTCAGCAGACCAGTGCTTAAGCCAGAGCCACCGCCGCGTAGAGATTGTCTGAGCCATGCCCTTGGCCGAGGCTCTCAAAATATCATACAGCAAGTCTGCCAAATAGGCCAAACCCGACTCCAGGGTCGGCCATTCCGCCCTCCAGGAAGCCCGCTGCAAAACAGGCACGCCCTAGCCACGTGGGAGCCGCAAACCGAGGCTTGCAAACTCAGAGCGGCCGCCTCAAAGGACGACTTTAAGGCCGCCTCCATTCTCCTGTCTTGGGCGTCCTTCAGGGCAGTGCCACCTTCCACCGGCAGCGCCGTTTTCTTAGTCACGGCAGTGATTAAGGAATCTACCATGGGCCAGACAAAGGCTTTCCGTTCCCTCTCAGGAAAGGGGTACAGACGGGACATAGCCCTGGCTACTTTCAGGCTCGCCTCAGGGGCATCCCATTGCGCTGAAATTAAGGTCTGCATGGCTTCATGAACGTGGAAGGTTCTAGGCGGGCGCTTCGTTCCCAGCATAATGGCGGAGCCAGTAGAGGCTGAGAGAGAGCCTTCCTCCGGAGAGGCAATCTTCAAAATGCTCATGGCCTGCACAAGCAGGTTGGGCAAATCCTCTGAGCGAAAAAGCCACGCTGCACAGGGGTCGTCCGCTCCATCCGAGCGAGGATCAGTCTCTTCCATCGATTCCGCTAAGGATCTCTTGGAGAACTCAGACACGCTGCCGTCATCCACATCAGAGGAGACCGAGTCCCCCGAGGGTGGAAGATCCACCCGAGGACGCTTAAGCATAGAGGCCTCATCACCCCGATCAGAGAGGTGGGCAGGGGCAGTGTTCTGCATAAGAAAGGCTTGATGCAGCAGCAAAACGAACTCAGGGGAGAAACCCCCCAGTCTGTGCATTTCTGCAGCCTGTGCTGTGGCCCTAGAGGTGCCCTCCATCTGCGCTCCCAGTAGCGGGGGAGAGGCGTGTTGCGCGTCCAACATGGCGTCTGGCACGAAACTCTGAGAAGGAGCCGCGCGGGAAGAAGGGCGTTTTAATTTCGCCGACTTCTTACTGTCGCCCGATTGAAGGGCGACCAAGCTGTTAACGTCTCCCATCTCGAGGGCGGCCCAAGAAGAAGCCGACCGAGCCGTGTGGCCGGTCACGACCGGGAGGGCGGCCAGCAGGGGATGGGCGCCTAAGGCGGGAAAGGCCGCCGCGCCGGAGGAAAAACCAGTGAATTCTCCCGGTTCCAACAGGGCGACTCTACCTTCGATCCCCCCGCTTCCCCGCTAGGCGCGCGAACGCGTTCCGGGGAGCGTCTTTTCGCGCCCTTGCCATCCGAGGCCATAGCCACGTGGAGACCATTCGGGGAACCCCCTGCCCGCTAGTAAAAGGTAAAAATTACCTGCTTCTTGCTCCGAGCAGTGACGACTTGTTCCAGTGAGCAGCTGCAAATGGACGTCCTTTTTGAACGTTAAAAAAATTTTTTTTTTTTGTTTAACGGAGCCACCGGGAGGGGGGAGAAAAGGAGGGACCTGGCACCACCAGGTTTGCACTTGTTCACGAAGAGCCCTCAACCCCAGGTACTCAACAAAACCTAAACAATTAGGCTTGGAGACCGAGCCAGAGCTGCTGCTGTGTGACCACACACCTGCTGAGATAGAGAACATACTGAGGAGTTTCCGGCAGCACATGACCACATATAGGGAGGCAAAGGATTCCTCTCTATCGCCACCTGCTGGTAGATGGACACAACCCACCAGTCTATGGCTTGATCGGCTTGATGATAGGGAAATGTGTGCTGCTGTTGGGTGGGCCTGAGCCCTAAGTGGGTGGGCCCCAGCCCACCCAGGCCCACCTGTGGCTACGCCACTGTTGTATAGAGAGAGGTGTGACCAGCAGAAGAAAGGACATGTTGATGCCCCTGTATAAGTCGTTGGTGAGGCCCCACCAGGAGTATTGTGTTCAGTTTTGGAGGCCGTATCTTGCTAAGGATGTAAAAAGAATTGAAGCGGTGTAAAGAAAAGCTACAACATTGGTATGGGATTTGCGTTACAAGACGTATGAGAAGAGATTTGCTGATCTGAACATGTATACCCTGGAGGAAAGGAGAAACAGGGGTGATATGATACAGACGTTCAAATATTTGAAAGGTATTAGTCCGCAAATGAACCTTTTCCGGAGATGGGAAGGCGGTAGAACTAGAGGACATGAAATGAGATTGAAGGGGGGCAGACTCAAGAAAAACGTCAGGAAGTATTTTTTCATGGAGAGAGTGGTGGATGCTTGGAGAACTCTTTTATTAAAAGAAACGCAAAGCATTATGATGCCCAATTATTATTTGGACATCCAAAACTGGGAAAAGACCTAAACGAGGATACACAGCATTTGTGATGCGAGCCACACTTGCAGGTAAACAGACCATACTGTCAGAATGGATATCCCATCACCCTCCCAAGGTGCAGCAGTGGAGGACACATATGATACATATAATGCGTATGGAACGTATGGCTATAAGGGACCTTGACTCTACAGAAGGAACACAATTTCAACAACGTTGGAACCCGTTTTGGACTACCATGACAGCAGCAGCGAGAAGTCATATATTAAATCCCTGATAATAAGGTTTTGAAAACAAGAGGATGAAGGAGTAGGGAAGGGAGAAGGAGGATAGGGATGGGTGGGAGGGAGGAAGTTAAGGGAAGGGGGGGCGAAAATTAAAAACATTGTTTACCAAGTATGGTTTAATATGAACAATAGTAGAACTGGCAGAAATTATACAATGTATATTCTCCATGTGTTGTTTACTAATAAAAAGATTTAAACATAAAAGAAACGCAAAACAATACTTCAACAAAAGTATGTACAAGCAATAAAAACCCCCACATATCTCCTAGACCCTATACACCTATACAAAGCCAACTAACCCCCCCCCCCCTATACCAAACCTCCATAGGGGAGGTTTCAAATGAACATGTTTCCACCACACATTTGCCTTCTGTAACCCTTCCGTCACCCGTTCCCATTTAGCCACCTCCTGAACTCCCCTAATTATGTCCCAACTAACCAGTTCAGTCGACCTGTAGTCCTGGTGCAGGGACACCCCACACCGAGCCTTCCAAAGGTAAAACCTGAGTATTACCGAAATGATAAACTCCGTCACCGGATCCAAACCCCCACTTCGCTGCTGCTGCTGCCACACATAGACCCAATCAGCATATGAGTACGACCGGAAGCTAGAAATGTGCAAAAGCGATGCCACTCTATCCCCCACGGTCCTTGAAAAGGGGCAATCCCGCAAAAAATGGTCCATTGTTTCTTCCTTACCCACACATTCCCCCCTTGGACAATCCCGATCCTGCATAGTCCTATAGTTGAGATTTCCTCTCACATACAATTTCCCATGAAAGGACAGCCAAGCAATGTCCCTGTACTTAGGCGGAATCCGCCTCGATGTAACCAATAGCAAGCCCTGCCGCAGCACCGACCCAGGTGCATCTCGGAGTGTCAGGGGTGCTGAAAAGGCCTGGGCCCGCACCCTTTCCACCCATACCTCCCTGCTCCCTGCCTTAATTTCCTCCACCGTGATCCCCCAGACTCTTACCAACCGAACCAACATCCAATAGTACCCTACCTGCATGGGTGCCCCCTTCTTTAAAGCCGCCACCCTTCCCCCCATCCGCCATGGAATCCAAAATCTTTCCCACCATAACAAGACACTTTGTGCTCACCCTGGCGGGTCCCTACCCACTGCCCGTCCCAAATTAAACTGGAGGAACAGGGAACTGAAAAATAACACTGGGTTCACCATTCCCACCCCGCCATCCTTCCGGGGTAAGTATGTAATGTTCCGTTTAACCGGGTTAAGCCGATTCCCCCACAGTAGTTGGAAAAACACACTATACAGGGTAGTATAACAGTGTGCTGGCACCAAACAAATATAACTGAGAAACAGGAACATGGGCACCAGGTGCCTCTTAATCAGCTGAACCCGGTCAGCCATCGTCATCCTCCAGCCTTTCCATCTGTCAACCTTGACTTTAGCTGCCTGGATGCACCGCTGCCAGTTAAAAGATGCATAATCTCCTTGATCAAAATAAACCCCTAACACTCTCATTCTGGCAATTGCGGCCGGAAACCCCCCTCCCAAAGCAAATGCCAGCCCTGGTGGACCCACCCATAAACTCTGACTTTTCTGGAAATTAATCAGTGACCCCAAGGCCCGTGAGTAACTGGAAATCAACTCCTGCAACTTCTCCCCCTCCCTTGGATCCGCCACCCACACTGTGATGTCATCTGCGTAAGCTACCACCCTCAAATGACACCCTGTACTCACCTCCACCCCCTGAAATCCCTCCCTCCCTCCCTGCTCTAAACGCCTAACAAAGGGATCTATTGCGAAGGTGTATAACAGAGGACTTAGGGGACACCCTTGCCGAACCCCTGCTGTGACCCCAAAACTCTTCCCTTTCCAACCATTTACCAGAGGAAACAACTGGCCCCGGTGTAAAGTAACTGTAACTGTGCCACCCAATCCCTTGGAAATCCATAATGCTCTAACAACCTCCAAAGAAAAAACCACTGTACCCTATCAAAAGCTTTATCTTGGTCTAAAGCCACCACCAACCTCCCGTTCCCCTCCCCCCGGCTGTGCTTTAGACCCTCCCTAACCCATGCAGCCGCCTCCAAGACCCCCTCCCCTTAACCCCACACTGCTGTGAAACTGCCACCACTTCCTGGACCACTGACTTCATCCTTTTTAAGAGCATGTGTGCAAACATTTTCCTGTCCCCATTCAACAAGGCGATAGGACGCCAGTTCAACAGGGACCCAGGATCTTTCCCTTTACTAAGCAAAACTAATGCTGCCTCTGTCAGAGATTGGGGCAGAATCCCCTGCTGTCGTGCGGCTTCCCAGACCTGCAACAGAATTGGAGCCAGATGGACCTTAAAAGTTTGGTAATATTCAGCCGTCAGGCCATCCGGCCCTGGAGCCGTTCTTTTCCGTAAGGCCCCGATGGCCTCTTCCACTTCCCCCAGTGTCCAGGGATGCGACAGGGCCTGGAGATGGGGCCCTCCCTTTCCCACCCCTGGAGTCCCGTCGATATAGTGTCCCATCACCTCCTTATCCAAGTGTCCTCCCGAAAAAAAACGTGCAAAATGTTCTCCTACTACCTTCAAAATCCCCTCCTTCGAAACCTGCACTACCCCCCTTGCGTCCCTTAACCCTCCCACTACCCTACGCTCCCTCCGCTCCTTACAGCAGACAAACGGATCAGGACTAATCAATTTCCCGAAATCACGTTCATAAAGCAAGGAGGCATATCTATCGTATTGGACCTTCTCTAACTGCGCTTGCAGTTCCAGGATATCCTCCCGCCTACCCCCTGTGGAGAGTAAATAATCCCTGCGTTTCTTAAGTGCCGTTCCTAACCTCGTCCTTTCCCGTCCTTCCCTTCTTGCCTGCTGGGTAAAAAATCTCCTTGTGCGCTTTTTGACTACCTCCCACCATTCTCCAAAAGAGGGAAAAATACCCTGGATGGCGAGCTGATCCTCCAAGAAGGCCCGATACTCCTCCTGCATTCTCATATCTGCTACCCATTTAAGGTTGAGCCACCATAAACCCCTTCCTGGCCTATGCCCCGCCCAACCTCCTACCTCAATTAACACCAGCTTATGGTCCGAGAAGTCTACGTCCACTAATCTGGGGCCCCGCCCGCATGCCCCTTCCCGAACCAAAAATCTATCTATCCTACTCTTACACTGACCCCGTGAAAATGTGAAACCCTGTACCTCAGGGGAATGTTCTATGTGTACATCAACCAGCCCTGCCCCTTTCATTATCCCGGCCAAACGTACCCCATCATACCTCACCTACGCTGTCCTCCCCCCACTATCCTGCCTCCTTAAAATAGTATTAAAATCCCCCCCCCCCCCAAACCACATGACGTGCTGTATAGAGATAAGGTTTAACTTTCCCAAACAACGAGGAACGTTCCTTCTTACTTTGAGGCCCGTAAATATTAATAATCCGCAACGCCACCCCGTGCCACAACACATCTACCACCAAACACCTCCCTATACCTAACTCTATCACTTTTTGAATATCTACATTATGTGTTTTAAATAAGATCCCTACTCCCCCATACCTTTCTCCTGCCAAACCCCAAACCGAAGGTCCCCATCTCCAGGCCCGTTGTGCCCGCCTAATCGCTTCTAGCGTTTGTAGCCGTGTTTCCTGATGCAGAATACAGTCTGCCTGTATCTTAGAGAGGCCATCAAAGGCCAAACATTGCGCCCTCTGGGAAGCCACACTCACCACATTCAATGTGGCAAACAAAAAACAATCCCTGCCATTACCATCATTGAGTAGAAGGTATCCTCTGCTCACCTCCTTCCTGCATATCTGCCCTCTGCAGCAACCCACTACCAACGCCCTGCACCCCTTCTGCAGAATCCCTTCCTTCCTCCGCCCAATCCCGAACACCAAGTTTAAAACCCTTATCCTTCCCTTCCCCCTCCCCCCTCCTTTCTTCCTCCCCTTCTTCTTCTTAGAGTCATCCAGACCACCATCTCCCCTCTCACAAAAGAAGGCCCCCACCCCCCCTTCCCTACTTGCTCCCTAACTCTGAGCTGCTCCCCTTCCCCCCACCCCCCTTACCTCATTCCCATCACCCCTTTTACCCTGTTCCTGTCTAGATCTGATCCTATCAGACCGCCTCTTAATCCCTTCTCCCTCTCCTATCCCCCTCTTCTCCACTCCCTCTACTTCCAACCCCCCCTCCTCCTTCGTTCCCAACCCCTACCATCCGGACCTTCCCCCCCTTCTTCTTACACCTACCACCCTCCCCCTGTTCCATCTCAAATTTCCTCTTCCCTTCATCCCCCCCCAGGACTCCCTCCCCCTCCCCTCCTTCCTCGATCTCCTCCTCCCTACCTTCCTCTTCCAGAATCTGAAAACGGTTCTCCACCCTACACTTCTGTGATCCAAATCCCGAGCCACCCAACTCCTCCCTACCCTTCCCCCTCAGCCCCCCTTTTGTTTCTTACGAACTTGAACCCAACCCCCTTCTCCCTCCCCCCGTTCCCTCACCTGTTCCTCCCCCCGTACCCCTGAAACCTCTTCCTCCCTCCTCCCCTTCTGCAGCTTCCCTACTCCCTGTACCTCCGGGCCCTGACCCTGAAACCGCCCTCCCCCCACCCCCTGAACCAAACTCCCCCATCCCCCACCCTCTTCCCCCTCATTATGAAAAGCCCTCGGGCAATCCCCGAAAGGCATGCCCCAGATCCCCACAAAGATTGCACCGGATAGAGGAACATTCTTCCGAAAGATGATCCTTAGACCCACACTTTGCACACTGCTGTACCGGGCAGGACATGCTAAAGTGGCGGAAAGACCCACACCTAAAACATTGTCTTGGCTGTCCTTTATAGAAGCACAGGATCCTATCTCTCCCGATAAAAGCTGCCGAGGGAATATGGTGGACCACCTGACCCACCTGTTTAAGCCTAACTAAAGCCCCCACCCCCCTGCCCATACTCTACTGGATCCGGGAGCTTGGTTAGTGGAGTTCTCAATTCAGCATACCGCTGAACCTAGAAGGCCAGGTCCGCCGCTGAGATGGATTCATTCCGGACTAAAAGGGTCACCTGCACCAGATCAGGTCTGCTTATCGGAATCACCCTATAATTTCTCCATTCCCCCCTCCCTCGAACTTTCTTCGTACTTTTCCCAAAACACCTCCAACCCCCTTTGAGTCAAAAACTGACATCATATTCCGGAATGTTAGCCGGGTGGATGCAAGCATATAAACTCTTCTGGAATAAACCCTAGCCCTAGTACCAACTGCAAAACCTATCCCGGGATGGCATACCCCCCTCCCCCACCCATTTGAGCTGAACGACATTCCGGCGTTGGGGATCTGCCCCCTGCCCCCCTCCCTCCTCCTCCACACCCGTCTCCCCCCTACCCGCAAAACCTAACCTCCCCCTCCCCTGCTCTCCTTCCCCCCTCACCACAGCCGCAAAAGATACCGACCTCTTCCCCTCCCCACTCGCGCTCTTCCCTGACCCTGAACCGTCCTGACCATCCAAACCCATGCCCTTCTCCAACTGCACTTTCTGAGCTGTCCCCACCCCCCACCCCCCCTACCTTCTGCAGCCTGCCCTGACACCACCCCCCCCCCTTCCTCCCGCCTCCTCTGATCACAGACCGCCACCTCCATAGCTTCAAAAGTACACCCATTCTGTCCCTCTTCTCTTACCAATCCCCCACCCTGCTCATCCACCCCATCCAAAGCAGCCTTCCCCCCCAAGTCCAAACTGAAACCATTTACTAGACTGTCACTGTTCGTCAGATTTTGTCCACAGGGGGATCCCTGCTTATCTGTTCAGAAGAAACCTTGCACTGCTGCTCCCTCTGAATATCCTGCTGCTGAGGTTCCTCTGCTCCCAGCCGGCTGTCTGTTGCATCCTGCTCAGAAGGGTCCCGGTGAGACCAGTCACTGTATTATGAGAGGAATTTCCCCCTTGCTTCCTCCTGATTGGCAGAAGAACCCTCCTGTCTTTCCAGCTCTGGAAGGCAGGATTCCCCAGAGCCTGCTTGCCCAGCTGCAACTACTCCTTGTAACTTAGCAACAGTGCCTGCACTCAGGGAGTCTGTAGAGTGCACCTGTGTTTGCAAGCAGAGCTCTTCTGCTGGCAACAGTTCTTCCACAAATGCACCTTCAACCAGAGTAAAACTGTCCTTTTTACCTTCTCCTGTCCTGCCTTCTTCAGGAAACCTTCTTTCTGCAAGACTAGGAACACTTGTCTGGAACTCTTGTATGAAAAAGTCTCTCTCTCTGGTTTCCATAGCCTGCAAATGTGTAGGAGCCTTTTGAAGCTCTTTCTCTGTCCTTGTGAGGCTCCAGAGATATTACGGACTCCTGCTGCCTCCTCCCCTCTCATTACCAGAAGCAGCCATCACAGTA
This sequence comes from Microcaecilia unicolor, assembly GCF_901765095.1. Lineage (NCBI taxonomy): Eukaryota > Metazoa > Chordata > Amphibia > Gymnophiona > Siphonopidae > Microcaecilia > Microcaecilia unicolor. Next base: position 106,550,571 of record NC_044040.1, on the reverse strand, counting down.
AGTGCACCAGAATCTGTTTGACTTGCTAAGCCCTTCATAAATTGCAGTGTATGTCCAGTGTTTGTAGCTGGCAAGTCCTCACTCACACACTGTTGTTGTTGTTGAAAAAGTTCTGCTGTATATACTGGGGAAACCTGACTCTGAGATTTTGCTGTGCCTTGTGCCATTCTCTCCTGGTTTATGTAAATTTCCTTAAGGGATTATCAGTATTCTTCTTTAATGAAACCAAAGTCTTTTCTTTGTGTTGAAGCTGCTTTAACAAACGAGCCTCTTCTTTCTTGTAAATGTCCCGTTTATCTCCCGGGGCCAGCCTAGTCATGGCTTTTGCCATCGTCAGCCGTTTCCCCTGCTCCTCTATGTCTTTCTCCAGGGCTTTAATCATTCACACCCTTTGTACCACTTCTTCAGCCAGGTGCCCCGGTCCTTCACTCACCGACCATACACCATCCTCCCTGTCTTCCTCCTCCTCCTCCTCCGACCAATCACTATCATAGTCCTGTACACCCGGACCTGGCTGAAGCTCCTGGTGTACCACCATCGGCTCCTCTCCTTCCACCGTCTGGAGGCCCGAGGCCCTCCCTATCCACCCCCCCCCCCCCTCCATGTTCTTCAGGCTCCCTTTCCGGAAACCACTGGGTCATGGAGGAGGTACCTGTTACCTCTTCATCTCGGAGACGCTGAGCCCTGTGCTCCACAGGGCTCCTTTCTCTGCTCCCCGAGGCTGGACTGAGCTGCACACAACCCTTCCGGGCCTTCTGGTCCGTAGGGCCCAGAGGCCCCATGTCCTGGGCCTTTCCTGGGAAACTCTTCCCCGGGCCTCTCTGCCCCCTGGGGAAGGAGCCAGCCCAGCACCCTTCCTGCTCTCTAGAGACTGAGCCTTCAAGCACACGTCCTTCTCTCACCAAGTCTAGGCTGGAATGCCCTCCCGCGGGAGGTGGTGGAGATGAAAACAGTAACGGAATTCAAACATGCATGGGATAAACATAAAGGAATCCTGTTCGGAAGGCAGGGATGCTCAGAAGCTTAGCTGAGATTGGGTGGCGGAGCCGGTGGTGGGTGGTGGTGCTTGTGGTTGGGAGGCGGGGCTAGTGCTGGGGCAGACTTCTACGGTCTGTGCCCTGAAAATGACAGATACAAATCAAGGTAAGGTATACACAAAAAGTAGCACATATGAGTTTATCTTGTTGGGAAGACTGGATGGACTGTGCAGGTCGTTTTCTGCCGTCATCTACTATGAGTCTTGATTTGCTTCAGAAAGGACCCCATCGCCAAAGCAGTGGATATCCAGTAAATATTCTACTGATTTGTTGTACACCCAGACTATTGAAGCTACTTGAGACTCCTGTGGTACTGTGACAATGACATCAACCAGGAAATTGTGGAATACAGAATAAGAGTTCACGTCTTTGGTAACAGTCCATCACCTGCCTCACCCAAATAGAACTAGAGAGATGCAAGAAGAACCCTGGTTGGCACCACATATCAGCCTTTGCTTGTACATCTTTACAATGAGCAAGTTAAACATCAAGGATGACGTTTCATAGAGGGAGCTATTAGAGCCACAGGATTATGGATTGTGGGAGGAAAATGTATTATTACCTCTGTAATACACCAGTGTGTTAACTACAGAGCAAGCATCAAAAACAAAGAATGGCAGATTTGCCAGCAGACTGGCTCAGTACCGAACCACCTTTCACCTATTTGGGTCTATATGTCTTTGGATCCTGCTCAGTGTGACACAATGCACAAGAGATGGAGTGATCAACAGTAAATGTTGGGCTGTAATTTTTACATGCATGAGCATCCGAGCAGTTCACATTGAAGTTTTATTAATGCCTTGCGAAGATTCCTCTCCAGCAAAGCAAATCCGTTCCAACTGTGGAACCAATTTTGTGGGCACTTGTAGACAATTGAACATTGTAATATATCTACTAAATTGGACCATTGTGCCACTGAAAGGTACGTATGTGATCAAAGTGTTCTTGGATGTTCAATTCTCCTCACTCTTCACATATGGGAGGAGCATGGGAGTGAATGATTGGAATAGCTCATTGTATCCTTGAAACTGATCACCTCTGAAGCTCTGACAACCTGTCATGCACAGGCCATTGCCATCAGAAATGCTAGACCCCTGGTACCCTTCAGATCCAGAGTTGCCATTGATTTTAACTCCAGCTATGCTTCTGTTACAAAAGACTAATATCATTCCTCCACAAGGAGATTTCAAAGGTAGCAACATCTACAAGCATCAATGGATGCAGGTTTAATACCTCTTAGATATCTTTTGAAAACATTGGAAGAGAGAATTCCTTCCTCAATTGGGGCTTTTCACTAACACCTTTCCAAGTGAGGTTGGGAAAGTCTGCAAGCTGGAAATCAAGACCACGAATCAAGGGAAAGCGAAGACCTTCATCTAATTAGCTAATTTACCACCACCACTGCCTCAGGGAATGAAACATCACAGGAATAGATGGGTCACAGTAGGCTCTGGTAGACTAAGATCTATGACACAGAAACACTCGCCCTCCCAAGCCTTGCCCCTGACAAATTCTTTTGCAGCGTTGCATCATTACGATGGTGAAAAAAGAAGTACTGTGGAGGAACCAGAGGCAATGAAAGTAGCTCAATCCAAGAAACATCCCCCAAATAATGACAGAATGGTGAAAAGCAGAAAATTCTTACTGCTTGGAGACTCCATTATCAGAGGCAGGAACACAGTTCAGGGGTTCCAACCTAGTGAAATGTCTTCCAGGATCTTCAGCTACAAGATGTACAGACCAAATACTGAAAGTGATCTGAGAAGAGAGCGAGGCTTCAAATGCTGATGTTGTAATTCACCTGGGGACAAATGACCTGGCCAACAATAGCAAGTTTACAGCACAGAGAGCATTCCAGAAGCTTGGGGAGGGACTGAAATCTTTGGTCTGGACTGTGGCTTTTTCTGAAGTAATTCCTACGTGGGGGAGGGGAAAGGAAAGATTACACAAAACAGAGGAATTCGATAAGTGGCTTGAGTTTTGGTGTAAAGAAGAAGGTTTTAGATACAAAGGAGCATGGGGTAATACGTGGAAAAATAACAGGCTGTACTGTAATGATGGGCTACATCTTTCTGAGATGGGAAAAAGGATCCTTGGGGAGAAATTCAGACAATATGTTTCTAGACATATAAACTAGAGGGTGGGGGTGACAAAAGGAAACAAGGGATTTCAGAAAGTCGCCCCCATAATAAACATGATGGTAGAGGGAAAGGTCATGTAAATATAGTAAACCACCTAAACTCACCAAGCACATGGAAAGCTATGTGCACAAATGCTCATAGTCTAAGTAAAAAGGTTCAAGACTTGCAAGCCCTGATGTTTGAAGAAAACTTGGATTTTGTTGCTATTACGGAGACATGGTTCAACGATTCCCATGAATGGGATGTGACCGTACCGGGCTATAATCTTTTAGGAAGGATAGAGATGGCTGAAGAGGTGGAGGAGTGACTGTGTATGTGAGAGACTATATCAGAGCAGCTGAAATGCAGGGAACCTGGGGAAAGGAAGAAGCTTTATGGATTGTCCTGGAAAGAGAAGACAGAACCTGTATCCCCATGGGGGTTATCTACAGACCTCCTGCGCAATGGAGAAGTTAGACAAGGATCTGGCGAAGGATCTGGCTAAGGCGGAATGAGGACGCACAAAACTCAAAGTACTGGATTTCAGATGTACTGATTTTGATAAAATGGGGGAATATCTGAAGAAGGAGATGTTGGCGTGGGAAGGCACAGAAGATGTGGAAAAACAGTCCAAGCTAAAGGCTGCTCTAAATATGGCGACTGATCTTTTTGTGAAGAAAGTAAACAAAAACAAGAGAAGCAGGAAGCCTATATGGTTCTCCAAACAAGTAGCTGAAAAAATAAGAGCAAAAGAGGCTTTGTTCAAGAAATACAAAAGAATGCAATGAAAGGATCACGGAAAAGATTATCGCATTAAACTTAAAGAAGTGAAGATGGAAATACGGCTAGCGAAAGCGCGAGCAGAAGAAAAAAATGGCTAAAGATGTAAAGAGAGGTGACAAGACCTTTTTCAGATATATTGGAGAAAGGAGAAGAGATAGGAATGGAATTGCGAGGCTGAAAGATAATGAGAATGGCTATGTGGAGAGTGATGAAGATAAAGCGAACGTGCTAAAATTTCTCTTCGGTGTTCACGGAGGAAAATCCTGGAGAAGGACAACGGTCGGCTGCCCCAGGAATGGAGTGGATACTGCGCCGTTTACGGAAGAGAGAATTTATAAACAGCTTGAGAATCTGGACAAAGCTTTGGGGCCGGATGGGATACATCCTAGGATACTGAGCTCAGGAAGGTCCTGGTGGAGTGTCAGCTGATTTCTGACACACAGTATCCTGAGACTGAACTCAGTGCTGTACATTGCTAGCAATAAAAGAGGATTCTCGGCTAGTAAATCAGGAGACAGTGGGACCTCTTAAAGATTTATTTAATAGATCTTTAGAGACAGGAGAGGTTCTGCGGGATTGGAGATGAGTGGATGTGGTCCCTCTTCACAGAAGTGGAGACAGGGAAGAAGTGGGAAACTACAGACCAGTAAATCTCACATCGGGTTACAGGACCTGAGGCAACATGGCTTTACCAAAGGAAAATCCTGCCAAACGAATCTTATTGACTTCTTTGACTGGGTGACCAAAGAACTGGATAAAGGATGTGCGCTAGATGTAATCTACTTAGACTTCAGCAAAGCCTTTGATACGGTCCCCCACAGAAGACTCGTGAATAAGCTGAAAGGGTTGAACTTAGGACCGAAAGTGGTGAACTGGATAAGAAACTGGTTGACTGATAGGTGGCAGAGGGTGGTGGTAAATGGAATCCGCTCAGAGGAAAGAAAGGTGAGCAGTGGAGTTCCTCAAGGGTTGGTGCTGGGCATAGGCGCCCGGTATAAGAGGCTTGGGGTGGCTAAGCCTCCCCAGCCGCAAGCCCCAAGCAAACGTCTCTCTCTCTCTCTCTCTCTCTCTCTCTATCGCATCCTTCACCTGGTTTTTGTCACGCGGCGGCGGCACGACACCGACGGGCCGCGGTTGGCGAGCGCGGCTCTCTACGGTTGGCTGCAGCGTGCTGAGGCTTCACGAGCAGTTGTTTGGCGCTTGGGGCTGAACCTCTCGTGGCGTGTGTGTAGGCTGGTTTCGGCCTACATCAGGCTCGTCTGGCTGGCTCCACCTCCTAGGGTCTGGATTGGCTCCTCAGGTTCTGGCCTCCTCCTGCCTTGTGATCAGGAGCCTATCAGGAGTGTTTCCTGCCAGCTGATTCTTTGCTGCTCCTGAGGACCCGGCTATTTGAAGGAAGTCTCTATTCCTATCCTGCTCTTGTCCGTAGCTTAGCCCCGCCCCCGTCTCTCTCTAACCTCTCTCTCTCCCGCTCCAGTCCTCCCAGCGTTTAACTTAAGGAAGCTTTCCCTCAGCTGCGTGCCACCCGCGCTCCTCTGACCTACTTCCAATCCTCCTGTTCCCGCAGGGGTGGCACGCGGCAGACCAGGCGTTAAACACTGCTGCCAGCATGGATAAGGAGCGAGAAGAAGAAAGAAAAAAACCAATGAGGTCAGGTCATATCAAATTTCCTTGGAAAAAAACTCTGGACCGGGAGGGGGGGAGTGGGAAAAAAGTTGGTGCCATGGTGTAGGGGGAACAAACAACTGCACCACAACGGAGACTGCTACAGAGGGCGCAGTGAGAGAGGCACAGATACAGATGTTGCATACGGGGGCAAAAGAGACAAAGATTTTTTTTGGGGGGGGGGGGATAGGAAAATTTTTGGACATAAGGAGACGGGAGAGTTGCTGGTTATGTTAGAGCATAAGGATAGGGACATGGAGGAAGGATATGGTTAGAGAGAGAATACTGGAGATGGGCATATGAGCATAGGGAGCAAGCACAGGGTAAGGATACTGAAGATGCTGGACATGGAGGTGGGGGGGGTTGCTAGGAACAGGGATACACAGGGGTGACACTGGACATGGGAAGGGTTTGAGACAGAGGGGTGATACAGGGAAAGGGATGATGTTGGACATGTAGAGAAGGATATAGACACAGACTTGACCCTACCAGTCCCTCCAACTACCGCCCCCATCTCCCTCCTACCCTTCCTCTCCAAAATACTTGAGCGTGCGGTTCACAGCCGCTGCCTTGATTTTCTCTCCTCTCATGCCATCCTCGATCCGCTTCAATCCGGTTTTCGCCCTCTACACTCGACAGAAACAGCACTCTCTAAAGTCTGTAATGACCTGTTCCTTGCTAAATCCAGAGGCCACTACTCCATCCTCATCCTCCTTGATCTATCCGCTGCTTTTGATACTGTCAATCATGATTTACTTCTTGCCACACTGTCCTCATTTGAGTTCCAGGGTTCTGTCCTCTCCTGGTTCTCCTCCTATCTCTCCCACCGCACCTTCAGAGTATACTCTCATGGATCTTCCTCCACCTCCATCCCGCTCTCTGTTGGAGTTCCCCAGGGATCTGTCCTTGGACCCCTTCTTTTTTCAATCTACACTGATCTCATCTCATGGTTTCCAGTATCATCTTTATGCAGATGACACCCAGCTATATCTCTCCACACCAGACATCACCGCGGAGACCCAGGCCAAGGTATCGGCCTGCTTATCCGACATTGCTGCATGGATGTCCAACCACCACCTGAAACTGAACATGTCCAAGACCGAGCTTATCATCTTTCCACCAAAACCCACTTCTCCTCTACCTCCACTCTCTATCTCAGTTGATGGCACCCTCATCCTCCCCGTTTCATCTGCCCGCATCCTCGGAGTCATCTTCGACTCCTCCCTCTCCTTCTCTGCGCATATCCAGCAGATAGCCAAGTCCTGTCGCTTCTTTCTCTTTAACATCAGCAAAATTTGCCCTTTCCTCTCTGAGCACACCACCCGTACTCTCGTCCACGCTCTCATTACCTCTCGCCTTGACTACTGCAACCTACTCCTTACTGGCCTCCCACTTAGCCATCTATCCCCCCTTCAATCTGTTCAGAACTCTGCTGCATGTCTTATATTCCGCCTGAACCGATATACTCATATCACCCCTCTTCTCAGGTCACTTCACTGGCTTCCAATCAGATACCGCATACAGTTCAAGCTTCTCCTTCTTACCTACAAATGCACTCAGTCTGCAGCCCCTCATTACCTCTCTACCCTCATCTCCCCTTACGTTCCCGCCCGTAACCTCCTCTCACAGGACAAATCCCTCCTCTCAGTACCCTTCTCCACCACCGCCAACTCCAGGCTCCGCTCATTCTGCCTCGCCTCACCCTATGCTTGGAATAAACTTCCTGAGCCCTTACGCCAAGCCCCCTCCCTACCCATCTTCAAATCCTTGCTCAAAGCCCACCTCTTCAATGTTGCTTTCGGCACCTATCCTTTATACCTTTCAGGAAATCTAGACTGCCCCTATTTGACTGACTGACTACATTTGTCTTTTAGATTGTAAGCTCCTTTGAGCAGGGACTGTCCTTCTATGTTAAATTGTACAGCGCGCTGCGTAACCCTAGTAGCGCTTTAGAAATGTCAAGTAGTAGTAGTAGTACTATGCTGGATAAGGAAAGATAGGGACACCGAAAGGGGAGATGTTGTATCTCTGAAGATAAAGATACAGAAAAGGGAGATGCTGAATTTGGGGGCAAGATAGATGCAGACTTCGCGCCTTCTGTCTCGCTGCACCCCACGCCTGGAATAAACTTCCTGAGTCCCTATGTCTTGCCCCGTCCTTGGCCACCTTTAAATCTAGACTGAAAGCCCACCTCTTTAACATTGCTTTTGACTCGTAACCACTTGTAACCACTCGCCTCCACCTACCCTCCTCTCTTCCTTCCCGTTCACATTAATTGATTTGATTTGCTTACTTTATTTATTTTTTTGTCTATTAGATTGTAAGCTCTTTGAGCAGGGATTGTCTTTCTTCTATGTTTGTGCAGCGCTGCGTATGCCTTGTAGCGCTATAGAAATGCTAAATAGTAGTAGTAGTAGTAGAGTGGTCACTCCCCTAAACAGCTCGTGGCAATAAATATTTTTTTCTGTTCCCTTCCTCCTGAGTCCTCTTCTGCCCGTCTCTCCCATCCCGTCCGTGTGGTCACCTTTTACTTCCCTGAATCCTTCTCCCCCTCCTGCGCAGCACCAGCGATTCAATTCACAGTCAGCCTTCTGCCAGCGTCGGGGCCTCTATCTCCTCAGGCGCGTCCCACCTCTGCAGAAAACAGGACGTTGCAATAGAGTAGGTGGGACACGCCTGAGGAGAGAGAGGCCCCAACGCTAGCAGAAGGCTGACTGTGAATAGAATCGCCGAAAGCTTCAGGGATGTAAAAAGTGACCACGCGGACGGGACGGGAGAGACACTGGGACCAAAGCTAATAGAAAAACTAAATGCTCAGACAGCAAAGGTAGAAAACATTCTTTTATTCAGAATTTATTAATTGGAATATGTCAGCTTTTGGAAATGTGCATCTGTGATATTTTGCATGTAAGTTTCAATTTTTCTAGTATTGCTGCATGCTGAGTCTGACTTCTTGAGGTAACTTTCCAGTTCAGTATTTTGCCTTCATATCTGTTGTGTCATGTGTTTTTCATGTGCGATCAAGATGCAGTATTCTGCTAGCGTGTAGTATTTGCAGCCCTTTTTGTTTTTGTTTCACTAGGTTGTGTACTGGTGTCTTAGAGACCGGTGTAATTATAGTGCTGCCTTTCCACGCGTAAGGTTGTAGCTCGTCCTGTCCTTGGAATTAGTGCTGTTATGGTTTGGGAAGGTTATGAGTGTGTTTTTGCACAAGTTTGTGTATAGTGTTTTGCAGTGAAGAGATTGTGTGTTGGCCTTACTGAGGTGGCACCAAAACATCAGAAAGGGTGTAGAGCCTAAATCATGACACACTACTCTTCAAGGATCTGCATATGGTCGTTAATAAAGGGAGCTCATTGTGAACACTATCCACCCTAAAGTGGTGTTTTGTGGCTCTAAATGAGAATTGTGATATTATGATCCCTTGTTTCATATTGTTGACGGTCTGCATTTTCTATGTGGGTGGTATATTGGTGTATTAGGGTCTGCCCAGTGTAATATTTATGGTACAGTAAGGTTCTGAGTGTGTTTTTGCACAAAGTTGTGCATAGTGTTTTGCAGTTGAGCGACTGTGGTTAGTATATGCTTTGAGCAACCACTTTATTCTTTGACATATACATATCTAATATCTTAATTTAATAAAAGGTATTAATTGTGATTTCCCCCTAAACCAACCTCTCCTCCTCCCCCATTCTCTATTTCTGTGGATAACACTCTCATCTTTCCTGTCTCATCAGCTCGTAACCTTGGGGTCATCTTCGACTCCTTCTCTGCACATATTCAACAGACTGGTAAAACCTGTCATTTCTTTCTCTATAATATCAGCAAAATTTGCCCTTTCCTTTCTGAGCACACTACCAGAACCCTCATCCACGCTCTTATTACCTCTCGCTTAGACTATTGCAACTTGCTTCTCACAAGTCTCCCACTTAGCCATCTCTCTCCTCTTCAATCTGTTCAAAGTTCTGCTGCAAGACTAATATTCCGCCAGGGTCGTTATGCTCATATTAGCCCTCTCCTCAAGTCACTTCACTGGCTTCCTATCCGTTTCCGCATACAGTTCAAACTCCTCTTATTGACCTATAAGTGCATTCACTCTGCAGCTCCTCAGTATCTCTCCACTCTCATCTCTCCCTACATTCCTCCCCGGGAACTCCGTTCACTGGGTAAATCTCTCTTATCTGCACCCTTCTCCTCCACTGCTAACGCCAGACTACGTTCCTTTTATCATGCTGCACCATATGCCTGGAATAGACTTCCTGAGACGGTACGTCAAGCTCCATCTCTGGCCGTATTCAAATCTAGGCTAAAAGCCCACCTTTTTGATGCTGCTTTTAACTCCTAACCCTTATTCACTTGTTCAGAACCCTTATTTTATCATCCTCACCTTAATATTCCCTTATCTCTTGTTTGTCCTGTTTGTCTGTCCTAATTAGATTGTAAGCTCTGTCGAGCAGGGACTGTCTCTTCATGTTCAAGTGTACAGTGCTGCGTACGTCTAGTAGCGCTATAGAAATGATAAGTAGTAGTAGTATTATTGGAAAAAAGATGGACACCCATTTTTTTCGAAAATATGGTTTGTCCCGCCCCTTCACGTACCCGTTCTCGGAGATAGACGCCCATGGAGATGGGCGTTCGCATTCGATTATGCCCCTCCACGTGTGTTTGGATTGATGTCTGTTTCCAAGAAAGATTCCAAGAAAGGGAGGCCTACCATCGTATGCCTCGTCAAGTTTCTTGTGGACGACAGACGGTTCCCTCACCTGCTCAAAAATCAGTTAATACTGAATCCAGCGAGGAACCCATGATAGTGGGGTGATCCAGAATTTCGGATGAAGAAAGGTTGAGGAGACGGAGAGATAAATTATGCTTCTACTGTGGAAACGCTGGGCACTTTGTAATCAAATGCCCCAATAAGCCGGGAAACGAAAAGGCCTAAAGTCTTTGGGGAAGTTGACTTTAGGCCATCTTGCATCCTCCCCAACTACACTATCCAGCTTATAATCGAAAGAGAACAACGCCTATATTGCGACCCAAATCGGGAGATGGGCGTCTTTCTGCCGTGGGCGCTCAAATCAGTATAATCAAAAGCCGATTTTGGGCGTTTCCAACTGCAATTCATTGCGGAAACGGGTAAAGTTGACGGGGGGTTGTTGGAGGCGTGGAGAAGGCGGAACTGGGGAGTGGTTATCGGCCGAGGAGAGATGGGCGTCTTTAGCTGATAATCGGAAAAAAAGGCGTTTTTACCGTGATTTTGGGTCACTTTTTTTGGACCTTTATTTTTCATGAACAGGTCCCAAAAAAGTGCCCCAACTGACCAGATGACCACTGGAGAGAATCGGGGATGACCTCCCCGGACTCCCCCAGTGGTCACTAACCCCCTCCCACCAAAAAAACCCCACTTTACAAACTTTTTCCCAGCCTTTATGCCAGCCTCAAATGCCATACCCACCTCTATGACAGCAGAATGTGTTCTATCCTGTGACAGCCTTTCCCTGGTTCTGATGTGGCTCTCGGGTGAGTGTGACACCTTTTCTGTTATGCGCACTGCAGAGTCACATCAGCAATGCATTGTGGTGGGTGTAGGGTATTGGGCTCCGTGATTCCACTAGCTTGTGGCAAATGCTCACGATGTTGGTAGTTGGTAGGCTCTACTCCCATGGTGCTTTTCCCCCTGCTTACTGGGACAGAATGTGCCCTGTTTTGTTTCCGGTAGTCCATGAGGTAGTGGCCATTTTTGTAAGCCAGTTTTAGATCCCTTTCACGTGTTAGCCACGTTAGAGAACTTAATTCTTCCCTTGAATGTGGCTGAAAGAGGGCATTGTACAGCATTCTGCCAGCTCTGACCTACTGCTAATCTCAGGACCAGGGAGACTCGTTGCCAGTGGGGCACAACCTCTGATCTGCAGTTAACTGTGAGTAAGCGTGCTTATTCCAATAAAGGACGTTTTCAGAGAGATGTCAACAGGTGTGCCAATGTTATATAGCAGCAACCAGTCCTAGAGGCCTGCGTGTATGCAGGTCCCTGGAGCACTTTTAGTGGGTACCGCAGTGCACTTCAGCCAGGCGGACCCAGGCCCATCCCCCTCCTACCTGTAACACTTGGGCTGGTAAATGGGAGGCCTGCAAAACCCACTGTACCCACATGTAGGTGCCCCCTTCACCCCTAAGAGCTATGGTAATGTTGTACATTTGTGGGTAGTGGGTTTTGGGGGAGGGGTGCTCAGCACCCGTGGTAAGGGAGCTATGCATGTGGGAGCATTGTCTGAAGTCCACTGCACTGACCTCTAGGGTGCCCAGTTGGTGTCCTGGCATGTCAAGGGGGGCGAGTCTACTACGAATCGTGGCCCCTCCCATGACCAAATGGCTCGGATTAGGACGTTTTTGAGCTAGGCGTTCTTAGTTTCCATTATCGCTAAAAAAAACAAATGCCCAGCTGAAAAACGTCCATTTTTTTGAAAATACGGTCTGTCCCTCCTCTTCATGTACCCGTTTTCGGACATAGACGCCCATGGAGATAGGCGTTCGCGTTCGATTATGCCCCTCCACGTTGTCTTCCGGTGACTCTACTTTGGGAGACCAGGCAGATTACAACCTTAGCTCTTACTGATTCTGGTGCGGCCGGAAATTTCTTGGATGAAAATCTGGTACATAGATTTGACATTCCTACAGCACCCCTGGCTTCTGCTTTCAAAATTTCATCTATCCAGGGAGGACATCTGCCCGGTCAGGTGACAAGACTGACCATGCCTCTCTCTTTACAGTTCGGAGTACTTCATCAGGAAACCATTCAAGTTTATGTTCTACATAAGTCCATCCACCCTATAGTTTTAGGTCTTCCTTGGCTTCGACTGCACTCTCCCAGTATTCACTGGGGATATAATAAAATCACTTCTTGGGGAATCAACTGCTTTCATTCTAGCCTTATACCCGTCATTCCTCTGAGAACCACATTCGCTGAAGAATCCTCAGAAGTATCTACCTTACCCCAGAGCTATCAAGATTTCCAGGATGTGCTTTGTAAGCAACAAGCCGACTGCCCCTTCACCAAAGCTTTGATTGCACTATAGATTTAATTCCAGGGAAGATGCTGCCTGATGGGCATGTCTATAATTTATCTCGACCTGAGACACAGGCCTTAACGGAATATATTCAAGAAACTCTTCGGAAAGGGTTCATTCGGCCCTCCACTTCTCCCGCTGGGGTAGGACACTTCTTTGTAGGGAGGTCTTCAATTGACCCTGTATAGATTACCGTGGATTAAACGCTATAACTGTAAAGAACCATTATCCCTTGCCCTTATCTCCGAAATATTCAACGGTTTATAGGGATCCAAGATTTTCACCAAGTTCGATTTTAGGGGGGGGGGGGGCTACAACCTCATATGTATAAGGAAAGGAGACGAGTAGAAAACGGCTTTCAACACCCATGATGGGCATTTTGAATATCTAGTGATGCCTTTTAGCTTATGTAATGCCCCAGCTGTGTTTCAGCACTTTGTCAATTAAATTTTCAGGGATCTGCTTTATACTTGCGTAGTCGTCTATCTGGATGACATATTAATATTTTCTTCATCTGTTTCTGATCATGTTCAACATGTTAGGAATGTCCTACAACATCTACGAGATAACAAACTATATGCTAAATTAGAGAAATGTATATTTCATAAAGATAAGATACCGGTTCTGGGATATATTATTTCAGCGACGGGGTTGCAAATGGACCCCATTAAACTTCAAGCTATTCAGAACTGGCCTCAACCCACGAATCTCCACACCTTACAGTGCTTTTTAGGGTTCATAAACTATTACCGATAATTCATTGACCATTATTCTACCATCGTCTCCCCTCTCACTGCCTTCCCAAGGAAGGAGGTAGATACCAAGAATTGGCCAAGTGAGGCTTCCTAGGCCTTTCAGAGGAATAAAAACATCTTTTCCATGACTCCTGTTCTAATACAGCCTGACCCCCTACGACCTTTTATAGTAGAGGTTGATGCCTCAGCTATTGGAGAAGGAGCAGTACTCTCCCAGACTGATGCGACAGGACGGTTATGCCCTTGTTTGTTCTTTTCCAAGAAATTTTCCCCAACCAAAAAGAATTACACTATTGGGGACAGGGAACTACTAGTGTTAAAATTGGCTCTAGAGGAATGGAGACACCTCCTTGAAGGATCAGTTCACCCCTTCACAGTCATATCAGATCACAAGCACCTTACCTACCTACAGCAGGTCAAATGACCGAATCCTCACCAGGCAAGATGGTCTCTGTTTTTCACACGATTTGATTTTCATCTTGTTTTTCGTCCAGCAAAGAAGAACTTTAGGGCGGATGCCCTATCCAGATCTATGGATCCAGATGCAGTGCAGGATGAGCCACAATTCCTGATAGACCCTGATAGAACCACTGTACCTAAGCAGAATAGACGTAAAGTGCTACAGTGGGCACATTCTTCTCCTTTGGCATGACATCCTGGGGTCCGGAAGACCTTGCACCAAATATCTCAACACTATTGTTGGCCGTGTATGAAACAGGATGTGCGACAATTCGTTCTCACCTGTCCAGAATGCGCTCAACAAAAAACTCTTGGGGACTACTGCAATCACTAACTATTCCCAGGTCTCCTTGGGAAGAAATTGCCATGGACTTCATCACTGATCTTCCCTCCTTCAACGGCTATTTGGGTGACAATAGATTCACCAAACTGGTGCATTTCATTCCATTGACCATTCATTCCACCCTCTGCTAAAGAACTAGCACATATATTTTTCCAAAATATTTTTCACTTACATGGTCTTCCATCACGAATCCTCAGCAACAGAGGTGTAAAGTTTACATCTTGATTTTGGTATCAGCTCTGTTCTCAACTTGGAATGATCTTGGATTATACATCTGCATATCACCCACAAGCTAATGGTCAAACGGAAAGGGTCAATCAAACCTTAAAAACGTTTATCCATTTCTTCGTCAACAAAAAACAAAATGATTGGGCTACCTTGCTTCCTTGGTCAGAATTTGATTATAATAACAATCTCCACGAAACCTCGGGAACCTCTCCATTCTTCTATGGGTGGCATGCCCACATTCCTCTACCCCTTCCTAAGGCTGAAAGTACAGAAGTTCCAGCTGCCCACCATGTTGAATCCAAGATCCAAGCTCTTTGGAGACAATTACATCAGCATCTCCAAACTACATCACTTTCTGTCAAGTGAAGAGCAGATCGCATTCGAAGACCAGCACCTACATTCCTTCCCAGGCAAAAGGTTCGGTTAAGCACTAAGAATCTGAAACTGTGACTTCCTTCTCTATGTTTTGCTCCCAAATTTATTGGACCTTTTTCTGTACAGGAGCATCTTGGACTTGTCACCTACCAGCTCTGCCTTCTGTCTACAATGAAAATCTATAATGCCTTCCATGTCTCTCTGCTCAAACCCCACGTCAGGTCTAAGAGGCACAAGAAATTAACAGCCTTGCCCGACCTGGAATTGGATCCAGATCCAGAATATGAAGTAGAAGAGATACTAGATTCCAAGTGGACGAACAATATTACCCACTAGCCTGGAAAGGTTATGGCCCAGAAGACAACGCTAATCTTATACAGGTACCCTTGTTACTTCGGGATTTTCGTTCACGTTTTCCTGATAAACCTGAACTACGACACTGGGGTAAGAGGGGGGCCCTTGAGAGGAGGGTACTGTTGCATACCCTCCTACCTGGTGCAGTTTCTGGACAGGGGGTGAGAGAGCAGTGTACCCATCTGGCATGTAAGTGGGGTTCCAGCTGGCTTCCGAGCAGAGTTTTGCGCTGGCGGCAGGTTGACATCAAAACCACGCCGTGGCGCATCCTTGCTTTGGCGCACCCCTCCCACCATCGACACTCCTTTTAAAAATCCTCCTTTCACTTGCCTTAGTGCTTCGACAGCTCTTCTCTTTTGGTTTTCTGACGAATGAAGCCTTTGTTCCTGCTACAGCCAAGTAAGCTCTGCTTCTATTCCTGCTATAGGCAAGTAAGCTCAGCTTCCATTCCTGCTACAGCCAAGTAAGCTCTGCTTCTGCTCCTGCTACAACCAAGTAAGCTCTGCTTCCATTCCTACTATAGCCAAGCAAGCTCAGCTTCCATTCCTGCTACAGCCAAGTAAGCTCTGCGTCTGCTCCTGCTATAGCCAAGTAAGCTCTGCTTCCGTTCCTGCTACAGCCAAGTAAGCTCTGCGTCTGCTCCTGCTATAGCCAAGTAAGCTCTGCTTCCGTTCCTGCTACAGCCAAGTAAGCTCTGCTTCTATTACTACTATAGCCAAGTAAGCTCTGCTTCTGTTCCTGCTATAGCCAAGTAAGCTCAGCTTCCATTCCTGCTACAGTAAGCTCAGCTTCTGTTCCTGCTACAGCCAAGTAAGCTCTGCTTCCGTTTCTGCTACAGCCAAGTAAGCTCTGCTTCTGTTTCTGCTATAGCCAAGTAAGTTCAGCTTCCGTTTCTGCTATAGTCATGTAAGCTGTGCTTCTGTTCCTGCTACAGCCAAGTAGCTCTGCTACTGTTCTTGCTACAGCCAAGTAAGATCTGCTTCTGTTCCTGCTACAGCCAAGTAAGATCTGCTTCTGTTCCTGCTACAGCCAAGTAAACTCTGCTTCTGCTCCTGCTACCATCAAGCAAGCTCTGCTGCTGTTCCTGCTACAGCCAAGTTGCTTAGCTTCTGTTCCTTTTACAGCCTAGTTGCTCCGCTCCTTTTCCTGCTAGCCTTCATATTCCTGATTCCCTCTGATCTGGAAAAGTCCCACTGGCTGCCAGCACCCGGAGGCTCAATCCCCAGGGAAAGCCGGTTGGCTTGGTGAAGACCTTCAGGGTTTGTAGGCTTCTCCTGGTCCTAGGACTGGGCTATGCTCACTTTCCATGTCTCTCAGCCTGAGACAGTCTGGTTTCAGGCAGGAGCTCTACACAAAATAAAAACATACAGCTATCACCACTATTTGCAGACCCTCCCATTTCAACCAGTTATAGGGAGTGGGACCCTGAAAGCGAATTGAAAAAAATAGGTTTTGAGGAGGGACTTGAATTTAACAAAAAAAAAGTTCCATAATTTTGGGGCTAAGAAAAGAATGAAGAGCACGGTTGGATAATAGAGAGGAAAAGGCAGGCCAGGGGCAAAAGCACACTTAAAGCTTTGGGAAGGAAGAACTCTATATTGAAAAAGACTGATTCAGAAATAGGAAAGGCGAAAGAATTGGATCTCTCATATTTAGGGGTAAGGGATGCAAATGGGAGAGGGGGGTAGGGAAGCACTTCCAGATTGGTCAGTAATGAAAAATGCACTGGGATGGCCATACTAGGTGGGCTACTCGGATGGGGGGATTGGACACTCAAAGATTGTATGGTGATTGAAGCTTGGTAGATTAAGTGAGAGTATGTACTTTGAATTAAGGAAGGAAATGAGAGGGACTGGGAGGTTTGAGATCAGGATGTGGATGTGAGATGGGGATAGTAGAATGGAGTCAGGAGTTAAGATAGATGGTTAACTACAAAAACAACAGAAGACAAGACTTTCGGATCCAAGATGGCGTTTGGAACGGACGTGCGCTACAGCGGCTCCTGATCACTAGTTGGACTCCTTGTCCGTGGGCTTCCCCCTAAGTTGATTATGGGGAAAATGAAAGCAAAAATCAACGTGCTCACCTCCACGAGCCGTTCCGAGTCCTCTACCATGCGACAGGCAACCCTAGATGAGATGGTGACGCGAGCACCGGGGCTCTCAACGAGTGCTTCGGTAAACCTAACAGAACAATGGGAGCATATTATCGAGGGAGTTACACTGAGTCCTCCCTCGTACAGCCCCCCCCCCCCCGAGACCAAGAGATGTAATAGCTGCTTCGGAGGAGCAGCGGACTGGCGTACCCGATAGTGGATGAGCCCCAGCTGCTGCAGGAGGAGGCCCCGTAGCAACTTCCTCCCCTGTGGGAACACCACAATTGCGAGGACAGGATGCATATTCCCTTTCCTCTCAACCGCAGGAGAGTCTCCCTGGAGTTCTCGGTGGACATCAGAGACCGGCTGTAGTAACCCTAGATACTCTCTGGGATGCAATACAGGGTCTGAATTCTACTCCAACAGATTTCTAATGCTACTTGAGGAGAGGTGGCTGAAATAAAGCAAACTCAAGAAAATTTCTCAGGCCAGCTCGAGACTCACGCCACCAAAATAGAGGTACTTGAAAATGACATACAAACTTTTAAAAAATTTTCTTCCAGTGTGTCTAAAGATAAAAATGTTCAAACTCGGAAGATTGAATACCTTGAAAATCAGATTAGGAGAAATAATTTAAGACTCTTAAACTTTCCTAAATCTCCATTAATATCTGCGTTGGAAATGTTTAAAAGATATCTTATGGAAATTTTGCATATTCCTCTTGAGAGTATTCCGCCTATTACTAGGATTCAGTATATCTCTGGTATACGAAATGTAGAGAACCCTGTTTCACCAAATCTGAACTTAACTGAATTTCTTGAAACGTCACTGAAAGTAGTAACAGAAAGGACCACTATGATAGTGACGTTGGCTCTCGAATTGGACCGTAATAATATACTTAAAATTGTATTTCAGCCACATCAAAGATAATTTTCTAGGATCAAGAATTCAAATGTTTCCGGACCTATCGAGGAATACTCAAAAAAGAAGGAAGAAATTTTTACAATTAAAACTAAGATTGCTTAATATAGGTGGAACTTTTCTTCTTATGTATCCCTATAGATGTGTAATCTCATTAAATTCCTCTAATTATATATTTTTTGAACCTAGTAAATTACTAGAACTTATTTTGACTAAGGAGTAGAATAAAACTGTCTGATTGGAACACTATGTATCGGCTGCACTTATTGAGGATGGCCCTTCTGTTTTCTTTAATATATATTCTATATAAATTTACTTAGTTCTTGGATCTATATTGTGGACAAATAATTAATATGTTTTTTCTTATGATAGATTAAGTAATATTTCATGATTCCTATATGTTTATGTTATTACATGAATGTAAAATTTATAATTCATAAATAAAAAATTAAAAAAGAAAAGACAAGACTTGGCATAGGAAAGACCATATAATAAACAAACAAGTTTGCAGGAAGTGGCTTGGTGGCAGGGTAGGAGGATGGAAGGGTAGAGACAAGAAGAGAGCTGGCTGAGGGAGTCTAGCAAGCAGGTATAGGTTGCTGACTGATAAGATGAATTAATTTGCAGGCTGGAGTGCAGGGTGGTTAATGGGAGAGAATGGTTGCTGCGGGACATGAGTTTAATGTCCACCCTACTTTACCTCTGACAATTACCTCAGGCGAACACAGATCAAAACAGGGGTTAAGATTTACAAATAGGGAACTTATTAAGTCTCCCTATTCCTACAAATAGAGAAATTAAACTACTCAGAGACTAGTAAGACGTTTTTCAACACATATTTATATTTATTGAAAAAAAAAAAACACTTCTTTAGTGCATTTGAATGCTATTATTCTTTTAAACACAGAAATGTATCTTTTCAGGACTTCAAAAATTCATTTGATGAAATCTCACCACAACAACGACAAGCCTCATGCAGAAGTATATTTTGTATTCATATGACATTAACTCAGCACACTTACAACTTAAACAAATGAACAAGCACATTTGCTTATTTCCGATCTGAGGAAGAAGGGCAACCTTCGAAAGCTAATCAAGAAATGTATTAAGTTATGTCCAATAAAAAAGGTATCATCTTATTTTCTTTTCCATGTTTTATTTTGTTTGATTTCTATTGATAAACTTAAACATTTAAATCTGAATTTGATACTTTGTGTTAACTTATGCTTTATAGGTGACATCTACACTGGATTCCAAACAGGTAAGTATTATTATTTGTTTTTATTCCTCTAACTTTTCACTTTTATTTCTCAGGTCTTGTTTTTTATTCTGTAGATCACAGTTCAGAAACTTAGCTGAACTTCCTGCTTTCTTGTGTATCTCACCATCAGAAGACTGAGGGGGTAGATGCACCAACAAAAACGTTAAAGCCCTTCCCTTACAGATTCCTTAGTGAATCGGTAAGAAGGGCATGCATCAAGGAAATCGCATGCAAATGAGCTGCTCGCTGCTAGCACATTTGCATGCGATTTCCTTCCAAGCCAGTCGGTCCTTTATGGACGTCCTTCACTCAAAAAAACAACAACAAAAAAAAAGGACGTCCCTGATGAGGCCGGGCTTTTCTTCAAGGGTGCCCAATTCATAGTCAATCTGGATTTACTCCCAGGGCAGGGCAGATGTGATGAGTGAAAGGGTGTAACAGTCTGGGGCACTTGTTGAAGATAAATAAAGGAGAGTTCCCAACTTTTAACCAGGTACAAGAGATGCAATGGATTAATGAAAACATTTCTTTTCAAACACCTGTACAGCAGCAGTAAGTTTTTAGGCTGTCAGTTATTTCATTGACTTTAGTAACAATTCCTGGTGCCCCCTTAGAATATTCCAAATTGCTCACACTTCCGATGTCACTGCTTATCTTCTGTTGTGGAGAGTGCGAAGCCCTCCTTAGGCACAGCTTCCTGCACCAATGCTGATACCGGAACTGTAGAGAGTAGAGTCCCGCGACCACCCATCCCTTATGATTATGCCCCTCCTCCAGGTCTCTCTCATCCAATCACAGCGCGTTTAGCTGTCACTGGTGTCAGCTAAATGCACTGTGATTGGCTGAGAGGCAGTGGGGGGGGGGGGGGGGGGCTCACAATCATCCATTAGCCCTCTCAAGGAGCTTCAGCTGGCGATGAGGAAGGGGACCTTCGTTCAACTTTTAAAGCAATGATTAAAATAAGTAGTAGCTCTTCACTTGGAGAAAGCTGCAAACGTCCAAGTGCTCATCAGGGACGTCTTTTTTTGTTTTTGTGAGTGAAGGACATCCATGTTAGGCACTTTAGAAGGACGTCCCTGACGAGCACTTGACATTTTTTTTCTCCAATTGTCGTACTTCTCAGACGTGTTGCTCAGCTCTGCAAGAATTTTTTTTCCCCTTCTGATTCCCTCACAGCAGCCCCAACGAGAGGTGCAGACCTCCTGTTAGGTTTTTCACGATGAGGGGATCGGAAAATGGTAGTGCATCTCATTGTAATACGAATTATACACATTATAATACTAATTTGCTCATCTGCATTCCATTTTCGTTAGCTGCTTCCATTATTATTATTTATTGCATTTGTACCCCACATTTTCCCACCTATTTGCAGGCTCAATGTGGCTTACAGAGTGTTGTTATGACATAGTCATGACAGGATCTTAAATACAATCGGTAGTAAGCAGAGATTGGATGAGGAATTAGAGAAGAAGGTGTTAGATAGGGTAGTGTAAGAGGTGTATTTTGATATCTGGGTGGGTTGCTGTAGTGATTTTGTGTCATTAAGGGTTCTCTTTTGGCTAGAACCAGTTTAAAACCCATGTTGCTGGCTAGTTTAGTTTAGTGCATCCAGCCCTGAATCAGAACCTATTTCTCTGTTTTTTTTTTTTAACTAAAAGGAAATCCTATTCCCTAAACAGTTACATTCTGTATTTTTTTCTCCAGGTGTGCTGGATTAAATAAAACTTTATTTTTTTCCAAGCTACCCCAAAAAGAAACAATTAATTATCCCTAAGGTAGCCTTCCCGCAGTAGCTCACAGGACCTAGCAAGCACTCAATGAACACTCTAACTTCAAGCAGTCAAGTCACTCCACATAATTTCAGTATTGGGTAAATTTTCTTGTGCAGCTTTATCTGCAAACGAACAGACAACCCTCATTGTTTAGGGCTGGTTTCAATTAGTCCTGTCACCAAAAAGGACACAGTGCTAAACAACAGTATGAACCAAACCAGGTTAGCTTTCAATTTACAAGATTTCACTGTTGTTGTTGTTGTTTTTTTTTTTTTCTTATGGTTCTCAGAGGTTATAGTAAAAACTCAGACTGTGCTCAGAGAAACAAGTACAATTCAGATGTACTTTGATTACAACTTCTGTCTAAGCACTATTTTATTTTCTCTTTACAAGTGGACAAAAATGATTTAAATTTATACATTTTCCATTAAAAGTATGATAGAGACTATTATAAAGAACAAAATTACAGAGCATATACATAAGTATGGATTAATGAGACAAACCCAACATGGATTTAGTGAAAGGAAATTTTGCCTCACCAATCTACTACATTTCTTTGAAGGGGAGAACAAACATGTGGATAAAGTGAACCAGTCAATATCGTGCATCTGGATTTCCAAAAGGCATTTGACAAAGTACCTCATGAAAGACTCCAGAGGAAATTGAAAAGCCATGGGATAGGAGGTAGTGTTCTACTGTGGATTAAAAACTGGTTAAAAGATAGAAAACAAGAGAGTAGGGTTAAATGGTCAGTATTCTCAATGGAAAAAGGTAGATAGTGGGGTTCCCCAGGGGTCTGTGCTGGGACCGCTGATGACACAAAGTTATTCAAAGTTGTTAAATTGCCACAGGATTGTGAAAACTTGCATGAGACTGGGAGACTGG
The DNA here is from genome assembly GCF_901765095.1 of Microcaecilia unicolor. Classification (NCBI taxonomy): domain Eukaryota; kingdom Metazoa; phylum Chordata; class Amphibia; order Gymnophiona; family Siphonopidae; genus Microcaecilia; species Microcaecilia unicolor. The sequence continues at coordinate 106,528,457 of NC_044040.1, read as the reverse complement.
GCATTCAAATGGCAGATGACGTTTGATGTGAATAAGTGGAAAGTGATGCAGGTGGGAAAGAGGAACCCGAACTATAGTTATGTTATGTAAGGTTCCACATTAGGAATCACCGACCAGGAAAAGGCTCTAAGTGTCATTGTTGATGACACGTTGAAACCCTCTGCTCAGTGTGTAGCTGTGGCGAAGAAAGCAAAAAGAATGTTAGGTGTGGAAAGGAATGGAAAACAATAATGAGGATGTTATAATGCACCTCGAATACTGTGTGAAATTCTAGTCACCACATCTCAAAAAAGATAAAGTGGAATTAGAAAAAGTACAGAGAAGGGCGACAAAAATGATAAACGGAATGGGACGACTTCCCTATGAGGAAAGGCTAAAGCGGCTAGGGCTCATTAGCTTGTGAAAAGACGGCTGAGGGGAGATATGATAGAGGTCTATAAAATAATGAGTGGATTGGAATGGGTAGACATGAATCGCTTGCTTACTCTTTCCAAAAATACAAGGACTAGGGGGCACGCAATGAAGCTACAAAGTAGTAAATTTAAAACAAATGGGAGAAAATATTTCTTCACTCTACATGTAATTAAACTCTGGAATTCATTGCCAGAGAATGTGGGAAAATCCACTGCTTATTTCTAGGATAAACAACATAAAGTGTATTGTACTGTTCTAGGAACTTGCCAGGTACTTGTGACCTGGATTGGCCACTGTTGGAAACAGGATACTGGGCTTGATGGACCTTTGATCTCTTCCAGTATGGCACCACTTATATTATGTTCTTATGAGTATTATTTTTCTTCTGTGCTCACGCCCCCACTCAACCTTGAGACAAAAAATTGTGGAGCTCAGTGTCTTAACTATTATACTCACACCAGCACACACATTTCCTTACTGTACAAATGTTAAAAAAATATACTTAAAAAAAAACTTTTTAACCAAACAGGACATCCATATACATCTGTCCTGTTTCAATTCTCCCATCCAATTGCCAATGACCACCATTTAGAACATTTCTAAGATGGTGCCTTGAGCCCTGAGTCAAGAGACCCCTGACAGTCCCAAATGTTCACAACAACTCCTCTTCAGAGCAAAACCCTCCAACTACTTAGCAAATGAAAATACATTTCATTTTATATTTTTTGCCTTTTTGCACATTCTTTTTTCTCTTTTATTCTCAAAAATGTAGCTGGCATGCGACTGCTGCATGGCTCTTTCATGAACCAGTTCTTAAGGCTCATGCATGACTGCTTCCGCCATCATTCTGCCTCCAGTGAGCATGTGCACATAAAAACTCTGCCCGCACACCCAGTGTCCCAAAAATCTGACAGCCAAACTCTCAGCTTCCTCTGAACACTGCCTCTGTCTGCCCCCTCTCTTTGACATCATACACTCCCGCTAGAACCGGAGCTCTCCCCGAACCGGAGCGCTCCCCCTTGCAGCACCACTTCCATCACCAGCACTGCCCCGGGATCTTCCGGACTCACCCAGAGCTCAAAATGCAGCCACCTGAACTCCTCCTCCATGCTGTCCATCACCACACAACCTTGCGATTCCCTTAACTGTGGCAGCACATTGTCCATCTTAAACCCCCAGCTCCACAGCACTGCTCCTACCAGCGACCATCAGCCTCGAACTTCCCAGTGCTGCTCCGGGATCTGGAGCAGTGCCTAGGTATTTAAATTAAATAATTTTTTTATTTTCTAACTCTTAGGGTTACACTCACACAGACCAAATAAAAAAAATGTTCACAATAACATTTTTTCCTTTAACACCACATATTCTACAACTATACTCTACTATACCTTGAATCAAATAATCACTCAACATTGTAGTACTTTTTTTCCCAGTCTATTCCAGCAAATAATTCTCGCATAAATAAACAAGTTTCTTCCCTTTGGTAATTCTTGTAGAGCTTCTAACTTCCTCATTAGTAACAGCAGAAGTACTTGAACTGGTGCTAGGTATATCACAAGTTGGTACAACATTAGTAACAGTTTGTATAATATACCATTCACTTTCCTTGCTCAATTTTTATGGCCTCCTCCCATGAAACTGACTGGAGCTAATCCCTATGTAAGATGTTCTCTATTCCATCTGTATATTATACATATTAGAACCATGAGAGGGAATTGAATACAAGACATCCTTTAGCTTGTGCCTGGTTTTGAACCCTTGTCTCCTAATCAACACCCACTCCCCAGACTCTAGAATTTCACCTCTTGATTTACGATCACATTGTTTCTTATTTTTCAATCCCACCTGCTCTTAAGAGAAATTTGAACTTCTTCCATTCTTCTTTTCCTTTCCCGGATCCAGTCACTCAGTTCCCAATGAACCTCATCTTCTTCCAAACTTGATGGTGCATATGGCAATAATGACTCCCACCTCCAAAACAGGAAAGCTTTCAGGTAGCCAGTGGAGCTGTGCACTGTGCTATTATAAATCTGTTTTATTTCACCTAAGTAGTCAGACCAGCATTTCCTTTTATTTTCTGCTAGCATTTTGATAAGCTGATGTATCGTTTTATTGTACACTTTCACATCTACTATTACCTCTGGGCAGTGGCGTAGCCAGAAGTCAATTTTTGGGTGGGCCAACAGGTTGGATGGGTGGGCACTAGACAGTGGTGTGCTGGTAAATGTTTAACAATAGGCTCTCTCCCTGGTCCACCTCTGCACCCCCCCCCCCATCTACCTGTGCACCTCCCCTCAAAATTGCAGAGCTGGCTATAGCCGGGGAGAGAGCCTGGGGGTGGGGGGCAATGCATTACTGTCTCCAGGAAAAAAAAAATTAAATGATCCCAGGTTCCAATTTAATTCATGTTTAATGTGGGATAAAATGCCATAAATAAGTAAATAAATATAAACTTTTAATGTTGAGCACCTGATTCTCAAAGTGGACATATTCCAAACACTATAATGAAAATAAAATGATTTTTTTTCTACCTTTGTTGTCTGGTGACTGTTTTTCTGATCATGCTGGCCCAGTATCCGATTCTGCTGCTATAGGTCCTCTTAACTCTGTTTCCAGGGCTTCCTTTCCATTTATTTGTTTACTTTCCGCCTTTCTTCTTCATTTCTTGTCCTACATCCGTAAGTAAAAGCTGGGTCCTCCGCAAACTTGACTGTCCAGTGGATCCAGCTTTTGCCTATTTTCTTCATCCATGTGCAGTTTTTCTACTCTCTTCCTTTTCTGTTATCTCATCTCCTTCCTCACACCTCCCTCCCCCTCCATGTCCAGCAACCCTCCTCTCCCCCCTACCCTCCCCTCCATCCACCCATGTCCAGCAACTCTCCTCTCCCCTGCCCTCTCCCCTTCTTCCACCATGTCCAGCAACCCTCCTCTCCCCTTCTTCCACCATGTCCAGCAACCCTCCTCTCCCCTTCCCTCCTCTCCCCTTCTTCCACCATGTCCAGCAACCCTCCTCTCCCCTTCTTCCACCATGTCCAGCAACCCTCCTCTCCCCTTCCCTCCATCCAGCAACCCTCCTCTCCCCTTCTTCCATGTCCAGCAACCCTCCTCTCCCCTTCCCACCATCCAGCAACCCTCCTCTCCCCTTCCCTCCATCCAGCAACCCTCCTCTCCCCTTCTTCCACCATGTCCAGCAACCCTCCCCCCCCCCCCGTACCTTTAAATATTACAGTTTTGCTGGAGTCGCGGGTAGCCGGCATTGAAGATATTGGCAGGCTTACGCCGGTTCTAGCAGCGCTTCCCTCTTCCCTCGTTGCAAGTCGGATGATGGCTCCGCCCTCTTCTGACGTATTTCCTGTATCTACGAGGGCGGAGCCATCATCCGACTTGCAACGAGGGAAGAGGGAAGCGCTGCTAAAACCGGCGTAAGCCTGCCAATATCTTCAATGCCGGCTGCCCGCGACTCCAGCAAAACTGTAATATTTAAAGGTACGGCGGGGGGCGGGGCAGTGGCGGGCTGGGGAGACAGATGCGGGATCGGAGCTCAGCCTGCTCCCTCCGCTCCGCTGCCTCCACTGCTGGGTGGGCCTGAACCAAAACTGGGTGGGCCTGGGTGGCTACGCCCCTGCCTCTGGGATGATAAGGCGTTGTTCTGGATTTTTGTAAGTTGTGCTAGCTGCAGAGTTCTTTAATTATTTCAGCCTCAAAGCTCCTTCTCTCATCAGAATGAATTCTAGCTGGAACTCCATACACTGTTATTCAGAATTTTATTACATTTTTTGCGGTGGTCTTTGCAGACTGATTTCGGGTCAGGACTGCAACTGTAAACCTTGGGAATATGTCACAGATGATCAGCACATTTTCATAACTTCTGGAGTCTTTTTCAAATAAGGTATAATCTAAAGCCACCGCTTCCATAGGACTTCTCATGGTGAAACAGGACATTGGCACATTTTCTTTAGGACAACATTCTTTCGAGAGTATACAGCAGGTACAAGTTTTTTACCTATTTCTCTACATCATTAGCCATTTTTATCCAGAAATATTTCTGTCTTAAATTCCTCAGCATAGACTCCATTCCATAGCGTCCACTATGATCATTATGTAAGGGAAAATTAGGTTCTTACCTTGGTAATTTTCTTTCCTTTAGTCATAGCAGATGAAGCCATTACGTATGGGTTGTGTCCATCAACCAGCAGGGGGAGATAGAAAGCACTCACATTTCACAGTGCCACATGGTCAGCTAGCTCCACTGCCTCTTCAGTATTTGAAGCTTCCAAAGCAGTATAACAAACTGCAATGGGAATAACATGAACTTTCCTCACAGCGAACGATGGCCCCATAACAAGGGCATGAACTCAAAAGGAGGGAATGAACACATCCTCCTGGAGGGAATAAACTCGTCCTCCTCTTTGTATTTATGGAGGGAATACACACATCCTCCTGGAGGGAATGAACTCAACCTCCTACACATGAACTGGAGGGAATGAACTCATCCTCCTATAAGTGAACAAGAATCCTGAAGACTGTTTTCCAACTTTCTCCCAAGGAAGGATTAGAACTTCAGGAAACAAGAACAGAACCTGAAACAGATTCACATCATACAGACAATCATACAGGGAGGGCTCATGGCTTCATCTGCTATGACTAAAGGAAAGAAAATTACCAAGGTAAGAACCTAATTTTCCCTTCCTTGTCATCAAGCAGATGAAGCCATTACGTATGGGATGTATCAAAGCAATCCCTATATAGGGTGGGAACAAGTCACACCAAGCGCTAGCACTTGTGCTCCAAAACGCGCATCCCTCCTAGCAGCCACATCCAGCCTGTAATGTCGGGCAAATGAGAGCTTCGAAGCCCATGTTGCTGCACTGCAAATCTCATGAAGAGAGAGTGCTCCAGTTTCAGCCCAAGAGGAAGAAATCGCTCTTGTAGAATGTGCCTTAAAGGCTACAGGTGGAGGCCGGCCGGCAAGCAGATAAGCTGAAAAGATAGCTTCTTTGAGCCAGCGGGCAATAGTGGCTTTAGACGCTGGAGACCCTCTGCGAGAACCTGATAGTAAAACAAACAAATGATCAGAGGTCCTGAAAGAATTAGTAACTCGCAGATACTGCAACAGAGTCCTGCGCACATCCAACAGGTGCAACTGCCCAAAGGATTCTGGAAACTCCTCCTTAACAAAAGAGGGTAGAAAAATAGGCTAGTTTAGGTGAAACGCTGAAACCACCTTAGGGATGAAGGAAGGCACGGTACGAACCGTGACCCCGGACTCTGAAAATTGCAGAAATAGGTCTTGATAGGACAGCGCCTGGAGTTCTGACACCTGTCTCGCCGAAGTAATGGCCACCAGAAAAACGGAATTTAGTGTCAAATCTTTCTCTGAAGCTCGCCGTAGCGGCTCAAAAGGAGAACCCTGCAGAGCCTTCAAAACTAGCCCCAGGTTCCAAGCTGGACAAGGTGCCCGCACGGGAGGACGGAGCCGAAGCACCCCTCTAAGAAACCGTGCCACATCTGGATGAGCAGCTAAAGACACGCCTGCAACCTTACCATGACGGGAGGCCAACGCTGCCACTTGCACCCGCAGGGAATTATAGGCCAAGCCTTTTTGTACACCATCCTGCAAAAAGTCCAGAATCGGCGAGACAGGAGCCCGCATGGGTGTGATCACTTTTGAAACACACCAAGCCTCAAACTGGTGCCAGATCCTGGCATAAGCCACGGAAGTGGACCGCTTGCAGGCCTGTAGGAGAGTGGAAATTACCTTGAGTAGCCTTTGCCTCTCAATTGCGCCCTCTCAGTAGCCATGCCGTAAGACCAAAACGGCAGGCGTCCTCCATTGCCACTGGTCCCTGTGACAACAGGTTCGGTACCAGAGGTAAAGGAAGGGGAGCCTCCACTAGCATCTGTCGGAGGTCCGCATACCAAGGCCCCATGGGCCAATCCGGGGCAATGAGAACCACTTCTCCTGAGTGAAGCCGAATCCGCAGGAGCACACGCCCTATCAAGGGCCACGGAAGGAACACATACCAGAGGCCAGGGTTGAGCCAAGGCATCCAACCCGGCTGAGCGAGGATCTCTCCGTCTGCTGAAAAGCACGGGACTTTGGCCTTTGAGCTTGTCGCCATAAGATCCATTACGGGCTTGCTCCATTTGGCACATATCTGCAGGAATACTTCACCTGCCAGTTCCCATTCCGCTGGATCGATTTGATGCCTGCTTAGATAATCGGCTTGCACGTTGCTCTGACCTGCAATGTGAGCTGCCGACAGAAACTGTAGATGCAGCTCGGCCCAATGGCAAATCTGTTCGGCCTGCGCAGCCAGCGCTCTGCACTGAGTGCCGCCTTGTCAGTTTATGTAGGCCACTGTTGTCGTGTTGTCCGACATCACTCTGACAGCCAATCCTTCCAGGGTCACTTGAAAAGCCAGAAGCGCCTGAAACACAGCTTTCAACTCTAGGCGATTGATGGACCACTCCGACTCGTCGGGTGTCCAAAGACCCTGGGCATGCTTCCCCTTGCAATGTGCGCCCCAGCCCTTCAGGCTGGCATCTGTCACCACTAGGCACCAATCGGGGAGCGCCAGCGGCATTCCTCGCCGCAGCATGCTGTCTGAGAGCCACCATTCCATGTTGAGTTGGGCCGCAGGGAGCCAAGAGAGTCTGCATTGAAAATCCTGAGATACTGGAGACCATCGTTGAAGCAGGGAATACTGCAGAGGTCTCAGGTGCGCTCTCGCCCAGGGCACCAAATCCAAGGTGGCCGTCATCGATCCCAACAGCTGGACAATGTCCCAAGCTCGCGGGCGGGGCATCCTCAGGAGCAGACGGAACTGATTCTGAAGCTTGCACCGCCTTTGCACGGGTAGGAATACATATCCCGAGTCTGTGTCGAACCATGCCTCCAAATATTCTAGAGATTGCGAGGGGGTCAGGTGACTTTTGGCTACATTGACGACCCAGCCCAGAGATTGCAGTACTGAGACCACTCTGGCTGTAGCTTGATGGCTCTCTGTTGCGGAGTCCGCTCTGATAAGCCAGTCGTCTAGGTACAGGTGAACCCGGATACCTTCTCGCCTGAGAAAAGCAGCTACTACCACCATTACCTTGGAAAAGGTTCGGGGAGCTGTGGCGAGGCCAAAAGGCAAGGCCCAAAACTGGAAATGTTTTCCTAACACCGCAAACCGCAGAAACTTCTGGTGCGGGGGCCAAATTGGAATGTGCAAGTAAGCTTCTTTCAGGTCCAGAGACGTGAGAAACTCTCCTGGCTGTACTGCCGCACTGACGGAGCACAGGGTTTCCATGTGAAAATGCCGCACTCTTAGGGACTTGTTTAATTCTTTTAAGTCCAGAATAGGGCGAAAAGACCCACCTTTTCGCGGCACCACAAAGTAAATGGAGTAGCGGCCGCAGCCGAAATCGGCGGGAGGCAGCGGGGGAAACCGCCCCAATGTGAATCAAGCCTTGTAAGGTCTCCTCTACCGCCGCACGTTTGGCGGCAGAACCGCATCGGGACTCCACAAACACGTCTCTTATCGGGGCATCGAATTCTATTCGGTATCCTTCTCTGATCAGGTCCAAGACCCACTGATATGAGGTAATCTTGGCCCACTCCTCGAGAAAGAGGGAAAGACGTCCTCCTATAACATGAATCGAGGAGGGGGCCGGCGCACCCTCATTGAGAGGGTCGCCCTTGAACTCGAGGTCTTCAGTCTGCTGCTGCGGAACGTTTGTCCGAGCGAAAGGAGTTCCTCTGCTGAAAACCGGCCACGAGAAGTGAACCCAGCAGAATGCCCCAGGCGGTACCTTCTAGCTTCACGGAAGCGAGGTCTATAAGAGGATTGAACCGCCTGACCCTTGGAGGGAGGCCATGGCCTATCCTCGGGTAAGCGCTGGGGTTTAGCATCTCCCAGGCCTTTCACAATTTTCTCCAACTCCTCACCAAACAGGTTGCCTTGAAAGGGCAACTTCACCAACCTTTGCTTAGAGGCCGTGTCCGCCGCCCAATGCCGTAGCCACAGAAGACGGCGAGCCGCCACTGCTACAGCCATCTGTTTAGCCGAAGCTCTGACAATATCATAAAGGCGTCAGCCAAAAAGGACAAGGCCGACTCCATTCGTGGAGCCACTTCAGACAAGGGCTCCGCTCCATCACCGGGCTGTTCCACTGCCTGTTGCAACCATGCCAGGCAGGCTCCAGCAACATAACAACTGCATGCAGACGCCCGAATAGTAAGACCAGCAATTTCAAAGGACCGTTTAAGTGCTAATTCCAGTCTACGGTCTTGCATGTCCTTCAGGGCAACACCTCCTTCAACCGGGAGGGTAGTTCTCTTTGTCACAGCTGTGACTAGGGCATCCACCTTAGGCATTGCAAAGCGAGCCAAATGCTCCTCACTCAGAGGGTATAATTGCCCCATAGCCCTGGAAACTTTCAAAGGTCCTTCGGGGTCAGCCCATTGAGCTGAAATAAGCTCTTGGATGGAGTCATGCAAAGGAAAGGCTCGAGCAGGCTTTTTGGTACTTGCCATCCTCGGATTTTCAGAGGAGGCCACACGACTCCCAGGATCTTCAATCGAGAGGACCTGTAAGACAATCTGAAATAAGCGCTGGCAGCTCCTCACCGCGGACGGATCATCTGGATCCAGTGGCCCTTCTGCAGCTTCCTCTGGCCACGAGGGCCTGCCAGACCCCTCAGAGTCACCACATCCCGACCACGGGGGGGGGGGGGGGGGAGGGGAAGGGGGTGCGCCACTCTCTGAAGGGGAATTTACCCTTCTGCGCTTCTCTTGCGGCCAGCTATCAGGGAAAAACGCCTCAGAGGGCAATCCCAGGCCTGCATCCACCGGAGGGGCAGTAAGGGGGGGCCGTAGAAAACCCCTGTGGCTGAGCTCTTTTAAGTATATATGCATTATGAAGCAATAATACAAAGTCAGGGGAGAAAAACTCGCCCTGGGCACCCGGTTCCAGTCCGGGGCTAGTAGCTCTTTGGCCAGCCTCAATTCGAGAGCCCCCTCCAGTCTCCAGACCCTCTGCCTCAGCGCGGGTCGCGCCATGTGGTGCTTTCAAAATGGCGCCCGCTGCCAGCTCCACCGAGCAGGAAGAATCATCGCTCGCCATGCTCAGGCCGGCTCTTACGCCTGAACAGCACGTTTTACAGAGCCCCGCTGCTGATCTGCGCTTGCCACACTTGGAACAGCACTTAACACTCTCTGCAGCCATCGCCGAAAAACAGCGGAAAATTCAAAATGGCGGCTTTGCACCATAAACGTCCCGATCATGGGCCCTCCCCAGAGGAGTCAGAAAACACTCTTACCTCACTGGACCGAGTATACAAGCTCCGGTCACGCTGTAGAAATTGAAGAAAACCTCTTGCTTTTTTTTTTTTAACGCTGTGAGGAAAGTAGAGAAAACAGCAAAAGAGGCAATCAAATCAACTCCGGAGGTACAGAACAGTGGGAAAGGCAGGGAAAGGCGAAGCAATGTGCCTGCATCCACCAAGTATAGAGTGGGAAAGAGCAGGGAAAAGTGAAACTAATGTGCTCACATCCACTGGGGGGATGGGTAAGGCAGGGAAAGGGCTAACGTATGTGCCTTTAAAGTGAAGCTGCTATAGCCTCTAACACCCCGGCTAACAACTGGCAAGCCAGGAGCCACCCCCAGGCAGATTTTTTAAGGAGCTTGATCAAGCTGCAACCACCCTGCTTGGGGAGATAGAGAATATTGAAGAGGCAGTGGAACTAGCTGACCATGTGGCACTGTGAAATTTGAGTGCTCTCTATCTCCCCCTGCTGGTTGATGGGCACAACCCATATGTAATGGCTTCATCTGCTTGATGACAAGTAATTCATTACTGTAATCATTGGGAACTACTAATTAGTATAGTTCTCGAGTTCTAGGATCCTCAATTTGATGATAGAGAAGGTCATTTTTGAAAGAAACGTCTACATTTGGATTTGGATGCCTTTGTAAAACATCCAAATCCGGAGGTGGGGAAAACTATATTTTTGAAAAAAGATGGATGTCCATCTTTTGTTTCGAAAATACCGTCAAAGAGGTCCAAATCCAAGGACGTCCGTAAATTTGGACGTCTTCGACTTTTGGCGATTTTCGAAACCAAAGACGTCCAAGTCAAAAACATCCAAATGCAAGCCATTTGGACGTGGGAGGAGCCAGCATTTGTAGTGCACTGGTCCCTCTGACATGCCAGGACACCAGCCGGGCACCCTAGGAGGCACTGCAGTGGACTTCATAAAATTCTCCCAGGTACATAGCTCCCTTACCTTGTGTGCTGAGCCCCCCAACCCCCCCTCCCAAAACCCACTACCTACAACTGTACACCACTACCATAGCCCTTACGGGTGAAGGGGGTACCTATATGTGGGTACAGAGGGTTTGTGGTGGGTTTTGGAGGGCTCGCTGTTCCCTCCACAAATATAACAGGTAGGGGGGGTATGAGCCTGTGTCCACCTGTCTGAAGTGCACTGAACCCACTAAAACTGCTCCAGGGACCTGCATGTGCTGTCATGGACCTGAGTATGACATCTGAGGCTGGCACGACATATTTTTAAAGATATTTTTTGAGGGTGGGAGGGGCTGAGTGACCACTGGGGGAGTAATGGGAGGTCATCCCCGATTCCCTCCCTCTGGTCATTTCGGGCACCTTTTTGTGTCTTATTTGTAAAAAACCACATCCGGGTGAAAATGTCCAAGTTTTACTTTAGGACGTCCTTGCTTTTTTTGATTATGGCTCAGAGACGTCCAAGTCTTAGGCACGCCCAAGTCCCGCCTCCACCATGCCTCCGACACGCCCCCTTGAAATTTGGATGTCCTTGCGACGGACTGCAGTTGGAGACGTCCAAAATCGGGTTTCAATTATACCGATATGGACGTCCTTGGGAGATGGACGTCCATGTTCCGATTTATGTCGAAAGATGGACGTCCATCTCTTTCGAAAATGAGCCTGATAGTATGTGATTTTTCAAAATTAAATATTTTCTTTGTGCCCACAATTTCTTATACTCTTGAGAACACCGAGAAAAATCAGACCAAATTCTGGTTTCTAAAAGGTCAATGACTTTTTTTAACACAGCATCAGCCCTTTTAGCTTGGATTATCCCCAGATCGGCATAAATGGATTGAACCTCTGCTGTTAAATGTAAGCTTCTTTGCTTGACTCAACTTTACAAAGGATTTTATCACTTTGCTAGACCATATCAAAAACTCTTTCTCAGGATCTCAGGATTCTCAGCTTCTTTTGCTATTGCTAGACGAGATTGTATGTCAGCGTTTTGATTAAGATGTCCAGGTTTGTATTCCACATCAAATTCTAGCTCCGCTAATTGTGCCAACCACCTCTGTCCAACTGCCTGTACCTAAATACTTCAGAGGGCTATGGTCAGTTTGAAGAACAACTGCAAATACCTTCTGGTACTGTAAATATTCCCTAAACTTCTTCTTTGCTGCTCCTTTTTAAGGAAAGCAGTTCTAGTTTAAAGACAAAGGAATTTATATTGTTTCTTTTGGACTCCCTAAGGCCGCAGCTAGTAAATGTGACTACATTTTCCTCTCTTTCCTGAACTTTGCTGAGAATGGCACCAAGACCCTTGAAGCTGGCATCAATGGTTAAAATAAAAGAAGCATCAAAAACTGGGACGGTTAGGACTGGAGCTGATGTGAGTTTTTCCTTGAACTGCTCAAATGCGTGTTGACACTGTTCATCCAATATGAAAAAGATCTTACTCTTATGCTTTTTCACTTTTCCTGTTAATCAATGCAGTAGTGTTGCCAACTACGCAAAGTTCTTCACGAACCTCCTATAAAAACTGGCAAAACCAAGGAAACTCCTCAATTTGTTTTTTGTTTTCGGGACAGCCATGTCTTCTAACACTTTGGTTTTCTCTGGGTCAGTAGCAACTCCCTTTTTTGAAACTATTGGGCTCATTTTCGAAAGAGAAGGACGTCCATCTTTCGACATAAATCGGAAGATGGACGTCCTTCTCTCACGGACATCCAAATCGGTATAATCGAAACCCAATTTTGGACATCTCCAACTGCACTCAGTCGCAAGGACGGCCAAAGTTCAAGGGGGCATGTCGGAGGCGTAGCGAAGGTGGGACTTGGGCGTGCCTAACACTTGGACATCTTTGACCAATAATCGGAAAAAACAAGGATGTCCTTGATGAACACTTGGACGTTTTCACCCAGACCTGTTTTTCTTACGACTAAGGCACAAAAACGTGTCCGACATGACCAGATGACCACCAGAGAGAATCGGGGATGACCTCCCGTTACTCCCCCAGTGGTCACTAACCCCCTCCCACCCTCAAAAAACATCTTTCAAAATATGTCGTGCCAGCCTCAGATGTCATGCTCAGGTCCATGACAGAGCATGCAGGTCCCTGGAGCAGTTTTAGTGGGTACTGCAGTGCACTTCAGACAGGCGGACCCAGACCCATACCCCTCCTACCTGTTACATTTGTGGAGGGAACAGCGAGCTCTCCAAAACTCACCACAAACCCACTATACCCATATATAGGTGCCCCCCATCACCCATAAGGTAGTGAAGGGGGGCACCTATATATGGTAGTGGTGTACAGTTGTGGGTAGTGGGTTTTGGGGGGCTCAGCACAAGGAGCTATGTTCCTGGGAGCAATTTATGAAGTCCACTGCAGTGCCCCCTAGAGTGCCTGGTTGCTGTTTTGGCATGTCAGGGGGACCACTGCACTACAAATGCTGGCTCCTCCCACAATCAAATGGCTTGCATTTGGTTGTTTTTGACATGGACGTCTTTGGTTTCGAAATCGCCGAAAGTCAGAAACGTCCATGTCTAGGGACGACCAAATCTAGGGATGTCCAAATTTAACGATTTGGACGTCTCTGATGGTATTTTCGAAATGAAAGATGGACGTCCATCTTGTTTTGAAAATATGTGTTTTCCCGCCCCCTGGATTTCACCGTTTTGCAAGGACGTCCAAATTGCAACTTAGACGTCCCTTTTGAAAATGCCCCTCCACGTATCCCAGAAAATCAACATCCAAGCAGAAAAGCTTGCATTTAGCTGGTTTTACTTTTAAACTGCACTGCTTTAACCTGGTGAAAACGAGGTCCAGTCTTTTCAGATGCTACTTAAAAGTGGGCACATATAAAGGTCTTTTTACCAAGCTATGAGAAAAAGGGCCCTGCAGTAGCGGCAGGGGCCATTTTTCCTGCATGCCAGGGCTCTTTTTACTGCAGCGGGTAAAAAGCCCCCAAAACAAAATGGCCATGTGGTAAGAAAAGTATTACCGCATGGCCATGTGGCAGGGCGCCCTTACTGTCACCCTTTACACACTGCCCAGTTACTGCTGTGCTAACCATTTCCAGGGTTTTCTCCCCCCAGAAATGGCATGCACTGAACCCAGAACTACAGCTGGCAGCAAGGAATTCCACCATTTAGTACCTTGGTGTGAAAAAGTAGATGAATATATAGATTTATAAGATATATATCACATTCATTGTTGGTATAATCATGACTTGATAATGAGTGTGACAGTTGGACAGATTGGATGGACCGTTCAGGTCTTTATCTGCCATTATTTACTATTCCGCCCTTCCCACAGTACCAAAACTGTGCTGGTCTCCCTACTGGCCAAATTCAAGAATGAAACAGCCTTAGGAAATAGCATACTTCACGGTATTATGTAAGCCACATTGAGCCTGCAAATATGTGGGAAAATGTGGGATACAAATGTAACAAATAATAATAATAATATTCTAGGGCCCTGTTTACTAAGGTGCGCTATCATTTTTAGCACACGCTAAATACTAGAGACACCTATATATTCTTATGGGTGTCTCTATTGTTAGAGTGCGCTAAAATGCTAGCAAGCGTATAGCACGGCTTAGTAAACAGGGCCCTTACTATGTTACTATGTCTAGTTCCTATTACTTAAGTTCTCCGGGTCAGCTTCCAACCATGCATTCAGGTGATACTGACTCTGCAGTTTACCAACATCTTTTTCTAAAACTGAAACTCTCAGCGTTCAGGGCCAAAACATCTGTGCAAAATTGACCCACCTGATTTATCATGGCTAAAACTTCTTCCTGCATCCCATTTGCAGTTTTAACCATCTCCCACCCCAGTTAGGAGCTCTCAAATGAGTCACTTTCCTCTATCTCAGCTGCCATTTTGACCAGTGGCAAGGATCTTGTTTTGGTATTTAATACCAGCATTAGCTCCAAAATATATTTCTTTTTCTCCAACTTCAACTGCACTATATTAGCAATCCTTCCAAAGGGCAATACAAAGTTTCAAATACAGATATAGATTCCTTTACTGAGTACACACACATGCTGGGGAGAATTAAGATTCAGGCAGCCATCTTGAAAGGGAGCTCACTAGCACCCCCAACCAGGTGCCTGCTGAATGGTCTCTATCAGAACAGATCAATCTCAAGCTGCTAGACCCTTTCTTGAACAAGGAAAGAAATGTCTGTAACGAACTTTCCTACATTCATGACCTCTTTATCTCTCGTACTCTCCATCTGCTTGCCCTAACTGAAACTTGGCTTTACCCTGATGACTCTGCTTCAGTCGCGGCCCTATGTCATGGAGGTTATCTTTTCTCCCATACTCCTCGCCCGGTTGGCTGCAGAGGTGGTGTCGGGCTACTACTTTCACCCTCTTGTAGATTTCAACCTCTTCTTCTACCTCAGTCTCACTGTTTTTCTTCCTTCGAAGTCCACTCCATCTGTCTATTTGCTCCTCTGCCTCTCCGAGTAGCAGTCATTTATCAACCCCCTGATAAGTCCCTTTCTTCCTTTCTCACTGACTTTGATGCTTGGCTTTCCTTCTTTCTTGAACCTTCAATTCCTTCTCTCATTCTTGGGGATTTTAACATTCATGCTAATGATTTCTCTGACTCTTATGCTTCGCAGTTCCTTGCTTTAACATCCTCTTTCAATCTTCAACTGTGCTTCACTGCCCCCACTCACCAGAATGGCCACTGCCTTGATCTTATCTTCTTCTCAAATTGCTCACCCTCCAGTTTCTGTGCCTCAAATCTTCCCCTCTCTGACCATCATTTGATAACTTTCACATTTAAACACCCTCCTCCCCAGTCCCGTCCAATCTTAACATAGTAGATGACGGCAGAAAAAGACCTGCACGGTCCATCCAGTCTGCCCAACAAGATAAACTCATATGTGCTACTTTTTGTGTATACCCTACCTTGATTTGTACCTGTCCATAAGTCTGCCCAGCACTATCCCCGCCTCCCAACCACCAGCCCTGGCACAGACGGTACAAGTCTGCCCAGCACTATCCCCGCCTCCCAACCACCAGCCCCGCCTCCCACCACCGGCTCTGCCACCCAATCTTGGCTAAGCTCCTGAGGATCCATTCCTTCTGAACTATTCCTTCAGGCTATTGACCCTTCTACTCTGTCTTCCAATGTTTCAAATCTCCTCTCTACCACTATGTTATCCAAGCTTGTCAATGAGGCTGTCTCTTCCTATAATACTATTCTGTCCTCTGCTCTGGATACTCTCGCTCCTCCCATTCCCCGTTCTGTAAAACGTACCAAACCCCAGCCTTGGCTGACCTCCAGAATCCACTACCTACATTCCTGTGCCCGCTCTGCAGAACGCAGTGGCGTAGCAAGGGCGGGGCGGTGGGGGCGGCCCGTCCCGGGTGTCAGGTCAAGGGGAATGCTCCCAAAGTCCTCTTCTTCCTGCCAGCTCCTGCACCCTATTACCTTTACAAAGAAATCTCAGAAGCCGAGGCACAGCGCCTCGCGTCTACATGTAAAAGAAGTGTGGATCGTCTTCGGGCTTTCCCTCACTCTGTCTGTCCCGCCCTCCGCTGACGCAACTTCCTATTTTCGCAACTTCCGAGATTTCCTTGTAAAGGTAGGGTGCGGGAGCTGGCAGAAAGAAGAGGACTTTGGACGGAGCTGAGGGTAGGCACGGGGGGGGGGGGGGGGGGACTCAGAAGGGGGAACAGATGGCAGAAGTGGTGTGGAGCCTCCCAGCAGTTAAAATGCACTCCGGGGGGTGCAACGCGATTAAAATGCACTCCGGGGGGAGGGGGCAACGGCGAACCACCCCGGGTGGCAGCCACCATTGCCACGCCACTGGCAGAATGCCTTTGGCTGAAATCCCGTGCCCATGCTGACTTCATACACTTCAAATTCTTGCTGACCTCCTTCTAGTCTGCTCTTTTACTTGCCAAACAGGACTATTACATCCAGCTGACAAAATCTCTTGGCTCAAACCCTCGACGTCTCTGTGCCACACTGAACTCTCTCCTCAAATTGCCTTCACCTCCATCCCCCCCTTCACTTTCCCCCCAGACTCTGGCTGAGTTCTTTCATGATAAGGTTCACAAGATTAAACTTGAATTCTCAACCAGGTCACCTCCACCTCTCCTTCCCTTAGTCCATTCTCTCAACCCTCCAAACCCTGCCTCCTTTTCTTCCTTTTCTGAAACCACTGAACAGGAAACTACACAGCTTCTTTCCTCCTCAAAACTAACTACCTGTTCCTCTGATCCTATTCCCACCCATCTACTTAACACTATCTCTCCTACTGTCGTCCCTTTTATCTGTCATATCGTCAATCTTTCACTTTCCACTGCGACTGTTCCTGATGCCTTCAAACATGCCGTAGTCACACCACTCCTTAAAAAACCTTCATTGGACCATACCTGTCCTTCCAACTATTGCCCCATCTCCCTCCTCCCTTTCCTATCCAAGATACTTGAACGTGCTGTTCTCCGCCGTTGCCTTGACTTCCTTTCATCTCAAGCTATTCTTGATCCACTTCAATCTGGCTTTCGCCCCCTTCATTCAACTGAAATAGCGCTTGCTAAAGTCTCCAATGATCTGTTCCTGGCCAGATCCAAAGATCTCTATTCTATTCTTGTCCTCTCGATCTATCTGCTGCTTTTGACACTGTTGATCACAGCCTACTCCTTGATACGCTGTCCTCACTTGGATTTCAGGGCTCTGTTCTTTTCTGGTTTTCTTCTTATCTCTCCCAGCGTACCTTTAGTGTATACTCTAGTGGATCCTCTTCTACTTCTATCCCACTGTCAGTTGGTGTACCTCAGGGATTTGTCCTGGGACCTCTTCTCTTCTCCATCTGTACTTCTTCCCTTGGTACTCTGATCTCATCCCATGGTTTTCAGTATCATCTTTACGCTGATGACTCCCAGATCTACCTCTCCACACCAGAAATCTCAGCCGAAACCCAGGCCAAAGTATCAGCCTGCCTGTCTGACATTGCTGCCTGGATGTCTCAGGCAGCAATCTGAAACTAAACATGACCAAGACTGAGCTTCTTATCTTTCCCCCTAAACCAACCTCTCCTCCTCCCCTATTCTCTATTTCTGTGGATAACACTCTCATCCTTCCTGTCTCATTAGCTTGTAACCTTGGGGTCATCTTCGACTCCTCCCTCTCTGCACATATTCAGCAGACTGCTAAAACCTGTCATTTCTTTCTCTATAATATCAGCAAATTTCGCCCTTTCCTTTCTGAGCACACTACCAGAACCCTCATCCACACTCTTATCACCTCTCGCTTAGACTATTGCAACTTGCTTCTCACAGGTCTCCCACTTAGTCATCTCTCTCCAATCTGTTCAAAATTCTGCTGCACAACTAATATTCCGCCAGTGTCGTTATGCTCATATTAGCCCTCTCCTCAAGTCACTTCACTGGCTTCCTATCTGTTTCCGCATATAGTTCAAACTCCTCTTATTGACCTATAAGCACAGGCGGTCGGTGGCCCAACTGTTTGGGGAGGCTAAAGGGGGCGGAGTTAGGGGTGGTGCCAGTGGCGGAGCTTACCTCCATAATTGTCTGACAACACACAGAAAAAAAATAAGTAAAAATAAAATAGTCATAATTAATACCTTTTATTAAATGTAGATATTAGATATGTATCACATGTAAAAGAATAAAGTGGTTGCTCAAAGCATATACTAACCATAATCGCTCAACTGCAAAACACTATGCACAACTTTGTGCAAAAACACACTCAGAACCTTACTGTACCATAAATATTACACTGGGCAGACCTAATACACCAATATACCACCCATATGGAAAATGCAGACCATCAACAATATGAAACAAGGGATCATAATATCACAATTCTCACGTAGAGCCACAAAACACCCTTTTAGGGTGGATAGTGTTCACAATGAGCTCCTTTTATTAACGACCATATGTAGATCCTTCAAGAGGTAGTGTGTCATGATTTAGGCTCTATACCCTTTCTGATGTTTTGGTGCCACCTCAGTAAGACCAACACACAATCTCTCCACTGCAAAACACTATACACAATCTTGTGCAAAAACACACTCATAACCTTACCAAACCATAACAGCACTAATTCCAAGGACAAGACGAGCTACAACCTTATGCGTGGATAGACAGCATTATAATTACACCGGTCTCTAAAACACCAGTAGGACTGCTAAGTCCCTTCCTTAGGTAATGTTACTGTAAATATACATTTTTAATTAACCTCATTGTTTCTGCTCTAGTGGAAGCAACTACTCACCCAAGACAAGGAAAAGGAAGGCAGGAGAGCTGGTCTTCATCGTACTGAGCTTCACTTCTGAAATCAGATTCAGCAGTACAGACAGCATAAAGGCAATTAATTTTAGAGAATGCTGGAAAAAGAGAGACAAGCAGGAGAAAGGGTACACAAGATGAAAGTGAAGAGGGGAATGGGAGACACAGAATCAGAAAGAAGAGAGAGGAGCGAATGGAAGACAAGAGAAGCTCCTGAAAACGAAATAGAGACACCACCAACTAAAGGCCAGGAGAATACAGACAAACCAGAAAGGCCAAAAAAAAGAGAAGTCTGGAAGAAAAGATGAAAACTTCCTGGTGGTTTTTGAACATGGGCATTGGCTTCCAGCAGAGCACATCCTTAGCCGTGCTCAGCTTTTGGCAAATTAGGGTATTACGTCTATTCCCATCCATTATTACCTTATCACCATAACATCCTTACAGAGATCCATCAGTGAAAATTCTCAAATAAAGTCAGCTTCCAAAAACAAGAGTAGTGAGCATATCATCATTAGACTAATTCTACTAATTAGAAACCGTGACTACAAAAGATCCATATGATCACAAAGATTACCTCAAGCCCGATAATTGATTGATAACAACTTGAAGTCGGGAGAGGAAAGAGAATCTTGCTCCACGAGGAGTGCACGTGGCGTACTGCGAGCCGGTTTGCCCACTTAACTAAACTGATTAGCGAGTAGCGAGCCACTAGATAAACTAATTTTTGGACTCACCCAAGCCACGTGGAAACCGAGTCTCGACCTGACTGTAGCGTGGCGGATGCTCACCCCATTGCTGCCGGTAACCTCATCTCCACTGTTGCCGACGGACCGTTTGCCTGCGATCGCCCCACCACCACAGTTCTCTGCCTGCCAAAGAATACTGATGATCACTGCAGTATAGAGGTTTCCTGCCATCTACGATCGCCCCAACACCTCAGCCTTCTGCACACCAAAGTATATTGAGGATTACTGCAGTATAGAGGTTTGTCTGCCATCCAATTCCTTCCTCTGGGTGACTGTTTACTATTTTGCCCACCTCGGATACTGTTGTTTAGACTGCTTTCGGTACCAAATGGCTGTGGAGAGAAGCGGGGGCAGCGGAACAGCGTAGGTCTCGTTCCTGGCTGCCGCCGCGGGGAAGGTCACAGCCTCCCCAAGCATACGGGGCGCCTATGCCTATAAGTACATTCACTCTGCAGCTCCTCAGTACATCCAGGCTTGCCAAATTGAAAAAAAATTTCCCACGCAAAACCCCGCCCCCGTCGTCATCAGCTCCACCCCCGATGTCACTAACTCCGCCCACATCACTAATCCCACCCATGTCACTAACCACGCCCACCGCAACCCGCAACGGCCAAAAATTTCCCGCAGCGGGTCACGGAAAGCCGCCCAATTGGGCGGGAAAACCGCAACCTTGGCAACAGTGAGTACATCTCCACTCTCATCTCTCCCTATATTCCTCCCAGGGAACTCCGTTCACTGGGTAAATCTCTCTTATCTGCACCCTTCTCCTCCACTGCTAACTCCAGACTCCGTTCCTTTTATCTTGCTGCACCACATGCCTGGAATAGACTTCCTGAGCCGGTACGTCAAGCTCCATCTCTGGCAGTCTTCAAATCTAAGCTAAAAGCCCACCTTTTTGATGCAGCTTTTAACTCCTAACCCTTATTCACTTGTTCAGAACCCTTATTTTATCATTCTCACTTTAATATTCCCTTATCTCTTGTTTGTCCTGTTTGTCTGTCCTAATTAGATTGTAAGCTCTGATGAGCAGGGACTGTCTCTTCATGTTCAAGTGTACAGCGCTGCATACGTCTAGTAGTGCTTTAGAAATGATAAGTAGTAGTAGTAGTAAATGTTACTACCAACAATCTGCCTGATATTCAAAGTTGTGGGCAGGAGAAGCTCCTGTCCTTTTAAATCACTTGAAGCTGCTCGACCTCTGAAATTCAGTAGCACTAAACCAAGCAGTGCTACTGAATATCATCTCTGACTGCATACAGAGAAATTGGGCAGGTCAGGGGTGATACAGGGAATGGTTCTGGGGAGGAGCCAGCAACTATGTGGGCACTGGCAATAGCTAATCTGGCCAAGTTAGAACATCCCAAAATCGGTACTAAATAGGCCAGGTTAAAGCAGTTAGCTATGTGGGTCCCGACACTGAATAACAGCTAGAACCCGTGTAACTTTCAAATTCCTTGTTTTACCCCTCTGAGCTCTTTCATGCCCCCAAAACAGCCCCTTCCTTCCAATCACTCTCCCTCCAACTCACAGAGTAAGACCCCTTTTCCCCGGAAAATACTCTCAATAAGCCCCCAAGGTCTACCTCTAATCTCTGGCAGTCCAGTGGGGGTGATAGGGCAGGAGTGAAGCTCAGTTACTCCTGCCCCTTACAGCTGCCTCAAGAAAATGGCTGGCATGACCTGTAGGTAGTACTAGAGACAGGTAATCACTCAGATAGAAATTAGACTGGACATGTTTGGCTAGGGATATGAGAGTACCTAAAGCTAGGCTGTCCCCAATGTGTAAATCTATATATTGTTATTATATATAAAAATAATAAGCGATTATGGCAAGCAAGATACAAAAATAGAAAAATATATACTGAGCACAAAATACTGATGGTTATACAAAAAAATATGTGTGTATATATATATATATATATATATATATATATATATATACACACACACACACGTGTGTGTGATTACACATCTACAAAATTATCCTGAGAAATTACCAACTCAGCAGCTATAGTAGGCGAACAGCCATGTGCCTGAGCTAACCACTGAGCAAACCAATCATTCACTGGCAAAGACCAGAAACTACTACTACTACTTAACATTTATAAAGCGCTACCAGGGTTACGCAGCGCTGTACAATTTAACATAGAAGGACAGTCCCTGCTCGTAGGAGCTTACAATCTAAAGGACAAAAAAGTGCAGTCAATCAAATTGGGGCAGTCTAGATTTCCTGACTAGATGAATAATGGTTAGGTGCCGAAAGCGACATTGAAGAGGTGGGTCTTGAGCAAGGATTTGAAGATGGGCAGGGAGGGGGCTTGGCGTATGGGCTCAGGGAGTTTATTCCAAGCATAGGGTGAGGCGAGGCAGAAAGGGCGGAGCCTGGAGTTGGCAGTGGTGGAGAAGGGTACTGAGAGGAGGGATTTGTCCTGTGAGCGGAGGTTACGGGTAGGAGCGTAAGGGGAGATGAGGGTAGAGAGGTAATGAGGGGCTGCAGATTGAGTGCATTTGTAGGTTAATAAGAGAAGCTTGAATTGTATGCGGTACCTGATCGGAAGCCAGTGAAGTGACTTGAGGAGAGGGGTGATATGAGCATATCGGTCTAGGCGGAAAATAAGACACGCAGCAGAGTTGTGAACGGATTGAAGGGGGGATAGATGGTTAAGTGGGAGGCCAGTGAGTAGGTTGCAGTAGTCAAGGCGAGAGGTAATGAGAGAGTGGATGAGAGTACAGGTGGTGTGCTCAGAGAGGAAAGGGCGAATTTTGCTGATGTTATAGAGAAAGAAGTGGCAGAGAAGGAGAGGGAGGAGTTGAAGATGACTCCGAGGTTGCGGGCAGATGAGACTGGGAGGATGAGGGTGTTATTGACTGAAATAGAGAGTGGAGGGAGAGGAGAAGTGGGTTTGGGTGGAAAGACAATGAGTTCGGTCTTGGCCATGTTCAGTTTCAGGTGGCGGTTGGACATCCAGGCAGCAATGTTGGATAAGCAGGCCGATACTTTGGCCTGGGTTTCCTCAGTGATGTCAGGTGTGGAGAGATAAAGCTGGGTGTCATCAGCATAAAGATGATATTGGAAACCATGAGATGAGATCAGCGAGCCCAGGGAAGATGTGTAGATTTTGAAAAGAAGGGGTCCAAGGACAGATCCCTGAGGAACACCAACAGAGAGCGGGATGGGGGTGGAGGAAGATCCATGAGAATGTACTCTTAAGGTACGGTGGGAGAGATAAGAGGAGAACCAGGAGAGGACAGAGCCCTGAAATCCAAATGAGGATAGTGCGGGAAGGAGTAGATTATGATTGACAGTGTCAAAAGCGGCGGATAGGTCGAGGAGGATGAGAATGTAGTAGTGACCTTTGGATTTGGCAAGGAACAGGTCATTACAGACTTTAGTGAGTGCTGTTTCTGTCGAGTGTAGAGGGCGAAAACCGGATTGCAGCGGATCGAGGATGGCATGAGAGGAGAGAAAATCAAGGCAGCGGCTGTGAACGGCGCGTTCAAGTATCTTGGAGAGGAAGGGTAGGAGGGAGATGGGGCGGTAGTTGGAAGGATAGGTAGGGTCTAGTGATGGTTTTTTGAGGAGTGGTGTGACTACAGCATGCTTGAAGGAGTCAGGGACAGTTGCAGTGGAGAGAGAGAGGTTGAGGATATGACAGATGGGGGATGTGACAGTAGGAGAGATGGTATTTAGTAAGTTGATGGGGATGGGATCAGAGGAACAGGCAGTGCATTTTGAGGAGGAAAGAAGGTGGGCGGTTTCCTCCTCAGTGATATCAGGAAAAGAGGAGAAGGAGGCCTGGGTTGTTTGGTTGAGGGAGTGGGTTAAAGGGTGAAGAGGAGGAGGTGGCTTGGTAGTGAATTTGAGGTTGATCTTCTGCACCTTGTCGCGGAAGTAGTCAGCCAGTGATTGAGGAGAGAGTGTGTGTGGGGGGGGGGGGAGCGGAGGGCACTTTGAGGAGGGAGTTGAGGGTGGCGAAGAGATGACGAGGGTTGGAGCCGAGAGAATTAGTCAATTGGGTGTAATAGTCCTGTTTGGCAAGGAATAGGGAAGACTGGAAGGTGGATAGCATGAATTTGTAATGAATGAAGTCGGTATGGGTGCGAGATTTCCTCCAGAGGCGTTCAGCAGATCGGGCGCAGGAGTGAGGTATCGGATGCAAGGTATCAGCCAGGGCTGGGGATTAGTACGCCTTGTGGGACAGGGGATGGATGGTGTAAGGGTGTCCAGAGCAGAGGAGAGAGTGGCGTTGTAAGCAGAGACAGCCTTGTCGACAGACTCGGAGGACATGATGGAAGGGAGGAGATTAGAGATACTAGAGGATAAGGTGGGAGGGTCGACAGCCTGGAGATTCCTGAAAGTAGTGGTTAGTGTTGGGCGGGACTGAGGGGGAGGGTGATGAAGTGTGAAGGTGATCAGGTGATGATCGGAGAGAGGAAGAGCTGATGCGCAGAATTTGGAGGGTGAGCAGGTAGAGGAGAGGATGAGGTCAAGACAAACTGGCTAAACCCTGAACCATAAAAACCCTTTCTCTCACCCTTGCAGTCCACAGCCTCAGCATCTAGGTGGGGTGATGAATTGGCTCCTCTTCAGGGCTCTAGCAGATTTCTCTGTGAGCCCCTCATGATATCAGGTTTTAGTCCGATGAACTTGCACTGCAAAGCAGCTGGATACTCAGTCTGGTGGAAGCCATGACTCAGCTCCTGAATTTAGCCTTGTGCTATGCTTAAATTTACTACTTTATAGCTTCATTGCATGCCCCTTACTCCTTGTATTTTTGGAAAGAGTAAACAAGTGACTCACATCTACCCATTCCACTCCACTCATTATTTTATAGACCTCTATCATATCTCCCCTCAGCTGTCTTTTCTCCAAGCTGAAGAGCCCTAGCTGCTTTAGCCTTTGCTCATAGGGAAGTCATCCCATCCCCTTTATCATTTTCATCGCCTTTCTCTGTACCTTTTCTAATTCCACTATATCTTTTTTGAGATGTGGTGACAAGAACGTCACAAAATATTCTGTCTTTACGGAAGAAGATGTAAGAGATCTGCCTGTACCGGAAATGGTTTTCAAGAGTGATGAAGCGGAGAAATTGAAAGAAATATCAGTGAACCTGGAAGATGTACTGAGCCAAATTGACAAATTAAGTAGTAAATCACCTGGACCGGATGGTATACATCCAAGGGTACTCACAGAACTCAAGCATGAAATTGCTGATCTGCCGATAGTAATATGTAACCTGTCGTTAAAATTGTCCGTAGTACCTGAAGACTGGAGGTTGGCCAATGTGATGCTGATTTTTAAAAACGGTTCTAGGGGTGATCCGGGAAATTATAGAACGGTAAACCTGACGTTGGTGCCGGGCAAAATAGTGGAAACTATTATAAAGAATAAAATTATAGAACACGTAGACAAACATGGTTTAATGAGACAGAGTCAGCATGGGTTCAGCCGAGGGAAAACTTGCCTCACCAACTTGCTTCATTTCTTTGAAGGCATGAATAAACATGTGTATAAAGGTGAAGTGTATCTAGATTTTCAGAAAGCTTTTGATAAAGTTCCTCATGAGAGACTCCTGACAAAAATAAAGAGTCATGGGATAGGAGGCAAGGTTCTGGCGTGGATTAGTAATTGGTTATTAGACAGAAAACAGTGGGTAGGGTTAAATGGTCATTTCTCTCAATAGAGGAGAGTGAACAGTGGAGTGCCGCAGGGATCTGTACTGGGACAGGTACTATTTAACATATTTATAAATGATATGGAAATCGGAATGACAAGTGAGGTGATCAAATATGCAGATGATACAAAACACATGCGGACTGTGAAATACTGCAGAGAGACGTTAGGAAATTGGAAGACTGGGTGTCCAAATTGCAGATTAAATTTAATGTGGACAAATGCAAGGAAAATGCATTGGAAAGAATAATCCGAATCACAGTTACCTGATGGTAGGGTCCACCTTGGAGGTCAGCAATCAAGAAAAAGATCTGGGTGTCGTTGTAGATAATACGCTGAAATCTTCTGCTCAGTGTGAGGCAGTGGCCAAAAATGCAAACAGGATGCTAGGAATTATTAGGAAAGGGATGGTGAATAAAATTGAAAATACTATAATGCCTTTGTATCGCTCCGTGGTGCGTCTGCACCTTGAGTATTGTGTCCAGTTCTGGTCGCCGTATCTCAAAAAAGATGTGGAGGGGCATAATCGACCGCGAATGCCCATCTCCATGGGCGTCTATGTCCAAGAACGGGTACGTGAAGGGGCGGGACAGACCGTATTTTCGAAAAAAATGGGCGCCCATCTTTTTTTTCGATAATACGGTTTGTGCCAGGCAAATGCATCAGATATGTGCAGATCTGAGCTGGGCGGTTTCGTTTTTCAGCGATAATGGAAGCTGAAGGCGCCCAGCTCAAAAACGAACAAATCCAAGGCATTGGGTCATGGGAGGGGCCAGGATTTGTAGTGCACTGGTCCCCCTCACATGCCAAGACACCAACTGGGCACTCTAGGGGGCACTTGTAACAAGTAAAAAAAAAAGTTAAATACCTCCCAAGTCCATAGCTCCCTTCCTTTGGGTGCTGTGCCCCCCCAAATTCCCCTCAAAACCCACTGCCCACAACTCTACACCATTAACACTTATGGCTGAAGGGGGGCACCTAGATGTGGGTACAGTGGGTTTTGGAGGGCTCAGCATTAACCACTGCACCCACTAACAACTGCTCCAGGGAACTGCATACTGCTGTGATGGAGCTGTGTATGGCATTTGAGGCTGGAAAAAAAAGTTGTTAAAGTTGTTTTTTTTTTGATGGGAGGGGGTTAATGACCCTGGGGGAGTCAGGGGTGGTCATCCCCGATTCCCTCCGGTGGTCATCTGGTCATTTAGGGCACTTTTTTGGGACTTGTTCGTGGAAAAAAAAGGGTCCAAAAAAAGTGACCTAAATTCTCGCTAAAAACGGCCATTTTTTTTCTGATTATCAGCCGAAGGCGCCCATCTCTGCTCGGCCGATAAACACGCCCCAGGCCCACCTTCACCACGCCACCGACACGCCCCCGTCAACTTTGCTCGTTCCCGCGATGGAGTGCAGTTGGAGGCGCCTAAAATCGGCTTTCAATTATAAAGATTTGGGCGCCTTTGCGAGATGGGCACCCATCTCCCGATTTGGGTCGAAATATGGGCGCCCATCACTTTCGAAAATAAGGCCAATAGTGGAATTAGGAAAGGTTCAAAGAAGAGCGACTAAAATGATAAAGGGGGTGGAACTCCTCTCGTATGAGGAAAGGCTAAAGGGGTTAGGGCTCTTCAGCTTGGAAAAGAGACAGACAAGGGGAGATATGATTGAGGTCTACAAAATTTTGAGTGGTGTAGAACGAGTAGACTTAAATCAATTTTTTTACTCGTTCCAAAAGTACAAAGACTAGGGGACACGTGAGGAAGTTGCATGGAAATACTTTTGAAACAAATAGGAGGAAATATTTTTTCACTCAACGAATAGTTAAGCTCTGGAACTCTTTGCCAGAGGATGTGGTAACAGCGGTTAGTGTATCTGGGTTTAAAAAAGGTTTGGACAAATTCCTGGAAGAAAAGTCCATAGTCTGCTATTGAGACAGACATAGGAAGCAACTGTAGTATGGAGTGTTGCCACGATTTGGGTTTCTGCCAGGCACTTGTGACCTGGCTTGGCCATTATTTGGAAAACAGGATACTAGGGCTAGATGGACCACTGGTGTGCCCCAGTATGGCTACTCTTATGTTCTTATGAGGTGCAGTTGCACCATGGAGCAACACAAAGGCATTATAACATTCTTATTTTTGTTTTCCATTCCTTTCCTAATAATTCCTAACATTCTATTTGCTTTCTTAACTGCTACTGCACACTGAGCATTGGGTTTCAATGTATCACCAGTGATGACACCTAGATCCCTTTCCTGTTCGGTAACTCCTAATGTGGAACCTTGCATTATGTAGCTATGGTTCGGGTTCTTCTTTCCCACATGCATCACTTTGCAGTTGCTTACATTAAACATCATCTGCCATTTGGATGCTCAGTCTCCCGGTCTCTTAAGGTCCTTTTGTAATTTGCCACAATCCTCTTGCGATTTAACAACTTTGAATAACTTTGTGTCATCAGCAAATTTAGTTACCTCACTAATTACTCCCAGCACAGACCCCTGGGGAACCCCACTATCTACTTTTCTCCATTGAGAATACTGACCATTTAGCCCTACTGTCTGTTTTCTATATTTTAACCAGTTTTTAATCCACAATATAACACTACCTCCTATCCCATGACTCTCCAATTTCCTCTGGAGTTTTTAATAAGGTACTTTGTCAAATGCCTTTTGAAAATTCATATACACAATATCGACCGGCTCACCTTTATCCACATGTTTCTTCACTCCTTCAAAGAAATGCAATAGATTGGTGAGATAAGATTTCCCGTCACTAAATCCATGTTGGCTGTTTTATTAATCCATGCTTTTGAATATTGTGAGGAGGCAGGAAACTACAAGGTCCAGAATGCACTGCAGCAGGAAGGAAAGCAGAGTCAGGGAAAGGACTCTAGGCAGGAGAGTGAGAAGCCAGGAGTTGATTGGGAAATTGAACCAGGTGTGAGGGGTTTTCAGGCAGCTTTATTAAGACAATGGTGGAAAGCTGGAAGGAGGAGATAGAAGCACTGGGTAAGCTCTCTGCTGAAAAGGTGACAGTTGCACTACCCTCTGAAAAGGAAAAGGAAATGCTTTTGTTTGACTGTTTGAACTGTAAAAGTTTGAGGAACTGCTTCAAGTCTGAAAAGGGTTTAATTAGCAGACTCTGAGTAAATGCCTTTTGTTATGTTTGAGTTGAAGAAGAAATGTTTGAGTTAAAGAAGAAACAGGACATGAAGATTATGTTAAATGGCAACTAATAAAGTCTTTGGTTATAAGAAACCTGGTGTTGATGAACATTTGTGAAAGGAAAAGAGGCGGTAGAGAACTCCCCTGTGTTTGAGGCAGAGTCCTGGTGAATTACCGAGAAGTGTAGATCCCAGCAGTGCCTGTGTGTGAAGGAAGCTAAGCAGGGTCAGCCCTGGCTGGGCCCTGGAAGGGTGACCAGCTCACAATATGCTCTAATTTTGTTCTTTATAATAGTCTCTACCATTTTGCCTGGCACCGATGTCAGACTCACTGGTCTATAATTTCCCTGATCACCTCTTGAACTATGAAACGACAAAGACGCTGATGGCTGTTCCAGGTTTTTCATAACATCCTTGTTCTGGTTGAAATCAGTGCAATACTGCTACCGGCATGAAGATACAAGTGTAACATTGGGAGAAATTCAACAGATTAGCTCTATGAATTTATTCCTATTGTTCCAAATTTTGGGTTTTTGTGCCTGTGTACCTGTTCCTAATCAGTCTTTTTTCTATTTTAGATGTTTAGCCAGTGAAAGCAGGCTACCCGCAGATTCTGGCAGCAATTTATTCAAGCAATCCTCGAAAGTCTAGGTTGACCTGTTGTTGTTTCCTGCACCTGTGTGAAAACTCAGGCCCCGATGCTCAAATGTTGCCATTAAATACCACATGCAGTTCAACTTACTGATTTCTAAACAGTGACTGATGCCCAAAAGAAGCTGCAAGAAAATGAAATGCACGGAAATTCTGTATGTGGTTTGGTAGAGAAAGCGCCTAGCATATGTGCAGAACAGTCTCTCGGTAAGTACTAGTTCTGCACATCCCCAGGAATCATTTTACTTATGCTCCTGGCTCCACTGTCTTGCTGCTGCACTCTTTCCTTTCCCCTCATCTCCGTCATCCTCATAAGAATATAAAAATACTACTACTACGACTACTTAACGTTTCTAAAGTGCTACTAGGGTTATGCAGCGCTGTACAGTTTTACAAATAAGGATAGTCCCTGCTCAAAGGAGCTTACAATCTAAAGGACGAAATGTCAAGTTGGGGCAGTCTAGATTTCTTGAATAGAGGTATAAGAATAGCCACATTGGGTCAGACCAGTAGCTCATATGAGTATTCTGTTTCCAACAGTGGCCAAATCCAGGTCAAAGTACCTTGCAGAAACCCAAACAGTAGCAACATTCCATGCTACCAATCTCAGAGCAAGCAGTGGTTTCCTTATGTCTGTCTCAATAGCAGACCATAGACCTTTCCTCCAGGAACTTATCCAAATCTCTTTTAAACACAGATACGCTAACTGCTGTTACCACATCATCTGGCATTGAGTTCCAGAGCTTATCTATTTGTTTACTGAAAAAATATTTCCTCCTATTTGTTTTAAAAGTATTTCCAGTGCCCCCTAGTCTTTATTGATGTTTTACTCTTTCAAAATGTACAAACTTCTGCTCATTCTACATCACTCAGGATTTTGTAGATCTCAATGATATCTCCCTTTGGCTGTCTCTTTTCCAAGCTGAAGAGCTTTAACCTCTTTAGCCTTTCCTCATATGAGAAGAGTTCCTTCCCCTTTATTATTTTAATCGTTCCTTTTTGTACCTGTTCTAATTCCGCTATATCCTTTTTGAGATAGAAACATGATGGAGATAAGAGCTAATTGGCCCATCCAGTCTGCCTATCCTAAGAGATCCCACGTGCCTGTTCCATGCTTACTTAAATTCTGACACAGGAGGCCATTCCAAGCATCCACCACCCTTTTCGTGAACAAGTATTTTCTTAGACTCCTTCTAAGCCTATTTACTTTTAATTTTATCCTATGCCCTCTCATTCCAGAATTTTCCTTCATTTGAAAAAGGCTCACTGTTCTGCCCCATATTCATGGAGGCAGGGTGTATTGCTGCGTATATTTGAGTATTATTTGCAGTGCTTTTTTTGTAGGAAAAAAGGTACCGGTACTCATTATGGGTGGGGGTCACCACATATGGCTCTGCCCCTATGGTAGCCACACCCCTTATACCAGCCATGGCGCATATAAACAGGTATCACTGAAAATACTATACCAGTATAGGAGAAAAAAATAACGTGATTTTTTTTTCATTATAAATAATTTCTGTAAGCTGTAACAGCTCCAGTATACCCAGTGTAAAATAAGACAGCAGATGTAAATTCTCAAATTGGACATATTCCAAACACTAAAATGAAAGTAAAATGATTTTTTCTACCTTTGTTGTTTGCTGACTTTTTTTTCTATCCATATTGGTCCCAGTCTCTGATTCTGATGCTCTCTATCTGTTCCCTTAACTCCATTTCCAGGGCTTCCTTTCCATTCATTTCTTTACTTTCCTCCTTTCTTCTTCATTTCTTGCCCTACATCCAAAGGGAAAAACTGGGTCCTCCGCAGACTTGATTGGAGGAGGTAGCGAGTGGATCCAGTTTTTGCCTATTTTCTCCACCCATGTGCAGTTTTCTCCTCTTTTCCCTTTCCCTCATCTCCATCAGTATGCATCTCCTTCCTATTCTTCCCTCCCCTCCATCCATATACATCTCCTTCCTCTCTCTTCTCTCCCCTCCATCCATGTCCAGCATTTCAACTCTCCCCATCTCTCCAGCCATGTCCAGAATTGCCCGTCTCCCTTAAATCCATGTGCATCTCCTCCTGTCTTCCCTCCCCTCCATCCGTGTCCAGCATTTCTCCTCTCTCCCCTCTCCTCCATTCATGTTCATCTCACTTCCTCTCTCTCTCCTCCTCTCCATCCATGTCTACCATTTCAACTCTCTCCCCTCCCCTCCATCCATGTGAATCTCCTTCCTCTGTCTTCCCTCTCCACTATTCTATGTCCAGCATTTCTCCTCTCTCCCTTCTCCTCCATCCGTGTGCATCTCCTTCCTCAGTCTTTCCTTCCCTCCAACATTTTTGTTCCCTGCCTCCACTCCATCCATGTCCAGTATTTCTCCTCTCTCCCCTCCCCTCCCTGTGCATCTCTTTCCTGTTTTCCCTCCCCTCCATCCATGTCCAGAATTTCTCCTGCCCTCCCCTCCATCCATCCATGTCCAGCAACTCTCCTCTCTCCCCTGCCCTCCCCTCCCATCCATGTCCAGCGATTCTCCTTTGCCCCTATCCTTCTCTCCCAACCATGTCCAGCTATTTCTCCTTTGCCCCCTATCCTCCCCTCCATGTCCAGTGACTCACCCCAGTCTCCACCTGCCCCCGAGTTTGTTCCAGCCCCAGCCCCACCTGCCCGCCCTCAGCTCCCTGACTTTCCGTTTGTTCTCCCTGCGTTGAAATCTTTTATTTTACCCAGTCGCAGTGGCTAACCGAGAGTGAAAGCAGCAGGCAGGCTCGCCTCCTCACTTTCCTTCCATCAGTGTCCCGCCCTCATGGAAAGGAAATTACATCAGAAGAAGGCAGGACGCTGAGAGGCAAGGGAAGGCTGGAGGTGAGCCTGCCTGCTGCTTTCACTGCCGGTTTGCCGCTGCGACTTCAGGTAAAATAAAAGATTTCAACACAGGGCAGCACGAACGGAAAATCGGGGCGCTGAGGGTGAGAAGGTGAGCTGGCCCTGAGAAAAAAAGGTGCCGGTACGCCGTACTGGCACGTACCAGCACAAAAAAAGCATACTGATTATTTGTATTTAATCAGAAAAACAAAAAGGGAAGTGGACCAATAACTTCAGGACTCAGAGACTAAAGTAGTATAAAGTAGAATAAACTTTATTGTAGACTCGACACAGTACTATATTTCAGCCACATGCCTGCCTCAGGAGTCTAAAAAACATTTAAAAGAGAGAATTTTATGTAAAATTAATGTGACATAAATACATTAAAAATATTTTGAAAATATTAGTGATATAATTGCAGAAAAAATGCACAACATAAATAAAAATAAGATTTGTAAACATATAATTCATCTACATTTATATTTAAAAGACTTACATCAAAGAAAAAAATTATAATACATATAACCAATTCCAAACATATAATTCATCTACATTGTATTGTAATATTTACTCCACACTAAAATCTTGAAGAAATGTGTCCTATGTATGACTGTATATGTAATACGTGCTTTAAAAAATTTTTTTTAAAGCACGTATTACATATACAGTTATACATAGGACACATTTCTTCAAGATTTTAGTGTGGAGTAAATATATTTGATACAGTATATTATTCATTATTTCTAATTTCTAAATAATCTCTGTAAACTGTACCGGACTATATGTAGACCATATGTAAAAAACATATTGTAAAACATAGCATTGTCTATAAAAGAGAGAATCATAATTAAAACATTCTGTGAGTTTTATATTAAATACTGAAATTATGTTTAAATTGAAGGTTTAAATCTGAAACAAGTATTTATGATGGTAAAATTTATGTATGATAAGGAACTTTTAAATATGCTCCGGGGAGAACTTGATATAATTTATGTATGAAAAAGAACTTTTAATATACTCAAGGGGAGACTCATTGAGTTTCTCATTGTATAACACAGAATTCTTCAAAAGGAAGGGTATATTATGTAATTTTCATATTTATATTTATAGTATCAAATGACATTAAAATCAATGAAGAATCCAAAAGTATATTTGAGGAACAAAGAAGCCTAAAGATAAAATAGAATAAAAAATAAAAAAAATAAAAAATGAAGAATAAAAATGTAAATAAAAAAAAATACAAAAATATAAAAAAATAATAAATACAAAAATATACAAATGTGAAAATTTTTTTTATCTTTGAACAACATAAAATATTCTTTTAATGAAGATGAATTGATTATCAAATAAAATATAATGCCTCATTACATCAGAGAAAGGCGGGATGTTGAGAGGCAAGGGAAGGCTGGAGGCGAGCCTGCCTGCTGCTTTCACTGCCAGTTCGCCGTTGCGACCAGTGGCGTTCCTAGGGGGGCTGACACCTGGGGCGGATCGCTGATGCGCCCCCCGGGTGAAGCACCCCCCTGGATGCAGCGCGACCCCCCCCCCGGCGAAAGGACACCCCTCGCGAAACAACCCCCCCCCGGGTGCACGCCGCTGGGGGGGGTGCTGCGCGCCTGTCCTTCGTTCGTTCCATGCTCCCTCTGCCTCGGAACAGGAAGTAACCTGTTCTGGGACAGAGGGAGCATGGAACGAACGAAGGACAGGTGCGCGCGGCGTGCACCCGGGGCGGACCGCACCCACCGCCCCCCCCTAGGAATGCCACTGGCTGCGACTTCGGGTAAAATAAAAGATTTCAACACAGGGCAGCATGAACGGAAAATTAGGGCGCTGAGGGCGAGAAGGTGAGCCGGTCCTGAGGAAAAAAAAGGTGCCGTACGCCATATTTGTATTTAATTGCATTGTTTGTGTAATAGCACTGTGTAGTGCTGTCCGATTCAGTCAAAAATTTTTCGATTCGGTATAATTCGATTCTTTAAAAAAAAAAAAAATAGTATTTTAGATTCGATTTAACTTGATTGAAATGCTAATATTATAACACACAAGGTAAAAAAAAACAAGTTTATAATTGCTTTTTCTACCAGCTACAATAATTTTTAAAGAGCTTCAATTGTTATTTATTTTCTCTGCTGTTCATCTCACTTCCTCTCTCTTCCCTCCATCTATGTCTAGCATTTCTCCTCTCTCCCCTCCATCCATGTTCATCTACTTCCTCTGTCTTCCTTCCCCTCCATCCAGTCTTTTGCATTGAGTGTCACAAGTATGATTATCTCCCAGTTGGTGAGATGTCATATGTGTGTGCCCGATGCAAAGAGTTCCTAGCTCTCAGAGAACATGTCCGTTCTCTTGAAGCTAGAGTAGCAGACTTGGTGGAGCTGAGGGAAACAGAGAGGTACATAAAATAAATAAATAAACCAATAAGATCTCTACAGCCTACTGTCAATTGGACACCTGCCCCAATTATCTAATGAACCCCCCCCCCCCCCCCGCTCGATTCATCACTGAATTTACCTCCCACCTCAGCTTCTTGTTCCAGCATGGCATTTTCCCCAAAGACAAAGGTAATATACTACTCACACCATTACCAAAAGACACCAAAAAGAAAACTAACAATATCACCAACTACCGACCTGTGGCATCCATCCCAATTCTAAGAAATGCACAATACCCCTTCCACATAATCCTATTACTTCAAACTGTACAAATTTTACCACTCCAGTTATAATTAAGTGTACTTCTACCCTTATCTTACTCTGTATTGCTCACTAGAAGCTGTATTTTAAAATTTATAAATGACCTTGAGATGGGAGTAACTAGTGAGGTAATTAAATTCATAGATGACACAAAGTTATTCAGGGTCATCAAGTCGCAGGAGGAGTGTGAAAGATTACAGGAGGACCTCGCGAGACTGGGAGATTGGGCTTGCAAGTGGCAGATGAAGTTCAATGTTGACAAGTGCAAAGTGATGCATGTGGGTAAGAGGAACCCGAATTACAGCTATGTCATGCAAGGTTCCGCGTTAGGAGTTACGGACCTAGAAAGGGATCTGGGAGTCACTGTGGATAAGACGTTAAAAACTTCTGCTCAGTGTGCTGCGGCGGATAAGAAAGCGCACAGAATGTTGAGTATTATTAGGAAAGGGATGGAAAACAAACACGAGGATGTTATAATGCCGTTGTATTGCTCCATGGTGTGACCGCACCTTTGAATATTGTGTCCAATTCTGGTTGCCGCATCTCAAAAAAAGATATAAAGGAATTAGAAAAGGTGCAGAGAAGGGCGACGAAAATGATAAAAGGGAATGGAACAACTTCCCTATGAGGAACAGGGGCGTAGCTACGGGTGGGCCTGGGTGGGCCCAGGCCCACCCAATCTCAGCTTAGGCCCACCCAGTTTTCCTTCTCCTCCAATCAGTGCAAGCCAGCCTTTAGCCTCGCAGCCAAAAGAGCAGCTCTTCTCCAGCATGCGGCACCGGTCGTGTCAGGAGAAAGCAGTACACACGCTGCTTTAGACCTGCCCCGAGAAGCCTTTCTTTCTCCTTCAACTTCCCTTCCTGTTCCCGTGTAGGCGGGAAGTTGTAGGAGAGAGAAGGGCTTCCAGGCAGGGACAGGTCTAAAGCAGTGTTTGTACTGCTTTCTCAATGAAGCTGCGGGGCGACTCAAGGGATTGGAAGACTAGGGGAGGGGCGATACCAGGCAGCACGAGAGAAAGAATGGCCACAAATTCTTGGTGTCACCAGTGCTGGAGGAGCAGAGGCAGCTACAGTCTCTGCAGCAGAGCTGGGTTCCTGGGTCACAGACATGTCGGAGCCGCGGCACAGAGGTGAGAGAGCATATTTGCATGACACTGTTAACTCTGCTCTCTGGCTGATCAGGGCAATGAACTCAACAGCTAATTGCAACTTGAAGTGTTTTATTTCAATTCCATGTGGGCAGTGATTTACTTTCAATCAGCAGTGCAAGGGCTACCTTCACATGTTTTCTTTTTCCTGTGCTGCAAAGAATGTACCCAGAACCAGAGCCTTTGTGATACCAGCAGTGAAAAAGCAGGTTGTCGATGTGGGGGAGGGATTAGGTCAGACGGACAGCCCTGGGGTTAACTCTCTGTCTCTCTCCGGCATAGGAGGGGAGATGGCAAGGAGAGTGGCTTAGTATTATTACGTTTAAATAGACTGAAGCATGTATGGTAAATCATTTCAATTTTCAACTGATCTTTCCATGTAGTGGGAACACAAATTACATTAGGCTGTCTGGGTACCAGGAATCTGTGATAGAATATTAGCATAAGCTGGCATTATGGACCTGTATTTAGGTGCATCCACTTATACCATGTCAGTGCATGAGCCTCAACACGGCACTTTAGCGCATAGTTTACAAAATTGTGTATGATATGTTGGACACTCCCATGCCCTGCCCAGGGCTGCTGGGGGGGGGGGGGGTGACAAGTTCCCCAGGCCCAGCCTCCAAGGGGGGCCCAGTGCTGAGATCTATGTCTCTCCTGCTCCTGTCAGGACCCGGGTGATGGCGTTAACGTGATAACCCGGTCCCGGCACACAGGAACAGGAAAGAGACAGACCACGGCGCCGGACCCCCGGAAGGCTGTCAGACTGTGCGTTGTTTTTAAGGCAATCGGCAATGCATTCCAATGTTGCGTGCAGATGTAGGAGAAGCTGGATGCATATAATGATTTGTATGTAAGTCCCTTACAGTTAGGGTAATGGAGGTTTAAAAAAGTATGTGAGGAACTTTTTGTGTTTCTTGCTGGTATGTCTATAAGGTCTGAAATATACGTCGGGGCCTCTCCATGGATGATTTTGAATGTAATTCAGTCTGTTAGTGGGAGCCAATGTAATTTGTTTCTAAGGGGACTGGCGCTTTCATATTTCACTTTTCCAAATATGAGTCTGGCTGATGCTGGGGTGTGGGGGGGGGGGGGGGGGGGGTAGGGTAGAGATGAGAAGGGCTGATGCCGAGCTACAGCGTTGGATGAAGGGGTAGAGAAGCAAAGTTTGAAGGATATCATTTCTGAAATTATACTGTAGGATCCTGTCGTGTGTTGATATGTTTGCCATTATAGTAGACTTACGCCTGGTCAAGTTTAAGATGTGCGACAGTGTAAACTATATTTTAAAATATTGGTTTTTCCATATGTTGATGCTGGGCATACTACTTAGAAATCCATCATCAAGTGCATTCTAATGCATTATTTTGTAGCAAGAAACACTACTACCCATATTAGCTCTGGGCCCACCCAAAATGTTAGGTCTGGCTACGCCACTGATGAGGAAAGGCTGAGAAGGTTAGGGCTCTTCAGCTTGGAGAAAAGGCGGCTGAGGGGTGATATGATAGAAGTCTACAAGATAATGAGCGGAGTAGAGCGGACAGATGTGAAGCGTTTGTTTACACTTTCAAACAACAACAAAACCAGGGGACACAAGATGAAGCTAGAATATGGTAGATTTAAAACAAATAGGAGAAAGTTTTTCTTTACTCAGCGTGTAGTTAGACTCTGGAACTCGTTGTTGGAGAATGTAGTGACAGCAGCTGGCCTTATGGAATTTAAAGGGGGTTTGGACAGATTCCTGAGGGAAAAGTCCATTGAACATTATTCATTTTTTTTTGGGGGGGGGGGGGGGGGGGTGGTTGCCAGGTTCTTGAAGCCTGGATTGGCCACTGTCAGAGACAGGATACTGGGCTTGATGGACCCTTGGTCTTTTCCCAGTATGGCGGTATTTATGTACTTAGTCCCATCCCCGGAGACTTATCAGCCTCATTAGGATTACTTCTCTCTATATGCTACTATATATTTGTCCCAGAGTTGTATTCTTTTTTTTCCGCAACCTTATCCGCTTCCTTGCACTTACTGTTACTATATTTTCCACTCTGTATATATTCCCGGAGCTGGTACTCCCCTCTTCGGAACCTGTAAGCCACATTGAGCCTACTGCTATGCGGGAAAATGTGGGATACAAATGTAATAAATAAATAAAATGTTGTAGAGAAGTCCCACCTCCAGTCTGGTAGCCCTGTGCTACCTTGGAGGAGGGAGGAGGGAGGAGAGCATCACCCTGGTGAAGTAGGAAGTACTCCTGTAGCCATGACCTGTCCACCAGAGGATGTATTATCCTCTCGCACCGAGGATATGTCTCCAACTGCTGCCTGGGAGGGAAGGGTTAAGACAGCTGTTGTAGTTGGTGATTCGATCATTAGGCATATAGATAGCTGGGTGACTGGTGGATGTGAGGATCGCCTGGTGACTTGCCTGCCTGGTGCGAAGGTGGCAGACTTCACGCGTCACCTAGATAGGATTTTAGATAGTGTTGGGGAGGAGTCGGCTGTCTTGGTACATGTGGGTACCAATGACATAGGAAAATGTGGGAGAGAGGATCTGGAATCCAAATTTAGACTCTTAGGTAGAAAGCTCAAATCCAGAACCTCTACCTGTTCCACGCGCAGGGACCAAGAGACAGGCAGAGCTCCGGAGTCTCAATGGGTGGATGAGACGATGGTGCAGGGAGGAGGGTTTTAGATTTGTTAGGAACTTTGCAACATTCTGGGGAAGGGTGTTACATCTTGGCTTTCCTCGCCCTCTGGTGGCCAGAACAGGTGGCTGCTATGGACCATCACCCGTTCCAGATTTCGGCTCACTCCGGTCCGGATCTTCCAGGCTGCCAGGTTTGCTTGTGTTGTTTGAGCCTGCACAGCACCCGTAGCTGCCTGGTGATTGCAGCACCTGAGTTCCAGGTGCTGCTGGGCTTATTAGCCATTTTGTTACTCTCAGCCCTTGCCTTTGCATCGTCTTAGGCCCTGGTACGTGGGTGCTTGTGCACTTCTGCCTGAGAGACTTTGTCTGGACCTGATTCTGCGTTTGCTGGTTTCCTGCCTTTTGAACCTTGCCTGGACCTGGACTTTGCTTTGCTTGCCGCCTGCCTTTTGAACCTTTGCCTGGACCTGGACTTTGCTTTGCTTGCCGCCTGCCTTTTGACTCTTTGTCTGGACCTGTCTTCTGCTTGCTGGCTGACTGCCTAGAGACCTAGCCTGGATTTGCCGGTACGTCTGTTCTGCCTTGCTTCTGGTGTGGGGTGGTTTTGCCTGCTACTGCTGCTCCTCGGCAGTGGTCCAAGGGCTCACAAACCCAGTTCCTGTTTAGTAAACGTGACAAAGGAGGAGCCTATTTCGAAAGGATGGGCTCCACCTTAACCAGGGTGGGACCAGGCTGCTGGTCTCGGCATTTAAAAAGGAGAGCAGCTTTTAAACTAGAAACGGGGGGAAGACCGACAGTTACTAAAAAGCGCATGTTTCAAGATACCTTATCTTTCAAAGATATCACCAAAGCAGGGAAGATAGGGTATCCTGATAGTGAGGTTGCAAAAGAGGCCATAGTAGATCAGGTGTCCTTAAATAAAAATTAAAAAAAACAGACAAAAGATTGCAAATTAATACTGTCAAGTACTGAGCATGATGTAAATAGGAACAACAAACATAGTTTGAAATGTCTATATGCGAATGCCAGGAGCCTAAGAATAAGATGGGAGAGTTAGAATATATTGCACTGAATGAAAAATTAGATATAATAGGCATCTCTGAGACCTGGTGGAAGGAGGATAACCAGTGGGACACTGTCATACCGGGGTACAAATTATAGCATAGTGATAGAGTGGATGGAATTGGTGGAGGGGCAATCTTCCCATAACTCTCACAATGTAACCCATAATCGAATTGTAACAAATTGTATTTCCATCATTCACAATGTATTGTAAGCCACACTGAGCCCACAAATAGGTGGGAAAATGTGGGATACAAATGCAATAAATAAATAAATAAATATATTAAGGAGAGCCTTGAATCAAATAGATTAAAAATTCTGCAGGAAACAAAACACTTCTTGGAATCATTATAGATTGAAATTCCATGTGTAAAGGGGAAAAGGATAGTGATAGGAGTGTACTACCGTCCACCTAGTCAGGATGAACAGACGGGTGCAGAAATGTTAAAGGAAATTAGGGACGCAAACAAACTGGGCAACACAATAATAATGGGTGATTTCAATTACCCTGATAATTGACTGGGTAAATGTAACAGGGCATGCTAGGGAGGTAATATTCCTTGATAAAATCAAGGACTGCTTTATGGAGCAGCTAGTAAAGGAGCCGACGAGGAAAAATTCTAGACCTAGTCCTTAGTGGAGCGCATGATCTGGTGAGGAAGGTAATGGTTCTGGGGCCGCTTGATTACAGTGATTATAATATGATCGGATTTGATATTATCTTTGAAGTAAGTATACATAGGAAATCAAATACGTTAGCATTTAACTTTCAAAAAGGAGACTATGATAAAATGAGAATGGTGAAAAAAAAACTTAGAGGAGCGGCTGCGAGGGTCAAAAATTTACATCAGGCGTGGATGCTGTTCAAAAACACCATCCTGGAAGCCCAGACCAAATATATTCCGCGTATTAAAAAAGGAAGACGAAGACCAAATTACAGCCGTCATGGTTAAAAAGTGAGGTGAAGGAAGCTATTAGACCTAAAAGAAAATCCTTCAGAAAATGGAAGAAGAATCCGACTGAAAATAATAAGAAACATCATAAGGAATGTCAAGTCAAATGCAAAGCGCTGATAAGGAAGGCTAAGAGGGATTTCGAAAAAAGATTGCGTTGGAGGCCAAAACAAATAGTAAAAACATTTTTTTTAGGTATATTAAAAGCAGGAATCCGGCAAAAGAATCGGTTGGATCGCTAGATGATTGAGGAGTAAAAGGGGTGATCAGGGAAGACAAAACCGTAGTGGAGAGATTAAATGAATTCTTTGCTTCGGTCTTCACCGAGGGAGATTTGGGTGGGATACTGGTGCCAGAAATGGTATTCGAAGCTGACGAGTCGGAGAAACTTAATGAATTCTCTGTAAACCTGGAGGATGTAATGGGGCAATTCTACAAACTGAAGAGTAGCAAATTTCCTGGACTGGATGGTATTCATCCCAGAGTACTGATAGAACTGAAAAATGAACTTGCGGAGTTATTGTTAGTAATATGTCATTTATCCTTAAAATCGAGCGTGGTACTGGAAGATTGGAGGGTGGCCAATGTAACGCCCATTTTTAAAAAAGGTTCCAGAGAAGATCCGGAAAATTATAGACCGGTGAGTCTGACGTCGGTGCCGGGCAAAATGGTAGAGACTAGTATAAGGAACAAAATTACAGAGCATATTGAAAAGCATGGATTAATGAGACAAAGCCAGCATGGATTTAGTGAAAGGAAATTTTGCCTCACCAATCTATTACATTTCTTTGAAGGGGTGAACAAACATGTGGATAAAGGTGAGCTAGTTGATATTTGGCCTTATTTTCGAAAGTGATGGGCGCCCATATTTCGACCCAAATTGAGAGATGGGCGCCCATCTCGCAAAGGCGCCCAAATCGGTATAATCGAAAGCCGATTTTAGGCGCCTGCAACTGCACTCCGTTGCGGGAACGAACAAAGTTGATGGGGGCGTGTTGGTGGCGTGGTGAAGGCGGGACTGGGGCGTGTTTATCGGCCGAGCAGAGATGGGCACCTTTGGCCGATAATTGAAAAAAAAATGGCCGTTTTTAGTGAGAATTTAGGTCACTTTTTTTGGACCCTTTTTTTTTCACTAACAAGTCCCAAAAAAGTGCCCTAAATGACCAGATGACTACCGGAGGGAATCGGAGATGACCACCCTTGACTCCCCCAGTGGTCACTAACCCCCTCCCACCAAAAAAACAACAACTTTAACAACTTTTTTTTCCAGCCTGTATGCCAGCCTCAAATGTCATACCCAGCTCCATCACAGCAGTATACAGGTCCCTGGAACAGTTGTTAGTGGGTGCAGTGGACCCAGGCCCATGCCCCCCCTACCTGTTACACTTGTGGTGGTTAATGTTGTGCCCCCCTTCAGCCATAAGTGCTATGGTAATGGTGTAGATTTGTGGGCAGTGGGTTTTGGGGGGGGGGGATTTGGTGGGGGGCTCAGCACCCAAGGACAGGGAGCTATGCACCTAGGAGGTATTTGTATATATATTTTTTTATTTTTAGAAATGCCTCCTAGGGTACCTGGTTGGTGTCCTGGCATGTGAGGGTACCAGTGCACTACGAATCCTTGCCCCTCCCACGACCCAATGCCTTGGATTTGTTTGTTTTTGAGCTGGGCGCCTTCGGTTTCCATTATCGCTGAAAAACAAAACCGCCCAGCTCAAATCCGCACATATCTGATGCATTTGCCCGGCACAAACCGTATTATCGAAAAAAAAAGATGGGCGCCCATTTTCTTTCGAAAATACGGTCTGTCCTGCCCCTTCACATACCCGTTCTTGGACATAGACGCCCATGGAGATGGGCGTTCGCGTTCGATTTTGCCCCTCATTGTGTATCTGGATTTTCAGAAGGCGTTTGACAAAGTACCTCATGAAAGACTCCAGAGGAAATTGGAGAGTCATGAGATAGGAGGTAGTGTTCTATTGTGGATTAAAAACTGGTTAAAAGATAGAAAACAAAGAGTAGGATTAAATGGTCAGTACTCTCAATGGAGAAGAGTAGTTAGTGTGGTTCCCCAGGGGTCTGTGCTGGGACCGCTGCTTTTTAACATATTTGTAAATGACCTACAGATGGGAGTAACTAGTGAGGTAATTGAATTTGCTGCTTACACAAAATTATTCAAAGTCGTTAAATCACAGGAGGATTGTGAAAAATTACAAGAGGACCTTAAGAGACTGGGAGACTGGGCGTCTAAATGGCAGATGACGTTTAATGTGAGCAAGTGCAAAGTGATGCATGTGGGAAAGAGGAACCCGACTTATAGCTATGTAATGCAAGGTTCCACGTTAGGAATCACGTACCAAGAATGGGATCTAGGTGTCATCGTTGATGATACGTTGAAACCTTCTGCTCAGTGTGCTGCTGTGGCTAAGAAAGCAAATAGAATGTTAGGTATTATTAGGAAAGGAAAACAAAAATGAGGATGTTATAATGCCTTTGTATCACACCATGCTGCGACCGCACCTCGAATATTGTGCTCATTTCTGGTCGCCGTATCTCAAAAAAGATATAGTGGAATTAGAAAAGGTGCAGAGAAGGGCAACGAAAATGATAAAGGGGATGGGATGACTTCCCAATGAGGAAAGGCTAAAGCAGATAGGGCTCTTCAGCTTGGAGAAAAGGCGGCTGAAGGGAGATATGATAGAGGTCTATAAAATAATGAATGGAGTGGAACGGATAGATATGAAGTGTCTGTTTACACTTTCCAAAAATACTAGGACTAGGGGACATGCGATGAAGGTACAATGTAGTAAATTTAAAACGAATCAGAGAAAATATTTCTTCACTCAATGTGTAATTTAACTCTGGAATTCGTTGCCAGAGAATGTGGAAAAGGCAGTTAGCTTCGCGAAGTTTAAAAAAGGTTTGGACGGCTTTCTAAAGAAAAAGTCCATAGACCATTAGTAAATGGACTTGGGGGAAATCCACTATTTCTGGGATTAGCAGTATAGAATGTTTTGTACTTTTTTGGGATCTTGCCAGGTATTTGTGACCTGGATCGGCAACTGTTGGAAACAGGATGCTGGGCTTGATGGACCTTTGGTCTTTCCCAGTATGTCAGTACTTATGTACTTATGTTATCCATATCCAGAATTTCTCCTCTCTCCCCTCCATCCATGTGCATTTCCTCCTCTGTCTTCTATCCTCTCTATCCATGTCCAGCATTTCTCCTCTCATCCCTCCCCTCCATCCATGTGCATCTACTTCCTCTGTCTTCCCTCCCCTCCATGTCCAGCATCTCTCTCCCTTCCCCTGCATCCGTGTGCATCTCCTTCCTCTGTATTTCCTTCCCTCCATCCCTGTCCAACTTCTCCTCTCTTCTCTTCCCTCCAGTCCATCCATGTTCAGGATTTCCCCTCTCTCCCCTCCCTTCCTTGTGCGTCTCTTTCCTGTTTTCCCTCCCCTCCATCCATGTCCAGAATTTCTTCTGCCCTCCCCTCCATCCATCCATGTCCAGCAACTCTCTTCTCTCTCCCCTGCCTTCCCCTCCATCCATTCATTCATCCATTTCCAGCAACTCTCCTCTATCCTGCCCTCCCCTTCAACCATGTCCAGCAACTCTCCTCTCTCCCCTTTTCTCCCCTCCATCTATGTCCAGCAACTTTCCTCTATCCCCTTTTCTCCCCTCCATTCATCTATATCTGTCCATGTTCAGCAACTCTCCTCTCTCTCCTGCCCTCTCCTCCATCCATCCATCCATCCATGCCCAGCAATTCTCCTTTCTCCCCTGCCCTCCCCTCCATGTTCAGCGATTTCTCCTTTGTCCCTATCATCCCCTCCCACTGATTCTCCTTTGTCCCTATCATCCCCTCCCATCCATGTCCAGTGATTCTCCTCTGCTCTCCCCTCGCATCGAATCCATGCAGCGCCGTGCCAACACGGTAAGCGGGGAAAGCACCGCAGGGGGGCGCCACCGTGGTGCTTACCCTCGCCACCACCGCAGCTCCGCGCGAAGGGAAGGCTGGACATGGATGGAGGAGACATCGTGACATCGGCAGCGCTTTC
Organism: Microcaecilia unicolor; assembly: GCF_901765095.1. NCBI lineage: Eukaryota > Metazoa > Chordata > Amphibia > Gymnophiona > Siphonopidae > Microcaecilia > Microcaecilia unicolor. The sequence continues at coordinate 106,483,860 of NC_044040.1, read as the reverse complement.
ACTTACGCTGCTCAGCTGCTGCAAGCCTGCGACCGTGGGAGGTAAAAGACAGGATGCGTCGCGCGCTTCCTCTGTGAATGCCACATCCCCCGCAGCACGCACCCCCTTTTCAGGCCTTTTTTGAGCTTCCTCCCAGCGGCGCGGCGTTCGCTTGTTCCGTGAACTGCACGTGCGGCTACTGTCCATGCGCCCTTTTCTCTTACTGTAAGGTGTGGGGAAAAAAACATTGTCCAGCGATTTCTCCCCTCTCCCCTGCAAACATTCCAGGCTTTTCTTAAATACTAATCCTTTATGTACTATACGACATTAATCTTTCCCTTCAGATAAGGCTAGAAATATTCCTTACAAAGGTGGAAGATCCTATTTATTAAGCATGTTTTCTCTATCAAAAGAAATGGAAGAAAATCTTTGATTTAAAAAAATCCTTTATCAAATAGATTTCAAAGCTAAGTGCAAATATGGCAGTCATCAATGGTAATGTACAGGTAAATATGCCAATCACCAGGAGTATATAAGAACATTGCTTTTCAAAATCACATAAAAGACATGACATGGCCGTGTTTTGCTCTACCAATGAGCTGCATCAGAGGTCAACTAAAATATAATATAAGTATGTAAACAAATAAATCATAAAAATTATTTATATAAAATATTTTAAAAACCTTGATATACCAAATACAGATTAAGGGTTCTTTTTTTTTTTTTTTTTTTTTTTACTAAAGCTTAACTCGAGTTATCTTTTTTTTTTTTTTAATTTGTAGAAGTCTTTATTATACTTATATTGATACAAGACAACTTGTAGACATCTTATAACACCTCAGCGAGACAACAGAAGTCTGATTACAAGAATTAACAATAACAATAAGTTGTATCAATCTACCAGAAATCCCCAAGTAACTTCGATTTTTTGTTTTTTCCCCCCCCTGTGTTGATTACATTAGTAAAATCCCCCCTCCCCAATGAGAGAGAAAGAAAAAAAAAAAAAATTAATTCCCCCTCCGTCCTTACTACATCCCTCCCGAGGCCTCCCTCCCCCCCCCTGTACCCAACTCTATAACTCCCTCCTGTCATTCAGACTAGTAACATTCTCCCCTACTCCACATTCAAGAAAGGCTTCCAGGTCTTCTCCCACCTAGGCATTGTCTTACATTTTACTGCTGTCAGTCTCTCCATTTCACACATATAGCGTAATTTAGTGTACCAGCGTACCAGCGAAGGCACCAGAGGTGACTTCCAATTCTGCGCCAGGTTCACTCTCGCTGTCTGCAAGGCCCCCTTCACCAACAGCCACTCGTACCCTTCCAGGCCTGCTGGCCGCTGCCCCAACAGAAAGACTAAGGGATGCCACCGTACAGGTTTACCCAGCCACTTCTGAAGCCGCGCCTGTACAGCCCTCCAATAGGCTTGGGCCTTTGGACATTTCCACCATAGGTGTCCCATAGTACCAACAGCCCCACATTTCCTCCAACAACCTTCAGTCACCTGCGCAAACATATGGTGCAGACGTGCTGGAGTAAGGTACCACCGGAAAAACACTTTAACTGCGTTCTCTTTCATAGCCACTGACCTCGTGGAGCGCATAATCCCCTTCTCCAGCTGCAGCCATTTTTCGTCAGGTAAGGAGAAGTCTAGCTCCTGCTCCCACCGTCTCCTATGTAATAATGAAGGCTTTTGGAGCGACACCAGGGATGAATATAAAAAGGTGATCATACCCCGCGTACTCTGAAACCGCACACAGACTTCTTCCATCGGGTGTGCCTCCCTCCCAAGACAAGCAACGTATTTAGGTCCTTTTAAAAAATGCACAAGCTGCAAATAAGAGTAGTAGTCACTTTGCCGTAACTTAAAGTCTTCCTTCAAGTTATCGAAGGGGATCAAATCCTCCCCCACATGCAACTGTCCCATCATATCCAAGCCAGACTCTGCCCAGCGTACAAAGGTAGGGCTCTCCACACCCGGTCCAAAGAGAGGGTTGTTGACCACAGGTGCCAGTCCCGAAACAGGAGGCTGATGCTCCGCAAACATATGGTCCCAATAGTGAAAGGTAGCCTGTACTGTCGGGGGGAACCGAACAACCTGTCCTCTGTATTTGTTGGGTAGCCACATCAAGTGTCCCAACCTACGAGTCCCCACCATAGCTTGCTCGAGGTGTACCCATAATTTATGATCTTCCCCCCTAAACCACTCAATCGCCGATCTGGCCTGGGCGGCACAGCAGTACCAGTAAAGGTTTGGCACTGACAGACCTCCGAGCTGCTTATTCCTATATAGAACAGCCCGTGGCAAGCGGGGTCTCCTATCGTTCCATACAAAGCGTAACAAACGGTCTTGCAGGCCGGACAGGTAGGACCTTGACAATCTTAGGGGAAGAACCTGAAAGAAATACAGTAGCCTAGGCAGGATATTCATTTTAATAGCCGCGATCCGGCCAAACCAAGACAACCCCGTGTGAGTCCATCTGTCGAGGTCATTATATATCGCTTTCTGAAGTGCCGGGTAATTAACCGCAAAGAGCTCAGACGGTTCCGCTGATATCTGTACCCCCAAATATTGTATGGACTTAGTTTTCCATTTAAATACATACGAGTTTTTCAACGCCTCACACGTCCTCTGCGACACCCCCACTGCCATACCCACTGACTTGTTAGCGTTAAGCTTGTAGCCCGAAACACGTGAGTATCCCTCTATCTCCTGCATCAAATTAGGGAGTGAAATTAAAGGATTGGTCAATGACAGTAACACGTCGTCCGCGAATAACGCCACCTTGTATTCCTTCCCCCTCACCTGAACCCCGGAGATGTCTACATTTTCTCGAATAGCAGCCGCCAGCGGTTCCATCGTCAGTGCAAACAGTAATGGAGACAACGGGCAGCCCTGCCGAGTGCCCCTCCCCAACAGGAACGCACCCGAATTCCCACCGTTCACCCTAACACACGCCTGCGGGTGAGTATACAGCGATTGGATCCAAGCTCTAAATAAGGGCCCTATTCCAGCTCTTTGCAGAACCTTATCCAAAAACCCCCAATGGACTCGGTCGAAGGCCTTCTCCGCGTCCAACCCCAGCAACACCAACGGACAGGCCCGCGACCTAGCCACGTGTATCAAATCTAAGGTTCGACGTATATTGTCCATTGCCTGCCTCTCTGGCACAAACCCCACTTGGTCCGGGTGGACCAAGCAAGGCAACATCTTACCCAATCGGTTCGCAAGCACCTTAGCCAAGATTTTTACGTCAGTATTTAAAATTGATATTGGGCGATAAGAGGCACACTCCGTACTATCCTTGTCAGGTTTCGGTATGACTGCTACCCAGGCTTCCATCATTGTTCTAGGGAGCGCCTTCCCGTCTCTCACCGAATTGATAACCAATGTGAGGTAAGGCGCCAGTTCTCGGGCAAAAGTCTTGAAAAACTCGTTGGTGAAGCCATCCAAGCCAGGCGCCTTACCTGTCGGCAAGGCCTTAATAACATGCAACACCTCGTCTAATGTCACCGGTGCGTCCAAGGCTCTTTTTTGCGATTCCGACAATACAGCCAAACCTCGGGCCTCCAGGTATCTGCCCATCTCCCCCTCCTGCACGGCAGCATCCTCCCTGTAAAGGGACTCATAAAACTGAGCAAAGCGCTCCCTGATCTTGGCAGATTTATATAGCATAGCCCCACTTGCATCCTTCACACGCACAATATGTCTAGCCGCTCTGATCTTTCTCAATTTCATAGCCAACATCCTCCCAGGCTTATTGGATCTTTCATAGCAAATCTGTTTCAATCGTGCATGGACAAACTGCAAACTATCCTCATGCAGAGCAGCCAACTCCAGTCGCACATCTTGCAGCTTACGATAATCAGACACCCGACCTGAAGCTCTATACCTTATCTCTAGCTCACCAATTTTCTCCATGCATTTTATCAATCGTTCTTTATGATCTCTATTTCTTCGACTAGCGCACTTAATAAAGTGTCCTCTCGACACCGCTTTAAAAGCATCCCATACTATACTCAAGTCTGGACCCGATCCCATGTTAATCTCAAAGTATTCCCTTAGGACTGGAAGGAACTCCTCAACAATCTGAGGGTCCTGTAACAAGCAATTATTGAATGTCCATCTCCTGTCCCGCCGCTCCCCCTCTAACGAGGGAACGACCGACCAGGCCGGAGCGTGGTCTGAGATTGTAATCTGGCCTATGTCAGAATCCCCCCCTCCCTCTGACAGGGTCTTGTCAAGAAAGATGTAATCCAGTCTGGAATAGGAACGGTGTGCTGATGAATAAAAGGTGTAGTCTCTGCCTCCAGGGTGACACAGTCTCCACCAGTCACACAGTCCCATGTCTTCTACTAAGTGTCTCAGAGCCCGGGAGGCGGTTTGATCAGCCGGAGCAGGAGGAGCAGACCTGTCCAGCCCCGGTTGCATCGTGGCATTAAAGTCTCCAGCCATGATCACCTTACCTTGTGCAAACCGCTGCAACTCCTTATGTAGGTACCCAAAAAATATTTCCTGGTGATCATTAGGGGCGTACACATTAGCCAAGGTATACTCCTCCCGCTCCAACTGCACATGCATCAACAGAAAACGACCTTCAGTGTCTCTCCTGACATGGAGTACCTGAACATGAACATCTTTGTTAAACAATATAGCAACCCCTCGCTTCTTTTTCCCCTTGGCATCCGAGGCACAGTATACACCTGGATATAATTTAGAAACCAACAGCCCCTCATGTTTTCTTAACAAGTGCGTTTCCTGCAAGAAGACTACCTTCGGGCTCAATAAGTGTAATTCTCGCTGGAGGGCGTGACGCTTATATGGAGAGTTAAGCCCTTTCACATTATAGGTAAGTACCTTAAAATCAGACATTATATCACTTGTTTGTAGCCAGCCTGTATTGCAAAGGGAGAATGACAGTCAGATTCACAACCCCCCTTTATCCCAACCCCCCCCCCAAAATAGGGAACCCCCCCACCCACCCACTCCACCCTCATGTACCCCCTATTACACCATCCCAAAGCTTGCCCTTTACCCCTTCCCAACCATTCCATCCCCCCCTGATAACCACTAGGAAGGAACATGAACCCTTACCTAGGAAAGACTGAGGAAACACTCACTCTCCCGTCCTGGCTCCCAAGACCAACCCCCCCCAACCCCCCTCCCATGCTATCCAAACTTCTGCTAACCTATCACTACTCCCACCTAACAAGAAGCTGAATCAAATACACTCCTAACCCCCTTCTTCCACTCTCCCTTCCAACCCAGCTTAACGCAAATATCAAACCCCCCCCCCCCCCCCCCCTTAACTTTACTTTAGAAATCATTCTAACCGACAGCCGGATAGTTCCATTTTACCACAATGTGAGCCATCCGGACAATAAAAGCATGCAAAACCTACAGACGTATTAACACAGTCCTGTTAAGTTTCAGTCCGTGCCTTCTTCGCCTTGTCCTGGACTCTCTGCCACTTCTGAAGCTTAGCACGTGTGACGGGGGCCAACTCCGGTGCTGGACCATCTGTGGCCACCAGACCCTCACGGCGCAGGATTTTCCAAACTTCTTCAATGGAGCGGATCCGGTGCAAGGTACCCCCAGCAGTAAAACAAAGGGCAAATGGAAATGCCCAGCGGTAGGGGATTTTTTTCTTTATCAGTACCTCCAGGGCAGGTTTCATCTCTCGCCTCAAAAACAATGTGTGAGCAGATAGATCCTGAAAGACCCGGATTTGTGCATTGTTGTAATCAATGTATGGCAGTTGTCTTGCCTTCTGTAGTACCAGCTCCTTGGTAGTGAACGTGGTAAAGCAAACCACTATATCTCGCGGTCTGTTGTCTTGCCGTTTGCCCAGCGCTCTGTGTGCACGCTCAATCGAGATGTCCACGTTGTCCACCAGTTTACCACATAGCAACTTAACAATGGCGCCAACATCCTCGCGGTCCTCAACCTCCGGGACGCCCCTAAATCGTAAATTGTTTCGGCGCCCCCGGTTTTCAAGGTCATCTACCTTTAGTTGCAATTCCGCATTGAAGGCTAGCGCTTTGGAAAGGCGCGTCTCGGTTTCAATCAGTTTTTCCGCATTCTCGTCCACTCTCACCTCAAGGTCTTCCACGCGGCCGCCGAGCTCTCGAAGATCAACGCTCAGCCCGTCCATTTTTTCCAGAATTTCCTCCTTAGAGGCCTTAATCTCGGAACGGATCTCCGTGAGGAACTTCGCTAGTTCTGTAGAAAGCCCTCTCTTTGAACTCACTTTGCCCGTTCCGATCACTGAAGATGCAGAATCCGAGTCCGATTGCGAGGGAGGTGCGGAAGAGAGCACATGGCGCCGCAGCGCTCGGCCTGTCTGCTTGTCAGGGAGACTTTCCTTTCTTGCCGCCGCCATTATCGCCAACCGGCAGTAAAAAAAAAAAAAAAAACCCCGTCAGCTGTTTGCTCTCTGTTCAGGCTCTCTAGCTGGATATGAACGAGCACGATGTTGCTGCAGAAGATCGCTGTTTTTAGCTCAATGAAGGAAGGTTGTGGCGGAGCTATGGACCTAAGCAGCCATTCAGGTTCGTGACGTCACTTCCTCCTCTTAACTCGAGTTATCTGCAGCAGGGCACATTTTATTCCTATGGACCCGGCTGCAGATAACTCAAGCTAAGCTTTAGTAAAAGACCCCCTAAAACACACAGGGGAAACAAAACTTAAGATTACACATACAAATTTGTATAGACACCAGTGAATGGAAGATGTGCACAAACAACTTATAAAAACTTTTGAAACTATAAATCAGAAAGTGTGTACAAATCATAGAAACACTCACAGGAGTTCAGCCTACATATTGTGATGATCCCAATACTAAAAGTGTGTAAAAGTGATTTAAAAAACATTGATGGGGTCTTTTACAAAGGGTAGTGTTTTTATCGTGCACTAATGATTACCATGCTAGAGACGCCCATAGCACGCAGTAAAAACACTAGCGCTTTTGTAAAAAGCCCACTGAATGCTTAAAGAATCAAAATAGAAGTCATTCTATATACCAAAACATATGGAAGCAGTTTGAAACTGGGTGTACATGGCCGGAGTATGAGTGGAGCATCGGTGGGGTATACACTTACACATGTAAATTATAATTTGAGTATCTTGGCAAACTAGAGGCAAGCATTTACACCTAAATTATATGCATATGTTAGCTGTTTTATGTTAGTATTCTATAAAGAAAAACAGACAATACACGTAGTTTCGAGATACAAAAAACATTGTAGGATTTCTGAATACATTTTTACGAATTAGCATGAAATTGCTACGTATAGCTGCAGCGTTTTGTATCTAACATTTTGCCAGTTTTTATGATTGTGCTAAACAGGGTAGTAGCAAATCCTCAGAGAGAGAGAGAGAGTGTGTGTGTGTGTGTGAAAGAACCAAATTAGTTCTACGTAAACAGAACTACCATCTGTTTAGTTAGGTCGTCTGTTCCAAACCAGTCAAGGCAGAGAGAGAACACACTGTTTTGCGAAGAAAAAGAACACTGGGAGCCATTCACTGAAAAGCTGAAAAGTATTTTTTTAATGCATTCTCCCATATTGCTATTCATTTTCACATAGTGCAGAAACATAGCAAGCTGCTAAAGGTTGGAACATATCACTTAGCATCTGTCCCGTCCAGTCTTCCTTCAGTTCTCGATGTGAGGAAGTTACAAACAAAACTGAACTAGAAATGCAAGCCTCCACTACAGGTGGGTCACAGTTTTCTGTTATCTCTATTTATAAAAATTGCTGCAAGTCTTTCTATGTCTGTCTCCAAAGAGGCTGCCATGTTGATGGTGGGAAAATATCTTCAGATTGCTGGCCGGTAGCTGTTCAATGATTTCCACTTACATATTGTAGCTTCCGAACTTACAGAATGAATTCTTTACACACTCTTAAACTGCCTAAAAATCAGCTAAGTCTGATGAATATTTTTTATCTGCAGGTAAGAGTCACTATCATTAGACAGCGCCAGTATACCGTCTGATCGCACCACTTTGGGCTAGGAAACTGGGAATGACGTCTTTCTTAAAGGGCCCATGACCGGTAGGTTCAACAAAAATAAATGTTAAAGTAAGAGTCACTAGGTGGTGGCTTCCCAAACTGTGGGTCGAGAGCCCAAGTGGTGTCACAAAACCTACATGTGGGGTCAGGACGATGGTGGGCTCTCTATAGATGCATGATTATTCTGCACCAACAGGGAGTCACAGCCACAAAAAGATTGACAAGCATTGCTTTAGCAAGAATTTTCTAACCTGAGAGCTTCTCTGGAAGGCCCCATTAAGTGAAAGATGGGGGGGGGGGGGGGCCCTCTTGGTGATATAGGGGATACTGCAGAGGCAGGGGAAAAAAAGAGGGGACAGGGGAAAGAAAGGTCAGGGGGCACTGGTTCCCATGGCTTGACTTGCTATTGGGCATAAGAACATAAGTGTTGCCATACTGGTACAGACCAAAGGTCCATCAAGCCCAGCATTCTGTTTCCAACAATGGCAAATCCAGGTCACAAGTACCTGGCAAGATCCCAAAACAGTACAATACATTTTATGCTGCTTATCCTAGAAATAAGCAGTGGATTTTCCCAAAGTCCATCTTAATAATGATTTATGGATTTTTCTTTTAGGAAGTTATCAAAACCTTTTTTAAACAGTGCTAAGCTAACTGCTTTTACCACATTCTCTAGCAAGAAATTCCAGAGTTTAATTACACATTGAGTGAAGAAATATTTTCTCCGATTTGTTTTAAATTTACTACTTTGTAAGGCTAAGCCAGGCTGAGGGAAGAGCTGATAGGTAGGGCATGGAAAGGTCCCGGATGAAGCGGGAGAGCTGGAAAGGTTATTTAAGGGCATTGCCTCTGAGGCGCAAGGCTTTTCCTGCTCCTCGGAGGTGGCTTTGCCTGGAGGCGGTTGGTGTTCCTTGTGAGAGGGAATTGATTGCCGGTTTGTGCTCTTAGTGGGTGAGTGTGCCGGAACTCTGAAAGCCTAGTCTGACAGCTAGCACGGGAACATGTGAGACGGTAGAATGTGGCCGTCTGGGAGAGCCGTGACCAGGGCCGTGCCAACCCAGTAAGCGGGATAAGCACCGCAGGGGGGCGCCTGCCTTTAAGGGCACCGCGCCGGCCGCGGCGCAGCTGGTCAAGTTCTGTTTCAAAATTTAAAAAATAAACTGTACCGCATTGAGAGAAAAGAGATGTCACACGGGGGGGGGGGGGGGGGGGCGCCAACTGACAGTCTGCAGGGGGGCGCCAGAGACCCTAGGCACGGCCCTGCATCCATGCCCAACGATTTCTCCCCTCTCCCATGCCCTCCCCTCTCATCCATGTCCAGTGATTCTTCTCTGCCCTCCCCTCCCCTCCCATCCATCATCCAGCGCTTCTCCTTTTCCCCATATCCTCCCCTCCCATCCATGTCCAGTGTCTCGCCCCAGCCCCCCTTTTCAACCCCCGAGTTTCGGTTCCAACCCCAGCCCTACCTGCCTGCCCTCTTCTCCGGCAACATTCCCCTTTTTGTTCCTGCCGCCCTGCGGGCTTTAAATATTTTATTTTACCTCATTGCAGAGGCAGTGAAAGCAGCAGGCTCATCTCCAGCCTTCCCTTCTCTTTCAAAGTCCCGCCTTTGCGGAAACAGGAAATTGCATCAGAAGAAGGCAGGACACTGGGAGAGGGAAGGCTAGAGGCAAGCCTGCTGCTTTCACTGCCACTGTTGCTGCGACTTGAGGTAAAATAAAAGATTTAAATCCCCTAGGGTGGCAGGAATGAAAGGAGGGCTGTCGGGGTGCTTAGGGCGGGCAGGTGGGATCCGAGAGCTGGCTGGAACTGTGAGCTGCCCAGTCGGCGGTAAGCATGGCTTGTGGCGCCCTAGAGGTTGGTGCCCCCCTGCCATGCTTACCGGGTTCTGCCGGCCCTGCAGTGGCTTGGGTGACAGTGGGTGGGAGGGAGGTGGGGAAATCCCGAATCAGGACTCCTGATTTTTTTTCCAAAAAGAATCGATTCGTCCAAAACGAATCGAAGAATCGATTCGTATCGTGAATTGGACAGCACTAGCACTGTGTATTAGAACTGCTTTTCAGTATAGTTTGCAGTCCTGTGATTGTCTCTGTGTGAGCTTTTCCCAATTGGCTGTCCTCCCTCTCTGCCCCTGCGGGCTGTGTGAGAGCCCAGACTTCCTAGCATGCCTGTTTGATCAGTAGCTGTTCTAGGGGCTGATCCCTCCTTAATCTACTATAATTCCATCAAGATTTTCATCTTTTCCCAAGTATTTTTTCTGAGTTCTTCCCTTTATTTTGCTTGAGTGTTACAGCTTTTCCTCTCAGCTGGGCTGAGGTTCTGGCCATTTCCTTGCCTCTGAGGTGTCTAGATACAGACTCTAGGGGCAGAAGGCCACAATTCTTTTACAAGCAACTGAACTGTGTTGGAATTTCATTGTTTATTCTGAGTACTACAATAAAGAAGATTTGCTTAAGAACTGATAGTCTACTGGCAAAGCTTCTGCTTGGGGATGGTTTATGCTGGCTATTTAAGCTACACCATACTTTGCCTATAACGGTATACTTGCCTAGAACAGTACACTCACCTCCTATCCATTAATACCACTGAGGTATTTAAACGTCTCTATCCTATCCCCTCTTTCCTGCCTCTCTTCTAGCGTGTACATGTTGAGGTTCATAAGCCTCCTTATATGTTTTATGACAGAGTCTGCTTACTAATTTTTTAGCTGCCCTCTGGACCGACTCCATCCTGTTTATATCCTTCTGTAGGTGCGGTCTCCACAATTGCACACAGTACTCCAAATGGAGCCTCACCAGAGACTTATACAAGGGTACTATCACTTCTTTTTTTTCCTGCTGGTCATTCCTCTCCATATGTACCTGAGCATCCTTCTGGCTTTTACTGTTGCCTTTTCTACCTGTTTCATTACCTTAAGATCATCAAACACAATCATCTCCAAGTCCTGCTCTTCTTTCAAACACAAAAGCACTTCACCCCCTATACTGTACCATTCCCTTGTATTTTGTAACTCAAGTGCATGACCCTGTATGTCTTAGCATTAAATCTTAGTTGCCAATTATCAAGCCTTGCTAGATCCTTCCTCATGCTATCCACGCCCTCCGAGGTGTCTACCCTATTACAGAGTTTGGTGTCATCTGCAAAGAGACAAACCTTACCAGACAGTCCTTCTGCAATATCACTCACAAATTATTAAAGAGAGCTGGCCCAAGGACCGATCCGTGCGGCACACCACTGATAACCTCCCTTTCCTTGGAGCAAGCTCCATTTACCACTACTCTCTGTCACCTTCCACTCAACCAGTTTTTAACCCAGTCAGTCACTTTAGGTCCCATACTGAGGGCACTCCAGTTTATTTATCAGTTGCCTGTGCAGAACCATGCCAAAGGCTTTGCTATAATCCAAGTACACCATATCCAGCGCCCCTCCCACGTCCAACTGTTTGGTCACCCAGTCAAAGAAATCAATCAGATTTGTCTGATATGATCTGCTTCTAGTGAAACCATGCTGCGGTCCATTCGATTCGAGAAACCTCACGATCCTCCGCTTTAGAAGCATTTCCATTAGTTTACTCACCACCGAGGTCAGACTGACAGGTCTGTAATTCCCAACCTCCTCCTTACTTCTTGTGCAGAGGGACCACATCGATCTCTAGTCCTCTGGGACCACTTCAAAGTCTAAGGAAGCATTGAAGAGCTCAGACAGCGGAGCAACCAGAACTCCTCCGAGTTCCTTGAGTACCCTCAGATGTATCCCATTGGGCCCCATCGCTTTGTCTACTTTTAGTTTAGCTAGTTCCTCATGAACACAGTCTTCTGAGAATTGGTCCTGGTCTAACATCCATCCATCCCCATTAGCATTTCTTTTCTTCGTTCCTATGCCTGGCCTTTCATCCATGAACAGAAATAGTTGTTAAGCAGTTCAGCTTTATCCTTATCGGCTTCTACATATTCCTCCCCCTCAGCTTTGAGCCTCACAATGCTATATTGGCATTTACTCCTGTCACTTACATACAGTGCTTTTTTTGTAGAAAAAAAGGTGCCGGTACTCATTGTGGGCGGAGTCACCACATATGACCCCACCCCTATTATAGCCACACCCATATTTGCCACACCCCTTATACCAGCCATAGCGCACATAAACAGACATCATTGAAAATATTATACTAGTATAGGAGAAAAAAATAACATGATTTTTTTTTCATTATAAATAATTACTGTAAGCTGTTAGTTCCAGTATACCCAGTGCAAAATAAGACAGCAAATGTAAATTCTCAAATTGGACATATTCCAAACACTAAAATGAAAATAAAATGATTTTTTCTACCTTTGTTGTCTGGTGACTTTGTTTTTCTGATCATGCTGGCTCAGTATCTGATTCTGCTGCTATCTGTCCTCTTCTCCGTTTCCAGGGCTTCCTTTCCATTTATTTCTTTACTTTCCTCCATTCTTCTTCATTTCTTGCCCTACATCCGTAAGTAAAAGCTGGGTCCTCCGCAGACTTGACTGTCCAGTGGATCCAGCTTCTGCCTATTTTCTACATCCATGTGCAGTTTTTCTCCTCTCTTCCTTTTCCCTCATCTCATCTCCTTCCTCACTCTTGCCTCGCCTCCATCCATGTCCAGCATTTCTTCTCTCTCCCTTCCCTCTCCTCCATCCACCCATGTCTAGCAGCCCTCTTCTCCCCTGCCCTCCCTCCACCCATGTCCAGCGATTCTCTCTTCCCCCCTGCCATCCACCCATATCCAGCGACTCTCCTTGTTTCCCTGCTCCCCCTCCCTCCTACCACCTGGCACCGTGACCCAGCCTTTAAAAAATCTACGAAGCGGCGGAGCGGTGCCTCACGTCTGCCTGTAAAAGAAGAAAAATTGCCTCGTCGGCCGGCCTTCCCTCACTGTGTCCCGCCCTCTGACGTAACTTCCTATTTCCGCAAGGGCGGAACACAGTGAGGGAAGGCCCACTGACGAGGTGATTTTTCTTCTTTTACAGGCAGACGCGAGGCACCGCTCTGCCGCTTCATAGATTTTTTTAAAGGCTGGGTCACGGTGCCGGGTGGCAGGAGAAGAGGGTCGTCGGCACGGAGCTGGTAGGCAGGTGGGGACTGGGTCGGGGAGGGGACCTACAAAAAAGGTGCCGGTACGCTGTACCGGCACAAAAAAGCTCTGCATACATATCCCATTTGACTACATTAAATATCATCTGCCATTTGGATAACCAGTGTTCCAGTTTCCTAAGGACTTCCAGCAATTTTTCACAATCCGCATGTGTTTTGACAACTTTGAATAGTTTTGTGTCATCTGCAAATATAATCACCTTACTCATCGATCTGATTTCCAGATCTTTGATAAATATGTGAAAAAGCACCGATCTCAGTACAGATCCCTGCGACACTCTACTATTCACCCTCCTCCATTGAGATAAAATGGCCATTTAACTCTATCCTCTGTTTTCTGTTCAATAAGCAATTCTTAATTCACATCAGAACATTCCCAACTATCCCATGACTTTTTTTAATTTTCTCAGGAGTCTCTCATGAGGAACTTTGTTAAAAGCTTTCTGAAAATCTTGATCAACCAGCTCATCTTTATCCACATGTTTATTCATACCTTCAGAGAAATGAAGCAAATTGCTGAGGTAAGACTTCCCTTAGCTGAATCCATTCTGACTATATGAATTCCATAGCTGAATTCATGCTGACTACAAAATACGTGGAGGGGCATAATCGAACGGGGCGCCCAAGTTTTCCTGAGGACGTCCTTGCAGGACATCCCAGCGAAGTGGCGGGGAAACCCATATTATTGAAACAAGATGGGTGGCCATCTTTCGTTTCAATAATACAGTCGGGGACGCCCAAATCTCAACATTTAGGTCGACCTTAGAGATGTTTGTTCCCGGTTTTTGGCGATAATGGAAACGGAGGATGACCATCTCAGAAACGACCAAATCCAAGCCATTTGGTCATGAGAGGAGCCAACATTCGTAGTGCACTGCTCCCCCTCACTTGCCAGGACACCAACCGGGCACCCTAGGGGGCACTGCAGTGGACTTCAGAAATTGCTCCTAGGTGCATAGCTCCCTTACCTTGTGTGCTGAACCCCCCCAACCCCCCCCCAAAAAAAAAAAACTCACTACCCACAACTGTACAACACTACCATAGCCCTAAGGGGTGAAGGGGGGCACCTATATGTGGGTACAGTGGGTTTCTGGTGGGTTTTGAAGGGCTCACATTTACCACCACAAGTGTAACAGGTAGGGGGGGATGGGCCTGGGTCCGCCTGCCTGAAGTGCACTGCACCCACTAAAACTGCTCCAGGGACCTGCATACTGCTGTCATGGAGCTGGGTATGACATTTGAGGCTGGCAAAAAATATTTTTAAAGTTTTTTTTTTTTTTTAGGGTGGGAGGGGGTTAGTGACCACTGGGGGAGTAAGGGGAGTTCATCTCTGATTCCCTCCAGTGGTCATCTGGTAAGTTTGGGCACCTTTTTGAGGCTTGGTCGCAAGAAAAAATGGACCAAGTCGGCCAAGTGCTCGTCAGGGACGCCCTTCTTTTTTCCATTATCGGCCGAGGATGCCCATGTGTTATGTATGCCCAGTCCCACCTTTGCTATGCTTCCGACACGCCCCCAGGAACTTTGGTCATCCTCGCGACGGAAAGCAGTTGAGGACACCCAAAATCGGCTTTCGATTATGCCGATTTGGGCGACCCTGGGAGAAGGACGCCCATCTCCCGATTTGTGTCAAAAGATGGGCACCCTTCTCTTTCGAAAATAAGCTTGATAGTCAAACCATATTTGCCTATGTGTTCTGTAATTTTATTCTTTAAAATAGTTTCCACTATTTTGCCTGGCACTGACGTCAGGCTTACCGGTCTGTAATTTTCTGGATCACCCTGGAACTCTTTTTAAAAAATAGCTTTACATTGTCCACCCTCCAATCTTCAGGTACTATGGATGATTTTAATGACAGGTTACAGATTACTAACAGCAGATCAGCAATTTCATGTTTGAGTTCTTTCACTACCCTCGGTCCATCTGGTCCGGGTGATTTACTATTCTTTAATTTGTCAATTTTGCTCAGTACATCTTCCAGGTTTACCAAAATTTCTTTTAGTTCCTCTGCATCATGATCCTTGAAAAATGGTACAGGTAGATTTTCTACCTCTTCTTCGGTAAAGATCAAAGCAAATAATTCATTCAGTCTCACTGTTATGGCCTTGCCCTCCCAGAGTGTCTCATTTGCTCCTTCATGATCTAACGGTCCCATGGATTCCCTCGTAGGCTTTCTGCTTCTGATGTACCTGAAAAATTTGTTACTGTGATTTTTTGCCTCTGCAGTACGTTTTTCTTCATATTTTCTTTCAGCTCTCGTTATCAATGCTTTGAATCTCACTTGCCAGTGTTTATGTTGCTTCTTATTTTCTTTATTTGGGTCCTTTTTCCATTCTTTGAAGGATATTCTCTTAGCTCTAATAGCCTCTTTCACTTCACCTTTTAACCAATCTGGCTGTCATTTGCTCTTCTTTCTTTGTAAATACATGGAATGCATCTGGTCTGGGCTTCCAAGACTGTATTTATAAACAATGTCCATGCCTAATTTAATGTCCTAATCTTTACAGCCAATCCTTTTAGATTCTTTTAAACCATTTTCCTAATTTTGTCATAGTTGCCCTTTTGAAAATTAAATGCTGCTACAGTAGATTTCCTTTTGTGGCTTCACTCCAGATATTAGCTCAAACTTGATTATGGGAACCGGGTTTGATTCTTGCTGCTGCTGCCTGATAGTCGGCAGTAGGTTGAGATCCTGGGGAACCAAATTCAATTCCCTCTACAGCTCCTTGTGACCCTGGGCATGTCACTTAGCCCTCCATTGCCTCAGGTATAATATGTAACTTAAATTGTGAGCCTATTAGGCACAGTTCAAAGTAGCTGTAACAGAAATTGTAAACCTCATAGTTGCCTCAGAGCAGTGGTGTGCTGGAGCTGGCTCGCACCGGCTCGCAAGAGCCGGTTGTTAAATTTTCTTCCGGCTTGCGAGCCAGTTGTTGAAAACAGCAAGCCGGCTCTGGCTCTCCTCCCTCCCTCTGGATCCGGTCCCTCACCGCCTCACCAACCACTTGTTCTTCGAATTCTTTGGGGCAGGCAGCCTTGCCTGCCCGCTTCCAGCGCTGACTGTCCCCCGCTGCCGGTTCACGCTTTAAAAATGGCCGCCGAGACTTCCAGAGGCAGTCTCGGCGGCCATTTTGAAGTGCGAATTGGCAGCGGGGGCAGTCAGCGCTGGAAGTGGGCAGGCAAGACTGCCTGCCCCGAAGAATTTGAAGAATAAGCGGTCGGTGAGGGACTGGATCGGGAGGGAGGAGAATTCGCTAAACAACTCGGGAGGGGGTGGCAGGGGGGAAAGGGAGTCGCTGCTGGGCATGGGTGGATGGAGGGGGTCGCTGGGTATGGGTGCATGCAGGGCAGGGGAGAGGAGGGTCACTGCTGGACATGGGTGCATGCAGGGCAGGGGAGAGGAGGGGAGAGAGAAGAAATGCTGGACATGGATGGAGGGGAGAGAGGAGTGAGGAAGGAGAAGAAAATAGGCAGAAGCTGAGGACCAGAAATGAAGAAGAAAGGAGGAAAAGAAATAAATGGAAAGGAAGCCCTGGAAACGGAGTTAAGAGGACAGATAGCAGCAGAATCGGATACTGGGCCAGCATGATCAGAAAAACAGTCACCAGACAACAAAGGTAGAAAAAAATCATTTTATTTTCATTATAGTGTTTGGAATATGTTCACTTTGAGAATCAGGTGCTCAACATTAAAAGTTTATATTTATTTACGGCATTTTATCGCACATTAAACATGAATTAGATTGGAACCTGGGATCATTTAATTTTTTTTCCTGGAGGAATGCATTGCCACCTCCCCCCCCCAGGCTCTCTCCCTGACCATAGCCAGCTCTGCAATCTGGGGGGCGCAGAGGGGGACCAGGGAGAGAGCCTGTTGTTAAACATTTACCAGCACACCACTGCCTCAGAGATCACTTGCAGTATCAAGTGCTGAAAAAAAATGTTATGATCAGTTTCCCTACGGAACTAACACTGTTACCTCTTGTACTACACCCTGCATTCCACTAAGGACTAAATCTAAAATGGCTCCCCCTCTTGTCAGTTCTTAGACCAGCACTCCCTGATGTTACATTTTTCCAGTCAATATTGACCCATTATTACACTGTTGCCCAAGTTGCCAACTTTCCTAATTTCGTTTTTTTCTTTTTTCCAAGATTTTTTATTGAATTTTTGCAAAATAAAAACATTAGAAACAAGAGAAAGCAATCAAATTCCATTACAAAGGTTTAACAGAGAATAAAGTATATAAGATGAATGCCTTAAGATAGTATGACAATCGGCATTAAAGCATTCAAGAAAGATATGAGGCAGAAACACAGTTATTTATGTCTCTTAATCATAAACATAACTATGCAACTTACAATCTTCATCTGTCTGTTTGTTAGGTCCCGGTGGATGGTAGTACAGCCCTACAAGAATCCTCCTCCTTTTCACACATGGAATTTATATCCATAATAATTCCACACTGCTATTTGTTTCATGTAGAATGTTTATTTTGTTTGACTCAGTTCCCTCTTTAACATATAGCTCAACCTCCCCCTCCAATTTGATCCACTCTATCATTGTGATATAATGTGTACCCTGATAAAACAGTGTCCCATTGATTTTCCTCCTTCAACCAGGTCTCTTAGATGCCTTTTATATCTACCATATCAATTAGTGCTATATACTCTAACTCTCCCATCTTATTTTTTAGACTTCTAGCATTTGTATACAGACACTTCATATTGTGTTTATTCCTTGAATCCACAAGCTGTTTATAAGCTGACGGGGATAATGTGCATCCTTTACCCTGCTCTCTTCTTGAACACTTCTGGCTTTCTTTCTCCATTTTTGAAACCTCTCTATTGGGATTCCCTAATTGTCTTGTTTCAATAGTATCCTTCAAGGATACTCTGCACCGACCCATGTGCTTCTGGGTGACTGCTTCCCACCCCCCACCCCCCCTTTAGTTTAAAAGCTGCTCTATCTCCTTTTTAAAAGTTAGTGCCAGTAGCCTGGTTCCATCCTGATTAAGGTGGAATCCATCCTTTTGGAATAGGCTCCACCTTTCCCAGAATATGAACCAATTCCTAATAAATATAAATTTCTCATCCCTCCCTCCTGCACCTTCCTCCTCCAGCTTATTTGCTTTTCCTCAGGTTGCCCCTGATTGACTTTGCCATTGCACTTCAGAATCTCCTCCTTGCTGAAATACCCCCCCCCTGACATTACAGGGGCTATCCCCAGCCAATTGGCTGTCTGCTTTTGTTTTTCCATCCCTCTGGTATTCAGAAGTTGTTCTCTGCTCTCCGACACTATTAAAAAATAGAAGAAGACTGCTTCTTCTAGAAGTTGCCCTCACATGATGACAGTTCCAGACCTGCCAGAAAAGTTTGCATGTTAAAGACAGGCATTCCTTTCTGTACAGTGCATGGAAACCTCTGTGCATCGCACAGAATGGTTATTTTAATACTAATGAGCTTGTTGTAATACATTTGCATAGGATTATCGGTAGCATCTATGGCAAACAGTAAGAGCCATGCAAAACCCCTTTGTGCATTAGATGCTGAATAATGTGTATGCTAGACTGGCTACAACCAGTCTAAATCAAACATTGCTGGCATGGTAAGCTTTGAGGATCAGGGCCTCGGACCTTCTGGCACCAGAAGCTTCCAGAGATTTGGGGAAGTCTCCAGGAGGGGATGGAAGTAAAGGAAGGGATTAGATTTTTGAGGGATGTTCCTGGTGGCAGCAGTGAACTGCCCCCCCCCCCCCCCCCCCCCCGCAAAGTAATTTAAGCTCCTGTTTTGCCCACCAAAATTGTCTTTGGTCAATTCCCACCTCTGCCCATTCATTTCATAGAGCCCCTGTTTTTTCCTGCCATGCCTGTGCCAGTGTTCTGAACTGCAAGGAATCAGCCTGCATACCCCCACAGGAAGGCATCACCGGCACTTGTTTTTGAACAAGGAATCAGGAGTTTCTGGGACCAGAACCAGAACTGGAAAAGTTGATGACTGGCACCACTGCACCTTCGAAGGATCCAGATGAAGGAGAGGAGATCATTTGGAACTATGTATACCATCCAGGTTAAAACTCTATACCAGCTAAGGGACTGGTTGGCAGAGGGGGATGTCATTTTCATTTTTCAGTAAGCCGTGTGCAGGTTGCAGAGCATAAATGCCTGACTGCTCTACTTTATAATATACATTTCTGTACTGGAGAGGAGAAACAGAGGACTGATGTACATAAAGTTAGCCACCTGGATATGAACTGTTATGATAAAGTTTTATTTGTGGTTCAAGTTAACTACTGGTGTGGACTAAGTCATCACAGAGTTTTAAGTCTGGTGCGGTGCTTGAACAATCTGCCAGGATTTTCCTGAGCCTGGCTCTGGTCCCAAACAAATATATTTTTTTGTGTGCCCTTTCTTCCCACCATCCTGGGCATTGACTAGGCAGCCACATAGACCATACCAAAAATTGGGGTGGGGGGGGTGGGGAGTGTTGCATGAGTTTATTCTTCAGTTAGCGGCTTTTATAGCATCACAAAAAACCCGAAAAATTATAAAAAGAAAAAAAATTGTAAATGATATAGGAAATTAAAATGAAAGTTTTTTTTGCCTGCATACATACCCCTACTATACTGTAGACTAGGGGTAAGCAATTCTTGTCCTCAAGAGCCCAAGGCAGATCAGGTTCTAGGATATCCACAATGAACATGCATGAAATAGATTTACATGCACTGCCTTCTTGGTATGTAAATCTATCTTCTTGTATATTCATTGTGGATATCCTGAAAAACTGGCCTGGCTCTTGAGAACCAGAATTGCCTACCTCTGCTGTAGATATATAGTTACCTGTTCTGGACTGTTGTCATGCCTCCCATTGCACCTCCTCCATACATATTGGCTGTAGTCATCCAGAAGTTTGTGACAAGCATGTTTGCAAACACTGACACTCCAGCAATGGCACACAAACCTGAAGGAGAGAGACTTTCATTAGCAAACATTCCAGCCTTTTCTTAAATACTAATCCTTTTACGTACTATACGACATTAATCTTTCCCTTCAGATAAGGCTAGAAATATTCCTTACAAAGGTGGAAGATCCTATTTATTAAGCATGTTTTCTCTATCAAAAGAAATGGAAGAAAATCTTTGATTTAAAAAAATCCTTTATCAAATAGATTTCCAAAGCTAAGTGCAAATATGGCAGTCATCAATGGTAATGTACAGGTAAATATTCCAATCACCAGGAGTATATAAGAACATTGCTTTTCAAAATCACATAAAAGACATGACATGGCCATGTTTTGCTCTACCAATGAGCTGCATCAGGGGTCAACTAAAATATAAGTATGTAAACAAATAAATCATAAAAATTATTTATATAAAATATTTTAAAAACCTTAATATACCAAATACAGATTAAGGGTTCTTTTTTTTTTTTTTTACTAAAGCTTAACTCAAGTTATCTGCAGCAGGGCCCATTTTATTCCTATGGACCCGGCTGCAGATAACTCAAGCTAAGGTTTAGTAAAAGACCCCCTAAAACACACAGGGGAAACAAAACTTAAGATTACACATACAAATTTGTGTAGACACCAGTGAATGGAAGATGTGCACAAACAACTTATAAAAACTTTTGAAACTATAAATCAGAAAGTGCGTGCAAATCATAGAAACACTCACAGGAGTTCAGCCTACATATTGTGATGATCCCAATACTAAAAGTGTGTAAAAGTGATTTTAAAAAACATTGATGGGGTCTTTTACAAAGGGTAGTGTTTTTATCGTGCACTAATGATTACCATGCGAGAGACGCCCATAGCACGCAGTAAAAACACTAGCACTTTTGTAAAAAGCCCACTGAATGCTTAAAGAATCAAAATAGAAGTCATTCTATATACCAAAACATATGGAAGCAGTTTGAAACTGGGTGTACATGGCCGGAGTATGAGTGGAGCATCGGTGGGGTATACACTTAAACATGTAAATTATAATTTGAGTATCTTGGCAAACTAGAGGCAAGCATTTACACCTAAATTATATGCATATGTTAGCGGTCTTATGTTAGTATTCTATAAAGAAAAGCAGACAATACACATAGTTTTGAGATACAAAATGTGTGCACTCTTGCAATCCTTGCCCTAATCCCCTTCTTCAAGTATGCACTTTGTGGAACTATGCACATTCTAATAACTTTTTTCAGACAGCTACTTTTCATAGGTAAAATACTTTTCAATTTGTCAGTGGCAAGAGTGAGTGGATTAATTTAACTGCTGGTGGTAGTGTTTACAGTGCTGATGTAGCAGTAATTTTCACACATGAAGGCCTTTCTATAAGAAAAAAAAAAAAGGAGTGTTTATAATATCACCACAGGAGTTACATATAGTGACAAGGAAGCACATACTTTTATATGACCAGCATGTAGACATACTCTAGGGCAGAGTGTGGGCAGAGATGATTTACTTGTGTATTTTATAAAACACATGCATACACATATAATTTGGGGCTCATTTTCAAAACAGAAAAACATTTTAAAAAATGGCATAACAGGCAGATAGGCATTTTTCTAGCAGAAAAAAACATCCAAAGCATACAATTGAACAAAGGCAAAATAAAACAAAATAAAACAAAAAACAACTGATCAAGACCACTAGTCGCTTACAAGAAAATGTTCCCAGAGGGGCTGTTTTGTGGGTGTGACATGGGCGGTCTTACATGATTAGTATCTCCAGCCCATAACAGATAGCAAAACGACTTCTTAGAGGCAGGAAGGAAAACATCCAGCATTAAACCTGCTTTAAAATTAGAGAGGTCATTTGTGATAAAGAGTGGAGAGTTGCTAAGTGCTTTGTTACCTTTGTCTGTTTGCCCCAGTCTGAACCTTTTGACCCTTACATTTCCTAACTTGCCTCTTCTATGTCTCACCTCAAGTCCTTGCCTACATCAGCTAGCCCACCAGCCACACCCATCCTTTTCACTGTATCTCAACCCCTTCCCTCACCAACCCCCCCCCCCCCACCACTGTCCTCAAACCCCCCACACCTTACATTCTACATCCCTATCTGCTTGTCCTCTTTCTCTCAGTGTTCCTCCGTTTGTCCAGTCCCAGTTTGTCACTGTGCTCTGTGCTGCTGGTGCTAGGAGAATGAGTGCTTTGTGTTGCAGCTGTATGGGTCTGCATTGTTTGTCAGTGGTGGGAGAATGAGTGCTTTGGGCTGCTGGTGTGCAGGGCAGGATTAATCCTTCGATGGGCCCCATGGACTTGCCCCTCTCCACCCCTGGCCCTGCCCCTCGCTGCTCACACCTCCATTTTGCTTATTTACTGTATTTCCACTTGATTTCTTTTTCCTCTTTAATTTAAAATTCAAAAGATAAACAAAGATCACCATACCAGTGCCAGTGTAGTTTTTCTTCCATGCAACAATAAGGCAACACCAAATATCTCTGAACAAATCCCCCCTTCCTTCCCTTCCCACCCCACTTGCTCAGGACCTAAACTCTAAACTCTTTCCATACATATATAAAAGTGTACTGCAACCTTGATTCATCATTCAGATGGGATTTCCGCTTGATTTCACTCTTCACCACTACATAGAGGCAAATTAAATATGCAATACCATACAATGACAAACCAACACAATAACATTTTTAAACCCTCACATCTATTTGCATGTCAGTATGTTGTTCTTTACAGTTAATTAGTTCACTTTACCTTTAGCAAATTGGAATTTGCGGTGGTTGTAGAAATAGATCTAAAACATTTATTAAACTATAATTGCAAAACTGTTGGCCTAAAAACATTATTTGTATGAAACGTTACAGTAACGTTTTTTCTTTTTTTTCTCCTGGCAAACTCTTCAATTATATCATCAAAATCCGAGACTGTAAAGTTTTTCTCAATTACCAGTAAAGCAAACACATTTAGTTTTTCTTCCTTCACTGTTGATTGAAGATAATTCTTCACACTTTTCAACAAAGAAAATGACCTCTGTCCTGAACATATGTGGACATATACCTTCAAATGTACTTAGCTGTACTTAGCTATACCAGTCTCTAACAGGTAGAGACTGTTTAGCTAAGTACATTTGAAGGCATATGTCCACATTAGGAAATGTGTTTCTCCGGCCTAGCTCTCTAAGGGGATCTTTTACTAAAGCTTAGCTCAAGTTATCTGCTGCAGGGCCCATAGGAATAAAATGGGCCCTGCTTCAGATAACTTTAGCTAAGCTTTAGTAAAATAACCCCTAAACTTCTTGTACATGGTCACTGTTGATGTATCTGCATTTTGAAACATTCAGCTGAATTGGCCAAACTCATCTGTAAAGTCTTCCTCCAAGTCCTGTTTGTAGTATTCCTTTAAATTATCTGCAAGAACTTCATGAATATTCAAAGAATTAAACTGTGTCAGAAATCCAAATGTCTTCTCCAATTCTTTGTAAACCATGTTTCATAGTAGCAGTTCCTGCACTAGACAGTCACACATGACGTGATAATGTGCCTCGTCTTGAGCACTTCACTTCTGGATTTGCACTCATCAAACACCCTTTTCCTGTTTCTAGTCCTTTGGCTCTCTGCCCTGTAACTTTCAGTTGTTAGTTTTTTTGTCTCTGTTTCATAGGTTTCAACGTAATTTCTCATTTCTCAATGATGCCAATTAGTGAGTTGTACGGAGTAGAAACTGTGCACAGATCCAACTGTCCCTGTTGCAAAGGTTTGCTTGTAGAGTTGATCCTTTTCAGGATGGTATACCATAAACTCAAAATTGCAGTTTCCAGACTGTCCCTTATGGATCTTAACTGATGTGCTTCATATTGAGCTGCTTTGGGATGTCCACTATTAATAGTTATTTTGGCCAATGAATCGTGAATGACTTTGTAGCCATATCTTAAAGCCTTTGCCACATGGCTCTTGCTGACCATCTAGTTGAAGACAGGCTTTTAAGCGTCAGACTTTGGTTGCAGTTTTGGAGGTGGGATGTGAGAATCTCCCAGCATCAAGTTGAAGCAGAGAATAAATTGTACAGATTCTGCATAAAGCTGAAGAATAAAACAGCTTCCAGACAACATTCTACAGGACATGAGCCAACCAAATTTAGAGAATGTGAATAGCATAAAACAAAGTCAGCTAGATGGTTTTCATCTTTAATCTGTGCTTGAAGTCCTGAATATTTACCAGCCATGTTGCTGGCATCATCACAGCTCTGGGCACGACAGTCCCCCAAATCAACATCAAGTTCTTTCAGCACTGACATGACCATTTTTGCTATATATTCAGAAGTCTGAAGGGATAAGAATGTCAAAAATCGCTCAACAGGCTCTCCATTCTGCTGCTGGACATACCAAATTATCAAAGTGAGCTGGCTGATATGAGCAATATCAGGGATGGAATCCACTATAATAGAAAGTACTTGTTACTTTTTATTTCACTGATAATGGCATTCAGAACTTTTCAGACATTAAATCCTGTATTCTATATAGCATACCAAAATTTCTACATGCAAATCAAGGTATATTCCATACAATGTGTATAACCTAATTAGTTAACTAGCCAATCAGCACCAATAATTAGATATTAACAAGCAATTAGTGGCACTAAATGAAATTTGCTAAGTGTATTCTATAACATAGTCTGCATAAACCTACTACACAGATCTAAAAAGGAGGTTTGACAAGACACGGGAGTGACATGGGCATTTCTAAATTCTATGCGTGTGGTTACAGAATTTGCTACTCCGTGTAGAAATTTGGACGCCAGCATTTACACCAAGTTCTCCTTGACGTAAATGTCTGCATCCACAGGAACTTTGCGCATCCCAGCTTTAGGCATAATCTATTTATGGCACCTTGAACTTTGCTTTGAACAAACTACCTTTCCTATGAGCCAACCTGTTCCTGTAGCTTGGGGTTCGCCAATATTAACCTACCAAACATGATTTTCACTTCCTCAGAACTATCTAAAATATACATTTGTCTAAGTTGATGGGAAGAGCTGGGTGTTGGATTCAATTGGGGGGGGGGGCTTCAAGGTCACAGCTAGTCAGACAGTCCTATGGATCACTAACGAGCTTAAAAGCAGTCTATGCAGTGTGATTTGATGCCACAGAATGGGGTTCAAGTCCCACTGCAGCAGCTGGTCAGCATACACTTACTAACCAATGTAGAGAGATATTTTGCTTTGTAGAACATACCCATCCAGGCCAGGGGTGAACTCACAGTGAGCTGGGCCCATCACCACCTACCAAAAAAGAAGAAACTAGATGAAAGCTACGGAAAAGTGGGTCCCCTACTGCCGTAGACTCTTGGGCTTCCCATGGAGCAGTGTGTGTTTGGGAAATCCCCAACTGTTTACTGTGTCTGCATACCTCCTGTGAAAGGTCACCAAGAGATCTGTCAATGGTCAGGTGTGCCATACTGAAGTCTTGTGTTTGTATGGTGACAAGGTGTGAGGGTGAATGAGAGAGGGAGTTGCTGTTGTTGGCATGTGATAGATGTCTTACAGAATTGTTTTTCCAGGCCATTAGATACTGGCAATCAAACTTTCTGACCTGAACATGCTGTTCTCTCAAAACATCTTCAGATGACAGAGACAATAGGTTACATAATAGATGAGGTAGTGCAGAGATGTACAGGGACAGAAATATAACCCGTCCCCGCCTGTTCCCATGGGAATCTAACCCGTCCCCACCTGTCCCTGCAAGAATCTAATCCATGGGCGTAGTATGGGGGGTGAGGGAGGGCATTGCCACCCCCAAATGGCTTGCATGGTGGCATCTTTCTCTCTTCTTCTAACTCTTTCCTACAAGCTCCGGTGTCACTCCTCCTCCTCTCCACTCTTCTCCTGCTGCAGCCTTTCCATCTTCCGGGCTTTCAGCAGCATTAGCAATGTAAGCACGCTGCCTCTGCGTGGCCCAGAAGCCTTCTCTTTATTGTGACTTCCTGTTTCCATGTAGGCAGGTCGCTCGCTGCAGAGAAGGCTTCCAGGCCAGGCAAAGGCAGCGTGCTTACATTGCTAACACTGCCGGCAGCCGGGAAGATGGAAAGACTGCAGTGGGAGCAGAGCAGAGAGGTGGAGTGACACCGGAGTTTGAAGGGGGGAGGGAGAGTGCGACACAGGACCCGGCAGCAGCAGTGGAGGCAGGGAGGAGAGAAGGAGAGCAAGTGGCACTAGACTTGTAGGGAAGGAGAGAGGGAGGAAGGGCGGGTGACACCAGACCTTGGGGGAAGGAGGGAGAGAGGGAAGGAGAGTGACACCATATTCTAGAATAAGCAGTGGATTTTCCCCAAGTACATTTTAATAATGGTCTATGGATTTTTCCTTTAGGAAGTTGTCCAAACCTTTTTTAAACCTCGCTAAGCTAACTGCTTTTACTACATCCTCTGGCAATGAATTCCAGAGCTTAATTACACATTGAGTGAAGAAAACGTTTCTCCAATTCATTTTAAATTTACTACGTTGTAGCTTCATTTCGTGCCCCCTAGTTCTAGTATTTCTGGAAAGAGTAAACAAATGATTCACGTCTACCCGTTCCACTCCATTCATTATTTTATAGAACTCTATCTTATCTCCCCTCAGCTGTCTTTTCTCCAAGCTGAAGAGCCCTAGCCACTTTAGCCTTTGCTCATAGGGAAGTCCCATCCTCTTTATCATTTTCATCACCCTTCTCTGTACCTTTTCTATTTCCACTTTTTTTTTTTAGATGCGGTGACCAGAATTGAACACAATATTCAAGGTGCGGCATTATAACATCCTCATTTTTGTTTTCCATTCCTTTCCTAATAATACCTATTTGCTTTCTTAGTCACCGCTGCACACTGAGCAGATGGCTTCAACGTGTCATCAACGATGATGCCTAGATCCCTTTCCTGGTTGGTGACTCCTAATGTGGAACCTTGCATTACGTAGCTATAATTTGGGTTCCTCTTTCTCACATGTATCACTTTGCACTTGCTCACATTAAATATCATCTACCATTTAGATTCCCAGTCTCGTAAGGTCCTCTTGTAATTTTTTATGGAGTGGTTGCAGGTTCAAGTCCCACCAGAGGTATCTGCTCCTGGTGTCAACATTAACATCAGGGGCTATTTCTTTTTACTCAGCACAGATTTTCAACTCTGATGTGGGTTCTGCATAGTGAACATAATGACACAATGACATTTAAATATCGTGCCCATCTCCGCATGTGCTATAATTAGTGCTGAAGCAGACACCATTTTGTCTTTAGGACTCCAGAAAGTGTGTTTATGTGCTCCTCTGTGATTTTGCAGTTACTTGATGATTTTGATGTGTGCTATGATTCAACCTTATATCCATTTCATTTCCTGCCTTCCTCCCTTATCACTTATACCTTCTCTTCCTATCCCCCTTCCCCACCCCACCCTGTAGACCATCCCTGGATGCAACTTGGTGTGTTTGTCTTTGTGCGGGTGCATCAAATCATAATATAGTCCGAAACAAGCCATCTAAAAATCCTTAGCTGTCAATAAAATTCTTTTAACTAACAATCATTGAATAAATAACAATGTCGTCACAGCTTTTCTATAGCATAAATTACAAGTTAAAACCTTAATCTCCCATGGAAGTCTATTCCAAATTTGGGCAGCTTGAAATAGAAAAGTTTCTTGAATGGATCAAAAAGGATGGATTTAAGAGAAGGATAACTCATCTGTAAGGTACAACCTCCCCCCACCCAGTTACAGTAACCAAGTAAGTGCACAGGTCAGCGGCCTGGGTACATCATGGTTCTTTTTTCAAGCAGGCATCTATGTTACTTTCCCAGTTGGCTTCTGTTGTCATCTGCCTCATAACATTTGCTAAGCTGCACTGACTCTGTAGTCTTGTACCAATGACTGTTGTGTTTAATATGATTGTGGAAGGTCAAGAAAGATCTCATAACCTCTTTTTCATTCTATCAATCGATCACTCTTCACAGTGCTCAGGAGACCTGTGTTTAACACCTTGATATCAGATATCAGATAGGACAGCCATATCAACAAAGAAACATAGGCCACCCATAGAAACTCTAAACACCCCCCTTCCCTCTTCCAACCCACCCCAATTGTGCAGTAGAGTTAAATAAGTGATATAAAGTAACATAGTGACCCTATGTTTCCCCCTTCCCATCCCCCCTCATGTCTTCCCTTACTGCTGCTATCTCCTGCCGAATCCCAGCCTGCTCTTGAAGAATGCCCCCAAGCTCTTCCTGCATGCCAGAGACCTCTTCTCTGTGCAAAACCTGCTGTTCAATGATCTGTCTTCCCAATGCGCTAACATTCTCTCCCTCTTCTCCTTCTAGTTCCTTCTCACAGTGGCCAAGACCTTCATCTGGACATGTGGGGGCATCATCCTCATGCAGTTCTTCCTCCTCTGGTGCTGGCTTCTACTCCAGATCATCCTCCTGCTCGCACACCTCCATGTCTGTGTCTCCAATATCATCCTCATCTGCCTCCAGGAGTAGAATGTTGGCATCCTCGGTCGCTGCTGTACTGCACCATGGGGTAGGGGTGCGTACTGTGAGAAGGTTGAAAAGTGAGGTGAAGGAAGCTATTAGGGCTAAAAGAAATGCTTTCAGAAAATGGAAGAAGGAACCGTCTGAAAATAACAAGAAGCAGCATGAGGAGTGTCAAAGCAAATGCAAGGCGCAGATAAAGAAGGCCAAGAGGGATTACGAAAAAAAGATAGCAGAGGCAAAAAAACATAGAACAAATTTTTTTCGGTATATTAAAAGCAGGAAGCCGGCAAAAGGATCGGTTGGGCTGCTGGATGATCAAGGGGTAAAAGAGGCGATCAAGAAAGATAAAGATGTAGCGGAGAGATTGAATGAATTCTTTGCTTCGGTCTTCACCGAGGAAGATTTGGGTGGGATACCGGTGTCGGAAATGGTATTTCAAGCGGACGAGTCGGAGAAAATTACTGACTTCACGGTAAACCTGGAGGACGTAATGGGGCAGTTCAGCAAACTGAAGAGTAGCAAATCTCCTGGACCGGATGGTATTCGTCCTAGAGTACTGATAGAACTGAAAAATGAGCTTGCGGAGCTACTGTTAGTGATATGCAATTTATCCTTAAAATTGAGCGTGGTACCGGAAGATTGGAAGGTGGCCAATGTAACGCCGATTTATTAAAAAGGTTCCAGGGGAGATACGGGAAATTATAGACCGGTGAGTCTGATGTCGGTGCTGGGTAAAATGGTAGAGGCTATTATCAAAAACAAAATTACAGAGCACATCCGAGGACATGGATTACTGAGACCAAGTCAGCATGGCTTTTGTGTGAGGAAATCTTGCCTGACCAATTTACTTCAATTCTTTGAAGGAGTAAACAAACATGTGGACAAAGGGGAGCCGGTTGATATCGTGTATCTGGATTTTCAAAAGGCGTTTGACAAGGTACCTCATGAAAGGCTACAGAGGAAATTGGAGGGTCATGGGATAGGAGGAAATGTCCTATTGTGGATTAAAAACTGGTTGAAGGATAGGAAACAGAGAGTGGGGTTAAATGGGCAGTATTCACAATGGAGAAGGGTTAGTGGGGTTCCTCAGGAGTCTGTGCTAGGACCGCTGCTTTTTAATATATTTATAAATGATTTAGAGATGGGAGTAACTAGAGAGGTAATTAAATTTGCTGATGACACAAAGTTATTCAAAGTCGTTAACTCGCGACAGGATTGTGAAAAATTACAGAAGGACCTTACGAGACTGGGAGACTGAGCGACTAAATAGCAGATGGCGTTTAATGTGAGCAAGGGCAAGGTGATGCACGTGGGAAAAAAGAACCTGAATTATAGCTACATCATGCAAGGTTCCACATTAGGAGTTACGGACCAAGAAAGGGATCTGGGTGTCGTCGTCGATAATACACTGAAACCTTCTGCTCAGTGTGCTGCTGCGGCTAGGAAAGCGAATAGAATGTTGGGTATTATTAGGAAAGGTATGGAAAACAGGTGTGAGGATGTTATAATGCCATTGTATCGCTCCATGGTGCGACCGTACCTTGAGTATTGTGTTCAATTCTGGTCGCCGCATCTCAAGAAAGATATAGCAGAATTGGAAAAGGTGCAGCAAAGGGCGACTAAAATGATAGCGGGGATGGGACGACTTCCCTATGAAGAAAGACTAAGGAGGCTAGGGCTTTTCAGCTTGGAGAAGAGACGGCTGAGGGGAGACATGATAGAGGTATATAAAATAATGAGTGGAGTGGAACAGGTGGATGTGAAGTATCTGTTCACGCTTCCCAAAAATACTAGGACTAGGGGGCATGCGATGAAACTACAGTGTAGTAAATTTAAAACAAATCGGAGAAAAATTTTCTTCAGCCAACGAATAATTAAACTCTGGAATTCGTTGCCAGAGAACGTGGTGAAGGCGGTTAGCTTAGCAGAGTTTAAAAAGGGGTTAGACAGTTTCCTAAAGAACAAGTCCATAAACCATTACTAAATGGACTTGGGAAAAATCCACAATTCCAGGAATAACATGTATAGAATATTTGTATGTTTGGGAAGCTCGCCAGGTGCCCTTGGCCTGGATTGGCTGCTGTTGTGGACAGGATGTTGGGCTTGATGGACCCTTGGTCTTTTCCCAGTGTGGCATTACTTATGTACTTATGTCCAAGCAAGTGGCTGAGAAAATAAAGGCTAAAGAGTTGGAATTCATGAAATACAGAAAAACTCAAGAAGAGGAACACAGAGAGGAATACTGGATGAAACTGAAAGAAGCCAAGAGAGATATATGTTTGGCTAAAGTGCAAGTGGAAGAACAAATGGCTAGAAATGTAAGGAGGGGCAACAAAAATTGTTTCAGGTATATTAGTGAAAGAAGGAAAACTAAAAATGGAATTGTGAGACTGAAAAATGCTGTGAACCGCTATGTGGAAAATGATGAAGAAAAAGCAAATGTGCTAAACAAATACTTCTCTTCTATTTTCACAGAAGAAAATACTGGAGAAAGACCATTATTTACTGGCAAATGCACATGTGAGAATGGAGGAGATATAGCACCATTCACAGAAGAGAGTGTTTATGAACAACTTGAAAGTCTAAAGGTGGACAGAGCCATGAGACTGGACAGGATCTATCCCCGGATATTTAGGGAGCTCAAAGAAGTTCTGGCGGGTCCTTTTAAAGATTTGTTTAATAAACCTTGGAGATGGGGGAGGTTCCGTGGGAATGAAGAGCAGATGTGGCCCTTCTTCACAAACGTGGTGACAGAGAAGAAGCTGGAAACTACAGGCCGGTAAGCTTCACTTCGGTTATTGAGAAAGTAATGGAAGAAATACAGAGGAAAGGATAGTGAATTTCCTGGAATCCAATAAGTTGCAAGAACCGAGACAACATGGTTTTACCAAAGGTAAATCGTGCCAAACAAATCTCATTGAATTCTTTGACTGGGTGACCAGAGAATTGAATCAAGGACGTGTGATGTAATCTACTTAGATTTCAGCAAAGCCTTTGACACGGTTCCTCATAAGAAGCTCTTGAATAAACTTGACAGCAGTGGCGTAGCCAGAAGACAATTTTTGGGTGGGCCAACAGGTTGGATGGGTGGCCACTAGAGTTGCCAACTTTTTTGAAAGACAAAAAACAGCAACCTGATGCACCCATGCTCTGTCCCTACCCCACTCCCCATAACTTCAATGAGGGTTGCAGTGCAGGCTTCAGTGGCTGCAGGCCAATTGAGAGCTAAGGGAAGTACAATAGACTGCACTATTCAGCCCCATTGAGCCACACATTCTGCATCCAGAGAACCTCCTGGCTCTCCACCAACAATGGATACAGAGCACACCAAGGACAATTCTCCATAAAACTCATCATACAAAGAAATTTTGTTTTCTAGTGTAATCTCAATTACAGACATATTATAAATTAACTTTAAAAAAATCTATAAAACAAAAGTCACTCAGAACCTAATCTACCATGCCAACACTAACTTCCAAAAACAAAGATCCTAACTATGAAAAAGAAGTGCCTTAAATATTATAGTAGGGCCCTAAAATACAAATACATTTATCAGGAAAGCTGAACAAGCCAAAATACTACAGAATGCTACATGGAAACTTCATGCTAACAGAATACCTCAGTCACACACACAAGACACAAATGCCAAATACAGAATAAGTGACCACAAACTCTAGAAATATAAATTAAAGGAAACCCCAAGAAACTAGACCTTGCATGTAGTACAACACCAGAGCAACAAGAAAGAAAGGCATTTGCTTCTGTGCAAAATATAAAGATGGCACATGCCAGGGATGGTGTTAGGGGATGGAACTAGGGCAATTGTGCTTGGTTCCTTGGCCAGAGAAAGCCTGCATGCTGGAAGCTGAAGGCGCAGCCTGGTAATGGACTTTGGGGTCCTTTCCTAGATTTCTGTCCTGGACCCCAGCCATGTTTAACATCAACTTTGGCAAGATGTACATTTCAAATCCAACATGTTATATTCACAACATTGAAAATAAAATATTTTTTATACCTTTTTGTTGTCTGGTCATTTTTTCTCAAATCATATTGGTCCCAGTCTCTGGTTTCTCCTTCCCTCTGTCTTCTCTTAACTCATTTGCCAGTGTCTCCTATTTGACATTTCTTCTTTCTTCATGTCCATCATCCATCTCCCATCTCTGTTTTCCTATATTTCCTTGTCCAGTATCTCCCCTGTGTTCATATCCCCTCATCCATCATCATTCCTCTGTGCACCTATGCACCCCATGCCCAGCCATATCCCTTCTGTGTTCCTATTCTCCCCCTTGTCTGGTATCTCTCCCCCCTCTGTGTCCATATACCCCCCCTCTCCAGTGTCCAGCATTTTATCTCTATTCCATATCCCCGTTCCCCCCCCCCTTGTCAGGCATTACCCCTCTGTGCCCATGTGCCATCCCCATACAGCATCTCACATTTCTGTCCCTGTCCCCATGCTCCCACCTAATGCCCATCATCTCCCTTCTGTATCTGTATACTTCCCTATGTCCCCTTTCTCCCTCCTCCACACCAATGTGTCCCTCTCCTCCCTGATCCCACCCCCCAACCAGCTTCTCTTCCTCTCTTTCCTTCCCCTTAAGCATCTGGCTCTTTCTCCCTGCACCTCTCTCCCTTCCCTCTAACCCCTCCCATAGGTCCAGCACCTTTCTCCCTTCGCTCCAGCCCTCCTTGCAGGTCCACATCTGTCTGCTTTCCTTTCAGCCATCATCTGCATATCCAGCACCTGTCCTTCAGCACCCCCCCCCCCCCACATGTCCAGCATATCTCTCCCTTTCATCTAGCCCCCCCCTACGTGCTCAGCACCTCTTTCCCTTTCATCCAGCCCCCCTACATGTCCAGCACCTCTCCCCTTCACTTCAACCCTCTGTGTATCCAACACATCTCCCCTTTCCCTCCACCCCCCCAGCACCTCTCCCCTTCCCTCCAACACCCCCTGCAAATCCAAAACCTCTCCCCTTCCCTCCAACCTCCCCTCTTCCCTCCAACCTCCCCTCTGCAAATCCCAAACCTCTCCCATTCCTTCCAACCTCCCCTCTGCAAATCCCAACCCTCTCCCCTTCCCTCCAACCTCCCCTCTGCAAATCCCAACCCTCTCCCCTTCCTTCCAACCAACCTCCCCTCTGCAAATCCCAACCCTCTCCCCTTCCTTCCAACCAACCTCCCCTCTGCAAATCCCAACCCTCTCCCCTTCCCTCCAACCTCCCCTCTGCAAATCCCAAACCCCTCTCCCTTCCCTCCAACCCTCTGCCCCTGGCAAGTCCAGCACACTTCACCCTTCTCTTCCCTCCCCTCCCCTTCCTGGGCCAGCACCCTGACTTCCTCACCCTCTCCCACCCCTGCAGCGCTTCTTTTAATGCTTTCGGCTGCTGTGCACAGTCTCCCACCCCCGCGGCGGCGCTTACACTTCCCTATGGCGCTGCCCGCCTGCCAGCAACTCTACAGATGCGTCACCGATGTCCGACGTCCTGCTCCGGGACCTTCCCTCTGACGCGCTGATGTAACTTCCTGTTTACGGAGGCTGAACGCAGAAGGCCCCGGAGCAGGACGTCGGACGTCGGTGATGCATCTGTAGAGTTGCTGGCAGGCAGTGCCATAGCGAAATGTAAGCACCGCCGCGGGGGTGGAAGACAGTGCACGACAGCATTAAAAGAAGCGCTGCGGAAGGGGTGGCAGAGGGTAAGGATCTTCTTTTGGGCGGGCCTGAGGCTAAACTGGGTGGGCCTGGGCCCACCCAAGCCCACCCGTAGCTACGCCCCTGCTTGACAGGCTGAAGATAGGACCCAAAGTGGTGAACTGGATTAGGAACTGATTGACGGACAGACGCCAGAGGACGGAGGTTAATGGAATTCACTCAAATGAGGGAAAGGTGAGTAGTGGAATGCCTTAAGGATAGGTGCTAGGGCTGATTCTGTTCAATATATTTGTGAGTGACATTGCCGAAGGGTTAGAAGGTAAAATTTGCCTTTTTGCGGAAGATACCAAGATTTGTAACAGAGTGGACACCATGAAAAGGATCTGCAGAAGCTAGAAGAATGATCTAATGTTTGGCAATTAAAATTCAATGCAAAGATGTGCAAAGTGATGCACTTAGGGAGTAGAAATCCACGGGAGACATATGTGTTAGGCGGTGAGAGTCTGATTTGCACAGATAGGGAGAGGGATCTTGGGGTGATAGTATCTGAGAATCTGAAGGCAACGAAACAGTGTGACTGACAAGGCGGTGGCAGTAGCCAGAAGGATGCTAGGCTGTACAGAGAGAGGTGTAACCAGCAGAAGAAATGAGGTGTTAATGCCCCTGTACAAATTATTGGTGAGGCGGCGGCCTCACATGGAGTATTGTGTTCAGTTTTGGAGGCCGTATGTTGCTAAGATGTAAAAAGACTTGAATCAGTGCAAAGAAAAGCTACAAAACTGGCATGGGATTTGCGTTACAAGACGTATGAGGACAGACTTACTGACCTGAACATGTATACCCTGGAGGAAAGGAGAAACAAGGGTGATATGATACAGAAAGGTATTAATCCACAAACGACCTTTTCCGGACCCGGGAAGGCAGTAGGACGTGAATTGAAGTTGAAGGGGGGCAGACTCAGCAGAAATGTCAGGAAGTATTTTTTCACTGAGAGGGTGGTGGATACTTGGAATGCCCTCTAATGGGAGTTGGTGAAGATGAAAACGGAAACAGAATTCAAAAAGTCGTGGGATAAACATAGAGGAATCCTTTTCAGAAGGAATGGATCCACAGAAGCTTAGCGGAGATTGGGTGGCAAAATCGGTAATTGGGAAGCAAAGCTAGTGCTGGACAGACTTCTAAAGTCTGTACTCTGAAAATGGCAAGGACAAATCAAGGTCAGGTATACATATAAAGTAGCTCATACAATGAGTTTATCTTGTTGGGCAGACTGGATGGACCATACAGGTCTTTATCTGCCGTCATCTACTATGTATGTTAGTATGTTACTATCGTTACTATGATATCAGATTGGGCAGCCATAGATATCAAGATGAAAACTCAGGACATACACGTAAACTTTATTGTAAAAAGTTATAAACCAAAGCATTTTGGGATTGTACCTCAGAACATATCTATATAAATATGAGATTTAAAAAAGAGGCAGAAATACAAACACTGGGAGGGCAGACCTTTTGCCAACATGACCAGGTTTCATGCTGGAGGAGTAACCACTAGGCTACTCCCTCCAGCATGGCCAGGTTTCATGCTGGAGGAGTAGCCTAGTGGTTAGTGCAGTGGACTTTGATCCTGGGGAACTGAGTTCAATTTCCACTGCAGCTCCTTGTGACTCTGGGCAAGTCACTTAACCCTCCATTGCCCCTGATACAAAATAAGTACCTGAATATATGTAAACTGCTTTGAATGCAGTTGCAAAAACCTCAGAAAGGCAGTATATCAAGTCCCATTTCCCTTTCCCTCTTCATCAGGGTAGCAGTCTAAATATCACAACTGCAGCACAAAACCCTGCCATGATGGCAAAAGGTCAAGTCTTGATAACAGTCATTTACATTTTACTGCAAAATTTATGTATTGTGAAAGCATGTTTAAGAATTTAAGTCTGAAAATAAAGTTTCTAATAAAATGTTCTATAAAAATATCTGGACCAATGAGGAGTGGGCTACTACTGTACTAAAAAGATTTTTTGTGCTTTAAGTATGCCATACATTCTGAGGAACAAACCAGCAAAAGTAGAGGCTGACAAATGTACAAACCAATAGGGAGATAAGATCAAAGAGCAGTTTATTCAGAATATTCATATCAAGGACCTTGATATGAATATTCTGAATAAACTGCTCTTTGACATTATCTCCCTATTGGTTTGTACATTTGTCAGCCTCTACTATTGCTGGTTTGTTTCGATTTTCCTTAGAGGCTCCTCCTGTTTTCTTGGATACATTCTGAGGATCCATGAAAACAATAATAAGAATATGAAGCATTTCTAGACACACTTCATTTGGTGTTGGACGAATATATTTTGCTGAGATTAATGCTTCCTGCCTAATAGGCATCCCTACGCTGGGGAAGAAGTAAACCATTACAATCATAAATATAAATTGTGTGCAGTACTTAGTATACTTACATCCCTGGGGATGGGGGCTTGGGAGTTGTAGATAGCGAGTCTCTCCCAGGTACTTCTATATTGTAGTGTGACCTCACCTCCGGAAACAATGGTTCACCCTACAAATACCCTAACAATACCTCGGGTGCTCCTTTGTAAAACTGACAGAGGTGAGATTCAATTATTAAAACTAGCCACGCTTTCTTGTTTCTAAAACAAGAAGGGAATTAAACTAAAATAAGAAACTCAGTTAAGCAAATATTGAGTTCTAAAACAATTGAGATTTATTGACCTACAGGCAATTTACTATAACATAATTTTTTTTTTTTTTAGAAGAATGACAAATGTTCACTCCGTCAACATTTAAAGAAACATGTCAGATAAGTATTACTCTTAAACAACAGCAAACATATCTTCTTTTAACAAAAACAGTGCCTTATAAATTCAATTGTAAGAGCTGATTCTTTGCTTTATTTTTTTTAGGTTCTTCTTTGGACGTGCATGCAAGGTAAGTATGTCTGTAGTTTTATTTTACTTCCCACGACAGATCTCTGGTAAGTCTCTTTCTCAAGTGTTAGTAATTAAGGATTAAAGGATACTTCCATATCATCAAGCTGATCAATCCATAGACTGGTGGGTTGTGTCCATCTACCAGCAGGTGGAGATAGAGAGCAAACTTTTGCCTCCCTATATGTGGTCATGTGCTGCCGGAAACTCCTCAGTATGTTCTCTATCTCAGCAGGTGGTGGTCACACACAGCAGCAGCTCTGGCTAGGCCTCCAAGCCTAATCCTTAGGTTTTGTTGAGGCCTGGGGTTGAGGGCTCTTTTGAGCAAGTGCAAACCTGGTGGTGCCAGGTCCCTCCTTTTCTCCCCCCCTCCCGCTGGCTCCGTTTAAAAAAAAAAAAAAAAAAATTTTAAACGTCCTTAAAGGCGTTTATTTCGACGTTTATTTAAACGTTCATTGCAGCTACTCACTGGGACACCAGTTCGTTACAGCTCGGAGCGGCAAGCAGGTAATTTTTACCTTTTTATAGCGGGCAGGGGGTTCCCCGATTCTTCTCCTCGTGGCATATGGCGTCGGAGGGCGAGGGCGCAAAGGGTCGCTCCCCGGATCGCTTGAGCGCTTCTAGAGGGGATGCGGGGGTCTTACAGCCTGATTCGCCCTTGTTGGGTGACAGTTTCGTGACCGATGAATGTCCCGGTCCTTCCTCCGGCGTGGCGGTTTTTCCCGCCATAAACGCCCATCCCCCGCTCCTCGCCTCCGCCATCTTGGCCGGCCACGCGGCTCGGACGGCTTCTTCGGGGCCGCCCTTGAGGTTGGAGACATTAATGCCATGAACGCCCTTAATTTGGGCGAGGGCACAAAGCGGCTAAAGTAAGCGCCGCTCTTCCCGCGCGGCTCCTTCGCGGAGTGTCGCGCCGGACGCCATTTTGGATGCGCAGCATGTTTCTCCCCCGCTCTTGCGAGCGCCGGTTGAGGGTGCGTCTAGGGCTGTTGCCCAGGCTGCGGAAGTGCACAGTCTGGGGGGTTTCTCCCCCGAGTTTGTTTTGCTGCTGCATCAGGCTTTCCTCATGCACAACGCTGCCCCTGCTCCCTCTTCTGATAAAGAGGTTGAGGTTCCCAGAGGTAAACGCCTCGGGTTGATTTCCAGGCCTTGGAGGACTGTGTCTCCTCCGATGTAGATGAGGGCAGCGTGTCTGAGGTCTCCCAACGGTCCTTTGCGGATTCCTTGGAGGAGACGGATCCCCGCTCGGATGGAGCGGATGACCCCTCTGCAGCGCGTTTAGCCCAGAGGATTTGCCCAACCTGTTAGTGCAGGCCATGGGCATTTTGAAGATTTCCTCTCCGGAGGACGTCTCTCCCTCAGCCCCTGTTGGCTCTGCCATTATGCTGGGACGAAGCGCCCGCCTAGAACCTTCCACGTGCATGATGCCATGCACACCTTAATTTCGGCTCAATGGGATGTCCCGAAAGCGAGCCTCAAGGTGGCTAGGGCTATGTCCCGCCTCTATCCTTTACCTGAAAGTGAACGTGAGGCCTATCTGTGGCCTACTGTGGATTCTTTAATCACTGCGGTGACTAAGAAAACGGCTTTGCCGGTGGAAGGTGGCACGGCCCTAAAGGACGCCCAAGACAGAAGATTGGAGGCGGCCTTAAGGTCGTCCTTTGAGGCAACTGCTTTAAGTTTGCAGGCCTCAGTTTGCGGTTCCTATGTGGCCAGGGCGTGCCTGACTATGGTGCAGCGGGCTTCCCCCTCGGATCATTCCTTGAGGGTTGATTGGCCGGCCCTGGAATCGGGCCTAGCCTATTTGGCAGACTTGCTGTATGATGTCTTGAGAGCCTCAGCTAAAGGCATTGCTCAGACAGTCTCTGCGCGGCGGTGGCTTTGGCTGAAACATTGGTCTGCTGACCACACCTCTAAATCCCGCCTGGCTAGATTGCCTTTTAAAGGCAAGCTGCTCTTTGGGGTCGAGCTGGACAAAATCGTGACCGATCTCGGCACGTCTAAGGGCAGAAGTTACCAGAGGTCAGGGCTCGGGCTAGTACTCGTCCCGGTACCTCCAGAGGACGGTTTCAGGAAGCCCGTCGGTACCGCCCGGGCAGGTCGGGCTCCTCTGCCCCCTCTTCCTTCAAGAGGTTTTTCTCCCCCAAGCAGCATTCATTTCGCAGAGACCGCCGTCCCGGAGGTGCTCCCTCCGGTCCTCCCCCAGGGTCTCGTACCCAGTGACGGGGCCTTGGTCCACGCCCCAGTGCAGATTGGAGGACGGCTGTCCTCGTTTCTGGGTGAGCGGACCACAGTAACTTCACAAGCTTGGGTGCTGGAAGTCATCAGAGACGGCTACAAGCTAGAGTTCTGCCGACCCTTAAGAGACGGGTTTGTACTCTCTCCCTGCAAGTCTCCGGTCAAAGCTGTGGCAGTGCAGCAGACCTTGGACAACCTGATCCGCCTGGGTGCGGTCGTTCCGGTGCCAAAAAATCAGATTGGCAAGGGACGTTACTCCATTTACTTTGTGGTACCAAAGAAAGGAGATTCTGTCCGGCCTATCCTCGACCTCAAAGGGGTCAATCGGGCCTTGAAAGTGGAGACTCTCCGCTCTGTTATAGCGGCAGTGAAGGCAGGAGAGTTCTTGGCTTCCTTGGGCATCTAGGAAGCGTACCTGCATATTCCCATCTGGCCTCCTCTCCAACGCTTTCTGCGTTTTACAGTCCTGAGACGACACTTCCAGTTCAGAGCCCTCCCTTTCGGGTTGGCTACTGCTCCGCGGACCTTTTCCAAAGTAATGGGGGTCATAGCGGCCTTCCTGCTAAAGGAAGAAGTACAAGTCCATCCTTATCTGGACGACTGGTTGATCCGAGCCCCCTCTTATGCAGAGTGCGGCAAGCTATGGACCGGGTAGTTGCTCTTTTGAGCTCCCTAGGATGGATCATCAACTGGAAGAAGAGCCAGCTGCGCCCGACTCAGTCCCTGGAGTATCTGGGAGTTCGATTCGACACCCAAGTGGGCAGAGTGTTCCTGCCAGACAATCGGATTGTCAAGCTTCAGGCTCAGGTGGACTAGTTCCTAGTAGCCTCTCCTATTCGGGCTTCGGACTACGTGCAGCTGTTGGGCTCTATGACGGCCACGATGGAAGTAGTGCCCTGAGCCAGGGCTCATATGAGACCACTACAGCTATCTCTGCTGTTGCGCTGGACTCCGATGTCGGAGGATTATGCTGTGCGCCTTCCCTTGGACCCAGCAGTGCGCAAGGCGCTGAGCTGGTGGACGCAGACAGTCAAGTTGTCTGCAGGAATGCCTCTGGTGACCCCGGAGTGGATTGTCGTCACGACAGACGCCTCTTTGATGGGCTGGGGAGCCCAATGCTTGGGAAGGACAGCGCAGGGGCTCTGGTCTCCTGCAGAGGCAAGTGGTCTATCAACCTCCTGGAACTCAGAGCCATTCGGTTGGTGTTTTTGGAGTTCATCCCGGTACTGGTGTTGAAGCCTGTACGGGTCCTGTCGGACAATGCCACGGCTGTGGCTTATATCAACCGCCAGGGAGGTACCAAGAGCGCCCCTCTAGCCAAGGAGGCTATGAGTCTATGCCAGTGGGCGGAAGCGAACCTGGAGCAGCTTTCAGCGGCCCACATTGCCGGAGTCATGAATGTCAAGGCGGACTTTCTCAGTCGCCATACCTTGGAGCCCGGAGAGTGGCAACTATCTGCTCAGGCGTTCTTGGACATCACGAAGCACTGGGGCCAGCCGAGCCTAGATCTGTTGGCGTCATCGGCCAATTGCCAAGTGCCGCGCTTTTTCAGCAGAGGACGGGACCCTCGATCCCTGGGAGTAGATGCTCTTCTCCAACAGTGGCCGACACAAGAGCTTCTCTATGTGTTCCCGCCCTGGCCCATGTTGGGCAGGGTGCTAGACCGGGTGGCAAAGCATCCCGGCAGGGTAATCCTGGTGGGTCCGGATTGGCCCAGACGTCCCTGGTATGCGGACTTGATCAGGCTCTCAGTCGACGATCCTCTGCGGCTCTCAGTGGAGCAGGGCCTGTTACATCAGGGTCCCGTGGTGATGGAGGATCCCTCCCCCTTTGGTCTTACGGCCTGGCTATTGAGCGGCAGCGTCTGAGGAAGAAGGGCTTCTCAGACAAGGTCATTGCCACTATGCTAAGAGCGAGGAAGCGCTCTACTTCTACTGCTTACGCCAGGGTTTGGCGTATCTTTGCAGCGTGGTGTGAAGCAGGCTCACTTTCTCCCTTCACTGCTCCAATTTCTTCAGTGTTGGCGTTCCTGCAAGAAGGTCTGGAGAAAGGCCTGTCGCTCAGTTCCCTTAAAGTCCAGGTAGCGGCTCTGGCTTGCTTCAGGGGCCGCCTGAAGGGTGCTTCCCTGGCTTCGCAGCCAGATGTGGTGCGCTTTCTCAAGGGAGTTAATCACCTGCGCCCTCCTCTGCACTCAGTGGTGCCTGCGTGGAATCTCAACCTGGTGTTAAGAGCCTTGCAGAAGCCGCCTTTTGAACCCTTGTCGAGGGCATCTCTGAAAGACCTGACGTTGAAAGCAGTCTTTTTGGTGGCTATCACTTCAGCCAGAAGAGTTTCCGAGCTCCAGGCGCTCTCATGTCGAGAGCCTTTTCTGCAGTTCACTGAGCAGGAGTGACTATTCGCACAGTGCCTTCCTTCCTGCCCAAGATTGTTTCTCGCTTCCATGTGAATCAGCAGCTCTGTCTCCCTTCCTTTCGGAGGGAGGACTACCCAGAGGAGTACTCTGCTCTTAAATATCTGGATGTGAGACGAGTCATCATCAGATACTTGGAAGTGACCAATGATTTCCGGAAATCGGATCATCTGTTTGTCCTGTTTACAGGTCCTCGTAAGGGTCTGCAGGCTGCTAAGCCTACAGTGGCAAGATGGGTCAAGGAAGCCATTGCAGCGGCTTATGTGGCCGCAGGGAAGGTGCCGCCTATCCAGCTGAAGGCTCACTCCACGAGAGCTCAGGCGACCTCGATGGCAGAGGCCGGGTCCGTCTCCTTGGAAGAGATATGCAAGGCGGCAACTTGGGCTTCGGCTCATACATTCTCCAAGCATTACCGTTTGACTGTGGCTGCACGGGCGGAGGCCCGGTTTGGAGCTTCAGTGTTGAGGTCAGGGATTTCAATGTCCCGCCCTGGTTGAGTACTGCTTCGGTACATCCCACCAGTCTATGGATTGATCAGCTTGATGATATGGAAGGTAAAATTATGTATAATCATACCTGATAATTTTCTTTCCATTAATCATAGCTGATCAATCCATAGCCCCTCCCAGATATCTGTACTGTTTTATTCTGGTTGCATTTCAGGTTCAAGTTTAGTCTTCAGTTTCTTCAGAAAGACTTCGTGTTCAAGTTTTTTCACTTGGATTCTTCAAGAGTTGAGACGAGTTTGTGTTACAGTGAGCTGCTGCATTCCTCTCCCCTCCGTTTTACGGGGCTGGATTGAGACATAAATTCTGCCGGCACTCCCTCCCGCTTCGTGCGGCTGTAGGGCAGCTTTGTACCCTTCCCGCTTCGGCGGTGTTAGGGTCAGTCAGCTCCTCCCGCGGTTGCGGTTGCAGGATAAGCCAGATCCCCCCGCATCGGCGGGTGTGGTGTCCCTCCCCCGCTCCGCGGGGATGAGCTGGACGGATTCCCCTCCCCCACTTGTGTGGGGATGAGCTGGGTTAATTCCCCTCCCCCGTTTCGGCGGTGGTGAGCTGGGCAGAGTGTCCCTTCGTGGGTGTAATTCTCTAAGTGCTGAGTCCTGCGGATGGAGCTTTGATATCGACATACTGAGGAGTTTCCGGCAGCACATGACCACATATAGGGAGGCAAAAGTTTGCTCTCTATCTCCACCTGCTGGTAGATGGACACAACCCACCAGTCTATGGATTGATCAGCTATGATTAATGGAAAGAAAATTATCAGGTATGATTATACATAATTTTACCTTTTTTCCCCCCAGCTTTCTTCCAATTCTTCTATTTTTTTTTCTTTACTTTGGGTACCGTCTTCACTGGCCAGCAGGGGAATAGCCAGACAACAGATTTTGGGTGGGCCTAGGCAAGAAGTGGGTGGGCACCAAGTGTTCTCCCCCGTCCCAACCACCACCAAAAAAAATACCTCAGCTGGCGGGGAAATGCTTCTTTTCACCTTGGCAGTCTGCAGCAGGCATGTACTGAAAACAGAGCATGCGCAGGTGCCAGTATC
Source organism: Microcaecilia unicolor (assembly GCF_901765095.1). Lineage (NCBI taxonomy): Eukaryota > Metazoa > Chordata > Amphibia > Gymnophiona > Siphonopidae > Microcaecilia > Microcaecilia unicolor. Next base: position 106,440,532 of record NC_044040.1, on the reverse strand, counting down.
GTGGAGAGTAGCGTTTTCGTTACCATCAAGGGGAAGTCTTCAGCTGGCCGAGCTTGGGATCCACACCAGCTACCGCTAAACGTGTGCTACTGTTGGGTGGGCCTGAGCCCTAAATGGGTGGGCCTCGGCCCACCCAGGCCCACCTGTGGCTACTCCACTGGCACCCAGTCCTCTTTCCACTTTCCACGGCGCGTGCAACCCTAACATCACGGTTAACCGCTTTAACAAAAATATAAACCGCTGGGAGAGTGCACTGGAGCACTCCTCCCAGCTTCCCCAGTCCTACTCCGGTCCTCTTCTCCCTTCGGATCTGGCTCTGCTGCTTAAAGGAGCCGGTTCCCTTTAAGAAAATGAAGATCCCTGGGCCCTGCGTCGAAAACGCATGTCTGAGGTCACTACATCGACGTCAGACGCTGACGCAGGGCCAATCAGAGCTCAGAACACTCCCCAAGCTTTCCCCGGGCTTCCCCTTCTTCTTCTCTCCGACACCGCTGCTCCCGCTGCTGCAGCGGCCAACAAAACAGCTGACACCGCTGATGCCCGCAGCCCCGCCTCACCAGAAATGCCGGCCGCCACCCAACCTCGGATCCCTTGCTCCGGACCGCCTCTTCTCCCTCCAAGCGGCTGCCAAAATGCCGCACCTGCCGACGCTCCGCCCACCTTCCCCGGATCACCGTCCAGACCCCGCTTCACCTCCCTCTCTCAGCACCAGCCCTGCCCAGGTAGGTTTTGAACTTTAACCCCTTAGGGGTTACAGTAGGTATGATCTTCAGTGGCCTGGGAGGACAAAGTAGCATTTTTCCTTCTGTATAAACAGCCTGGCAAGGAGTTTGATGTCTTCATATGAAAAGTTAGGCATTCTCCTTGTGGAAGCCATTTCTGCAAATGTCCCCACATTTTTAAGTGTTGATGTCACATCAGTGCTGATTGTTTTAGGCATGATACATAGAACCTAGCCCTAGGCATATTCTATATAACACACCTAACTTTAGGCAAAATTTATAGAATACAATTATCCACAATTTTTTAAAGCTCATTATATAGAAACTAGCCCTAGGCATATTCTATAAACAGCACCTAACTTTAGGTGTGGTTTATAGAATAATTGTAGGTGTTTGTGCATCAGTTTTTCAAGTGCCATATCCTATATAATAAAAAGCACCTCCAACGTTCTGAAGCTGACTCCGTAAAAGTGAACCTTTGAAGGGTTCGTGCTCCTGCTGTGTCCATCTCCTGAATTGGCGTCACATACTTCTGGGTTCGTCACAAACAGCAGTGACCAATCACTGGAAGGGAATGCTGCAGAGTTGCCAGGCAACGGAACGTGACGTCATACGCATGAGGGTGTCGTCGTCCCTGCCTTCCTCCCTCCGTCCCTTCCAGTTCCAGGCCCCCTCCCTCCAAATGTTAAAAGTCATCTTCACTTACCAAGTCGGGTTTACGGCGGCCGGCAGCAGCGGTAAAAGGCATGCAGGCTCGGTCCTTCTCTCTCTCTCAGCTCTGGTCCCACCCTTGCGGAAACAGGAAATGAGGGCGGGACCAGAGCTGAGAGAGAGAAGGGCCGAGCCTGCACGCCTTTTACCGTTGCTGACGGTCGCCGTAACCCCAACTTGGTAAGTGAAGATGACTTCTAAAATTCGGAGGGAGGGGTGCTGGAAGTGGAAGGGAGGGAGGGGGGATCCTGGAACTGGGAGGGAGGGAGGGAGGGGGGACCCTGAAACAGAGGGAGGGAGGGAGGACCCTGAAACTCGGAGGGAGGGAGAGAGGGGAGAACCTGAAACTTGGAAGGAGGGAGGGGGAACCTGAAACTTGGTCCCCTGGAACTCGGAGGGAGGGGACAACCCTTGAACTCAGAGGGAGGGAGGGAGGGAGGGGATGACCCTGGAACTCAGAGGGAGGGAGGGAGGGAGGGGGGACGACCCTGGAACTCAGAGGGAGGGGGACGACGACGACCCTGGAACTCAGAAGGCAGAGGGAATGACCCTGGAACTCGGAGGGAGGGAGGGAGGGAGGGAAGGGATGACCCTGGAGCTCGGAGGGAGGGAGGGAGGGACGACCTTGGAACTTGGAAGGAGGGAGTGAGGGAGGGGATGACCCTGGAACTCGGAGGGAGGGAAGGAGGTAGGGGAGAACCTGAAACTCGGTCCCCTGGAACTCGGAGGGAGGGGACGACCCTGGAACTCAGAGGGAGGGAGGGGATGACCCTGGAACTCGGAGGGAGGGAGGGGATGACCCTGCAACTCAGAGGGATGGAGGGAGGGGGGACGACCCTGGAACTCGGAGGGAGGGGGACGATGACCCTGGAACTCGGAAGGCAGAGGGAATGACCCTGAAGCTCGGAGGGAGGGAGGGAGGGATGATCCTGGAGCTTGGAGGGAGGGAGGGATGACCCTGGAACTTGGAGGGAGGGAGGGAGCGAGGGAGAGGACGACCCTGGAACTCGGAGGGAGGGAGGTAGGTAGGGGACAACCCTGGAACTCGGAGGGGGGAGGGGACAGGCGACCCTGGAACTCGGAGGGAGGGGGGACGACCCTGGAACTTAGAGGGAGGGAGGGGAATGACCCAGGAACTCGGAGGGAGGAAGGGGACCCCGGAACTGGAAGGGAGGGAGAGAGGGGGGGCCCATGGCACACACTCTCATTTTCACACACACACCTCTCTCTCTCACAGACATACTCGCATCCAGTCTCACTCTCTCTCTGTCACACACACACACTCGCACATTCACTCTCTCTCTCTCACACACACTCTCTCAAACATACACACTCCGAGGAAAACCTTGCTAGCACCCGTTTTATTTGTGTCAGAAATGGGCCTTTTTTACTAGTATAGAATATGATCCTAAATCTATGAATTCATCACAAGTGGTAGAGGACAAATAATTAGTGCTTCCTCTGCCAGCAATTCCATATTTAACTAGATTTTATTTTTATTTTTGTTACATTTGTACCCCACACTTTCCCACTCATGGCAGGCTCAATGTGGCTTACATGGGGCAATGGAGGGTTAAGTGACTTGCCCAGAGTCACAAGGAGCTTGCCTGTGCCTGAAGTGGGAATTGAACTCAGTTTTTCAGTTCCCCAGGACCAAAGTCCACCACCCTAACCACTAGGCCAGTACTCCACTCAAGACAAGACAAGACAAGAGTGGATCAAAGCATCTAATTAATTCTAAACACCCTAATAAATTACCATTCTGCAGCGATGAAAGCAGTTCATTATCACCCCGGAAAGGAAAATTCCTTTGCAGTTAGAAACTGAAAAGAAGCAACTCCAAAGCCCTGCCTAGAACACCAACAAACCTGCTGTTATGATCCTGGTCAGAACCCCTCTCAAACTTACCTTTTTCATGGTGGTCAGCTTCTTAGCTGGCTTCTGTTTCTTTTGTCTGTCCTTTCTGAGCTAGCTCTCTCTCTCTCTATGCTGGCAGCTTCCAGCAGCATGACACTAATTGTTTCACTTTACTACAGCTGTGTGTGTGGACTGAGTTAGCTCTACCTCTCTTTGGGTGTACTGGCTTCAAGTGCTTCACGGTGCTGCATTGGTGTGGGTTGGGCCTCTCTGGGTTTCAGTGTGCTGTCTGGGGCTCGGGAGTGTGACATCATCTGGGAGGGCCTTGATAAGGAAGTGGTGTTCTTTCCTTCAGGGCCTTTGCAATGTTTGCTTTTGGCTACTTGCTTTAGGTCCAGGTTAGTGTTAGTGCAGTGTGCACTTGTGACTGTGTGACCTGCTTTTCCCTTGTAGCTCCCCTGCTTTTCCCTCTTGTTGCTTTGGAAACATTGCTGTGTGTAGGGCTTTGGAAGCTCTGTTGCTGATAGAAGTACTTCAGGGTTTGGTGTTGTTAGGAACACTGCAGATTTTGCTGTTAGAAGTACTTCTGGTGTTTGTGCTGTTGGGAGCATTGCAGTCTTTGCTGTTTGTGTTTGGTGCTTTGGAAGCACTTTTGGCTTTCGTGTTTAGCTTCCCTGTTTTTTTCCCTTGTGGCTCCCCTATCTTCCCTTTTAGTGCTAGGGGCTCTTCTGGTTGTTTGATGCGTGGGAGCACCCTAGTTAGTTTAGAGTTGTAGAGCTTCCGTAGCTTGGTGCTCAGAGCACCTGTGTTAGGTCTGGTGAGTTTGGTGCTTAGGAAGTACCTTTATTAGCTTATGTGTTTAGCTTCTAGCTTCCCTGTTCTTCCTTGTGGCTCCCCTGCTTTTCCTTTTGGTGCTGTGAGAAGCACTCCTGGTAGGTCAGTGCCTAGGGGCACTCCTGTTAGTATAGGGCTTAGGAAGTCCTTTTGTTAGTTTGCTGTTAGGAACACTTCTGCTGGTTTAGGGCTTGGGAGCACTTAGGTCAGTTTAGGATTTAGGAGTACTTCTGTTTCCAGTCCTGGTCCCTGTGTCATCCGGTATCCGGTAAGTCCTGCCGGCCACTCAAACCCAAGGGCTCAACCCTTGGGGGGGCAGTGGCTAAGTGCAGGTGAAGCTGTACAGATCAATCCAGGGTGCTCCAGTCCAGGGTGCTCCAGTCCAGTGTGTTCCGGTCCGGTGTGTTCCAGTCCTGTGTCCTCCAGTCCGGGGGATTCCAGTCCGGAGGATTCCAGTCCAGTGTTCCAGTCCTGTGTCCTCCAGTCCGGGGGATTCCAGCCCGTGTGTTCTGGCTCGCTGGGTGATGCCTGCAGTCCCTGCCGGTGCCGGTGTGCTTGCCCAGCGTTGGTTGGTGGGTTTTGCCTGCTGCTGTCGCTCCTTGTCAGCAGCCCAAGGGCTCATGTTTGCTCCAGAGCCCGGCCCCACGGGCTCTGAACCTGAGAACCTGACAGATTGCAAAGGCCATGAGCCCGGCAAGATCACCCGCCCAGATGGGGTCCAGCTCTATCGTTGTTCTTGATCCTTCCATGACGCTTCATAAGTATCGTGGTAAACTTTTGTCTCATCCTGTTTTGAAGAAGACCCCTGAAGCAGCAGCTGAGAGAAAACGTGTCCGGCTGCTCGGGATCGTGGAAAACCCCGTTTCGGGCATTGACCCTTTTATCACGCTCTCTGAGTATCGCCGCAACCTTGTCTTGAATCCAGCTTTGTGGGATACTCCTGAGGCTGTCGCTGAGAGGAGACGTCTTGGGAATTCCACGCTCTGGGCCCAGCAGGGGTCCAGTCCAGTCCCAGCTGTGCGTCCAGTCAAGTCTACAATTCCAGTTCAAGGGGCGCTTCCACTCAAGCCTCGGAGCCTAGTCCAAGGGACGCTCCTAACCGAGTCGCCGACTCCAGTTCAAGTGGTGCTTCCACTCATGCCTCTGAGTCCAGTCCGAGGGATGCTTCTGGCCAAGTCTCCGATTCCAGTCCAAGCAGCACTTCAAGCCAAGTCTCTGCATCCAGTTCAAGTGGTGCTGTCTACTGAGCCTCCTAGTACCAGTTTGGATCCCAGTTCCAACGCCATTTTTGAGCTGGATCCATTTCTGACACTCCATGATTACCGTGTCAAACTGTTGTCTGATCCAGCCCTGAAGAATACTCCTGAAGCTGCAGCGAAGAGAAGGCGTGTGTCCTGGCTTGGGTTCGAAGAAAACCCAGTTTCTGCTATTGATCCCTCTACCAAGCTGTTCTTTTACCGCTTCCAACTCCTCTCGGAGCCAACCCTGCGAGATACTCCTGAAGCCCAAGCTGAAAGAAGGTGGCTTCCGGACTCTGCCCGCCAAGCTTCTGAGTCTGTTTTGAGTTCCAGCCCAGATGCTGAGTCCAAGCCAAGGCCCAAATCCAGCCAGGTTTGGAGGCCTGTCCGAGCAGCGCTTCTAACCAAGCCTCCAATCTCAGTTCAAGTAGCGCCTTCAGTCAAGCCTCTGAGTCCAGTCCGTGGGACGCTTCTAATTGAGCCTCCGATTCCTGTTCAAGTGGAGCTTCTGGCCGAGCCTCCGGTCCCAGTTCAAGTGGCACGGCCAGTTAAGCCCCTGAGTCCAGTCCAAGGGACGCTTCTGACCAAGCCTCCGATGCCAGTTCAAGTGGCCCTGCTAGCCAAGCCGCTGCCAAGTTCCAGTGGCAGCCAAGATGCTGAGTCTGGATCGAGTGGCAGCAGTGGCAGCCAAGATGCTGAGTCCGGAGAGAGTTGTAGCAGTGGCAGCCAAGATGCTGAGTCTGGATCGAGTGGCGGCAGTGGCAGCCAAGATGCTGAGTCTGGAGCGAGTTGCAGCGGTGGCAGTCAAGATGCTGAATCTGGATCGAGTTGCAGTTCCAGTCAAGATGCTGAGTCTGGATCGAGTTGCAGTTCCAGTCAAGATGCTGAGGCTGGATTGAGTTGCAGTTCCAGTCATGATGCTGAGGTTGGATCGAGTTGTAGTTCCAGGCAAGATGCTGAGTCTGGATCGAGTTGTAGTTCCAGTCAAGATGCTGAGTCCGGGTCAAGTTGGAGTTCCAGTCCCAGGCAAGATGCTGAGTCCGGATCAAGTTGCAGTCCCGGTCAAAATGCTGAGTCCGGAGCGAGTTCCAGTGCCAGCCGAGATGCTGAGTCTACGCTGAGTATTTATTTATTTTGTTACATTTGTTCCCCGCGCTTTCCCACTCATGGCAGGCTCAATGCGGCTTACATGGGGCAATGGAGGGTTAAGTGACTTGCCCAGAGTCACAAGGAGCTGCCTGTGCCTGAAGTGGGAATCGAACTCAGTTCCGAGTCCAGCCAAGATGCTGAGTCCGAATTGAGTGGCAGTTCCGGCCAAGATGCTGAGTCCGGTGTGAGTTGCGGTTCCGGCCAAGGTGCTGAGTCCGGAGCGAGTTCCAGTGCCAGCCGAGATGCTGAGTCTACGCTGAGTACCAAGTCCAGCCAAGATGCTGAGTCCGAATTGAGTGGCAGTTCCGGCCAAGATGCTGAGTCCGGTGTGGGTTGCAGTTCCGGCCAAGATGCTGAGTCCGGTGTGAGTTGCAGTTCCGGCCAAGATGCTGAGTCCGGAGCGAGTTCCAGTGCCGGTCGAGATGCTGAGTCTACGCTGAGTACCGAGTCCAGCCAAGAGGCTGAGTATGAATTGAGTGGCAGTTCCGGCCAAGATGCAGAGGCCGGATCAGGTTGCAGTCTCAGGCAAGATGCTGAGTTCCCATGTCAGCCAAGATGTTGAACTCCTTCTGAGTTCCAGCTCCAGCCAAGAGGCAAGGTCCAGTCTGAAGTCCAGTTCGAGTTCCTGTCTGGCTTCAGATTCCAGGATGGGTGTTGGCTCTACCCCAGTTCTGGCTGCTACAGTGGAGTGCCAGGAGGTCAAGGAAGTTGTGGACTCCTTCAGGAGAGGGTTCCTGTTGAATGGGACTCCACTTGTTGCATCCAAGACTCTGATCCTGCCTAGCAGCCGTCCTAAAGAGCCTCGTGGCTGCCAAAGCCACTCTGGTTTCCAAGTTCCAGATGTACTAGTTACTTCCTGTCCAGTCGTCCAGATTTATGTTGTGAAACCCATTGGGAGATTTCATTACAGTTACCCATGGAGACCTAAATTTTCTTTGGAGACCTGGAGCTCCCGTGGGGACATGGGAGCCTTGAGGGGGAGGTGCTGTTATGATCGTGGTCAGAACCCCTCTCAAACTTACCTTTTTCCTGGTGGTCAGCTTCTTAGCTGGCTTCTGTTTCTTTTGTCTGTCCTTTCTGAGCTAGCTCTCTCTCTCTCTATGCTGGCAGCTTCCAGCAGCATGACACTAATTGTTTCACTTTACTACAGCTGTGTGTGTGGACTGAGTTAGCGCTACCTCTCTTTGGGTGTACTGGCTTCAAGTGCTTCACGGTGCTGCATTGGTGTGGGTTGGGCCTCTCTGGGTTTCAGTGTGCTGTCTGGGGCTCGGGAGTGTGACATCATCTGGGAGGGCCTTGATAAGGAAGTGGTGTTCTTTCCTTCAGGGCCTTTGCAACGTTTGCTTTTGGCTACTTGCTTTAGGTCCAGGTTAGTGTTAGTGCAGTGTGCACTTGTGACTGTGTGTTTAGCTTCCCTGCTTTTCCCTTGTAGCTCCCCTGCTTTTCTCTCTTGTTGCTTTGGAAGCATTGCTTTGGAAGCTCTGTTGCTGATAGAAGTACTTCAGGGTTTGGTGTTGTTAGGAACACTGCAGATTTTGCTGTTAGAAGTACTTCTGGTGTTTGTGCTGTTGGGAGCATTGCAGTCTTTGCTGTTTGTATTTGGTGCTTTGGAAGCACCTTTATTAGCTTATGTGTTTAGCTTCTAGCTTCCCTGTTCTTCCTTGTGGCTCCCCTGCTTTTCCTTTTGGTGCTGTGAGAAGCACTCCTGTTAGGTCAGTGCCTAGGGGCACTCCTGTTAGTATAGGGCTTAGGAAGTCCTTTTGTTAGTTTGTTGTTAGGAACACTTCTGCTGGTTTAGGGCTTGGGAGCACTTAGGTCAGTTTAGGATTTAGGAGTACTTCTGTTTCCAGTCCTGGTCCCTGTGTCATTCGGTATCTGGTAAGTCCTGCCGGCCACTCGAACCTAAGGGCTCAACCCTTGGGGGGGCAGTGACTAAGTGCAGGTGAAGCTGTACGGACCAGTCCAGGGTGCTCCAGTCCAGTGTGTTCCGGTCCGGTGTGTTCCAGTCCAGTGTTCCAGTCCTGTGTCCTCCAGTCCGGGGGATTCCAGTCCAGTGTTCCAGTCCTGTGTCCTCCAGTCCGGGGGATTCCAGTCCGTGTGTTCCGGCTCGCTGGGCGGTGCCTGTAGTCCCTGCCGGTGCTGGTGTGCTTGCCCAGCATTGGTTGGTGGATTTTGCCTGCTACTGTCGCTCCTCGTCAGCAGCCCAAGGGCTCACGTTTGCTCCAGAGCCCGGCCCCACGGCTCTGAACCTGAGAACCTGACACCTGCTACTGGTCAAATAGAACAAGTGGGACTGCCACAGAGTTCTACACAGCAACTACATGCAAACAGAATATCTAAGTCACAAATTGAGAAAATAAATAAGAAATAGAACTATGAAGATAAAAATTGAACTAGGAACCCCAAGTCAACTCAGCATGTACTGGATCACTAGAGAAATAAAACAGAAATGCAATTCCTTTTATACTGAACACAGTATAAGCCGTGATGCACATTTCCCCAAAGCCAACATATTCCAGTTAATAAAATTTTTCTCTACTTTTTTTGTCTAATCATTTTGTTTTCAATAATGTTGATTCCAGTTTCTCATTTCTGCTTTCCTGTCTCTCTTTAAAGGTCCTGGGAAGAACAGTGGTCCTCATTTCCAGTCCTTGAGGGCCACAACCCAACCTGGTTATCATTGTGGAAATCCTGAAAACCAGGCTGGGTTGTGGCCCTCAAGGACTTGATCTGAGGACCCCTAAAGTAGAGAGCCACTTGGTTGGCCAGTTGTCTCCTCTGCCATAGGGCACAGCACCCAGCCAGAGAGCATGTGCTGCCTGTGAAACATCTGGCTTCTTGCCTTTCCCACTGGTCTGGAGTGCTGTGCATCCCATCCTGGGACATTCACAAGTGGTTGCCTCTTGGCAGCTGAGGCAGGATGTGAAAGGTGGTAGGACACAACTTTGGTCTCACTGGTTGCAGGTGGAGGCACTGGTGCCTGCTCTTTGGGCAGGATGGATGACAAGGCAACCATGTAACCCTGGATATCCCATCAGATCCCCATAAGCTGCTGCCAGTTATTCAGGGCCGCCTCTCAGATCTCCTCCCTTATGCTCCACAGCAATTGCACACATTCTCTCTGTATTTCCACCCTGTCATGGAGCATCTGGAGTTTCTACTGCCAGAAGTGTGCCAGCTGTACATTCTGTGCCAGCACCTGCCGCCTGTGGTGGTACGAGTAGGATGATCTGGCCTTTTCAATAACCCAGGGAGACGTATGGCCTTTCAACCTTGGGAAGAAGTCCTCACATACAAATGGCCTTTCAACCTTGGGAAGATGTCCTCCAGTGGCATAGGAAAGGGGAGGGGGGGCGGTGGGGCGGTCCGCCCCGGGTGCACGCCGCTGGGTGGGTGTCAGCTCTGCTGGTTCCCTGCCCTCTGCCCCGGAACAGGTTACTTCCTGTTCCGGGGCAGAGAGAGCAGGGAACCAGAGGAGCCGACGCAGCTCCCAGTGACATGCAGTCGGGGGCGGATCGGCCCTCTCGCCCGCCCCTCGCTTCCTAATTCAATGTAAGAATGTACTCCGGGTGGGGGGGGAGGGTGCGCGCCGAGGGGGGCGCCGTGCTGCACCCGGGAGGGGGGGTGCTCAATGGCGACCTGCCCCGGGTGTCAGCCGCCCTCGCTACGGCACTGATGTCCTCACATACAATATGGCCTTTCAACCTTGGGAAGATGTCCTCACATACAGTTATAACTCCATTCATCTCCCTGGGTTGTTGAAAAGGCCAGATCATCCTACTCCTTCTTTTGCTGCATTACTTTGACGTAGGAATTGAGGGTTCCGCATCCAGGCCAGCTATGGCTCTTATCAGCCTCCTCTGCCTTTCTAGCCCCATCAGCAAATGCTGGAAGGGGGGGGGGGGGGGGGTTGAAAGCTAATTGCTTCTGCTGTTCTTCCCCTATAGGCAGCTACTGACTGGTGTTTTCAGCAGGCTCTAGATCTCTCACGGTGCCTTCCTGTGACCCTTCTCATCATCATGTGGCTGCCCTGCCTGCTGGTTCATGACTTGGCTCTGACTCTGTGACCTTGCCTGCATAGGGAAAGTAGAGAAAATGTGTCTGTTTCTCTAGCTAACCTGACAATCTGCTGCAGCCTTCCTGAACTTAACTCTCTGTGTGCACTTCTAGACCACAGCTGATTTGGAATGACACTGTCATGCAACACAAAGATGTATGCCTCTACAACCAAGGAGCCAAGGGGTATGGTGCACTGTGTACCTCAGAGGTCAGGGTGCCGGACAGCCACACAGCCAGGTGGGCACAGAAGGAAGGATTGTGGATATGGAGGGCACAGTGAGAGAAACACAGAGGCATAGATAGGAATAGATACTGGTTGGTGATGGGCCTAGACAGAGGGGGGGAAAGAAGGCACCTAAACATTACAGTTACAGGGGCCCTCTACCCACCGAGCTGAGTGGCCCTAGACCTGCCCACTAACCAGCCTGATAACCATAGTGGAGGAGTGGCCTAGTGGTTAGGGTGGTGGACTTTGGTCCTGGGGAACTGAGGAACTGAGTTCGATTCCCACTTCAGGCACAGGCAGCTCCTTGTGACTCTGGGCAAGTCACTTAACCCTCCATTGCCCCATGTAAGCCGCATTGAGCCTGCCATGAGTGGGAAAGCGCGGGGTACAAATGTAACAAAAATAAAATAAATACTCTGGTGTGCCTTTTTAACCTCTGCTCCACCTACCTGAAAGCCTGTAATACACATGGGAGTGGTATCAATGAGGCCCCCCACACTGTCCCTGCTAAAGGAAGAGAAGGCGACAGGGAGAACAGCCAGCACTGCTGCCTGTGCTGAGGTGTCCCAGCTTCCCAGGCCATGGATGCCCTCCTGGAGTAGGAGTCTGTGCACCATGCACTCCACTGGGATGAGGTTCATGATGTCTGCACCCAATGGATTGGCAAAAGAAGCCAGCAGAACAATATAACATCAGAAAGATTTTATTGAAGATACCGCATGTAAACAAATTGCCCGACACAGGCCGTGTTTCGCCCACCAAGGGCTGCGTCAGGGGCTACAATAAACAAACAGATTGAATTATAAATAAAACATCAAATTTAAAATATAAAAACAACATACCACCATAGTTTCTCATATATTCATGAACAAATAATGTATAAGCTATAAAATGATGATAAAATGTTATACATACATGTATGTAAAATCTAAACATGAATAAATAAGTATGTGGTGTACATAGAAAGGACCACTTAATACAAATAAATAAATCAATCAATCCCATCACAAAAAACGCATTATATGTATTTAAAAATTGTATATATATATATATATATATATATATATATATATATATATATATATATAAGCATGTATACGATTCCCAACATATAAATAATAAATATCTATATAAGAGCATAAACATAAAAACAGCAAAGCAAGGGCACTGATATACAGCATTAAACCTTGCACATATATAAATATGTGAAAATATTGTGTAACATATTAAATAATAAAAATGGAGTGGTGGACACATACCTAATTTGAAACCTTCTGAAAGGAGCAACTCTAAAAATGGAAAACCTAAAATATGAATGTAATCAAACACTAAATATAATATATCAAACCAGCAATGATAAAAGATCATAATAATGAAACATTAAAAAATAAGAAATAAAAACAAAAATAAATAGCAATATGAATAAGATCATGCAATAAAAGGTTACTCACTTGTGGTGTATAATAGATTGGAAAAAACCAGCGCATACAGCAGATGCCTAAAATGACTGTCCAAAAAATAAGGAATGAAAATTAAAAATGAAAATGAATAATGTATATAAAATCACTACTGTCCAGACTAACAGGATGTGGAGATGCACAATATACTGAATGTATGTGAGAAACATCTAATTTAATGTATAGCCTATGTTTCAAGGTACTTTATAAGATATTTATATTTATAAGGTCCTTCGGATAGTGTCTCCGTTATACTAGTGCTATTTCCCTCTCTGACAACAATTGCATGCAGCATTTAGTGGTGGTTCTTTCTCCCCTCCCCCTTCACTTTTGACTTGGACTTTCAGGCACTGCTCATCTCGGTTTCATTTTATTGTGCTCTATGTTTGGGGGTTTTCTAATTCCCCTTCCTGCACATATATTCTCTTACTGTGAACGAGTAACAGTAATACTTTAGAGTGTTTATGGTGTTTTTTAATGATTTTAAACAGATATCACCAAGTATAACCCTTTATTGTTAGACACCTTTGGCACATAGTTTTAGAGGTTTTTTTCTTACAATACGCAGCGAGCATACACACACCATAGCACTATTTTTTCTGACACAGCAATATATAGTATAACCATGACATTATTCCATTAGATGTTTCTCACATACATTCAGTATATTGTGCATCTCCACCTCCTGTTAGTCTGGACAGTAGTGATTTTATATACATTATTCATTTTCATTTTTAATTTTCATTCCTTATTTTTTGGACAGTCATTTTAGGCATCTGCTGTATGCGCTGGTTTTTTCCAATCTATTATACACCACAAGTGAGCAACCTTTTATTGCATGATCTTATTCATATTGCTATTTATTTTTGTTTTTATTTCTTATTTTTTAATGTTTCATTATTATGATCTTTTATCATTGCTGGTTTGATATATTTATATTTAGTGTTTGATTACATTCATATTTTTAGGTTTTCCATTTTTAGAGTTGCTCCTTTCAGAAGGTTTCAAATTAGGTATGTGTCCACCACTCCATTTTTATTATTTAATATGTTACACAATATTTTCACATATTTATATATGTTCAAGGTCTAATGCTGTATATCAGTGCCCTTGCTTTGCTGTTTTTATGTATATGTTCTTATATAGATATTTATTATTTATTATATATATGTTGGGAATCTTATACATGCTTATATATATATACAATTTTTAAATACATATAATGCGTTTTTTGAGATGGGATGATTTATTTATTTATTTATTTGTATTAAGTGGTCCTTTCTATGTACACCACATACTTATTTATTCATGTTTAGATTTTACATACATGTATGTATAACATTTTATTATCATTTTATAGCTTATACATTATTTGTTCATGAATATATGAGAAACTATGGTGTTTTATATTTTAAATTTAATGTTTTATTTATTATAATTCAATCTGTTTGTTTATTGTAGCCCCTAACGCAGCCCTTGGTGGGCGAAACACGGCCTGTGTCGAGCAATTTGTTTACATGCGGTATCTTCAATAAAATCTTTCTGATGTTATATTGATCTGCTGGCTTCTTTTTCCAAATTGGATTTTGCAGATCACTTGCCTTGTTGTTTTTTGGGACCCCCAATAGATTGGCTGCAGCCTTACACCTCACCAACCTCTTTGGTTGCCTCCATTCCCTTTCATTTTATCCATGGGTCTATGTCTATGATAGACCACATTAAGCCTGTCACATATGTTCCTTTCTAAAGGCATATAGACTTTGGCCCTTGGGAGCAAAGAGAGTGGCATGGTGTACCATGATCTCCTTGACAAGGAGCTCAATCTCCTAATCACTAAAATTGCACTTCCTGCTTGGTGCCTTCTTTATGATGCCATCACGATTGTGGAAGATTGAAAATCCCGAGATAGATGTTTTTATAGAGCACTGGAGACATTTCAGCTGTGGCCACATGAATGTTAAAGAGGTGGACTTTTTTTTGTAAATTATGGTGGAAGCATGAAAACGTTATTTTTGATTATCATAAATACATTAAAATGTTTTGAGAAGATTGACATTTGAGTCCTGTGATCAGTGCTTTTTTTGTAGAAAAAAAGGTGCCGGTACTCATTATGGGTAGGGTCACCAAATATGGCTCCACCCCTATGATATGATAGCCACACCTCTTATACCAGCCATGGCGCATATAAACAGACATCATTGAAAATATTATACTAGTATAGGAGAAAAAATAACGTGCTTTTTTTCATTATAAATAATTTCTGTAAGCTGTTACAGCTCCAGTGCAAAATAAAACAGCAGACGTAAATTCTCAAATCGGACAGATGTATGTCCGACTCATCTCCTAAAAGTCGCACCAAAGTGTTACATTGAAGAACTGACTTGTTACCTTAACAATATGTTAAGCGCAGGATTTTTCCCGCCAGGTCATGGAAACATCCTTCTCACTCCAATCCCAAAAAATTCAAAGATCAAGCCAGATGTCATCTCTAACTATCGCCCAGTGGCTTCGATACCTCTAGTTATCAAGCTGATGGAGAGCCTGGTCAATGTTCAGCTCAACGAATTTCTAACTAATTTTGATATCCTCCATCATTCGCAATCAGGTTTTCGTGCTCATTACAGCACGGAGACTGTCCTGGTTACCCTCTTATCCAACTTTCGACAAGAACTATCTGTTGGACGAAAGATTCTCCTGCTACAATTTGACATGTCTAGTGCTTTTGACATGGTGGATCATGAACTCTTGCTCCATCTACTGGATACTTTTGGTATAGGAGGACCAGTTTTGCATTGGTTCAAGGGTTTCTTGACCTCAAGGTCCTATCAGGTCATGGTGAATTCCCACACCTCTGAACCGTGGAATGCTTCTTGTGGGGTCCCTCAGGGCTCTCCCCTCTCACCTACCCTATTCAATATAATGATGATGCCTCTAGCCACAGCACTTGCAAATCTGGACCTCAACCCTTTCATCTATGCGGATGATATTACAGTCTACATCCCTTTTCAAACCACAGTATCAGAAGTTGCTAACCTCATAGATGCCTGCTTCTCCACTTTAGAACAATGGGCCAGGGTGTTTCGCTTCAGGCTAAACAGGGAAAAAACTCATTGTCTCATCCTCTCGTCCAAGCACGCACATGTAACAGACACAATGCTTCCAGTTCTGGGCTCTGCCCTCCCGATTGACAACAGCCTGAGACTTTTGGGAGTGCACCTGGATTCACATCTCCAGCTGGTTGATCATGTACACTTGATCTCCAAAAAAATGTTCCAGGCCATGTGGAGGCTTCGACGTATCAGATACCTCCTTCCCAGAGACTTGTTCCGTACCCTTGTCCACTGGCTTGTCCTATCCCACCTGGACTATTGTAGTGGTATTTATGTGGGTTGCCAGGCCTCCTTACTGAAAACTTTCCAAACGGCTCAGAACACTGCGGCGAGGCTCATCCTAAACGAGCGGCGTTTTGCACACGCTGACCCCCTACGCTTTAAACTTCATTGGCTACCTGTACAGGAGCGCATTGCTTTTAAGATCTGCTCCCTAACACATAAAATCATCTATGGGGATGCCCCGGAATACATGTTCCCCTTGATTGACCTTCCGCCTAGAAATGCCAACCCTGCTGCTCGGTCCTATCTTCACCTCCATTTCCCGAATTGTAAGGGAGTCAAGTATAAGAAAATCTTCGCCTCGTCTTTCCGTTACTGGAGTCCCAAATACTGGAACACGTTACCTCGCCACCTTAAAACTCAAGTGGACCATGCCCTTTTTAAGAAGTTGTTAAAGACATTCCTCTTTGCTAAGACTTATCCCTCAATTTACCATGTTGATTAAAACATCCCTTGTCCCTTACCCTACTTAGTTCACTTTGTTAGTTTCTTCCCCCATGTTTACTTCTCTATGCTTGCCTAAGCTGTTAAGTTTGTACTCTTATGTAATTCTCTGTAAGCCACATTGCGCCTGCATGTGTGGGAAAATGTGGGATATAAGTAACAAATAAATAAAAATAAATAAATAAATATATTGGTCTCAGTCTCTGACTCTGCTGCTCTCTATCTGTTCCCTTAACTCCGTTTCCAGGGCTTCCTCTGCATTTATTTTTTTACTTTCCTCCTTTCTTCTCCATTTCTTGCCATACATCCATAAGTAAAAACTGGGTCCTCCTCCATGGAATTAACTGGAGGAGGTATAATGGATCCAGCTTTTGCCTATTTTCTCCATCCACATGCAGTTTTTCTCCTCTTTTCCCGCTTCCTCATCTCCATCCATGTGCATCTTCTTCTTTTTTCTTTCCATCCCTCCAATCCATGTCCAGAACTTCTCCTCTCTCCTCCCCTCCATGTCCAGCATTTCTCCTCTCTTCCCTCCCCTGTATCCATATAAAGCAATAATTCTCTCTCCCCTCTCCTCCATCCAAGTCCAGTATTTCTCCTCTCTCCCCGCAACCCCTCCATCCATCCATGTCCAGCAATTCTCCTCTATCTCCTGCTATCCTCTCCATCCATTTCCAGCATTTCTCCTCTCTTCCCTACCATCCCATCCATGTGCATCTCCTTCCTCTCTTCCCTCCCCTCCATCCATATCCAGCATGTCTCCTTTCACCCCTGCCCTCCCCTCCCATGTCCAGCGATTCTCCTCTGTCCCCTTCCCTCCCCTCTCATCCATGTCCAATGATTCACCTCTCTCCCCTGCCCTCCCCTTCCATGCCGAGCGAATCTCTCTGCCCTGACCTCCCCTCCCATCCATATCCAGTGATTCTTCTCTGCCCCCTGTCCTCCCCTGCCATCCTTGTCCAGCGATTCTCCTCTCTCCCCTGTTCTCCCCTCCATATATAGTGATTCTCCTCTCTCTCCTGCCCTCCCCTTCCATCCATGTCCAGCAATTCTCTTTTCCCTGCCCTTCCCATCCAAATCCAGCAATTCTCTTCCCTGCCCTCTCTTCCCATCCATGTCCAGTGATTCTCCTCTCTCCCCTCCATGTCCAGCAATTCTGTCTTCCCTGCCCTCCCCTCTCCTCAATGTCCAGCAATTCTCTCTTCCCTGCTGCGACGTCAGACTCCGTCCGAAACTGGAAGGGATGCAGCTTTCAACAGCACGAGGAAGAAGAACTTAAAACAAGACCTCGGCTGGGCTGGCGGGGGTTGGGGTCCCCCGCCAGCTGAAGTAATATTTTTAAAGGCACCGGCAGCAGGAAGCGGACCTCGGTGGGGGTAGGTGACGGCGGTAGGCGGGGGAGGGTTGATGGCGGTGGGGGGGAGGGTTGAATGCAGTAGGGGGGGAGGGTTGACGGCGGTAGGGGGGGGCGGCGGCGGCCGGGGGGGCTATAATGTGCCCCCTCACTCTAGCCCCTACCCCCCCCTACCGCCGAACCTCAGATACGCCCCTGATACCAGCACCATGGGCATACTCAGTTCTCATGCATATTCAGTTCATGCATGAGAACTGAGCATGCCTGTGATGCCAGTGCCGGTGCCAGTGGCTTGGAGTGCTGCTTTTGACTGCTGTGCTTTTTCTAAACTTGGGTTGGAGGGCTAGGGATCCTCACCAGCTACAGTATTTAATTTTTAAAGTTCATGGTTGGGGGGGGGGGAGAAGGGAAGAGGAAATGCATGCCCACCCAATCTACCCACTGGCCCACCCAAAAATTGCCTTCTGGCTATGCCACTGACACTCACCTTCCCAGAGTGGCTCTAATTGTTCTCTATGCCCTCATGGAGACATTATGTGGGGGCAGGTGGTGCTGGTGCTTAAAGATATATCTCCTGTGCCTGAGGCATGTCTGTGGCCACTTAGAAACGTTCCTCCAGGTGCAGAGGTATATATGGACATTTTGCATGTTGCTGCTGACGTTTTTGGGATACGGGAACTAGTACTGTCATTGAATGTTTTGTATAGGTTATTTTCTTTCAAAAAATGTTATTGGAGATATTTTCAAATATAAAAAAATGTTTAATTTATTTATTCCATTATGGGCTCCAGATTTTTTTAAATTGAAATTTAAGACAATAAGTACAGAAAACAATTCCATCTACATCATTGGAGGAATAGAAAAACAGAATAAGAAATAATTCAAACCAGAAATCATACTATAATGTCACAAAACCTGGAGAGCACTCAAACATTCAAACCTATCAAGATGACTTATTTAACTTCCTTATTTATCCAAGATGGCGATGGAGCAGGACGGACCTTGACCTTGACGAGCTCTGTACCTGGGTGAAAGCTGCACGAGGCAGGCACAGGAAAAGGGGACCCGAAACAGCCGAATCAGCCAACAATACGAGTCGCTATTACTCTATTGCAGGGTGAAACTAATCGAACCTCTCCCACAAGGCTAGCACTCGTGCTCAGTTCAGGCGATCGGTCGCACCCCAGGCCTGCCCAACCCCTCGCAGCATCATCCCAGGCTCCCCATTGCCTGTTGCGGTGGAGACGAACGGTGATCCACGAAACAAGTGGAGAAGGCCAACCACCTTGGAGTACGAATCCGGACAGAGACAGACAACCGAGCTGCGGCTGCAGACCCGGACCTGCACCCCCGCCCTGTCCACATCTTCCCACCCCGGCCATCCGGGCTTGCGAAGTTGAGCTAAGAACGAGCAGCGAACGGCGAAGGGAGCTAGGACGTCACTCCCCACAACCCGACTGCACAGCACCTTACTACACTGCAGCGGAGGCAGAGGAGACGACCCAGGGCAAGGAGACAAAGGCAGATTCCGGCGCTGGGATCTGGAGCTAGTGAGCGCAGCCACGTGGCCCAGCTGAAACAAAGCCTCTTTTCATCTTCTGCCGATCCGACGAACAAGACCAGCGGAGCTGCAGTGTGGAAACCTGCGAAACCAAACGTCGGAACTCCCCACAACAGCGGCAGCGCTGGACTAGCAACAGCGATCCAGTACACGCTGCAAGTACCATCCGGGACAACAAGCTAAACCGAAGGAGAGAATGCTGCACATGACAACCAAGATGGCCACCAGGTAGGAAGCTCCGTGACGAGCTCCGGGGACCCTAGGGATTAGGACTTACCCGTGCTGTCCTAGACCCTCCCGGATCGATCAGGGGGGAAGAGGAGGGGAGCGGACATCGGGGGAGCCGTCGGGCGAGATCTGCGGTGGCTTCCTTAGTCTCCGACGTGGGCGTGCAGCCCGAGTTGACTGCGGCTATCTGCCGCCTGCCTGCCGCGTGGCTGCGGCCTTCCCCCACTGTTGTCCGGCTCCCGCGGCCTCTCTGCCTTGCCCCGTGCACTCCGGGGGAGCCCGGGCTCAGGGTCTCTGCGCGAAGGGGCTGGGCAGGCCGTAGTCTGCCGCACTGGTCGCACCTGTGGTCCCGTGCGCTGCCGCCGTGCTCCCCGGCCGGAACGGCCTGGGCGCGAATTGCAGTTGCTGACCAAGCGGTGGCTTCAGGGCGCGACCAGGAACAGTGGGAGGCAGAGTCCATCAGCCCCGGCCTGCGTCTGGCTGCGTCCAGCGCCCTTTGCGTCGGGCCAACAGAAGCAATGTCCACTGGCCCCAGCTTGTTCCAGTCTGCAGACCCAACTTTTCCCTGCCTGCTCTGATCCATTGGCCTGTTCCAACCCACCTGCCTGTTCCGGTACATCTGTTCGGAGTGTTCCTGGCCACCTGACCCAATTCCTCCCTGCTGTTCCAGCCAGCCCATCCAGCCCGCCGGATCCAGCCTCTCCCTGCATGTTCCAACTACCTGCTCCAACTTGTCCCAGTCCATCAGATCCAGCTTCTCCCTGCTTGTTCCAGTCATCTGCTCCAGCTTGTCCCAGTCCGTCGGATCCAGCTTCTTCCTGCTTGTTCCAGCCGCAGTCCGTCAGATCCAGCTTCTCCCTGCTTGTTCCGGCCATCTACTCCAGCTTATTCCAGCCCGCCTGATCCACCTCATCCAGCTCGTCCCAGTCCATCTGCACCAGCCTGTTCCAGTCCGCCTGATCCAGCTCCTCCCTGTTTGTGCCAGCCATCTGCTCCAGCTTCTTCCAGCCCGCCCAATCCAGCTTATTCCAACCCGCCTGCTCAGCTTCTCCTTGTTTGCTCCAGTCCTTCTGCTTCAGCTGTGCCAGCCCGCCTGATCCAGCTTGTTCCAGCCCACCTGATCCAGCCTCTCCTGATCCAGCTTGTTCCAGTCCACCTGATTCAGCCTCTCCCTGCTGGTTCCAGCTACCTGCTCCAGCTTGTCCCAGTCCATCGGATCCATCTTATCCCTGCCTGTTCCAGTCATCTGCTCCAACTTGTTCCAGCCCGCCTGATCAGCTACCTGCTCCAGCTTGCCGCAGTCTGTCGGATCCAGCTTCTCCCAGCTTCTCCTTACTCGTTCCTGTCCATCTGCACCGGCTTGTTCCAATCCCTCCGCTCCAGTTGTTGCAGCCCGCCTGATCCAGCTTGTTCCGGCCTGCCTGATCCAGCTTCTCCCTATTCGTTCCTGTCCATCTGCACCAGCTTGTTCCAGCCCGCCTGCTAGCTTGTCAGCCATTGACTTACCTGCTCTCCAGTCCATCAATTCCATCAATTCCACCAATTCCAAGCCTCCAATCCGGCTTTTCTGCTCCATTTGCCTCACACCCCAGTCACTACACATACACCTGTTACACCTCAATCACTACTTATGGCCCCTGTCCACATTCTCTTCCTTGCCCTGTCCCTTCCTAATCTTTTCCCCTCCCCCTACCGCTGTCTACCGCTGGAAATCATTGCCCACCCATGTCCCCTCCCGTCCTGCTCGCTGTGGCAATACCCTATTCACCCCCATCCCTCACCACCTCACCATCTCTCTTGTCCCCCTCCTCCTTCCTAGCTCTTAACCTTCAACACTTCCTTCCTGCAATTAACCCATCACCATTCCTCCTAAGTGCATCCTGTCTTTGTCGCCTTCGTCGCCCGACCTCCCCCACCCTCCTCCGCACTCTCTTGCTCCTCCTCTTGCTATCCGCGGGAGACATTAATTCTAATCCAGGCCCCCCTCACCTGTCCTCCTATCCATGCAAACGATTCCGTGATGTCTCCAATCTCGACTCTCCTTCCCCCCTCCTCCCTCCCCTTCTCATGTGCCCTATGGAATGCCCACTCGGTCTACAACAAACTGCCCTTCACCCACGATCTCTTCATCTCTCGTTCCCTTCAACTGCTCGCCCTAACTGAAACCTGGCTCTCCCCTGATGACTCTGCCTCAGTAGCGGCCCTCTGCCATGGAGGTTATCTCTTCTCCCACACTCCCCGCCCAGCTGGCCGCGGTGGAGGCGTCGGGCTTCTACTCTCGCCCTCCTGTAGTTTCCAACCCCTCCTCCTACCGCAGTCTCACTGCTTCTCATCCTTTGAAGTACACTCCATCCGGCTATTCTACCCATTGCCACTTAGAGTGGCAGTCATTTACCGCCCCACTAATAAATCCCTCTCGTCCTTCCTCACCGACTTTGATGCCTGGCTTTCCGTTTTTCTAGAACCCTCATCTCCGTCCCTCATTCTCGGAGACTTTAACATACACGTTGATGACCAATCCGACGCTCACGCTTCTCAGTTCCTCACTCTAACATCCTCCTTCAACCTCCAGCTATGCTCCACCACCCCTACTCACCGAGATGGCCATTGTCTTGACCTCGTCCTCTCCTCTTCCAGCTCTCCCTCCAATTTCTACGCTTCAGCTCTTCCTCTCTCCGATCATCACCTGATCACCTTCACACTTCTTCACCCCCCCCCCCCTCAGCCCCGTCCAACTCTAACCACTACCTCCAGGAATCTCCAGGCTATTGACCCTCCCACCCTATCCTCTAGTATTTCTAATCTCCTCCCCTCCATCATGTCCTCCGAGTCTGTCGACAAGGCTGTCTCTGCTTACAATGCCACTCTCTCCTCTGCTCTGGACACCCTTGCACCATCCACCTCCCGTCCCACTAAGGGTACTATTCCCCAGCCATGGCTGACCCCTTGCATCCATTACCTTCGCTCCTGCGCCCGATCTGCTGAACGCCTCTGGAGGAAATCCCGCACCCATTCAGATTTCCTTCACTACAAATTCATGCTATCCTCCTTCCACTCCTCCCTATTCCTTGCCAAACAGGATTATTACACCCAATTGACCAATTCTCTCAGCTCCAAGCCCCGCCGTCTCTTCGCCACCCTTAACTCCCTCCTCAAAGTGCCCTCCGTTCCCACCCCCCCCCTCGCTCTCTCCTCAATCACTGGCCGATTACTTCCGCGACAAGGTGCAAAAGATCAACCTTGAGTTCACTACCAAGCCATCTCCTCCTCTTCACCCTTCAACCCTCTCCCTCAACCAATCAACCCAGGCCTCCTTCTCCTCCTTTCCCGACATCACCGAGGAGGAAACCGCTCGCCTTCTTTCCTTCTCGAAATCCACCACCTGCTCTTCTGATCCCATCCCCACCAACCTACTTAACATCATCTCTCATACTGTCACCCCCGCCATCTGTCATATCCTCAACCTCTCTCTCTCCACTGCAACTGTCCCTGAGACCTTCAAGCACGCCGTAGTCACACCTCTCCTCAAAAAACCATCACTTGACCCTACCTGCTCCTCCAACTACCGCCCCATCTCCCTCCTACCCTACCTCTCCAAAATACTTGAGCGCGCCGTTCACAGCCGCTGCCTTGATTTTCTCTCCTCTCATGCTATCCTCGATCCACTTCAATCCGGTTTCCGCCCTCTACACTTGACAGCACTCTCTAAAGTCTGTAATGACCTGTTCCTTGCCAAATCCAGAGGCCACTACTCCATCCTCATCCTCCTCGATCTATCCGCCGCTTTTGACACTGTCAATCATGATTTACTTCTTGCCACACTATCCTCATTTGGGTTCCAGGGCTCTGTCCTCTCCTGGTTCTCCTCCTATCTCTCCCACCGCACCTTCAGAGTCCACTCTCATGGATCCTCCTCCACCCCCATCCTGCTATCTGTTGGTATTCCCCAGGGATCTGTCCTTGGACCCCTTCTCTTCTCAATCTACACCTCTTCCCTGGGCTCCCTGATCTCATCTCATGGTTTCCAGTATCATCTCTATGCTGATGACACCCAGCTGTATCTCTCCACACCAGACATTACCGCGGAGACCCAGTCAAAGGTATCAGCCTGCTTATCCGACATTGCTGCCTGGATGTCCAACCGCCACCTGAAACTGAACATGTCCAAGACCGAGCTCATCGTCTTTCCACCAAAACCCGCTTCTCCTCTTCCTCCACTTTCTATCTCAGTTGATAACACCCTCATCCTCCCCGTCTCATCTGCCCGCAACCTTGGATTCATCTTTGACCCCTCCCTCTCCTTCTCTGCGCATATCCAGCAGATAGCCAAGACCTGTCGCTTCTTCCTCTATAACATCAGCAAAATTCGCCCTTTCCTCTCTGAACACACCACCCGAACTCTCGTCCATGCTCTCATTACCTCTCGCCTTGACTACTGCAACTTACTCCTCACCGGCCTCCCACTTAGCCATCTATCCCCCCTTCAATCTGTTCAGAACTCTGCTGCACGTCTTATTTTCCGCCAGAACTGATATACTTATATCACCCCTCTCCTCAGGTCACTTCACTGGCTTCCAATCAGATACCGCATTCAGTTCAAGCTTCTCCTTCTTACCTACAAATGCACTCAGTCTGCTGCCCCTCACTACCTTTCTACCCTCATCTCCCCTTACGTTCCCGCCCGAAACCTCAGTTCACAGGACAAATACCTCCTCTCATTACCCTTCTCCACCACCGCCAACTCCAGGCTCCGCTCATTCTGCCTCGCCTCATCCTATGCTTGGAACAACCTTTCCGAGCCCTTACGCCATGCCCCCTCCCTGCTCATCTTCAAGTCTTTGCTTAAAGCCCACCTCTTCAATGCTACGTTCGGCACCTAACTCTTTCATGAAATTCAGACTGCCCCAATTTGACTGCCACTATCAGACTGACTGCTCACGTGTCCTTTAGATTGTAAACTCTTTGAGCAGGGACTGTCCTTCTATGTTAAATTGTACAGCGCTGCGTAACCCTAGTAGCGCTTTATAAATGTTAAGTAGTAGTAGTAGTATTATAAATCTTTCTAGCTGCTTAGGCTCAAAGAAAATATATTTAACATTCGCAAGAGTACTCAAACATTTGGAGGGAAATTTCAAGAAAAGAGTTGTTCCCAGGGCTAAAGCTCTGGGTTTGAGTTGAAGAAATTGTTTCCATCTTAATTGCATAATCCTAGATGGGCTCCAGTTTTTAGACGTTTTCCGATAAATGTTTATTTTGGCATTTGGTCATCATATTGAAAATGTTCCTGTTTATCTGCTAATATTTATACATGTTCCTGAGCAGGTGTAAATAAATGTCTCTGGCTTTTATCTAGATGCGATTTCTGCCAGTTTACCCATACACATAGACATTCCAGGAGGAAGTGTAAATTCGATGTTCATGACGGCAGACGTAGACATTCATTCCCCTTCTGAATAGGGGAATGCATATGTATTTTTTGGCCCTCAATCTCACCCAAAACATGCTCAGACTATGCCATCTTCATGTATGTATTTATTTATTTCTCACACTTGATATACTGCAAATAGATCCAAAACAGGTGACAAAGAGGGGCATTTTTGAAAGAAACGTCCAAGTTGGGATTTGGACGTCTTTGTAAAATGTCCAAATCTGGGGGTAGGGAAAACCGTATTTTCGAAAAAAGATGGACGCCCATCTTTTGTTTTTAAAATACCAAGGATGTCCTTGGATTTGGATATCCTTAGAGATGGATGACCTTAGACATGGACATCTTTGACTTTTGGCGATTTTCGAAACCAAGATGTCCATGTCAAAAACGTCCAAATGCAAGCCATTTGAATGTGGAAGGATCCAGCATTTGTAGTGCACTGGTCCCTCTGACATGCCAGGACAACCAACCGGGCACCCTAGGGGGCACTGCAGTGGACTTCATAAATTGCTCCCAGGTACATAGCTCCCTTACTGAGTGTGCTGAGACCCCAAACCCACTACCCCCAACTGTACACAACTACCATAGCCCTTACAGGAGAAGGGGGCACCTAGATGTGGGTACAGTGGGTTTGTGGTGGGTTTTGGAGGGCTCGCTGTTTCCTCCACAAACGTAACAGGTAGAAGGGGTATGGGCCTGGGTCCACCTGTCTGAACTGCACTGAACCCACTAAAACTGCTCCAGGGACCTGCATGTGCTGTCATGGACCTGAGTATGACACCTGAGGCTGGCACGAAATATTTTTAAAGATGTTTTTTGAGGGTGTGAGAGGGTTAGTGACCACTGGGGGAGTAATGGGAGGTCATCCCCAATTCCCTCCGGTGGTCATCTGGTCATTTCAGGCACCTTTTTGTGCCTTATTTGTAAAAAAACAAAAACACGTCTGGGTGAAAATCCACCTGATAATTGAAAGAGAAAAACGCCTAGATTTCGACCCAAATCGGGAGATAGACGTTTATCTCACAAAAACGAATAAATCGGTATAATGGAAAGCCGATTTTGGACGTTTTCAACTGCACTCCATCGCGGAAGCGTACAAAGTTGACGGGGGCGTGTCGGAGGCGTGGCGAAGGTGGAACTGGGGCGTGGTTTATCGGCCGAGGAGAAATGGCGCCTTTCGCCGATAATGGAAAAAAAGTATGCGTTTGTAGCTAGAATTTAGGGCACTTTTCCTGGACCCTGTTTTTTTCACGAATAAGGCCCCAAAAAGTGCCCTAAATGACCAGATTACCACCAGAGGGAATCGGGGATGACCTCCCCTGACTCCCCCAGTGGTCACTAATCCCCTCCCACCACAAAAAATTATGTTTCACAACTTTTTATTTTCACCCTCAAATGTCATACCCACCTCCCTGGCAGCAGTATGCAGGTCCCTGGAGCAGTTGTTAGGGGGTGCAGTGGACTTCAGGCAGGTGGACCCAGGCCCATCCCCCCCCTACCTGTTACAATTGTGCTGCTTAATGCTTAGTCGTCCAACCCCCCCAAACCCACTGTATCCACATGTAGGTGCCCCCCTTCACCCCTTAGGGCTATAGTAATGGTGTAGACTTGTGGGCAGTGGGTTTTGAGGGGGATTTGGGGGGCTCAACACACAAGGGAAGGGTGCTATGCACCTGGGAGCTCTTTTACCTTTTTTTTTGTTTTTGTAAAAGTGCCCCCTAGGGTGCCCGGTTGGTGTCCTGGCATGTGAGGGGGACCAGTGCTTTACGACTCCTGGCCCCTCCCACGAACAAATGCCTTGGATTTATTCGTTTTTGAGCTGGGCGCTTTTATTTTCCATTATCACTGAAAAACAAAAACGCCCAGCTCACAAATTGTCGAATAAAACATGGACGTCTATTTTTTTCGAAAATACGGTTCGGTCCGCCCCTTCACGGACCCGTTCTCGGAGATAAACGCCCATGGAGAAAAACGTTTTCGTTCAATTATGCCCCTCAATGTCCAAGTTTTACTTTAGGACGTCCCTGCTTTTTTCGATTATGGCTGAAAGACATCCAAGGGTTAGGCACGTCCAAGTCCTGCCTTCACCACACCTCCAACACGCCCCCCTTGAAATTTGGACATCCTTGCGACTGACTTCAGTTACAGACGTCCAAAATCGGGTTTCGATTATACCGATTTGGATGTCTCTGGGAGATGGATGTCCATGTTCCAATTTATGTCGAAAGATGGATGTCCATCTCTTTCGAAAATGAGCCTGTAAGTGGTTTACAATAAAAGTATTACAGCGCTAATGGAGGAGTAAGGAAGTCAGCAGGGCACAGATAAGGAAAGGCTAGGTAGAGGGTTAAAGGCCAAAGAGAAAAGATTTAAGGAGGGCATTAAGTTATTGAAGGGAGGAAGAGGATCTGGGGGGGGGGGGGGGGGGGGGATTCCAAAGCTTGGGGCCAAGATAGCTAAAGGCTGTATCAAGAGAGATGGCAACATGTAAAGCTGAAGGAGAGGGGAAGCACAACAACTTGACAGAGGAGAACTATAGGGAATCAGGGGCAGAGGGGAGGCAACCTTTAAAAATCAGCATAAGCAGTTTATAGCAAATTCAGGAAGAAACAGGAAGCCGATGTTCGAGACAGAGGAGGAGTAACATGATCAAAACAGTGGGCTCAATTAATTAGTTTGACAGATGTGGATTGTATTAATTGGAGGGGGAGGTCAGCATAAAGAGAATTATAGTAATCAATATGTGAAATAACTAAGGCAAGGCTCAGGGAACAAAGAGACTGAGGGGAGAAAAAGAAATGAACAGAACGGATATGGTGAAGGAAGTTTTAAATGAGTATATCCCAGCTATCTAAAATTAAGACTTAAGTGTTTACGCAATACATATGTCTAAATGCTGGTTTTGTCCAACAAAGAGAGGCAGTACAAATCCGCAGATAAGAGTAACCCAAAAAGCAGAACAGATCTCAGAGGAAGATCAAACAATACTTTAAAGTATTGGTGTTTTTTAATAGACCCGACATGGCCACGTTTTGCCTGAAGGCTGCATCAGGGGCAACACTACAAAACATATACATTCCATAATAAATTAAAATTTCTATTTAAAAAACAAATAGAGAATACAACAATTTAAAAAATATAAGTAAAAAATTTATATAAATTGAATTAAAAAATTACTTACTTGTCATATGTAAAAAAAAGTACATGTACAAATGCATTCAATCAAGAACAGAAATTGTTTAAAAATAAGCTAGTGTAACATGCATTGATTGGTATTAGGTCCAATACAGAAAACAGCATGTATCATACAGCCAAAAGAAGAGTACCTCATATCATGAATATGTGTTTGGTGCAAACAAGAAAAAATGAAGAGAAAAGATTTTTATAAAAACCCTCTATTAGACAGCTAGGCTTGCTCAGTACCTGAAAGAAGGAGCATACAATTCAATTCAATCCTTGTATACTGCTAATATCCCCTTTCCAGGGTTCAGTGTGGTTTACATTCTAGGTGAGACAAAAGCAGATAGTGTTAGTGTGAGGTATGAGAAACATTAGAGACCATTGGTGTAATGCACAAGACTAAAAACATTAAAGAAAAGATAATGGATGATAC
The DNA here is from genome assembly GCF_901765095.1 of Microcaecilia unicolor. NCBI lineage: Eukaryota > Metazoa > Chordata > Amphibia > Gymnophiona > Siphonopidae > Microcaecilia > Microcaecilia unicolor. The sequence continues at coordinate 106,412,259 of NC_044040.1, read as the reverse complement.
TAAGAAGTAGAAATGATGGATTATTATGAAGCAGTTTTGGGGAGGAGAAAGGTTTTTAGCCTCTTCCTGAAGTTGAGGTAGCAAGATCCCTCTTGAAGGACATTTTCACCATTACTGTCATCATACTGAAATGCCCCCACTATGGCGCCGGACCCCTTCATATGACAATACTTACATAAACACACTGCTATCAATCCACAGGTTATATGGGATACATATGATTACACACTTATTAATGTCACTCCCATGGAATAGATACGTGATCCACATTCTCACTCACCAGCAACAATAAACATGATGCCAGATGTCAGGGTCATGTTGGCCTTTGCAGCATCCTCCATGTTTCCAATATGAATACATTTCAGGGCAAAGATGGCTATAAGCAATCCAATAACTCCGAGAACAATGCCAACAATCATCAGTGCTCTCACGGCCTGAAACATGGCTGCAAAAAAAAACATTCAACATGAAGCAGGGTGTCTGAGCTTTACTGGAAGAAGAAGGAAAATCTGGTTAAGAAGCAGTTCTGTGATTTTAATGCCAATTGTTATGAAACTGAGATTTATCATTATCCTCTCATTTTTAAAATAAGGAATGCAAACTACAGAATGCAGTGGTGTAGAATTTAGTTCACGGAGTATTGACTGGTTCTCCATGATACAGAATATTCAGAGAGACAGTCTCTTTTGTCCAGTTAAATGATTGTCTATTATTCCCTAAAATATTCTTTTAATTCAAGAAAGTATTAAGATAACTTCTTCTTTCCCTAAAGTCGATGTTCCAAGAATTTCAATCTACAACTAATATTTTTTACAGATACTCAGGGCTAGAATTTGTTTTATTTTATTTCTATTTATTTAGGGGACCTTCTACAAAAACTGCTGTAGGACTACCATGGCAATGGCGCATGGCAAATTGGCCATACCACAGGAGCCCAGTGGCAGTTCCAGTGTGTGTTACACACCATTTCCGGCACTCAGAATTTTTTTTTTTTTTTTAGCACCAGGGGCTTACCTGGTGGTAATCGGCAATGCCACATGCTGCCTCGTTACCACCAGGTTAGTGCAGGAGCCCTTACTGCCTCGATCCCTCATGTCAAGTGCTTAACTTACTGCACGGCCATTTCCTTTAAAAAAAAAAATAACTCTTTTTACCCTCTGCACTAAAAGGGGGCCTTGGTCTGAGGCAAACCCACGCACCAACACCACCGCAAGGGTCCTTTTACTAAAGCTTGGTAAAAGGACCCCTTAATTATTTATTTGCTATAACACAAATTATCAGAAAGATCATACGATTTAAAATACAAATACAATCAGTAAAAACTAAGGGGTTGATATTCAACAGGTCTTATTCAGACAGGAGCAAGTCCTACCTGAAAAATTCAGTGGCAGGTATCAGGATACTGGCACTGAATATCCAGGTATAAAAAGATTATGACACTCAGTGTTTAAATCAAAGGGCTGACAAGCAACTACCATGGTTGTATATTACCTCCTAAACAAATTAATACCCCAAACCCAATTCTCCCTAATCCCAACAAATATCATATCAACTATTCCACACAAAAATACACCAAATTCTTCCTATCCTCACATAGTTTCCAAGTTTATTTAAGATGCGTGGGCCCCGTTTACTAAGCCGCGCTAGTGTTTTTAGCGCACGCTAAGCACTAGCACACGCTAACCGTGCAGATGCCCATAATATTCCTATGGGCACCTACAAACCATCTGAGCAGCTTACAGTGTAAAATAGTATAGTAGGGTAGACAAACTGGACAAGAAGAGGAAGGGAGGGGAACTACATTATTAGAAAGGATAGTGGTGTGGGGAGGGCATAAGAGGTTAAAGGTTGTGCTGTCGAGGACTTGCTTCTGGCTCTCCCAAGAAAGGTCAGTGGGGTTAGTGGAAGGCATTTGTAAAAAGGAAAAGAGGAATGTCTTAAGGTCTGCCTTCTGAGATGTCTGGATAGTATATTCCAGAATTCAGGGCCTTGAATGGAAAAAAATACCACGTCAGGTAGTATCATAAACTATGCCCCTAAAGGAGGGGACTATTAAGTGATTTTGTTGAGATGATGTCAGACTCGAGAGTTCTTGTACCAAGTAGAGCGCTGCTGAGCCCGGTATTCGGACCAGGTTCTGCTTGGCGGCTGGACAACCCCGGGTTTCACCTGCGCTGACCGCCGTTCCCCAGAGGTTGAGCTCCTAGGTGCGGGCGGCCTGCAGGACTTATGAGACGGAACTGGAAGCGGGGTGGTGAACGTATCGGCCAGGCAGGCAGCAGGTCAAGAGAGTAATCCAGGTACAGGCAAAGTCAGTAGGCAGGCAGCAGGCAAGAGAGTAATCCAAGCACAGGTAAAGTCAATAGGCAGCAGGTCAAGAAAGTAATCCAGGTAAAGGCAATGTCAGTAGGCAGGCAGCAGGCAAGAGAGTAATCCAGGCACAGGTAAGTCAATAAGCAGGCAGCAGGTCAAGACAGTAATCCAGGTACAGGCAAAGTCAGTAGGCAGGAAGCAGGCAAGAGAGTAATCCAGGCACAGGTAAGGTCAATAGGCAGGCAGTAGACAAGAGAGTAATCCAGGTACAGGCAAAGTCAGCAACAAGGGACAAAGTAGAGAAGACGCAAACTACTGAGCAAGTAATACCTACCAAAGTAGAAGCTGAAGCATGGAGTCCAGGAAGAGCTCAGCTGATAAAGTGCTGGCATCTGACATCAGCAAGGACCAGCAGGGAGAAGGAGCACAGCCATAGGACAACAGCAGGGTAAGGAGGAACCGGAAGACCAATAGGAGAGAGAGCAGACCCAGGTGCATGGAAGCAAAGCAATCAAGGAGCCTGCAGCCAGAGAAGAACTACACACATGGCTCAGGGCTGTGCCAGTCAAGTATGCTTGTCGACAGGACCCCACGCAGCCCAAGGACGCTGCTTGCATTGAGGTAGGGGACATGACAGTACCCCCTCCTTAAGGACTCCCCTCTGCCCAGGTCCGGGTATGGATTAGTAGCAGGTATGGAATTCCCGGATCAATTCAGGTACATGGACGTTGGCAGCGGGCTCCCAGGAATTATCCTCGGGACCAAAGTGCTTCCAGGATAGCAAATAGAACAGCCGTCCCCTTTGACGTTTGGAGTCCAGAACCTTATCTACCTCGAATTCAGTATCAGGCTCGGAGTCAGGAACAATGATCTTCTTCGGCTCTGGGTGCCATTTAGAGGTTAAGAATGGCTTTAGAAGGGACACATGAAAGGCATTGTGGACCTTGAGGTTAGCTGGTAACTGGAGACGATAAGTGACAGCTCCCAGCCGAGATCATACTGAGAAGGGTCCAATGTATCAGGGAGCAAACTTGAAGGAGGGTAAACGGAGCCTCAAGTATTTGGTATTGAGCCAAACTTTTTGTCCAGGTTGAAAAATCAGAGCAGACCACCTTTTACGATCTGCGAAAAGCTTGTATCTAGCAGCAGCTCACTGAAGATATTGTTGGACCCTGTTCCAAATGTCCCGGATATCAGTGAGGGTCTGCTGGAGCAGAGGCGAGGCTTGGGTCTGAAGGATCGGAATTGGTAGTCATGGGTGGCACCCATACATCGTAAAAAATGGTGACATATAAGAGGCAGTGTGGAAGCCGTTGTTATAGGCAAATTCGGCCCAGGGGAGTAATGTAGACCAGTCATCCTGTCGGTTATTAGTGTACATTCGCAGGAAGGTCTTGAGAGTTTGATTGACCCGTTCCACCAGTCCATTGGTCTGTGGGTGGTATGCAGATGAGAAATGGGTCGTGATGCCAATAGCAGAACACAGAGTTCTCCAGAACCTAGAAGTGAATTTCGATCCCCGATCATTTATGATTCTGAGAGGGAGGCCAGGTAAACAGAAAATATGCTGGATGAAAGCCTTGGCAAGAGTGGTGGCCGAAGGGAGAGATCTCATGGGAATAAAATGGGCCATTCGAGAAAATCGGTCCACCACGACCCAAATGACTGTGTGGCCTTGGAGTTATGATTTTGAAGACAAATAGTAATACTTTGTAGGTTTTGCAATGAGAAAGGGGGAGCCAATGAACAGTCTTAAGTGAGATGTCACATGATCACACTTGTATACTTTCTTAATTAACTTAATGGCCGTGTTCTGGACAAGTTGCAGGTGTTAAAGGTCCTTTACCCTAAGTCCCTTATATAGGGAGTTACAGTAATCCAGCTGATTACTAGAGAGTGTACCAGAATGTTGAGTACTGGAGGGTAGAGTAGTGATTGTAATGAGCAGATTAATCAAAATTTATAGAAAGAGTGCTGTACAACCATTGATATCTGAGGTCTGAAAGTTAGTTTATTATCAACGGTTATGCTAAGAATTTTCATTGTGGTGACAAGGGCTATTGTAGTGTCACAGTGAAGGATGGGTGTCACCAGGGATCTAAGGTGCAGAGGATCTGTATATCATCAGCAAAGATATACCTAGTGAGATCCAAAGACTGTGCTAGAGTTAGTAAGGTAGCAAGAAAGATGTTAAAGAGTGTAAGAGCTAAGATTAATCCCTGGGGAACCCCAGAGGTAGGTGTGAATGCCTGAGAGGAGTGATCTGAAAGTGTACAGTATAGTTCTGATCCCTAAAATAAAACTGAACCAGTCATATATAGTATCTTGATGTAGTGAGTGGAGCAGGATGGAGGATCGACCAGGATGAACACCGCAGATAAATCCAAGGATAAAAGAAGAATTGATTTAATTTGATCAAGGTTGTAATAGAAGTCAATGGTGATACCCAGCATTGCTGTTTCAGTACTATGGTGTTGCCAAAATCCTGTTTGATTCGGGTGAAGAACGTTTGTTGCAGTTATGAAACGTGTTAATTTAGAATGGACTATTGATTCTGCAATTTTAGCAATAAATGAAAAGTTAACAATGGAGCAGAAATTTATGTGGTCACTAGCAGACTGAGTTGGGTCTTTTATTTTTGAGTGAATAACAGCTACCTTCCATGCATTGGGTCAAACCTCGAAGAGAGGCAGAGAAAATGTAGGGTATAAGTGTATGTAGAGATCGTTTGACCAGTCCAGAGGGAAGAGAATCATGAGGGGATGTCATTAGTTTCATACTGTGAATAGCTCTGGTAAGTTCAGGAATAGATGGGGGGGGGGGGGGGGATTAAATAAAGAACTACATGGTAACAGATTGTCATTAAAAGAGGGTGATGAAGTATTAGAAAAAGAAAAAAAATGGAGGTCGGAGTTAATGGTAGGGAGTTTCATAAAGTAGCAGTTTTGTTCTAAAAATAAGAGGCAAATGTTTGTACTGTGGGTACTGTGATGGAGAATCCCAGAGCAAGTGGAAAGAAGAGATTTAAGCACCTTATATGGGGGGGGGGGGGCCCTGTTGAGAGCTTTGGTTGTAATTCAGCTAAGTAGGGACAACTTTGAAGCAGCCACAGTGCATACGTAGAAATATTTGAAGTTTGCAGGTACTTTTTACCCCCCCCCCCCCCCCGAATGTACATCAGTTTTCAAAGAGAACAATTTGTGTACAGACCTGCACTTACCATTTGTGTGGATACTTTTTTCAGGTGTTAAAGATAAGAAGATTTATTTATTTACAAAATCTTAGGGGTCCTTTTACTAAGGTGCGCTGTAAAATGGCCTGCGGTAGTGTAGACGCTTGTTTTGGGTGCACACAGAATTATTTTTCAGTGCACCTACAAAAAATGCCTTTTTAAAAAATGTTGCTGAAAATGGACATGTGGCAAAATGAAAATTGCCGCGTGTCCATTTTGGGTCTGAGACCTTACCACCAGCTATTGACCTAGCAGTAAAGTCTCACGCGGTAACTGGACGGTAATGACCTGCGCGTGCCAAATGCCACTTGGAGGACAACCAATACGCGCAGCAGAAAATTAAAATTATTTTTCGGCCACGTATATTAGACATGTGCCAAAAATGAAATTACCGCAAGAGCAATGCGGTAACTCCATTTTGGCATGCATTGGGCACACTTAGATGCTTACACAGCTTAGTAAAAGGGTCCCTTAATCTACCACAAAAGCCCAGAGTTCACTTCTATGCGGTTTACAATAAAATATATTAAGCTGCAAAGAAGAGGGGGGAAGGGGGAACATAATTAATGGCTGATAGGATATGCAATTTCAAAAAGGTGGATTTTCAGAGCTCCTTTGAACTTTGCATAGGAGAGTTCATAGGTGTACAGAGAGTGAATTCCAGAGTCATGGTCCAGCATAGCTAATAGAGGAGGAACGGGTGATGTTGAAATGAATGATGGATGGAGGGGGTAACCAGAGTGACCCAGAGGCAGAGGAACAGAGTCACCTAGATGGAGTGTAGAGGATAAAGAAGTGAGATAAATGATCAGATAACCGGGCGATAATGGTCTATGCCTGTAAAATGCAGATTACCACCCAATTACCTTCCGTGCACCAGAAAATAAAAATATTTTCCGGCGCGTATTGGACATGTGTCAAAAATGAAATTACCACAAGGGCCACTCGGTTGCTGAGTGGTAACTCAAAATTGACACGATTAGGCACCTACGCAACTTAGTAAAAGAGCCCCTTAAAGACAAGGATGCAGAGTTTATATTGAATCCAAGCAGATAGGGGTAACCTGACTGGCTTGAAACATCTTATACGTCCTTTCAAGCTTTATTAAAAACTCACCTTTTTCTGCAGGCTTTTCTGGTGTAGGCTTGGGTCGGTTCTGCAGCAGGAGTCAGGGATGGTAGTTGTGTGAATTTATTGATTTTATTTGGATTGTGTTATAAGGTTTTTTTTTTTTGTATACATGCTTTTGACTATCATTCCTCTGTGACTGATACACAATTTGAATGGTTAAGGTAGGTAGTTCTTTTTTGTATCAACAATTGGCATTCTTTTCTGTTTTTCTTGGTTTTTATTGTAAACTGCTTTAATTTGCTTGCAATGAAAATGGTATAGCAAATTTAATAAACGATAAATGGCCTTGAATGATGAATTAGACCAACTGCGGTAGACTGGACTAGTTGGAGCTGCTTAAAGGAAAGTGTGTGGGGGGGGGGGGGGGAGACCAGCATAAAAGGGAATTACAGTAGTCAATATGTGTGGTAACAAAGCTGAGCAGCAATGATTGAAGAGCAGAAAGAGAAAAAAGAGGGTGAACAGAGCGAATTCTATGGAATGCAAAGAAAGAAGCTTTAATGACAGTGTTGATTTGTACCACAATTTTAATGGAGTCCCTAAAGGATAAAGTCTGCTCATCAATGACAGGAAGAGCAAGGGCTATGAAGGAGGAACTCTGAGGAGTGAGGATGTAAGGAGTGGGAAAGTGTATGGCTTCACATTTCTTCAAGTTGAGAAACAGATGGTGTTCAGATAGCCAAGAGAAACATGTTTTGGAGGCAGAGATTGAGATCTGAGAGGTCAGAGCAAGAGTGAGGAAAATGGTAGAAAACCTGAATGACAACAGCGTAACAAAAAAGAATACAGACTGGATTGAATCAGTTAGGACTGGGGAAAGGAGCACACTAGAGTCAATACAGAAAGTGGGGGAGCAAGCCTTGTGATGGACAACCTTACAGGTGCGATTAGATAGATAACTTTAGACTGGAACCAGTAGACTGTAAGCAATAGCGAAGAAGAGAGTGATCAATGAGGTCAAAGGCTGAAGACAGATCTAGTGAAACAAGGATTACAAAGGAACGTTGATCAAGAGAATTTCTAATAGTGTCATGCCGGGCCACCAGTAGAGTTTCAGTACTATGCTGCTTTCTAAAGCCAGACTGATAAGGATGTAAGGCAAGTGAGGAGGTGAGATGTTGGTGGACTATTTAGAGAGAAAAGGAAGGTTAGAGATGGGCATAGGCGCCCGGTATAAGAGGCTTGGACAGGCTAAGCCTCCCCTGCTGTGCTCTGAGAGGTTTAAATTGTTGATTTACCTCCATCCTCACAGCAGGAGCTGCAGTGAAAGCCCTCTAGCCTTTTGTAAGCAGTTGTAGAAATTGGTTTATGGTTTGTTTACCTTACTGCTGGGAGAGCAGGGGGGGGGTTGGCTGGGTTGCCAGGGAGATATTTAATGAGGATGACTTCCTGACCTGCACTGAGAACAGATAGCAGCAGAATCGGACAACCAGACAACAAAGGTAGAAAAGATCATTTTATTTTCATTATAGTGTTTGGAATATGTCCACTTTGAGAATCAGGTGCTCAACATTAAAAGTTTATATTTATTTACTTATTTATGGCATTTTATCCTACATTAAACATGAATTAGGGTGTTTTGTGGCTCTACATGAGAATTGTGATGATATGATCCCTTGTTTCATATTGTTGACAGTCTGCATTTTCCGTATGGGTGGTATATTGGTGTATTAGGTTCTGCCCAGTGTAATATTTATGGTACAGTAAGGTTCTGAGTTTGTTTTTGCACAAAGTTGTGCATAGTGTTTTGCAGTTGAGCGATTGTGCTTAGAATATGCTTTGAGCAACCACTTTATTCTTTGACATATGATACATATCTAATATCTAAATTTAATAAAAGGTATTAATTGTGACTTTTATTTTTATTTATTTATTTTTTTCTGTGTGTTATCAGACAATTATGGATTTAAGCTCCACCCCTGGCCTCACCCCTAACCCCGCCCCCTTTAGCCTCCCCAAACAGTTGGGCCACCGACCGCCTATGGAGATGGGTCTGTAGTTGTTGAGGTCTGCAGGATTAAGAATTGGTTTCTTCAGAAGGGGTGTGATCAAAGTATGCATCCAGATGATGGGCACCTGGCCAAGTGACAAGCTAGGCTAGCCTGCACCAGGGGCAGAATGAAGGATGGACATGGGAGGTGAGGTGTTTGAAAATGTGAGCCAGCCACAGATCCAGAGAAGAGCTGGAGGGATTAACAGATGAAAGTGTTGTGTTAAGAGTAGTGAGAGAGGGTTTGCTGAAAGAGGCCCAGGAGGAGGAGATGGAAGAGGAAAGCTGGTTATCAAAGGTGACATGGGGTTACAAAGGGAGTAAAGGGATAATGTGGGATGGAAAAGGAGGGAAAGTAGCAAGAAGTAAAGACATTTTTGTTTGCCAAGGGAGTAATTAAAAAAAATAAAAAGGATTTCCACACGTAAAACAGTGTTTTATGTGTAAAAAGAGGCTTTTGAAAAATTACCTTCCTAATATTCACATAAACTTATGTGCAGAAGTTTAACCCAAAACTAAGTGGAAACATTCCCGGAGGAAGGACTGTAGCAGTGTTAACTTTTGCATGTATATTTTACAAAATGCACACAAGTATGCACAAAATGTACAGTAAGCAAAGAAATGTGTGAACACTCAGTAGCATGTATAAATGCATACTATCCTTGGAACAATATTCAAAGGGGCGGTAAGTGCATATTGTCCCTTTGAAAGCTGGTACAATTTATGCACACAGCATCATAAATACCATCCAAATAGCCCTTGTAATACACAAGGGAGTAGGGGACCACTTATAGCTGCTGTCATTTGCAACAACACAGGAAATGTCAATGACAGACCCCATGTTATTTTTTTGTTTGCTGATAAGAGTGCACACTATTTGCAGAGTATACCCTCTTCACACAAAGGATGCATTATTTGTAAAGAGGGTATGCACTCAATGCCATTGCCCCTGAAACGAAAATGAGGACTAGCCAAAGCAAAACAAGCAATGCAGCAAATAACACAGATAATGTAACAAAATGAAAAGTTTTAGCCCGCCCATCCCTATCCTTCTGAAGTGGATCCTCCCTGCTTTGGGGACCATTTTGGATGTTTTGGTTAGGTAAGCTGACTGCCATGGGCAGAATTAACCCTGGATGTTCAGTGCTGAGCCATGTCTGGGCACCAGCGCTGAATATCTAGGACTAAGTCAAACTTCAATGGTTCCCAAAACTTATGTGGGTCTTGGTCGATATTCAGCTGGAGCCCGATTAAGAAGTTTCAGTTGCCCCTACTCTTCTGATCTTGCCCCTCATCCCTGATCGCTCCTCCATAGCCCCCCCCCCCCCAAAAAAAATGAAGTCTAGGTCTAAGTCCCCCAATCCACCCAAAGAAAAATAAAGTCCAGGCCCTCCCGCCAAGCAAGAAATCCAGGCCAAAGTCCCCCATCCCTTGCCATTCTAGAACCCCGAGGGCCTACCTTGAAGTTCCATGGTGGTCCAAGTGATGCCCATTCACTCCTATCCATTGTGGGTCCAGTCACAAAATGGCCACTGTGATCTGTAGCAGTACTCTCATGGTACTGCTAGGCAGTGCCGTAGCGAGGGCGGCTGACACCCGGGGTGGGTCGCCGCTGCGCACCCCCCCCCCCCCCGGGTGCAGCACGGTGTCTCCCCCCTCAGTGCGCAGCACCCTCCTCCCCCGGAGCGCATTGTTACTTTAGAAGCGAGGGGCGGGCAGGAGGGCCGATCCGCCCCCAAGTCCACGTTGCTGGGAGCTGCGTCGGCTTCATTGGTTCCTTGCTCTCTCTGCCCCGGAACAGGAAGTAACCTGTTCCGGGGCAGAGGGAGCAAGGAACCAAAGAAGACAACACCCCCCAGCGGCGTGCACCCATGGCGGACCGCCCCACCGCTCCCCCCCTTTCTACGCCACTGCTGCTAGGGAGTGCAGCAGTTCAATTTCCACTGCAATTCCTTGGGTAAGTCACTTAACTCTCCACTGCCCCAGGTACAAAAACTTAGATTTGAGCCCTCTAGGGACAAAGAAAGAATCTGTATATAGGACTAGATTCTATATATGGCATCGAAAAAAACTTCCATTTAGGCATATTCTACAATCCGCGCCTAGATTTAGGCATGGTTTATAGAATACACTTACTGGGTTTATAGAATAAGCCTGCACCTAACTCTAGTTGCGTCCATTTGTGCCAAGTAAAGCTTGGTGTAAATACCGGCTCCTAAGTTATACGTGGGGCAGGTGTATTCTATAACTCTACAAATAAATTTTCAGAATGCCCACACCCATGGCTATGCCCCCTTTTTGGCAGTGTCTCCATAGCCCTTTCCTCATAGGTTTAAAACCTGAAGTTTCTGCCACAGCTTAAAGATTAGGGTTTCAAAGAGGAATTGTAGGATATTGATAAACACAGTTAAAATTTTAAAATGATTTTAAAAAGCAAGCAAACTTTATTAGCTAGTCTCCATACCGTTTTCCCCATAGTTTTAAAACGTGAAGTTTCTGCCACAGCATTAACAGATAGTCTTTAGAAGACACAGAAGGGCCCAGTTCAGTCCTCATTCCCACCCACCCTTAGCTCAACTCTTCATTTATAGTTAATTATTCTAATTAAAACAAGAGGGGACATTTCAATTTTAATTAGAGTCTGAATTACTTTTGTTTCTAAGAAGCAAACTCTACAAAACTTACAAATTACAACAGTCAAAAGATCATTATATTCATCTGATATCCCTAGTGCCTTAAGAAGTTTTAATTAAACTATAATATTGAAATGCAGACAGCAGTCCAGCAGCGAGAGGGGTGCTATCCAGTCTTTTGCATTGAGTGTCACATGTATGATTATCTTCCATTTGGTGAGATGTCATATGTGTATGCTTGATGCAAAGGGATCCTAGCTCTCAGAGAATGAGTCCGTTCTCTTGAGGCTAGAGTAGCAAACTTGGAGGAGCTGAGGAAGACAGAGAGGTACATAGAGGAGGCCTACAGGGGCGTTGTAGAGAAGTCCCACCTCCAATCTGGCAGCCCCTGTGCTGCCTTGGAGGATGGAGGCCTCCTAAAAGGAGAGCATCACCCTGGTGAAATAGGAAGTATTCCTGTAGCCAGGACCTGCCCACCAGGGGATGTACTATCCACTCACACCGCGAATATCTTTCCAAGTGCTGCCCAGGAGGGAAGGGTTAGGACAGCAGTTGAGTTGATGATTCGATCATTAGGCACATAGATAGCGGGGTGGTTGGTGGACGTGAGGATCACCTGGTGACTTGCCTGTCTGATGCAAAGGTGGTGGACCTCATGCATCACCTAGGTAGGATTTTAGATAGTGCTGGGGAGGAGCTGGCTGTCTTGGTACATGTGGGTATCAATGACATAGGAAAATGTGGGAGAGAGGTTCTGGAAGCCAAATTTAGGCTCTTAGGTAGAAAGCTCAAATCCAGAACCTCTGGGGTAGCATTTTCTGAAGTGCTATCCTTTCCACGCACAGAGCCCAAGAGCCAGGCAGAGCTCTGGAGTCTCAATACGTGGATGAGATGATGGTGCAGGGAGGAGGGTTTTAGATTTGTTAGGAACTGGGCAAAATTCTGGGGAAGGGGGAGCCTTTTCTGTAAGGATGGGCTCCACCTTAATCAGGGTGGGACCAGGCTGCTGGCATCGGAATTTAAAAGGGAGATAGAGCAGCTTTTAAACTAGAGACTGGGGGAAGGCCAACAGTCTCTCAAAAGTGCATGGTTCAGAACAAGGTATCTTTTATGTTTAAATCTTTTTATTCAAAACAAAAGTGACAGTTGCAAATACAATTCACAGGTAAAATTGAAAACTTAACATGTCTGCAATCCAACTCTAGTAAACATATAATGCATAAAAACATATTTCAAACTTCCCCCCTCCCTTCCCTCTCTATTCCCCCCCTTCCCCCCCAAAAAAACGTTCAGGCAGTGCATCAGAAAGGCGTGGCACATTTCAACACTGTTTCACAGAGGCATTAACTATTAAGGAGACTGCTCCTGGCTGCGGGCTGTAGTGTGTCCCAGAAACGACTCCACACCAACCGTAAACGTCTGCCCTCCGATGACTCAAAGTTCTTGATTCCCCGTCTCTCCAGTTTTACTACTACTACTACTACTACTTAACATTTCTAGAGCGCTACTAGGCTTACGCAGCGCTGTACAAATTAACGAATAAGGACGGTCCCTGCTCAGAAGAGCTTACAATCTAAAGGACAAAATGTCAAGTTGGGGTATATGAGATTTCCTGAGAAGAGATGTAGTGATTAGGTGCCGAAGGCGACATTGAAGAGGTGGGCTTTGAGCAATGATTTGAAGATGGGTAGGGAGGGGGCCCGGCGTATGGGCTCGGGGAGTTTGTTCCAAGCATGGGGAGAGGTGAGGCAGAAGGGGCGAAGCCTAGAGTTGGCAGTGGTGGAGAAGGGTACTGAAAGGAGGGATTTGTCTTGAGAGCGGAGGTTACGGGTAGGGACGTAAGGGGAGATGAGGGTAGAGAGGTAAGGAGGGGCTGCAGATCGAGTGCATTTGTAGGTGAGTAGGAGAAGCTTGAACTGTATTCGGTATCTGATCGGAAGTCAGTGAAGTGACTTGAGGAGAGGGGTGATATGAGTATATCGGTTAAGGCGGAAGATAAGACGTGCGGCAGAGTTCTGAATGGACTGAAGGGGGGATAGATGGCTAAGTGGGAGGCCGATGAGGAGTAGGTTGCAGTATTCAAGGCAAGAGGTAATGAGAGAGTGGATGAGAGTTCGGGTGGTGTGCTCGGAGAGGAAGGGGCGAATTTTGCTAATGTTATAGAGGAAGAAGCGACAGGTCTTGGCTATCTGCTGGATATGCGCAGAGAAGGAGAGGGAGGAGTCGAAGATGACACCGAGGTTGCGGGCAGATGAGACGGGGATGATGAGGGTGTTATCAACTGAGATAGAGAGTGAAGGGAGAGGAGAAGTGGGTTTGGGTGGAAAACAATAAGTTCAGTCTTGGCCATGTTCAGTTTCAGGTGGCGGTTGGACATCCAGGCAGCAATGTCGGATAAGCAGGCCGATACCTTGGCCTGGGTTTCCGCAGTGATTTCTGGTGTGGAGAGATAAAGCTGGGTGTCGTCAGCATAAAGATGATAGTGGAAACCATGAGAAGAGATCAGGGAGCCTAAGGAAGAGGTGTAGATTGAAAAAAGAAGGGACCCAAGGACAGATCCCTAAGGAACTCCAACAGAGAGTGGGATAGGGGAGGAGGACGAACCATGAGAGTGTACTCTGAAGGTACGATGGGAGAGATAAGAGGAGAACCAGGAGAGGACAGAGCCCTGGAACCCAAAGGAGGACAGTGTGTCAAGAAGTAGGTTGTGATTGACAGTGTCAAAAGCGGCGGATAGGTCGAGGAGGATGAGGATGGAGTAGTGACCTTTGGATTTGGCGAGGAACAGGTCATTGCAGACCTTAGATAGTGCCGTTTCTGTCGAGTGTAGGGGCGAAAGCCGGATTGAAGTGGATCGAGGATGGCATGAGTGGAGAGAAAATCAATGCAGCGGCTGTGGATGTTTTAGTCTCTCAATCATTTGCACCCTCCATTGCGCCACAGCTGGGGCGGTCGACTCCCTCCAGTTCAGTAGCAACACTCCCTTTCCCTGCAGCACAGATCTCCCACCAAAACAGGGAAGATAGGGTAACCTGATAGTGAGGTTGCAAAAGAGATCTGGTGTCCTTAAATAAAAATAAAAATCAGACAAAAGATAGCAAATTAATAATGTCAATTACTGAGCATGATGTAAATAGGAACAACAAACATAGTTTGAAATGTCTTTATGCAAATGCCAGAAGCCTACGAAATAAGATGGGAGAGTTAGAATATATTGCACTAAATGAAAAATTAGATATAATCTCTGAGACCTGGTGGAAGGAGGATAACCAGTGGGACACTGTCATACCGGGGTACAAATTATATTGTAGTGATAGGGTGGATCGAATTGGTGGAGGGGTAGCAGTGTATGTTAAGGAGGGCCTTGAATCAAATAGATTGAAAATTCTGCAGGAAACAAAACACATCTTGGAATCCCTGTGGATTGAAATTCCATGTGTAAAGGGGAAAAGGATAGTGATAGAAGTGAACTACTGTCCACCTGGCCAGGATGAACAGACGGATGCAGAAATGTTGAAGGAAATTAGGGACACAAACAAACTGGGCAACACAATAATAATGGGTGATTTCAATTACTCTGATATTGACTGGGTAAATGTAACATCAGGGCATGCTAGGGAGGTAAAATTCCTTAACAAAATCATGGATTGCTTTATGGAGCCGACAAGAGAAGGAAAATTTCTAGACCTAGGCCTTAGTAGAGCACATGATCTGGTGCGGAAGGTAATGGTGATGGGGCCGCTTGATAACATTGATGATCAGATTTGATATTAGCTTTGGAGTAAGTATAATCAGGAAATCCAATATGTTAGCGTTTAACTTTCAAAAAGGAGACTATGATAAAATGAGAAGAATGGTGGAAAAAAAACTTAGAGGAGCAGCTGCGAGGGTCAAAAATTTACATCAGGCATGGATGCTGTTCAAAAATACCATCCTGGAAGCCCAGGCCAAATATATTCCGTGTATTAAAAAAGGAGGACGGAAGACCAAACGACAGCCGGCAAGTTTAAAAAGTGAGGTGATGGAAGCTATTAGAGCTAAAAGAAAATCCTTCCGAAAATGGAAGAAGGAACCAACTGAAAATAATAAGAAAAAGCATAAGGAATGTCAAGTCAAATGCAAAGCGCTGATAAGGAAGGCTAAGAGGGACTTTGAAAAAAAGATTGCGTTGGAGGCAAAAACACATAGTAAAAATTTTTTAAAGGTATATTAAAAGCCTGAAGCCAGCAAAAGAATCAGTTGGACCGCTAGATGACCAAGGGGTAAAAGGGGCAATCAGGGAAGACAAAGCCATAGCGGAGAGATTAAATGAATTTCTTTGCTTCGGTCTTCACCGAGAAAGATTTGGGAGAGATACTGTTATGACCCGGTAGAAGTGAGCCCCTGTGCCCCGACTGAGCACGGCAGAGATGGAGTGACGCCGCACTCGGTCAGGCAGCCAGGCAACCCCTAGCTTCACCTGGGATGCGACCACCGTTCACCAAGAGTTGAGCTCCCAGCTGCAGGTGGCCACCAGGACTTTAGGAACCGGTGGGGTTGCATAGCCGCTGACCAGGCTGACGGGCATGCAGACACAGTCCAATAGCCAAGTAATCCATAGGGCAAAGAATAGTCAAACCAGTCCAAGGTCTAGGCAGGCAGCAAACAATCGTGGTCAGGAAAACAAGCCGAGGTCTGGTACACAGGAATACAAGAACTGAGGAAAGCCGGTGAACAGAACTCTGGCGTGGACCTCTGAGACAATTGAGGCCGAAGCAACAAAGGACTGAAGGCAGGGCCTTAAGTAGTGGAGGAATTAGGCTCAAGCATGTGCAGCTGATTCAAGATAGCTGCCCCCATCAGCAGAGGTGCCTACGTTCAAATATGGGCTTCCTTCCTGACCTCGTTACTCCAAGATGGCTTCCCAGGACCTGATCTATCCAAGATGGCTGCGGCCATTGATCCAACCCAGATGACGGTTGCCAGAAATAGGAAACAGAAACAGACTCTCCTTTCTTCCTGAAGCTAACCAACACCAAGATGGCCGGCTATCTTCGCCGAGCCACGACTCGCCAGCGAATCGGCTGCGCAGGCCTGGCACCAGGTGAGGGACGTAACAGATACCAGAAATGGTATTTGAAGCTGACGAGTTGGAGAAACTGACTGAAATCTCGATAAACCTAGAGGATGTAATGGAGCAATTTGACAAATTGAAGAGTAGCAAATCTCCTAGACCGCATGGTATTTATCCCAGTGTACTGATGGAATTGAAAAATTAACTGGCGAAACTATTGTTAGTAATTTGTAATTTATCTTTAAAATCGAGCGTGGTACCGGAAGATTAGAGGGTAGCCCATGTAATGCCGATATTTTAAAAAGGTTCCAGAGGGGATCCTGGAAATTATAGACCGGTGAGCCAGACGTCGGTGCCAGGCAAAATGGTAGAGACTATTATAAAGAACAAAATTATCATATTCAAAACCATGGATTAATGAGACAAAGCCAACATGGATTTAGTGAAAGGAAATCTTGCGTCACCAATCTACTTTTCTTTGAAGGGGTGAACAAACATGTGAACAAAGGCGAGCCGGTTGATATTGTGTATCTGGATTTTCAAAAGACATTTGACAAAGTACCTCATGAAAGACTCCAGAAGAAATTGGAGTCATTGGATAGGAGGTTGTGTCCTATTGTGAATTAAAAACTGGCTGAATGATAGGAAACAGAGAGTAGGGTTAAACGGTCAGTATTTTCAATGGAGAAGAGTAGATAGTGGGGTTCCTCAGGGGTCTGTTCTGGGGCCACTGCTTTTCAACATATTTATAAATGATCTATAGATGGGAGTAACTAGTGAGGTACTTAAATTTGCTGACGACACAAAGTTATTCAAAATTGTTAAATCGCGAGGAGGTTGTGAAAAATTACAAGAGGACCTTACAAGACTGGGAGACTGGGGTGTCTAAATGGTAGATGATATTTAATGTGAGCAAGTGCAAAGTGATGCATGTTGGAAAGAGGAACCCGAACTATAGCTACGTAATGCAAGATTCCACGTTAGCAGTCACCGACCAAGAAAGGGATCTCGGGGTCGTTGCTGATGATACGTTGAAATTCTCTGCTCAGTGTGCTGCGGTGGCTAAGAAAGCAAATAGAATGTTAGGTATTATTAGGAAAGGAATGGAAAACAAAAGTGAGAATGTTATAATGACTTTGTATTGGTTCATGGTGCAACTGCACCTCAAATATTGTGTTCAGTTCTGGTCACCGCATCTCAAAAAAGATATAGTGGACTCTGACAAAGTAGAAAGCAAGATGGCGGCTGAATGAGCAGCACAGGAAGTCGCTCCGATTGTTGCAGTTACTTAATTCCTTGAAAAGTTATCTACTTACTTAAATTATGCCTAAAAGGAGAGGCAAACAGCGAATTGGACCCGCGATTCCTGTAATCCCGAGAACTGCAACGCTTGACCGCTTCCTTCTATCGGGAACAACTACGGGATCATCCTCGCTGCCGAAAGGAGCGGAGGGAGGTCCCTTGCTCCCTCGGCTTGAGGCGGAAACAACGCTCAGTCCCGAAGTGAGGATCCCTCCTCCGATGCCGGCGATGGCGTCAACTACGGCCCAGAATACTCCGGGTGAGAAAACTCCGATGGGGTCTCCTGGTGCGTGCGCCGAAGTGGTGTCAGAGACGCTGACAAACCCCGCATCAATGGAAGCGGGTGCGAGCGGAGGAGAAGAGGTTACTGGGGAAGACCATGGAGATACATGAGGAAACTCGGATTTTCCCTCTTTTCCTGACTTGGGAACTCCAAGTAAGTCGTTTTTGCCCTGTAAGCCTCAAAATATTACACTAGAAAATATATGGGAGGCACTGGTGGGACTGGAAGCCTCATTTGTGCAGAAGTTTACTCAATTTACCCAGAAATGTAATTTAGATATTGGAAGCATATCTGAATTAGAGACAAAAGTAACTTCTCTGGGTAAAAGTATGGAAAATAACTCAGCTGCTGTTCAAAGCTGTCAACAGATTCAGATGAATTTGATCAAGGAAAATATTTTTCTACAACACAGGATTGAAATTTTGGAAAACCACCAACGATCAAATACTCTGAGGCTGATAAACTTTCCTAAGCAGCTTGCTATTTCACCACTGATAACCTTTAAACAGTATATAACTGAGAATTTAAAGATTCCAGAAAAATCTCATCCTCCGATATCCAAGATTTACTATATAGAACCTTATCGGAAAAAAGAACTGTTACAGAAGGATAAGATGGTTCCTCCAGCAGAGATATTGGACTTGAATTTGGACTTGACTCAAATAATAGAAGGAGAGAATGTGGGTGTAACAACTGCTACCCTTAAAGTATTTTTCATACTTCAGCCAGATAGAGACTGGATACTTAAGCAATATTTCCTTAATAAAAGTCAGGATTTCTTAGGTTGCCAAATCAGAATGTATCCAGACGTCTCTAGGGCGACCCAGAGAAAAAGACAGGAATACCTTAAATTAAGGTATTACAACTAGGAGCACTTTTTTGGCTAAATTTCCCATGCAAGTGTGTAATAAAACTGAATTCAGTAAAGTATGTATTTTTTGAGGCAAAGCAACTAAATACTTTTATAGAGGCTAAACTGAGAGATTCCCCGTCTCCATTTCCAATAACTGTAACAACTTCAACCCCATGACTGATTTAAATTTCCCGATTGCTCTCACCAGCCACTTTATTCTTAATTAGAAATTGTTTTTCTGATTTATTATTTTTTCCTTAAGTTAGTAGGGGCTCCCTCTGTATTGTGGACTAAAGATGATAATTTAGTTTATTGTATGTGCCTGTATTGTTTTTCTTGTATAACTGGAAAAGGAACTATTATAACCATCTTTTCTAGTCAAGATGTATACTTGATGTAAAAATTAAAATCTTATAAATAAAAAAATTAAAAAGAAAAAAGATATAGTGGAATTAGAAAAGGTACAGAGAAGCGGTTGAGGAGAGATATGATAGAGGTCATAAAATAATGAGTGGAGGGGAATGGGTAGACGTGAATCATTTGTTTACTCTTTCCAAAAATACTAGGACTAGGAGGCATGCGATGAAGCTACAAAGTAGTAAATTTAAGACGAATCGGAGAAACGTTTTCTTCACTCAACATGTATTTAAACTCTGGAATTCGTTGCCAGAGAATGTGGTAAAGGCGATTAGCTTAGTGGGGTTTATAAAGGGTCTGGACAGCTTCCTAAAGGAAAAGTCCATGGACCATTATTAAATTGGACTTGGAGAAAATCCACTATTTCTGGGATAAGCAGTATAAAATGTATTGAGCTTTATAGGGATCTTGCCAGGTATTTGTGACCTGGATTGGCCATTGTTGGTCAACAGGATGCTGGGCTTGATGGACCTTTGGTCTGTCCCAGTGTGGCAATACTTATGTACTTATGCATTAGAATTTATGCGCACCAGTTTATAGAATACGCTTAGCAAGATGTGCATGTAAATTCTAATTAATGTCAATTAGTGTCAATAATTGCTTGTTAAGTGACAATTATCAGTGCTGACTGGCTTGTTAAGTAAATAAATTGCACATGCAAATCCAGAATACAATTGGATTTGCATGCACAATTTCGGTCAAGCTATATAGAATCCGGGGGATAATGTGTACAGCACTGTGTACATCTAGTAGTGCTATAGAAATGTTTTAGTAGTACCAGGGAGTTTCAAGATAGGCCTGGGGGAGCCTGGGCCCCAGACTTTATACTTCATTGGTATGGGGGGGGGGGGGGGGGGGAGAAGATCTGGGTGGCTGTGGCCCAGAATTCATTTTTTTTTGGGGGGGGGGGGAAGGGCTCAAGCATTCTTTGGGGAGGGGAGGGAGGAAGGGAAGCTCAGGACTGGGGGAGGGATCCAGATAGCTGAATGCTGCTACCCAGAAATGAACTGGGCACAAGCCAATATTCAGACCGATGCCTAGTTAGCTTTTTCTGTTTTAACTTTGGCTGCTTACCTAACCAGTTACTGGTGTGAATATCATCGCTAACTGGTTATATTCCGGCTCCTCCCAGGTTCCATCCTCTGATATGTAATTCCAACTATTATTGGGCGATGTACAGTTGGATGGGCTAGTCATTGTGGTACCACGGGTGTATGATATTAGGTAACTTTAACACTCATTTTGATAACCCCTCACATCCTCGTACCAAACCATTTCTCTCTCCACTATCTGACTTGAGTCTTGTACAAAAAATCCCTTTCTCAATTCATGAAAAAGGACACACCCTAGATCTTGTGTTATGTACTGCTGATTCCACTTTGAATATTTTGTTTCTGCATTCTCTAAGCCTTCCTTCGATGATCACTATCTAGTACAATTTTCTGTTGCTGCCCCAAATAGTATATCTGATAAGCCTATCACCAATCACTGGTCTAGACATCTTTCAAAAATAGACCCTCATTCAATCTCTTCCTCTCTTTTTTCCTTCCCTTTTGATAACTGAAGTTCTGGATCATGACAGTCAGGTGCACTCTTTTCACACATTTTTGTTAGAAGCACTTGATAAAATTGGCCACAAAGAACTTCTCCTTGTTACGTCTGTGTTCATCTCGCCCTCTGGTGGCCAGAACCGGTGGCTGCTGTGGACCATCACCCGTTCCAGATTTCAGCCCAGTCCGGTCCAGATCTTCCAGGCTGCCGAGTTTGCTTGTGCCGTTTGAGCCTGCACAGCACCCGTAGCTGCCTGGTGATTGCAGCAGCTGAGTTCCAACTGCTTTTGGGTTTATCAGCCATCTTGGAACATTGCTATTTGCCTTTGCATTGCATCTAAGGCCCTGGTATATTAGTGCTTGTTGCTCTGCTGCCTAGTTTTGAATCCTTGCCTTGATTCTTGTCTGTTCTAGCCAGTCAGTGTGTAGTTAGATTAGGTTGTTGTTAGTTTGCTAGCCTTGTGTCTGGGCTTTAGTTTTGTGTTTAGTCCTTGTCTGTTTGTATCCTGCTGGCTGCTCTGCAGCTTTTAGTTCTGTGTCTTGTTAGTCAGTGTTTTGTTCCCTGTTTCAGTGGCTGCTTGCAGCTTCCATTTTCTGTCCCCTAGCTTGTCCTGTCCCTGCCTTGTGTTGTATTGTCTAGCCCAGTTTTCTGCCTTGCTGCCCATGTTCCTTCCTTTCCCCTCTGACACTCAGTCCCTGTACTGCCTAGCTGTTATCCAGCTTCTGCCCTGCCCTGCAAAGTCCTGTCGGCCACCTGAAGCTGGGAGCTTAACTCCTGGTGGAAAGTGGCCAGGTACAGGTGAAGCCTATCTGTTGTCAGAGTTCTGCCTTGCCCCTGGTGTGGGGTGGTTTTGCCTGCCACTGCCGCTTCTCGTCAGTGGCCCAAGGGCTCACAACCCAGTTCCAGATTTGAGAACGTGACACTCCTCCTCGAGATTTAAACAACCCTGGTATCATGTGGGCCTTAGGCTCACCAAGCAACAACAAAGTAAAAAGGAACATGTTTGGAGAAAATCAAAATCAGGAACAGATCTTTTATCTTACAGAGCAAAATTGAAATATTATAATTGCTAACTATTATGCAGAACATAAACAGAAGGCTCCAAATTTAACCAGAGAAATATTCTCTATTTTTCGCAATCTGACTGTTTCCCCGACTGCTAGCAAAGGTCATGCCCTCATCCCTAGTGCCGATTCTCTTTCCCAATTCTTTTCCACCAAAGTACAAAATCTAGTTGATTCATTACCTCCAGCTACTTCGGTCTCTCCAGCTTTAAAGCCTTTGTCTGAGCTGCTCTTCTACATGGTCTTCCTTTTAGCCTTAGACCCTTTATTCACTTTCAATAGTTTGGACCCTTTCCTCATGGCTACAGGTTCCTGAGCTTGCCCTGTTACCATGAATCTTGATTAATTTGAGTCTTTCTTCTGGTTGTGTGACTCATTTATGGAAAAATGCACTTGTGAAACCCATACTTAAAAAACTTCACTTGACCCTACGAACTATCAATCAGTCTCCAATCTATGCTATCTTTCTAAAATCTTGGCGCGTATAGCTTTTTCTCAATTATCACAGTTTTCTGAAAATTCACTGGTCCTGCATAAAGGAATCCTGTGCAGTAGGACTGGATCCTCAGCAGCTTAGCCGAAATTGGTTGGTGGAGCAGGTGGGGGAAGAGGGGTTGGTGGTTGGGAGGTGAAGATAGAGGAGGGCAGACTTATAAGGTCTGTGCCAGAGCCAGTGATGGGAGGCGGGACTGGTGGTTGGGAGGCGGGAAATACTGCTGGGCAGACTTGTACGGTCTATGCCCTGAAAAAGGCAGGTACAAATCAAGGTAAGGATACACATATGAGTTTATCTTGTTGGGCAGACTGGATGGACTGTGCAGGTCTTTTTCTGCCGTCATCTACTATGTTACTATGAAACAATCATATATATTTCATATATAGGGCCAGTGATTTTTCAGAAAACTGCAATAATCATGTTCCAAAGCAAAAGTCATTAAGAGATTCATCCTAGCTGTTATAATTTCCAAGGAGCTTCAGAAAATTAAAATGGATATTAAAGCCATACAATTAGAGCTCACAGCCCTGGGCATAGATCTGTGAGGCGAGATCACAGATTTAGGCAAGCACCTGTTAGATACAGAGGTGAGCCTCGAGGAGCAAATGGTGGCGATTACTAGTATTGAAGAGCAACTTCTAGATCATAAGTGAAATACTAAATATCTACTGGAAAAAGTCAAGGATCTTGAGAATAGGAGCTGTTGCTCTAATATACGGATCAGGGGGGGTCCCAGAATTGCCTGACTATATTGACTGTGAATCAGTAGCACAATGTATTGTAGCCACACTGCTATCAGAGCCGTCTAAGCCTAGGGAGCTAGCAACCATTGGTATTGAAAAAGTGCATCATGCACTGGGGATCCAGAGACCAAATGTCCCTAAATATATAGTGGTGTGCTTCACAGAATATAAAGAGGCCGTGATAGCGATGGCGAGGGCTTTGGCTGCTTTTGAATGGGACAGCTATACTACACCGAAGTGTCAGAGTGAATTGACGCCTCTAACTCAGCAGTTAAGAATGAGGGGATTCTATATAAATGGTAGCATTCCTTTGTGCTGGTGTTGTATAAGGATGGCAACTTTCAGTGCACCTGTTCAGTGGATGAAGCACAATAATTCCTTTCCCCAAAGTGTGCTGGGTTCTCATCAGTGTCTGCTCTCCCTGCTGAGCGCAAGGCACGGGGATCGGCCTCAAGGGCAGCAAGTGTCCCATGGCAAGAGCCAGCTACAGAGGTAGCTCTCGGAGAAGCAACTGCCATTGAGGCAGCTTCAGACCTGGCTGCAGATTATTTGGCTGATTGGTCTCTTATTGGAGTTTGTTTTACAGGGCCAGTATGTACCTGAAAGGAATGTTTAGAAGTTAATCCAGCATTCTCCGGGATGGCCTGCAGGGGCCACTATTACAGTTTAGCTGGTGTGAGACTCGCTTCTCTCTGGTATAGGCATGGCACTAGGAGGTTATGTGATATGTCTTATGTGGTGGTGGGGGAGGATGGGGCAGGGGAGGGCAGAGGTGGGGAGTCAGTGGGTACCATTCTATTGCATAAGGATGTATGATTTTAAATGTTCATGGTCTTAATACCTCTGATAAGTGCCTGCTGATGTTTAAGGAAATGCAGCTCATGCATGCGTACATAAGTACATAAGTATTGCCATACTGGGACAGAACAATGGTCCATCAAACCCAGCATCCTGTTTCCAACAGTGGCCAATCCAGGTCACAAATACCTGGCAAGATCCCAAAGAAGTAAAAAACGTTTCATACTGCTTATCCCAGAAATAGCGAAGATACTTACCAGTAGCAGGTATTCTCCGAGGACAGCAAGCTGATTGTTCTCACTGATGGGTTGGAGTCCACGGCGGCCCAGGAATGGAGGATTTTTCCAGCAAAAATCAAAAAAGCTTTAAGACAGCTTCCGGAGCGCGAGGGACTCGCACCTCGCATGCAGGGCCATCTTCCCATGCGCGCGCGTCTGTTCCCACCTCAGTTATATCAAAAAGCAAATAAAGAACAACAATAACTCCAAAGGGGAGGAGGGAGGGTTGGTGAAAATAATCAGCCTGCTGTCCTTGGAGAATACCTGCTACAGGTAAGTATCTTTGCTTTTTCCGAGGACAAGCAGGCTACTTGTTCTCACTGATGGGGTATCCCTAGCTCCCAGGCTCACTCAAACAACAAAGAAGGTCAATTGGGCCTAGCAACGGCGAGGACATAACAAAGATTGACCTACGAAGAAACATCTAACTGAGAGTGCAGCCTGGAACAGAATAAAAATGGGCCTAGTGGGGTGGAGTTGGATTCTAATCCCCGAACAGATTCTGCAGCACCGACTGCCCAAACCAACTGTCGCGTCGGGTATCCTGCTGGAGGCAGTAGTGAGATGTGAATGTGTGGAATGATGACCACGTCGTAGCCTTGCAAATCTCTTCTATACTGGCTGACTTCAAGTGAGCCACTGACTTTGCCATGGCTCTAACACTATGAGTCGTGACATGATCCTCAAGAGTCAGCCCAGCTTGGGCATAAGTGAAGGAAATGCAATCTGCTAGCCATTGGAAATGGTGCATTTCCTGACAGCAACTCCCCTTCTGTTGGGATCGAAAGAAACAAACATTTGGGTGGACTGTCTGAAGGGGCTTGTCCACTCCACATAGAAGGCCAATGCTCTCTTGCAGTCCAATGTGTGCAACTGATGTTCAGCAGGGTGGGTGTGAGGACGGCGAAAGAATGTTGGCAAGACAATTGACTGGTTCAGATGGAACTCAGACACCACCTTCGGCAAGAACTTAGGGTGCATGCGGAGGACTACTCTGTTACGATGAAATTTAGTATAGGGACCATGGGCTACCAAGGCTTGCAGTTCACTGACTCTACGAGCTGAAGTAACAGCCACCAAGAAAATGACCTTCCAGGTCAAGTACTTCAGATGGCAGGAATCCAGTGGCTCAAAAGGAGGTTTCATCAGCTGGGTGAGAATGACGTTGAGATCCCATGACAGTGGTGGAGGTTTGACAGGGGGCTTTGACAAAAGCAAACCTCTCATGAAGCGAATAACTAAAGGCTGTCCAGAGATAGGCTGACCTTCCACACATTGATGGTAAGCACTAATCGCACTAAAATGAACTCTTACGGAGTTGGTCTTGAGACCAGACTCTGACAAGTGTAGAAGGTATTCAAGCAGGCTCTGTGTAGGACAAGAGCGAGGATCTAGGGCCTTGCTGTCACACCAGGCAGCAAACCTCCTCCATTTAAAAGAGTAACGCCTCTTTGTGGAATCTTTCCTGGAAGCAAGCAAGATTCGGGAGACACCCTCAGAAAGACCCAAGGAGGCAAATTCTACACTCTCAACATCCAGGCCGTGAGAGCCAGAGACTGGAGGTTGGGATGCAGAAGAGCCCCCTCATTCTGAGTGATGAGGGTTGGAAAACACTCCAATCTCCACGGTTCTTTGGAGCTCCCGGTGGGCAATTTGGAGGTCTGGAGATCAAATTGAGGTAGTACCCTAACCGAACTATTTGAAGAACCCACCGGTTGGAGGTTATGAGAGGCCACCTTTGGTGAAAGAATTGTAACCTCCCCCCGACTGGTAGATCGTCTGGCACAGGTACTTTTATGGCGGCTATGCTCAGCTGGAGCCAGTCAAAAGCCCGTCCCTTGCTTTTGCTGGGGAGCTGCAGGGGCTTGTCTGGGCACACGCTGATGACCCGAACAAGCGCGCTGGGACTGAGCCTGAGAAGGCTGTTGGGAAGGTGCATTGTACCTTCACTTATTGTAAGCATAGGGAGCAGTCCTCCTTCTCCGGAAAAAACGTCTACCTGTTGAAGTAGATGCTGAAGGCGCCCGGTGGGAGAGCTTATCGAGGGCGGTTTCCCGCTGGTGGAGCTGCTCTATCACCTGCTCGACTTTCTCACCAAAAATATTATCCCCCCGGCAAGGAACATCCGCAAGCCGCTGCTGGGTTCGACTATCCAGGTCAGAGGCACGCAGCCATAAGAGTCTGTGCATCACTATACCTTGAGCAGCGGATCTGGATGCTACATCAAAAGTGTCATAAGCACCCCTGGACAGGAATTTACAACACACCTTCAGCTGCCTGACCACCTCCTGAAAAGGCCTGGCGTGCTCCAGAGGGAGCTTGTCCACCAAGTCCGCCAGTTGCTTAACATTGTTCCGCATGTGGATGCTTGTGTAGAGCTGGTATGATTGGATCTTGGACACGAGCATAGAGGACTGATAGGCCTTCCTCCCAAAAGAGTCCAGAGTCCTAGACTCTCGCCCCGGGGGTGCCGAGGCAAAGTCTCTAGTACTCCTGGCTCTCTTGAGAGCAGAATCCACAACCATAGAGTCGTGAGGTAACTGGGACCTCATCAACTCAGGTTCTCCGTGAATCCGATATTGGGACTCAGCTTTTTGGGGAATTGTGGGATTACTGAGTGGTTTCGTCCAGTTCCTAAGCAATGTCTCTTTAAGGACATTATGCAAAGGGGCAGTGGATGACTCCTTAGGTAGTGAAGGATAGTCAAGGACCTCGAGCATCTCAGTCCTGGGTTCATCCTCAGTTACCACCGGGCCACCGGGAAAGGAATACCCACAGACATTTCCCGGACAAATGACGAGAAGGAGAGACTCTCCGGTGGAGAAACTTCCTCTCAGGTGAAAGAGTAGGATCAGAAGGAAGACCACAAGACTCCTCGGAAGAGAAATACCTGGGATCTTCCCCTTCATCCCACGAGGCATCCTTCTCGGTATCGGACAAGAGTTCTCTAACTGCAGTCTGAAACCGGGCCCATCTCGACACCGAGAAACGCCATCCTCTATGGCGATGCCGAAAAGTCTACTCCCATGCCAGCGGCGATGAAGCTCCCTCCAGCAACATCGACGGGGAGTCGACCTGGGTAGCAGCCGAAGCCGATGCCACAAGCGGTACCAGCGTCTGGGACCACACCACAGGCACGGTACCGAGGGCGCAAGAACCTCCGGTACCGAGTCAGACTGACGCAGCAGCTCTTCCAGGAGACCTGGAAGAAGGGCTTGGAAGCGCTTGTCTAGAGCCGCTGTCGAGGAAGGCTGTGGGACCAGTGCAGAATTCGGTGTCAGAATCTGTGGAGGCCTGGGAGGCGGTACCAGGCTGTCCGAAGATCTACGCACTGACACCTCTTGTATGGAGGGTGAGCGCTCCTCCCGGCGTCAGCGCTTCTTGGGTGCTGAATCCTTCAACGCCCCGGAGCTCCCGGTACTGTGTCTCGAAGGAGACCGATGACGATGCTTCTTTGCCTTCGCTCGAAGCACGTCACCGGCACTCCTCAGTACCGACGAGGAGGACGTGGAATCCACACGCCTCCTCGGGGTCGGGTCCGACAGCAGTCGGTCCCAATGGGCCTACACAGCAGAAGCCCTCGAGACAGGTGGAGACCCACTCGACAGCTCACTAATCCCAGCTAGCGGTGAAGTCCGGACAGCCATTACCTGCGCTCCCAATGTCGATGCCATCCCCGGTGCCGATATCGACGCTGCCGACCTTGGTACTGATGTCGACACTGAGGAATCAGTTGGAGCTCCAAAGAGACAGTCCCGAAAGTGCTCTTCTCGACGCCTGTGTCCGCTTTTTCAAGCTCAGACATAGCTTACAGGCATCTGGGAGATGATCGGGCCCAAGGCACTGGATGCACCACGCATGCGGGTCAGTGCCCGAGATTGACCACTGGCACCGAGTACACTTCTTGAAGCCGCTGGTAGGCTTCGATGACATGAGCGGAAAAATCGAGGCGGCGAAATCAAAAGGCTCAATTGTGCCAACAGAGGGGCACAAAAATGAGAACCGCGTATGCGCAGCCTAAGAAGGCTGTGACGAAATCGAAATAAAACTTTAAAAAGGGGAAAAACTAAGAATATAAGGGAAATTTTTTTTTTTTTAACTGGAAAAAAGAAAAAGCCAAAGAGGGAACGTAAAACAAAAATAAAGTGCAAACAAAAGCGTGAAACGCCGAAATCTTTCTCTGGGCCTGAGGGAGAAAGACCGACACGCAGCCACTCTCCTCCGCGGAAAAGAAAAACTGAGGCGGGACCAGACGTGCGCAGGCGGGAAGATGGCCGTGCATGAGCGGTGCAAGTCCCTTGCGCTCCAGAAGCTGTCTTAAAACTTTTTTGATTTTTGCTGCAAAAATCCTCCATTCCTGGGCCACCGTGGACACCGACCCATCAGTGAGAACAAGCAGCCTGCTTGTCCTCGAAGAAGGTGGATTTTCCCCCATGTCCAATTTAATAATGGTCTATGGATTTTTCCTTTAGGAAGCCGTCCAAACCTTTTTAAAATCTGCTAAGCTAACCACCTTTACCACATTCTCTGGAAACGAATTCCAGAGTTTAATTACGCTTTGAGTGAAGAAAACGTTTCTATGATTCGTTTTAAATGTACTACTTTGTAGCTTCATCGCATGCCCCATAGTCCTAGTATTTTTGGAAAGCGTAAACAGACGCTTCACGTCTACTCATTCAACTTCACTCATTATTTTATAGACCTCTATCTCCCCTCAGTTGCCTTTTCTCCAAACTGAAGAGCCCTAGCCGCTTTAGCCTTTCCTCATAGGGAAGTCGTCCCATCCTCTTTATCATTTTCATCACCCTTCTCTGCACCTTTTCTAATTCCACTATATCTATTTTGAGATGCGGTGGCCAGAACTGAATATAATATTCGAGGTGCGGTCGCCTTTGCATTATAACGCCCTCATTTTTGTTTTCCATTCCTTTCCTAATAATACCTAACATCTATTTGCTTTCTTAGCT
The DNA here is from genome assembly GCF_901765095.1 of Microcaecilia unicolor. Lineage (NCBI taxonomy): Eukaryota > Metazoa > Chordata > Amphibia > Gymnophiona > Siphonopidae > Microcaecilia > Microcaecilia unicolor. The sequence goes on along the minus strand of NC_044040.1, from coordinate 106,383,155 downwards.
GCAGCAGCACACTGAGCAGCAGGTTTCAACGTATCATCAATGACGACACCTAGATCCCTTTCTTGGTCTGTGACTCCTAACGTGGAACCTTGCATGACGTAGCTATAATTTGGGTTCCTCTTTCCCACATGCATCACTTTGCACTTGCTCATATTAAACGTCATCTGCCATTTAGATGCCCAGTCTCCCAGTCTTGAAAGGTCCTCTTGTAATTTTTCATAATCCTCCCGCGATTTAACGACTTTGAATAACTTTGTGTCGTCAGCAAATTTAATGTAACTCCCATCTCTACGTCATTTATAAATATGTTAAAAAGCAGCGGTCCCAGCACAGACCTAAGCACATAAGCACCGCCATACTGGGAAAAGACCAAGGGTCCATCAAGCCCAGCATCCTGTCTCTGATAGTGGCCAATCCAGGATTCAAGAACCTGTCAAAACCCCTCCCCCCAAAAATTTAATAATGTTCAATGGACTTTTCCTTCAGATATCTGTCCAAACCCCCCTTAAACTCCATAAGGCCAGCCGCTGCCACCACATTCTCCGGCAATGAGTTCCAGAGTCCGACTACACGGTGAGTAAAGAAAACCTTTCTCCTATTTGTTTTAAATCTACCATATTCTAGCTTCATCTTGTGTCCCCTGGTTCTATTACTGTTTGAAAGTGTAAACAAATACTTCACATCTGTCCGCTCTACTCCGCACATTATTTTGTACACTTCTATCATATCACCCCTCAGCCGCCTTTTCTTCAAGCTGAAGAGCCCTAACCTTCTCAGCCTTTCCTCATAGGGAAGTTGTTCCATCCCTTTTATCATTTTCGTCGCCCTTCTCTGCACCTTCTCTAATTCCACCACTAACTACCCTTCTCCATTGAGAATACTGACCGTTTAACCCTACTCTCTGTTTCTATCTTTTAACCAGTTTTAATCCACAATAGGACACTACCTCCTATCCCATGACTCTCCAATTTCCTCTGGAGTCTTTCATGAGGTACTTTGTCAAACGCCTTTTGAAAATCCAGATACAAGGTATCAACCGGCTCACCTTTATCCACATGTTTGTTCACCCCTTCAAATAAATGTAATAGATTGGTGAGGCAAGATTTCCCTTCACTAAATCCATGTTGGCTTTGTCTCATTAATCCATGCTTTTGAATATGCTCTGTAATTTTGTTCTTTATTATAGTCTCTAGCATTTTGCCCAGCACCGACGTCACACTCACCGGTCTATAATTTCCCGGATCTCCTCTGGAACCTTTTTTAAAAATCAGCGTTACATTGGCTACACTCCAATTGTCACGTTCGTGAGTCCTTGTGCCCAGGCGGAGCACAGAGGCGAAGACTCAAACCTGCACTCTGTGGGCAGCTGCACAACCCCGAAGCTTCACCTGTGATGACCACCGTTCCCCGAGGGTTGAGCCCCCAGGTGCAGGCAGCCGACAGGGCTTCTGGATGCATGCGGGGGTCAGACGGCTGCAGACAGAAGGCAGAAGGAAGCTGGATACAAACAGAAGGCGGGTCTGGCAGTGGGCAAGAGTATCCGAGTTCAGGCAGTAGTTAGGGCAAGCAGCAGGCAAGAGAATCTGGGTTCAAGCAGTAGTCGGGTCAGGCAGCAAGCAGAGAGTTGTCAGGATTCAAGCAGAGGTCAGGTCAGGCAGCAAGCAGCGAGTGCGAAACACAGCTCAAACAATCACCTACCGAGGTAGAAGCCGAAGCAAAGAGGGAAGAGAGGATGCTCCTTAAGTAGCCCTCCCCATCAGGAGTCCCAAGGTCAGCTGGGCAGGAGAATCTCTATTGGTAGAGCCGCCGAGGGGGAGGAGTCAGGCAGCGAGGAGCCAATTCCCCGCAAGGCAGAATGCGGGGTGAATATGGCCACGCTCCAGGACCGAGGAGCCCAGCCCGAATTGGGCAAGCCGCACGGCAGACCCCGACGCGACACCCCCGCGACCCGCAGGCGAGGCCCTGCCCCAAAGCACCCTCAGAGTGCTGGCTCTGCCAGAAATGGCCGGCGCTCCCCTCCCAATGCCCCAACCAGCTCAACGAGGCCCTGGAGCATCCTAGGAGCGCCGGCTCTGCCAAAATGGCCGGAGCTCCACCCCCGAGGAAATGACCCGCAAGGAGGGACCCACTGAAGGAGACACATGAGGTGAGGATTGTGTCAGTTCTGCCCCCCCCCCCCCCGGAGGACCCCCTCTCCACCCCGGTCTGGGTTTAGCAGGATAACGGGTGTGGAATTCTTGGACCAATTCTGGTGCATGGACATTACCAGCTGGTTTCCAGGAATTGTCCTCTGGTCCAAAGTGCTTCCAGGAAATTAAATAGAAGAGTCGACCCCTCTGATGTTTTGAGTCTAAAATCTCTTTCACTTCAAATTCAGATCGGATTCATTCTCGGGGATGATTCTCCTCTTAGGTTCGGGATCCCACAATGGTTTCAGAAGCGACACACGAAAGGCATTATGGATTCGGAGTCTACCAGGTAGTTTATTTATTTATTTATTTGGCGCATTTCTATCCCACATTTTCCCACAAGCGCAGGCACAATGTGGCTTACAGTAGTTCAGGAAACATTACAGTAAAAGAAAGGTAAAACATAGGATGACAGAATTTACAGAAAAGACATGAAAAAGGTAAACTGTTCAACAAGAGCCATTGGGTCAGAGTCCCTCTTCAACCGACAACAGGAGACTCAAATGGCGGGGTTTGGTAGGGAATAGGCTTTTGCAAATAGGAATGTCTTTAAGAACTTTTTGAATAGTTGATGGTCAGATATCCCTTTTAATTGCTTCGGCAGTTCATTCCAAGTCTTTGCACTGGTATACGGGAAAGTCGAAGCAAACATATGCTTGTATCTGACTTTCCTACTGCTGGGATAGTGCAGACAGAGAAAGTTGCGCGATGACGACAAAGCATTTCGTGGGGGTAGATCAATTAAGTCGAGCATGTACTCCGGGGCCTCTCCAAATATGATCTTGTGCGTTAAAGAGCAGACTTTGAAGATGATGCGATCTTTGACAGGGAGCCAGTGCAGATCGAAATGCAATGGTTGTGCATGGGCAAAGTGTGATTTGCCTAGTATTAATCTAGCAGCCGTGTTCTGGGCTGTCTGTAGCTTTCTTAGTAAATAGTCATGACAGCCAGCATATATCCCGCTACAATAGTTCAGGTGAGAAAGGACCAGCCAGTGAATGAGAGTACGGAAGAGATCTCTAGGCAGGCAATTTCTGATACGCTTCAGCTGCCACATTGCAAAAAACATTCTCTTCACAACAACCTTCACTTGATTGTCCATAAGCAGGTGGCTGTCTAGCTCGACCCCAAGGATTTTCAGGCTATTTAAGATGGGAAGCTTAAAGGTATTGACATCAAGTGAGGTAGGAATGACTTTATTATGCTGAGATAAAAGCAGAAGACAATGTGTTTTGTCTTCATTTATCTTAAATTGGAATACATTTGCCCAAGAGGTTATGATGGAAAAGCTAGCTTCGATCTTCTCATGGATCTCTGTCATAGTAGAGTTGAAAGGGATGTAAATGGTTATGTCATCCGCATAAATAAATGGGTTGAGATCCTGTTTGGCAAGTGCTTTCGCTAGAGGGATCAACATTAGATTGAAGAGGGTTGGAGAGAGAGGAGATTCTTGGGGTACTCCACAATGAGACTCCCAAGGTGCAGATATAGTGGAGTTAGCTTTAACTTGGTACGTTCTTGAAGTCAGAAAACCCTTGAACCAGTTAAGCACATTGCCATCAATTCCAAAAGTGTCCATAAGAAAGGTTAAAAGCCCATGGTCCACCATGTCAAATGCACTGGACATGTCGAATTGCAATAATAATATTTTCCGCCCCATAGAAATTTCTCTTTTAAAATTTGACATAATGGTAACGAGCACTGTTTCAGTGCTAAATTGTGGACGAAACCCAGATTGAGAGTAGTGTAAGATGTCAAATTTAGTCAGATAGTCCATGAGCTGCGAATGAACTAGGCTTATCATCGTTTTGACTAATAAAGGAATTGACGGCCCAGGGCTATAGTTGGAAATGACATCCGCTTTGATTTTTGGGTTTTTAGGAATAGGTGTTAAGAGAATATGTCCTTGCTCTGAGGGGAAAAATCCGCTGCCAAGCATGAAGTTTAAGTAGGTGGTAAACTCCTCTATGAAGCAGCGTGGGGCAGTTTTTAACAAATAATTCAGACAAGTATCAAGGCCACAATGCAGTTGCAGGCGATAGGTGACTGATCCCATTCGGGAATGTACAGGAAACAGGCCTATGAAACGAGGAGAAAATTTAAATGAGGGCAGATGGAGCTTTAGGTATCTGGTGCTGAGCCAGACCTTCTGTCCAGGTTGAAAGACAGGGGCAGTTCGTCTCTTCAGGTCGGCGAAATGCTGATACTTTGCTGCTGCTTGTTGCAGATAGTGCTGAACTTCATTCCAGGACTCCTGAATGTTAGTAAGGGTGTGCTGGAGCTGTGGGATTGCCTGATCCATCAGGATCGGAGGAGGGAGGCGAGAATGCCGTCCATATATGGTGAAGAAAGGAGACATCTTGGAAGCGGAGTGGAGGCTGTTATTGTAGGCGAACTTGGCCCAGGGAAGCAACAGTGACCAGTTATCCTGACTATGGTTAGTAAAGACCCGCAGGAACGTTTTAAGAGTCTGATTGGTTCTTTCCACCATTCCATTGGTTTGGGGGTGGTAGGCTGAGGAGAAGTGAGTTGTAACCCCAAATGCAGAACATAGTGCCCTCCAAAACTTAGAAATAAATTGAGGCCCCCGATCACTGATAATTCGTAGAGGCAGGCCATGTAGGCGGAACACATGTTGAATAAAGTTGGTGGCTAGTTTTGCCACAGACAGCAGGGCCTTAAGAGGGATGAAATAAGCCATGCGTGAAAATCGGTCCATCACTACCCAGATTACGGTGTGACCCTGGGAGCATGGGAGATCAGTAATGAAGTCCACAGAGAGCTCTTGCCATGGCTGTGAAGGAACAGGCAGGGGTTGAAGACCTCCCTAAGGTTTGCCAGCAGCAAACTTACTTCGGACACAGATGGGACATGAGGAGACGAAGTGCAGGATGTCTAAAGATCAGACAAAAGATGGCAAATCAATAGTGTCAGGTACTAATCATCATGGAAATAGGAACAACAAACATACTCTGAAATGTCGATATGCAAATGCTAGGAGTCTAAGAAATTTATTTATTTATTTATTTGTTACTTATATCCCACATTTTCCCACACATGCAGGCGCAATGTGGCTTACAGAGAATTACATAAGAGTACAAGCTTAACAGCTTAGGCAAGCATAAAGAGGTAAATAGGAGGGAAGAAACTAACAAAGTGGGTTGAAATTCCATGTATAAAAGGGGAAAAAACGGTGATAGGAGTGTACTACCGTCCGCCTCGCCAGGATGAGCAGGTAGACGCAGAAATGATAAAAGAAATCAGAGACGCAAACAAAATGGGCAATGTGATAATAATGGGTGACTTCAATTATCCAAATATAGACTGGGTAAATGTAACATTGGGACATGCTACAGAGGTACAATTCCTTGATGAAATCAAGGACAGCTTTATGGAGCAGCTGGTGCAGGAGCCGACGAGAGAAGGAAAAATTCTAGACTTGGTCCTTAGTGGAGCGCATGATCTGGTGAGGGACGTTATGGTACTGGGGCCGCTTGATAACAGTGATCATAATATGATCAGTTTTGATATCGACCTTGAAGTAACTGTACACAGAAAGTCAAATACGTTAGCGTTTAACTTTAAAAAAGGAGACTATGATAAAATGAGAAGAGCGGTAAAAAAAAACTTAGGGGGGCAACTGAGAGAGTAAAAACTGTACAACAGGCGTGGACGCTGTTCAAAAATACCATCCTGGAGGCCCAGGCCATACATATTCCGTGAATTAGAAAAGAAAGACGGAAGTCCAAAAGACAGCCAGCCTGGTTGAAAAGTGAGGTGAAGGAAGCTATTAGGGCTAAAAGAAACGCCTTCAGAAAATGGAAGAAGGAACCGTCTGAAAATAACAAGAAGCAGCATAAGGAGTGTCAATGCAAATACAAGGCGCAGATAAAGAAGGCCAAGAGGGATTACGAAAAAAAGATAGCATTAGAGGCAAAAAAACATAGTAAATTTTTTTTTCGGTATATTAAAAGCAGGAAGCCAGCAAAAGAATCGGTTGGGCAGCTGGATGACCGAGGGGTAAAAGGGGCGATCAAGGAAGACAAAGACGTAGCGGAGAGACTGAATGAATTCTTTGCTTCGGTCTTCACCGAGGAAGATTTGGGTGGGATACCGGTGTCGGAAATGGTATTTCAAGCAGACGAGTCGGAGAAACTTACTGACTTCACGGTAAACCTGGAGGACGTAATGGGGCAGTTCAGCAAACTGAAGAGTAGCAAATCTCCTGGACCGGATGGTATTCATCCTAGAGTACTGATAGAACTGAAAAATGAGCTTGCGGAGCTACTGCTAGTGATATGCAACTTATCCTTAAAATCGAGCGTGGTACTGGAAGATTGGAGGGTGGCCAATGTAACACCGATTTTTTAAAAAGGTTCCAGGGGAGATCCGGGAAATTATAGACCGGTGAGTCTGACGTCAGTGCCAGGGAAAATGGTAGAGGCTATTATTAAAAACAAAATTACAGAGCACATCCGAGGACATGGATTACTGAGACCAAGACAGCACGGCTTTTGTGTGGGGAAATCTTGCCTGACCAATTTACTTCAATTCTTTGAAGGAGTAAACAAACATGTGGACAAAGGGGAGCCGGTTGATATTGTGTATCTGGATTTTCAAAAGGCATTTGATAAGGTACCTCATGAAAGGCTACAGAGGAAATTGGAGGGTCATGGGATAGGAGGAAATGTCCTATTGTGGATTAAAAACCGGTTGAAGGATAGGAAACAGAGAGTGGGGTTAAATGGGCAGTATTCAAATGGAGAAGGGTAGTTAGTGGGGTTCCTCAGGGGTCTGTGCTAGGACCGCTGCTTTTTAATATATTTATAAATGATTTAGAGATGGGAGTAACTAGCGAGGTAATTAAATTTGCTGATGACACAAAGTTATTCAAAGTTGTTAAATCGCGACAGGATTGTGAAAAATTACAAGAGGACCTTACGAGACTGGGAGACTGGGCAGCTAAATGGCAGATGACATTTAATGTGAGCAAGTGCAAGGTGATGCATGTGGGAAAAAAGAACCCGAATTATAGCTACATCATGCAAGGTTCCACGTTAGGAGTTACGGACCAAGAAAGGGATCTGGGTGTCGTCGTCGATAATACACTGAAACTTCTGCTCAGTGTGCTGCTGCGGCTAGGAAAGCGAATAGAATGTTGGGTATTATTAGGAAAGGTATGGAAAACAGGTGTGAGGATGTTATAATGCCGTTGTATCGCTCCATGGTGCGACCGCACCTTGAGTATTGTGTTCAATTCTGGTTGCCACATCTCAAGAAAGATATAGTAGAATTGGAAAAGGTGCAGAGAAGGGCGACTAAAATGATAGCGGAGATAGGACGACTTCCCTATGAAGAAAGATTAAGGAGGCTAGGGCTATTCAGCTTGGAGAAAAGACAGCTGAGGGGAGACATGATAGAGGTATATAAAATAATGAGTGGAGTGGAACAGGTGGATGTGAAGCGTCTGTTCACGCTTTCCAAAAATACTAGGACCAGGGGGCATGCGATGAAACTACAGTGTAGTAAACTTAAAACAAATCGGAGAAAATTTTTCTTCACCCAATGTATAACTAAACTCTGGAATTCGTTGCCGGAGAAAGTGGTGAAGGCGGTTAGCTTAGCAGAGTTTAAAAAGGGGTTGGACGGTTTCCTAAAGGACAAGTCCATAAACCGCTACTAAATGGATTTGGGAAAAATCCACAATTCCAAGAATAACATTTTTGAATGTTTTTACGTTTGGGAAGCTTGCCAGGTGCCCTTGGCCTGGATTGGCCGCTGTCGTGGACAGGATGCTGGGCTCGATGGACCCTTGGTCTTTTCCCAGTATGGCATTACTTATGTACTTATGTCCTGTGCCATGCGTGGCTACTGGTAGTATCGAGAGATGAGATGGAGAGTCTTTTGGAACCCAAAATAACCGGCGAAGGTAAAGGAATGTCCCCACTGGAGAACTTTCTTTCTGGATCGCGGAGGCACGGAGATCTTCAGGGAGGTCGAGGTTGCTACGATTGATGGGATACAGGCTGGATTCAACATCGGGTAAGGTTCCTCAAGTTCCTCGGATGTCTCAAAGGCCCGAGATAGAGCATCCGCTTGCACATTCTTCTCCGCAGTGAGGAAAATCAGGCGAAAATCAAACCTGGCAAAGAAGAGAGACCAGTGTGCCTGCCGTGGGTTCAGTCTTTTGGCCTCCTGAGATAAAGGAGATTTTTATGATCCGTAATTACAGTGATCGGGTGCGCGGCCCCCTCCAGTAAATACCGCCACTCCTGGAAGGCGAGTTTCAGGGCAAGCAATTCCCGATCCCCGATGGAATAATTACGCTCAGCGGGAGAGAACTTCCGAGAGAAAAAAAACATGGGTGTAGCTTGCCGGAGGGCGTGGCCTGAGACAACACGGCTCCGGCACCCACTGAAGAAGCATCGACCTCCACGATGAAGGGTCTCGTGATATCTGGACTGCGGAGCACTGGAGCACTCATGAAGGCTCCCTTCAGGGTGGTGAAGGCTTTAAGGGCCTCTGGAGACCAATTCTTCACATCCGCCCCCTTTCTAGTAAGGGCGGTCAGTGGTGCAGTGATCAGATAGTACTGCTGAATGAATTGTTGATAATAATTGGCAAACCCCAAGAAACGTTGCAGGGCTCTGAGTCCTTGGGGCACCGGCCAATCTCAGATCGCTTTGAGTTTTACTGGGTCCATCTGAAGCCCCTCCGAGGAGATAATATGCCCCAAAAAGGGAATAATCCACTGATGAAAGGCACATTTCTCCAACTTAGCAGAAAGATGATGATCCCGCAGCCATTGGAGAACGGTGCACACTTGACGGACATAGTAACATAGTAGATGACGGCAGAAAAAGACCTGCACAGTCCATCCAGTCTGCCCAACAAGATAAACTCATATGTGCTACTTTTTGTGTATACCTTACCTTGATTTGTATCTGTCATTTTCAGAGCACAGACCGTAGAAGTCTGCCCAGCACTAGCCCCGCCTCCCAACCACCAGCCCTGCCTCCCACCACCGGCTCCACCACCCAATCTCGGCTAAACTTCTGAGGATCCATTCCTTCTGAACAGGATTCCTTTATGTTTATCCCACGCATGTTTGAATTCAGTTACCATTTTCATCTCCACCACCTCCCGCGGGAGGGCATTCCAAGCATCCACCACTCTCTCCGTGAAAAAATACTTCCTGACATTTTTCTTGAGTCTGCCCCCCCCCCCCCCCCCTTCAATCTCATTTCATGTCCTCTAGTTCTACCACCTTCCCATCTCTGGAAAAGGTTCGTTTGCAGATTAATATCTTTCAAATATTTGAACGTCTGTATCATATCACCCCTGTTTCTCTTTTCCTCCAGGGTATACATGTTCAGGTCAGCAAGTCTCTCCTCATACGTCTTGTAATGCAAATCCCATACCATTCTCGTAGCTTTTCTTTGCACCGCTTTGATTCTTTTTACATTCTTAGCAAGATACGGCCTCCAAAACTGAACACAATACTCCAGGTGGGGCCTCACCAACGACTTATACAGGGGCATCAACACCTCCTTTCTTCTGCTGGTCACACCTCTCTCTATACAGCCTAGCAACCTTCTAGCTACGGCCACTGCCTTGTCACACTGTTTCATCGCCTTCAGATCCTCAGATACTATCACCCCAAGATCCCCCTCTCCGTCCGTACATATCAGACTTTCACCGCCTAACACATACGTTTCTCGTGGATTTCTACTCTCTAAGTGCATCACTTTGCATTTCTTCGCATTGAATTTTAATTGCCAAACCTTAGACCATTCTTCTAGTTTCCACAGATCCTTTTTCATGTTTTCCACTCCCTCCCGGGTGTCCACTCTGTTACAAATCTTAGTATCATCCGCAAATAGGCAAACTTTACCTTCTAACCCTTCGGCAATGTCACTCACAAATATATTGAACAGAATCGGCCCCAGCACTGATCCCTGAGGCACTCCACTACTCACCTTTCCCTCATCCCAGCGACTTCCATTAACCACCACGCTCTGGCGTCTGTCCGTAAACCAGTTCCTAATCCAGTTCACCACGTCGGGTCCTATCTTCAGTCTGTCAAATTTATTCAAGAGCCTCCATTAACCACCACCCTCTGGTGTCTGTCCATCAACCAGTTCCTAATCCAGTTCACCACTCCAGGTCCTATCTTTAGCCCATCCAGTTTATTTAAGAGACTCCTGTGGGGAACCGTGTCAAAAGCTTTGCTGAAATCTAAGTAGATTACGTCTATAACACATCCATGATTCAATTCTCTGGTCACCCAATCAAATAATTCAATGAGATTCGTTTGGCATGATTTACCTGTGGTAAAACCATGTTGTCTCGGATCTTGCAACTTATTGGCTTCCAGGCAATTCACTATCGCTTCCATTACTTTTTCAATAACCGAAGTGAGGCTTACCGGCCTGTAGTTTCCAGCTTCTTCCCTATCACCACTTTTGTGAAGAGGGACCACATCCGCCGTTCTCCAATCCCTCGGAACCTCTCCCATCTCCAAGGATTTATTAAACAAATCTTTAAGAGGACCCGCCAGAACCTCTCTGAGCTCCCTCAATATCCTGGGGTGGATCCCGTCCGGTCCTATGGCTTTGTCCACCTTTAAATTTTCAAGTTGTTCATACACACTCTCTTCCGTGAACAGTGCTATATCCACTCCATTCTCAAATGTACTTTTGCCAGTCCATCGCGGTCCTTCTCCAGGATTTTCATCTGTGAAAACAGAACAGGAATATCTATTTAGCAAATTTGCTTTTTCTTCATCGTTATCTACATAGCAGTTCGCAGGATCTTTTAGTCTCACAATTCCCTTTTTAGTCATTTTTCTTTCACTAATATACCTGAAGAAATTTTTGTCACCCCTCCTTACATTTCTAGCCATTTGTTCTTCCGCTTGCGCTTTCGCCAGACGTATCTCTCTCTTGGCTTTTTTCAGTTTCATCCGGTATTCCTCCTCGTGTTCCTCTTCTTGAGTTTTTCTGTATTTCAGGAACGCCAACTCTTTAGCCTTTATTTTCTCAGCCACTTGCTTGGAGAACCATATCGGTTTCCTTTTTCTGCTGCTTTTAATTACTCTTTTTACATAAAGGTTTGTGGCCCTGTTTATAGCTTCTTTCAGCCTGGACCACTGTCCTTCCACTTGAAGAGAAGACCAGGATATCATCTAGATAGATGATTACGGAGACTTACAGGAGATCCTGAAAGAAGGAGTTAATAAAATTTTGGAAGACCACAGGGGCATTACAAAGGCCAAAGGGCAGGACCAGGTATTCAAAATGGCCCTCATGGGTGTTGAAGGCGGTCTTCCATTCATCGCCCTGGCGGATACGAATCAGGTTATACACTCCCCCGGAGGTCCAACTTAGTAAAAATTACTGCCCCTTGCAGGTGATCAAAAAGCTCAGGGATAAGAGGAAGGGGGTACCGGTTCTTGATCGTGATGTCATTCAGGCCCCGATAATCAATGCAAGGCCGCAGAGATCCATCTTTCTTGGACACGAAGAAAAACCCAGCTCCCGCTGGGGATGAGGAGGGTCGAATAAAGCCCTTCTGGAGATTTTCATGAATGTACGAGCGCATGGTTTTGGATTCTTCTCTGGAGAGAGTGTACAGTCGACCCCTGGGAGGTGTTTTGCCCGGGAGCAGGTCAATAGGGCAATCAAAAGGTCGATGCGGGGGCAGCGAGTCTGCCTCCTGTGCGTGGAATACATCCCAGAAGTCCTAGTACTCCTGAGGCAGGGAAGCTTCACAGGGCTGGAGGACTCTGGGGAGAGCTGAAATGGCCTTTACAGGGGGTTCAACCGACGAATGACACGTGTGAAAACAGCGGGCTCCCCAGCTACTAATCTCGCCGTTGGCCCAATTGATGCTGGGAGCGTGAAGGCGCAACCAGGGCAGGCCCAGAACGACTGGGTGAATAGCTTGGGGAAGTATTAAGAGTTGAATTTCTTCTTGATGCAAGACCCCAACTTGCATCTGCAGGGGTGGCATGACCTGAGTGATGGGTTGCGGTAGGGTCGATCCCTGAATGGAGATGACCTGCAGGGGTCTACACGGCACAGCAGGTCTCCCCAAACGCTCAAGGAACCTAGCATTGATGAAATTTTCTCCCGCTCCAGAGTCCAGAAGGGCCATGGTATGGACACAGAACTTTTGCCACCGCAAGGTGATGGGGATGGAAATCAGATTATCTGGGAGGGGCGTTTCCTGACTTGTTCGGACAGGAATTTACAAAATGCCCAGGCTGTCCACAATATAAACAGAGTCTATTGGTTCGACGATGGGACCTCTCGGTTTCGGAGAGGCATTGTCGCCCAATCATCATTGGTTCCTCGGGGGCACCTGCTAGGGAACTCGTTGCTCTCTAGGGGACGTAGGCCGTGTTCGCCGAGGGGCAGGCCTCAGAGGAGGGCATTGAACGGTTCGCTCCTGAACTCTCTCCTGAAAGATGATGTCAGTGTGGACACAGAGGGTGATTAGGGCATCCAAGGTATTCGGGAGGTCCCAGCCAGCTAATTTGTCCTTGATCTGGCCATTCAAACCTTGCCAGAAGATGATTCCATCGCACCTCCATGGCTAGGGTCCGAAAGCGAACAGCATATGATCCAACAGAGCTGTTCCCTTGTTGAATTGGAAGTAGATCTGCTGCGACAGGGGAGGGCAGCCCTGGCACATCAAATATCATTCTGAACTGGCAAAGGAACTCCCCCAGATCTGACAGAAGCGGATCGCGTTGCTCCCAAGAGGGGAAGCCCAGGCCAGGGCCGGTCCAGAGAGTAAGGATATAGGTGATCTTAAGACTCTCAGAGGGAAAAGACCCGGGTTGCATCTCAAAAAGAATCAGGCATTGATTCAAAAATCCCCAAGAAGCAGAGGGGATCCCGTCGAACCGAGGTGGTTCTGGAAGACACAATCCTGGAGAAGGCAGGGCAGGTCTCGGGGCTGGGGCGGCAGATTGCTGCTGGGCCTGGAGGGTGGCCATCTGGGTACGTACGTCTTGTAAAGCTCCATACAACCTGTTCAAATGAGCTTGCTGCTGCTGAAGAACCTGTGCCAGGTCCACTAGTTCGGGTTTGTCCGGCGAACTCATGGTTTCGGCTTACTGTCACGTTCGTGAGACCTTGTGCTCAGGCGGAGCACAGAGGTGAAGATCGAACCTGTGCTCTGCGGGCAGCCGGGCAACCCCGAGGCTTCACCTGTGATGGCCGCCATTCCACGAGGGTTGAGCCCCCAGGTGCAGGCAGCCGACAGGGCTTCTAGATGCAGGCGGGGGTCAGACGGCTGCAGACAGCAGGCAGAAAGGAAGCTGGATACAAACAGAAAGGGAGGTCTGGCAGCGGGCAAGAGTATCCGAGTTCAGGCAGTAGTTAGGGCAAGCAGCAGGCAAGAGAATCCAGGTTCAGGCAGTAGTCGGGTCAGGCAGCAAGCAGAGAGTTGTCAGGATTCAAGCAGAGGTCAGGTCAGGTCAGGCAACAAGCAGCGAGTGCGAAACACAGGTCAAACAATCACCTACCGAGGTAGAAGCCGAAGTAAAGAGGGAAGAGGGCATAGGCGGTCAGTGGCCCAATTGTCTGGGGAGGTTAAAGGGGGTGGGGTTAGGGGTGGGGCCAGGGGCGGGGCTTACATCCATAATTGTCTGACAACACACAGAAAAAAAATAAGTAAAAATAAAATAATCACAATTAATACCTTTTATTAAATTTAGATATTAGATATGTATCATATGTCAAAGAATAAAGTGGTTGCTCAAAGCATATACTAACCACAATTGCTCAACTGCAAAACACTATGCACAACTTTGTGCAAAAACACACTCATAACCTTACTGTACTATAATTATTACACTGGGCAGACCTAATACACCAATATATTTATTTATTGCACTTGTATCCCACATTTTCCCACCTATTTGCAGGTTCAATGTGGCTTACAAATACCTGTTATGGCATATACCACCATACGGAAAATGCAGACCGTCAACAATATGAATCAAGGGATCATAATATCATGATACGTGTAGAGACAAAAAACAACCTTTTAGGGTGGCTAGTGTTCACAATGAGCTCCTTTTATTAACGACCATATATAGATCCTTCAAGAGGTAGTGTGTCATAATTTAGGCTCTACACCCTTTCTGATGTTTTGGTGCCACCTCAGTAAGGCTAACACACAATCTCTCCACTGCAAAACACTATACACAAACTTGTGCAAAAACACACTCATAACCTTACCAAACCATAACAGCACTAATTCCAAGGACAGGACGAGCTACAACCTTTTGCGTGGAAAGGCAGCACTGTAATTACACCTAGCTCTAAAACACTAGTACACAACCTAGTGAAACAAAACAAAAAGGGCTGCAAATACTACACGCTAGCAGAATACTGCATCTTGATCACACATGAAAAACACATGACACAACAGATATGAAGGCAAAATACTGAACTGGAAAGTTACTCAAGAAGTCAGACTTATCACAGACAGTTCCAGGGTCCCTCTCCCTCCCTCCCTCCCTCACAGACAGTTCCAGGGTCCCCCCTCCCTCACAGACAGTTCCAGGGTCCCCCCTCCCTCCCCAACAGGTCCAGGGTCCCCCTTCCCTCCCGCACAGACAGTTCCAGGGTCCCCCTCCCTCCCTCCCTCCCTCCATCACATACAGTTCCAGGGTCCCCCTCCCCCTCTCTCCCAGACAGTTCCAGGGTCCCCCTCCCTCACAGACAGTTCCAGGGTCCCCCCTCCCTCGCTCCCTTCGAGTTCCAGGCTTCCTCCAAATTTTAAACGTCATCTATCATACCTCGTGGTGTTAGAGCAGCAGTGAAAAGCATTACAGGCTGCTGGGCTCCGTGCTTTAGTTGTTTTGCCTTCTCTCTCTCTCTCTCTCAGCTCTTATACCGAGCGCCTATGGAAGAGGGGACGCTCCTTAAGTAACCCTCCCCATCAGGAGTCCCAAGATCAGCTGGGCAGGAGAATCTCCAATGGTAGAGCCGCTGAGGGGGAGGAGTCAGCAGCAAGGAGCCAATCCCCGCAAGGCAGAAGGCGGGACGAAGATGGCCCACGCTCCAGGACCGAGGAGCCCAGCCCGAATCGGGCAAGCCGCACAGCAGACCCCAACGTGACCCCCCCCCCCCCCCCCCCCCCCCGCAATCCACAGGCAAGGCCCTGCATCAAAGCACCCTCGGAGTGCCAGCTCTGCCAAAATGGCCCGCGCTCCACTCCCTTAGGACGCGACCCGCACGGAGGGACCTGCTGAAAGAGACACACCAATCTTCCGGTACCACGCTCGATTTTAAGGATAAATTACATATTACTAACAGTAGCTCCACAAGTTCATTTTTCAGTTTTATCAGTACTCTAGGATGAATACCGTCTGGGTCCAGGAGATTTGTTACACTTCAATTTGTAGAACTGTCCCATTACATCCTCCAGGTTTATAGAGAATTTGTTCAGTTTCTCTGACTCATCCGCTTCGAATAACATTTCTGGCAACGGTATCTCTCCCAAATCTTCCTCGGTGAAGACTGAAGCAAAGAATTAATTTAATCTCTCCGCTATGGCTTTGTCTTCCATGATCTCCCCTTTTACCCCTCGGTCATCAAGCGGTCCAAACGATTCTTTTGCCGTCTTCCTGCTTTTAATATACCTAAAAAAGTTTTTACTATGTGTTTTTGCCTCCAACGCAATCTTTTTTTCAAAGTCCCTCTTAGCCTTCCTTATCAGCGCTTTGCATTTGACTTGCCATTCCTTATGCTGTTTCTTATTATTTTCAGTCGGTTCCTTTTTCCATTTTCTGAAGGATTTTCTTTTAGCTCTAATAGCTTCCTTCACCTCACTTTTTAAACATGCCGGCTGTCGTTTGGTCTTCCGTCCTCCTTTTTTAATACGCAGAATATATTTGGCCTGGGCTTCAAGGATGGTGTTTTTGAACAGCATCCACGCCTAATGTAAATTTTTGACCTTCGCAGCAGCTCCTCTAAGTTTTGTTTTCACCGTTCTTCTCATTTTATCATAGTCTCCTTTTTTAAAGTTTAATGCTAACGTATTTGCGGATGTAGCTTTCTTCAGGAAACACATTTGAAGCCTCAGCACGAGTGATTGGTGGTGCAGAAGAGATATCCCACCACTTTCTTTGGTTCTAGTATATCTAATAATAAAACTAAATGCGTATTTATTGTGCTGTCCTTAGCGTTCCCATGGTAAATTCGACAGGTGGTGTTGGAAAAAATGGTTGCTACTTATTACTTAAGCTTCTGCTGGGGGAAATGGTGTATACTTTTTAAAAATCTATTTATGCCCCTAATGAGGATCAGATTGCATTCCTTGATGAGCTAGATTGGGTATTACAATGCCATGGAGCGGGCCGCCTCCTTTTGGTGGGGGGTCTTTAATCTTAAGCTCGACCCTCATTTGGACAACACCACACAGAAACTGAACTATGTGAAGTGAGAAAGGGCAGTTTTTAAAAGTTTTATGGCACGTTGGGGCCTTTTGGATTTATGGAGATCTAGCCATGGTTCCAAGAGGGACTATATCCGTTTCTCCTCTATGCATCACACTTTCTCCCTCATAGATATGTAGTTGGGGGATGGGGAGATTTCTAAGGCCTTGCAGAAGACCTATATTGAGGATTGCACATGGTCTAATCATGCGCCAGTGCTCTTGACTCTCATGACAGTGGGCGAGCAGTTGGGTCCTTGGTACTGGCAGATGATGAATTTGTTGTTGCTGGATCTTCAAAGTGTACAATCATAGTAACGTGGAGGGGCATAATCGAACGTTGCCGGCGAAATAGATCGCCGGCAGCGCTACAGCTGGCCGGAACAGTATTATCGAAAAAGATGGCCGGCTATCTTTTTTTTTCGATAATACGGTTTAGCCCGGCCAAATGCCAGAGTTCGCCGGGTTTGAGATGGCCGGTTTTGTTTTTCAGCAATAATGGAAAAAAAATGCCGGTGATCTCCAACCCGGCGACATCCAAGGCATTTGGTCGTGGGAGGAGCCAGCATTTGTAGTGGACTGGTCCCCCTCACATACCAGGACACCAACCGGGCACCCTAGGGGACACTTCTAAAAATTTTTAAAAATATACAAATACCTCCCAGGTGCATAGCTCCCTTACCTTGGGTGCTGAGCCCCCGAAATCCCCCCCCAAACCCACTCCCCACAACTCTACACCACTACCATAGTCCTTATGGGTGAAGGGGGCACCTACATGTGGGTACAGTGGGTTTTGGGGGGGTTTGGAGGGCTCAACACTTACCACCACAAGTGTAACAGGTAGGGGGGATGGTTGCCTGGGTCCATTGCAACCAACATAAACTGTTCCAGGGACCTGCATACTGCTGTCAGGGAGCTGGGTATGACATTTGAGGCTGGCCTCGCATACAGGCTGGCAAAAAAGTTTTTAGTTTTATTGTTTTAGTGTGGGAGGGGGTTGGTGACCACTGGGGGAGTACGGGGAGGTCATCCCCCATTCCCTCAGGTGGTCATCTGGTCAGTTTGGGCACCTTTTTGAGGCTTGGTCGTGAAAATAAAAGGACCAAGTAAAACCAGCGAAATACTGATTAACGCCACTTTTTTTTCCATTATCCGCAAAAGCTGGCCATCTGGTAGCCACGCCCATGCCCGCCCATGTCCCGCCTTTGATTCGCCGCCGACACGCCCCCTTGAACCTTCGCCGGCTTGGCAACGGAAAAGTGGTGATGGTGTCAAAAAAGCAGCTTTCAATTATACCGATTTCGTCGCTTTTGCGAGATTGCCGGCCATCTCCCTATTTATGTTGGAAGATCGCCGGCGATCACTTTAGAAAATAAGCCTGATAGTAACATAGTAGATGACGGCAGAGAAAGACCTGTATGGTCCATCCAGTCTGCCCAACAATCTTTGGAGAAAGCTATTAAAGAATATATCGAGCTTAATGATAAGGATGATATTAAGCCTATAAAGCTGTGATTCGAGGGCACATTGCAGGCCCATCTTAAGAAGCACCGAATGGCCCAGGAACACTCCCTGCAGGACCAGATTGCCTTATTGGAAGTTCAATAAAAGATTATCCCTTGAATATTTCCCACATGGAGCACCTCCATGCACTGTAATTAGAGCTTAATGAGGTTCAAATGACCACACTGTCGGATCAGTTCCAATGAGTACAGCAGAAGCATTTTGAGTTTAGAAACTGTGCTAGCAGGTTGCTGGCCTGCAAACTCAAAAAGCAAGCCCAACGTAATCATATTTTTTTGATAGCTGCTGATTCTGGAGAGACTTGTTCTGCAAACCAAAAGAAAAAAAAGCAGATAAAAAAAGACAAAAAAATGTAACAGGAGGGTAATAGAAGAAGTGATTTTTTGCAAGGTTACCCGACATGGCCACATTTCTCCCTCAGGCTGCGTCAGGGGTACAAAAAACTAATAGGGGTAAAAAGCAAAGTGAACCTCTAAATGTAGTCATACAACCACCTTACATAAGTACTTCCCAAGCTTACTCAGCATTGTGAAGTCTGCTGAGTAAACTTGGGAAGATTTGTACACCCTGGGCCATGTGCCCACTCTTCCGATATTTTGGCTTATCTTGAGACCGTTGATCTCCTGCAGATCTCCTCTGTCGAGGCAGATCAACTGTCTAATCCAGTAGTCCTGTATGAAATTCAGTTGGCAATACAGGATCTTCCCCATAATAAGGCGTTTAAATGGTTTCACTAATAAATTTTACAAAACTTTTGGTAAGCTTTTGGCTCCGTTGTTGCTTCAGGTTTTTGAGGCTTTTGATGAGACATCTGAATTACCACACACCTGGCAACTGGGTAAGAAAGGGAAATGGGACTTGATATACCACCTTTCTGTGGTATTTTGCAACTACATTCAAAGTGGTTTACATATATACAGGTACTTATTTTGTACCTGGGGCAATGGAGAGTTAAGTGGCTTGCCCACAGTCACAGAGAGCTGCAGTGGGAATCAAACCCAGTTCCCCAGGATCAAAGTCCATTGCACTAACAACTAGGCTACTCCTCCACTCCCATCCCAGAACCCATCTGCCTGCGGTTTGTATCACCCCATTGGACACTGATAAAAGTTTTTTTACAAATATTCTAGCCCGGAAGCTTCAAAAGGTATTGCCTCGGTTGATCCATAAGAATCAAGCGGGTTTTTTGGGGGCGGCAGACCTATGACAATACCTGCTGTATGTTACATCTACTTCAGCGGGCTCGAGAGGTTCAGATACCTGCACTTTTACTATCTATTGATGCTGAAAAAGCATTTGATAGGGTGTGCTGGCCTTTCATGTTTACAGTGCTGGAAAAGATGGGGATATTATGGAGCTATCTGGCCTGGCTACAATTGCTTTAAAGGAGCCCTTTAGTGGCTTTGCGAATCAATGGCTCCAACTCAACCTATGGAATTGCATCGAGGTACTCATCAAGGCTGCGCAGTATCACCACTGCTTTATTCCATTTCTATAGAGCTCTTGGCCCAGATGATAAGAATGGATAGGAATAAGTACATAAGTAATGCCACACTGGGAAAAGACCAAGGGTCCATCGAGCCCAGCATCCTGTCCATGACAGCAGCCAATCCAGGCCAAGGGCACCTGGCAAGCTTCCCAAACGTACAAACATTCTATACATGTTATTCCCGGAATTGTGGATTTTTCCCAAGTCCATTTAGTAGCGGTTTATGGACTTGTCCTTTAGGAAACCGTCTAACCCCTTTTTAAACTCTGCCAAGCTAACCGCCTTCACGTTCTCTGGCAACAAATTCCAGAGTTTAATTACGCGTTGGGTGAAGAAAAATTTTCTCCGATTTGTTTTAAATTTACTACACTGTAGTTTCATCGCATGCCCCCTAATCCTAGTATTTTTGGACAGCGTGAACAGACGCTTCACATCCACCTGTTCCACTCCACTCATTATTTTATATACCTCTATCATGTCTCCCCTCAGCCATCTCTTCTCCAAGCTGAAAAGCCCTAGCCTCCTTAGTCTTTCTTCATAGGGAAGTCATCCCATCCCCGCTATCATTTTAATCGCTCTTCGCTGCACCTTTTCCAATTCTACTATATCTTTCTTGAGATGCGGCGACCAGAATTGAACACAATACTCAAGGTGCGGTTGCACCATGGAGCGATATAACGGCATTATAACATCCTCACACCTGTTTTCCATACCTTTCCTAATAATACCCAACATTCTATTCGCTTTCCGAGCCGCAGCAGCACACTGAGCAGAAGGTTTCAGTGTACTATCGACGACGACGACACCCAGATCCCTTTCTTGGTCTGTAACTCCCTGTGCTTTTTTTGTGCCGGTACGCGCCGGTACGGCGTACCGGCACCTTTTGTTCCCTAGGGTTCCTGACTTGCGTTCCTGCCGCCCGTCGAGATCCAGCGCCCCTGCCCCAGCTGCCCGCCCTCTTTGCTTCCCGACAGGCCTGCTTTCCGATCCAAACCTCCCCCCCCCCCCGCGACGCGTTTCAATCTTTTATTTATTTTTTTTACTTGCAGTCACAGCGCTGGCGTTGTTGAGAGGACCAGGCTCGCCTCCTCATGCTTTCCTTCCCTTCGCTGTTCCGATTCGCTGCCTCTCAGTGTCCCGCCTTCGCGGAAACAGGAAACACGTCACAGGAAGGCGGGACACTGAGAGGCAGCAAATCGGAACAGCGAAGGGAAGGAAAGCATGAGGAGGTTTGGGGCTGAGGGTCTGATGCTGGGGCTGGAGAAGAAGGGGAGGGCAGGGAAGAGAAAATTGCTGGACATGAAGGAGAGGGGAGGGGAGAGAGGATAATCAGTGAACATGGATGGCAGGGGAGGACAGGGGGCAGAGAAGAATGGGCCGCGGATGGCAGGGGAGGACGGAGCAGAGAAGAATGGCTGGTCACAGATGGCAGGGGAGGACAGGGGGCAGAGAAGAATGGGTCGCGGATGGCAGGGGAGGACGGAGCAGAGAAGAATGGCTGGTCACAGATGGCAGGGGAGGACAGGGGGCAGAGAAGAATGGCTGGTCACGGATGGCAGGGGAGGACGGAGCACAGAAGAATGTCTGGTCACGGATGGCAGGGGAGGACGGAGCACAGAAGAATGGTTGGTCACGGATGGCAGGGGAGGACAGGGGGCAGAGAAGAATAGCTGGTCACGGATGGCAGGGGAGGACGGAGCACAGAAGAATGGCTGGTCACGGATGGCAGGGGAGGACAGGGGGCAGAGAAGAATGGCTGGTCACGGATGGCAGGGGAGGATAGGGGGCAGAGAAGAATAGCTGGTCACGGATGGCAGGGGAGGAAGGAGCACAGGAGAATGGCTGGTCACGGATGGCAGGGGAGGACAGGGGGCAGAGAAGAATAGCTGGTCATGGATGGGAGGGGAGGACAGGGGACAGAGGAGAATGGCTGGTCACGGATGGCAGGGGAGGACGGAGCACAGAAGAATGGCTGGTCACGGATGGCAGGGGAGGACGGAGCACAGAAGAATGGTTGGTCACGGATGGCAGGGGAGGACAGGGGACAGAGAAGAATAGCTGGTCACGGATGGCAGGGGAGGACGGAGCACAGAAGAATGGCTGGTCACGGATGGCAGGGGAGGACAGGGGGCAGAGAAGAATGGGTCGCGGATGGCAGGGGAGGACGGAGCAGAGAAGAATGGCTGGTCACAGATGGCAGGGGAGGACAGGGGGCAGAGAAGAATGGCTGGTCACGGATGGCAGGGGAGGACGGAGCACAGAAGAATGGCTGGTCACGGATGGCAGGGGAGGACGGAGCACAGAAGAATGGCTGGTCACAGATGGCAGGGGAGGACAGGGGGCAGAGAAGAATAGCTGGTCACGGATGGCAGGGGAGGACGGAGCACAGAAGAATGGCTGGTCACGGATGGCAGGGGAGGACAGGGGGCAGAGAAGAATGGCTGGTCATGGATGGCAGGGGAGGACAGGGGACAGAGGAGAATGGCTGGTCTTGGATGGCAGGGGAGGATAGGGGACAGAGGAGAATCGCTGGACATGGGAGGGGAGAGCAGGGGAGAGAGGAGACATGCTGGACATGGATGGAGAGGAGAGCAGGAGATAGAGGAGAATTGCTTGACATGGATGGATGGATGGATGGAGGGGTTGGCGGGGAGAGAGGAGAAATGCACTTGGATGGAGGAGAGGGGAGAAAGAATTATTTCTTTATATGGATACAGGGGAGGGAAGAGAGAGGAGAAATGCTGGACATGGATGGAGCGGAGGAAAGAAAAAAAGAAGATGCACATGGATGGAGATGAGGGAAAGGAAAGAGAGGAGAAAAACTGCACTTGGATGGAGAAAATAGGCAAAAGCTGGATCCATGTTGTACCTCCTCCAGTCAATTCCGCAGAGGAGGATCCAGCTTTTACTTATGGATGTAGGGCAAGAAATGAAGAAGAGGAAAGGAAAGAAATAAATGGAAAGGAAGCTCTAGAAATGGAGTTAAGAGAACAGATAGAGAGCAGCAGAATCAGAGGCTGGGACCAATATGGATAGAAAAACAAAGTCACCAGACAACAAAGGTAGAAAAAATCATTTTATTTTCATTTTAGTGTTTACATCTGCTGTCTTATTTTGCACTGTGTATACTGGAGCTGTAGCAGCTTACAGAAATTATTTATAATGAAAAAAATCATGTTATTTTTTTCTCCTATACTAGTATATTTTCAATGATGTCTGTTTATATGCGCCATGGCTGCTATAAGGGGTGTGGCCAATATGGGTGTGGCTATCAGGGGTGGAGCCATATGTGGTGACCCCGCCCACAATGAGTACCGGCACCTTTTTTTCTACAAAAAAAACACTGGTAACTCCTAACGCGGAACCTTGCATGACGTAGCTATAATTCGGGTTCTTTATTCCCACATGCATCACCTTGCACTTGCTCACATTAAATGTCATCTGCCATTTAGCCGCCCAGTCTCCCAGTCTCGTGAGGTCCTTCTGTAATTTTCACAATCCTGTCGCGAGTTAACGACTTTGAATAACTTTGTGTCATCAGCAAATTTAATTACCTTGCTAGTTACTCCCATCTCTAAATCATTTATAAATATATTAAAAAGCAGCGGTCCTAGCACAGACCCCTGAGGAACCCCACTAACTACCCTTCTCCATTTGAATACTGCCCATTTAACCCCACTCTCTGTTTCCTATCCTTCAACCGTTTTTTAATCCACAATAGGACTTTTCCTCCTATCCCATGACCCTCCAATTTCCTCTGTAGCCTTTCATGAGGTACCTTGTCAAACGCCTTTTGAAAATCCAGATACACAATATCAACCGGCTCCCCTTTGTCACGTTTGTTACTCCTTCAAAGATTGAAGTAATTGGTCAGGCAAGATTTCCCCACACAAAAGCCATGCTGACTCGGTCTCAGTAATCCATGTCCTCGGATGTGCTCTGTAATTTTGTTTTTAATAATAGCCTCTACCATTTTCCCACGGCACCGACGTCAGACTCACCGGTCTATAATTTCCCGGATCTCCCCTGGAACCTTTTTTAAAAATGGGCGTTACATTGGCCACCCTCCAATCTTCTGGTACCATGCTCGATTTTAAGGATAAATTGCATATAACTAGCAGTAGCTCCGCAAGTTCATTTTTCAGTTCTATCAGTACTCTAGGATGAATACCATCCGGTCCAGGAGATTTGCTACTCTTCAGTTTGCTGAACTGCCCCATTACGTCCTCCAGGTTTACCGTGAAGTCAGTAAGTTTCTCCGACTCGTCCGCTTGAAATATCATTTCCGACACCAGTATCCCAAATCTTCCTCGGTGAAGACCGAAGCAAAGAATTCATTCAATCTCTCCGCTAACTCTGTGTCTTCCTTGATCGCCCCTTTTACCCCTCGGTTATCCTGCTGTCCAACCGATTCTTTTGCTGGCTTCCTGCTTTTAATATACCGAAAAATGTTTTTACTATGCTTTTTTGCCTCTAATGCTATCTTTTTTTCTTAATCCCTCTTGGCCTTCTTTATCTGCGCCTTGCATTTGCTTTGACACTCCTTATGCTGCTTCTTGTTATTTTCAGACGGTTCCTTCTTCCATTTTCTGAAGGCATTTCTTTTAGCCCTAATAGCTTCCTTCACCTCACTTTTGAACCAGGCCGGCTATCTTTTGGAGTTCCGTCTTTCTTTTCTAATTTGTGGAATATGTTTGGCCTGGGCCTCCAGGATGGTACTTTTGATCAGCGTCCATGCCTGTTGTACAGTTTTTACCCTCTCAGTTGTCCCCCTAAGTTTTTTTTCCACCGTTCTTCTAATTTTATCATAGTCTCCTTTTTTAAAGTTAAACGCTAATGTATTTGACTTACTGTAAATAGTAAGTTCAAGGTCGATATCAAAACTGATCATATTATGCTCACTGTTATCAAGCGGCCCCAGTACCATAACGTCCCTCACCAGATCATGCGCTCCACTAAGGATCAAGTCTAGAATTTTCCTTCTCTCGGCTCCTGCACCAGCTGCTACATAAAGCTGTCCTTGATTTCATCAAGGAATTGTACCTCTCTAGTGTGTCCCGATGTTACATTTACCCAGTTTATATTTGGATAATTGAAGTCACCCATTATTATCACATTGCCCATTTTGTTTGCGTCTCTGATTTTTTAAAATCATTTCTGCGTCTACCTTCTCATCCTGGCGAGGCGGATGGTTGTACAATCCTATCACCGTCCTTTTCCCTTTTATACATGGAATTTCAACCCACAATGATTCAAGGGTGTGATTTGTGTCCTGCTGAATTTGTAATCTATCTGAGTCAAGGCTCTCGTTAATATACAATGCTACCCCTCCACCAGTCCGGTCCACCCTATCAGTACGATATACTTTGTACTCCCCCCCCCCCCCCCCCCCCCCCCCCCGTATGACAGTGTCCCACTGGTTATCCTCCTTCCACCAGGTCTCAGTAATGCCTATTATATCCAATTTTTCATTAACTGCAATATATTCCAACTCTCCCATCTTATTTCTTAGACTCCTAGCATTTACATATAGACATTTGAAAGTATGTTTGTTGTTCCTATTTGCATGATGCTTAGTACTGGACACTACTGATTTGCCATCTTTTGTCTGATCTTTAGTTGTATTTAAGGGCACCTGGCCTACCATGGTCTGTTGTGCAACCTCACTATCCAGAAACCCTATCTTCCCTGTTTGTGAGGTATCTTTGCAAGATACCTTATCCCGAACCATGCGCTTTTGAGCGACTGTCGGCTTTCCCCCAATTTCTAGTTTAAAAGCTGCTCTATCTCCTTTTTAAATGCTGACGCCTGGTCCCACCCTGGTTAAGGTGGAGCCCATCCTTACGGAATAGGCTCCCCCTTCCCCAGAATGTTGCCCAGTTCCTAACAAATCTAAAACCCTCCTCCCTGCACCATCGTCTCATCCACGCATTGAGACAGATGTTAGAGGATTGGTTGGTGGCACGCAAGAGCATAAGATTATGCACATTGCAGATGATGTTCTTTTGACGTTAACATTACCTGTGGCACCCTTAGACGAGTTACAGAGATTATCACACAATATGGACATGTACTGTATCTGACTTTAAGGTCAACATGAATAAATCGGAAATCCTCAATATCACAATCCCAGATCCGCTAGTAAATAGTTTGAAGAGTAGATTTTCTTTCCCATGGACTCATAAGTCTATTAGATATTTATGGGTTAATTTCACTGCTACTTTAGAGGGTCTATACTCCACTAATCCCCCCCCCCCCAAGCTTCGGGATCTGTTTGAGGCGCTGGATAGGTGGGAGGGTCTCACGATATCCTGGATGGGTCGCATTCAGGCAATAAAGATTATGCTTTTACCCAAGCTGAGCCTGCAAATAGATGGGAAAATGTGGGATACAAATGCAATAAAAGAAAAATAAATCTTTTTTGAGCCCTTCCCCTTCTGATTTCTCGGAGTTAATCGTAAAATGTTTGCATTTATTTGGTGTAAGCATCCACCATGGGTGGGGAGATATATATTGTTTCAGCCAATTTCCTAGGGGGGAATGGGAGTTCCTAATATACTATCAGGCGGCTCAATTGTGAATTCTAGCACACTGGATCCCAGGTACCACCAAAAAAGTGGCTTCCTTGGGAACGAGCTTGGGTAGGTTCCTTTCTGCTGTGGGCTACTTGTGGTTACCAAAAGTTGATCTGTTAGCTATACCTTGGAGGGTACCTACTGGTGTCTGTCATCCTCTGACCATGTGACCCATGATCTGGAGGAAATTCTTCTCGGATCATGTAGACAGAAATACAGGTGCCACTGATTTGGTGTTCAAAAGATGGGCCTCCAAAGGATTTTGTATTTGGGGTAGTTCTGGGAAGAGGGGGAATTTGTATCTTTTGAGGATCTCCAGGAGGAATATGGATTGGAGGGGAGGGAGCTCTTCCACTATAGACAGGTATGGGATTTTATACAATGTAAGGTTTAGAGATATCTTGGTCTGGCAGAAACTGCATTGGAACAGGCCATATAGGGAAGGGGAAGTGTAGTCCACTTTGTCGTTCTCCTCTAACCCCCAGCAGAGCTACATATCTAAATGGGGTTTGCAGACCACCTTTCCTCCTGAGACATGGGATAAAGGATTTAAATACCTGTTTAAGCCTTCAGTAGCTAGTAACTTCTCAGAACATGGTTTCAAAATTTTTTATCGTTGGTATTATACTCTTGAGAGGTTGAGAAAAATGTACCCTCAGGTGTCTGATTTATGTTGGAGGAATTGTAGGGAAAAGGGCACATTCTTTCATATCTGATGGAGTCGTTCTCAGGTTCAAACATCAGTTTTGGACGTTATACAGCAGGTCTTACAAAAGCCTTATCCTAGACATGCAGAATGTTGCCTGTTGCATTTTAAGACAGGGGATGTTATTATCGAACAACATAAGCTGCCTACAAATTTCTTTTTTTATAGCAGCTAAGCTGGCTTTGGCCCATAACTGGAGACAAAAGTCTCTGCTTTCTATGTCCCATATTATTCAGAAAGTGGACTTCCTCTTTCAAATGTTCAAATAGACTGCCTAGTTGAGACACTGAAGTTTGCAGTCCTTTTTAAAAATCTGGCAAATCTATGAGCAATGGCAGTCTTCGTACGGTTGGGGTGCCCTGACTTCCCGGGGGAGGGTTTGGGAGGGGTGTTTAGGAAGGGTTGGTGGGTGCACTTTGTTTGTAATGCTTAATGTGTTCTATTGATGCAGTTGTGTATATTTTCTTTCATGCAATAAAAACTTTCAAACAAAAAAAATCGTGCCTTCTTTTTCACTGCTCCTTATTTCTGGAATTCGCTCCCTCCATATCCATGCAGAATCTTCCTTTAAAGTTTTTAAACCTGTGCTAATGGCTTGGCTTTTTTCTCAGGTCTATGAATCTGTATAGTGTGTTCCCTTTGAGAACTGGACTCTGAGTATATACGATTGTTTTTAGGTACTTGTTGATATTGTTTTGTTTGCTCCCTAATTTCCTCTTGTTCTATGATTTTGTAGTAATCTTGTTTTTTTTTACTAGGAAGTTTTATCTTTCCTATCCATATTGTAGTTCTTTTCTTTTTAACCTCTTTGTTTTAATTAATTAATTATTGTAAACTGCTGAAACCTGCTTGCTAGCATTAGCAGTGTATCAAATCTTAATAAACTATAAATTATAAGTTCTGCCCTGGCACTATCCGGACAGTCCAGCAGCAGTTAGTGCTGATTTCAGTTAGGCCACCACAAGTGGTTTAACTGGGCAGAAGCCTCTCTTGCCCAGTTAAATCACTTTGAATATTGGGCAGCTCATTTCCAGATTCTCTCTCAACGTGGAGGCGCATAATCGAACGGCGGCGGCCATCTCTAAGGCCGGCACCGTAAAGAGGTTTCACGAACCGTATTATCGAAACAAGATGGCCGGCCATCTTTCGTTTTGATAATACGGTTGGGGCCGGCCAAATGTCAGAGATGGCCAGGTTTGAGATGGCCGGCATTGGTTTTCGCCGATAATGGAAACCGATGCTGGCCATCTTAAACCCGGCCAAATCCAAGGCATTTGGTCATGGAAGGAGCCAGCATTTGTAGTGCAGAATCGAGTAGAAAGCATTCCTGCAGGTTTGTTGCTGCAAGGGCGTTTTGGCCCTTTAAATTTTTAGGAGAGTCCTGTTTCCTTAATTTTTTCCTCTCAGCTGATAGGTAGCTGGGGTCGACGTTCTCTTAAATGTTGGGCGCCATTTTGGGTGATGGCTGTGTCGGGGAAAATTCTGACAGCCACACAAAGGTAGTTTTTACTAGCTTGCTACCGGTTTTGCTCTATGCTAGAAGTTTGCCGTCTGTCTGTTTCCACTTGTTGTGCTTTTTGTACATCTGTGTTGCAGGGCTTTACTGGCGATTGAGGGCTCAGCTCCGGATGAAGCAATGTGAAGAAACAGAAGCTATCTGTTGAGCACTCCTTCCGGATAACGCCATTGCCCAGATAGGCATAGGCGCCCGGTATAAGAGGCTTGGGGAGGCTAAGCCTCCCCTGCTGCAGCAGGATGGATCAGCTGTGGAGTCCCGCTGCTCTGGGGGGTTTAAATTGTTGATTTACCTCCATCTTCACAGCAGGAGCTGCAGTGAAAGCCTTGTGTAACCAGTTGTAGAAATTGGTTTATGGTTTAATTTGTTTGCCTTACTGCTGGGAGAGCAGAGGGGGTTGGCTGGAGGTGTCCTGGGTTGTCAGGGAGATATTTAACAAGGATGACTTCGTGACCTGCACATGAGAGTTCATACCAAAGAGACTTGCACTGACACCTGAGGACAGATAGCAGCAGAATCGGATACTGAGCCAGCATGATCAGAAAAAGTCACCAGACAACAAAGGTAGAAAAGATCATTTTATTTTCATTATAGTGTTTGGAATATGTCCACTTTGAGAATCAGGTGCTCAACTTTAAAAGTTTATATTTATTTACTTATTTATGGCATTTTATCCCACATTAAACATGAATTAGGGTGTTTTGTGGCTCTACATGAGAATTGTGATGATATGATCCCTTGTTTCATATTGTTGACGGTCTGCATTTTTCCGTATGGGTGGTATATTGGTGTATTAGGTTCTGCCCAGTGTAATATTTATGGTACAGTAAGGTTATGAGTGGTTTTTGCACAAAGTTGTGCATAGTGTTTTGCAGTTGAGCAATTGTGGTTAGAATATGCTTTGAGGAACCACTTTATTCTTTGACATATGATACATATCTAATATCTAAATTTAATAAAAGGTATTAATTGTGACTTTTATTTTTATTTTTTTTTCTGTGTGTTATCAGACAATTATGGATTTAAGCTCCAGCTCTGGCCCCACCCCTAACCCCGCCCCCTTTAGCCTCCCCAAACAATTAGGCCACCGACCCGCCTATGCAGATAGGTGTATTCCTGTTAACGTTTTGTGACAATACAGCATGAAAATACTAAGAAATAGCTCTGAGATGTTATTATGGAGGTTTTTTAAGACTAATGAGGAATCTGTATCATAGTCTCTAACAAAAGTATCTTTTGAGGTCTATGTGAAAGTATAATAAAGAAATTTGAATAATGGGGAACAAGTAATAAAGGTGGAGGAATGTGGTAACAGGTAAGAAGAAGAATTATGAAATAAAATACAGGCCAGGATAATGTCTGAAACTGTAAGTGACAGGAAAATACAAAGAGAGGGAGTGGAAAACATGAAAAAGGATCTGAGGAAGCTAGAAGAATGGTCTAAGGTTTGGCAATTAAAATTCAATGTGAAGAAATGCAAAGTGATGCACTTAGGGAATAGAAATCCACGGGAGACGTATGTGTTAGGCGGGGAGAGTCTGATAGGTACGGACGGGGAGAGGGATCTTGGGGTGATAGTATCTGAGGATTTGAAGGCGACGAAACAGTGTGACAAGGCGGTGGCCGTAGCTAGAAGGTTGTTAGGCTGTATAGGGAGAGGTGTGACCAGCAGAAGAAAGGGGGTGTTGATGCCCCTGTATAAGTCATTGGTGAGGCCCCACCTGGAGTATTGTGTTCAGTTTTGGAGGCCTTATCTTGCTAAGGATGTAAAAAGAATTGAAACGGTGCAAAGAAAAGCTATGAGAATGGTATGGGATTTGCGTTACAAGACGTATGAGGAGAGACTTGCTGAACT
This sequence comes from Microcaecilia unicolor, assembly GCF_901765095.1. Taxonomy (NCBI): domain Eukaryota; kingdom Metazoa; phylum Chordata; class Amphibia; order Gymnophiona; family Siphonopidae; genus Microcaecilia; species Microcaecilia unicolor. Next base: position 106,352,844 of record NC_044040.1, on the reverse strand, counting down.
AAACATGTATACCCTGGAGGAAAGGAGAAACAGGGGTGATATGATACAGATGTTCAAATAGTTGAAAGGTATTACTCCGCAAATGAACCTTTTCCAGAGATGTGAAGGCGGTAGAGCGAGAGGACATGAAATGAGATTGAAGGGGGGCAGACTCAAGAAAAATGTCAGGAAGTATTTTTTCACGGAGAGAGTAATGGATGCTTGGAGAACTCTTTTTATTGAAAAAAAACTAAAAACAAATTACACACATGAAAAAACAACCAACCCTCCCCTCACATCCCCCATCAACATCCTACCTATACACAAGCAACCTACCTATATACAAACCCCCCTCCCCCCACATGATAATACATTACATTTATCTACCAAATACCCCAGAGTCCCCAAAACCCCTGCAAACAGCCAACTGAAAGCCCCTCATGGTGGTTTTAGCCTGACATGCTTCCACCACCTTGCGGATTTCTCCACCCCTTCTCCACCCTTTCCCACTTTGCCGCTTCCTGCACCACCCTCACCACATCCCAGCTGACGTTTTCCGCTGACCGGACGTCCTGGTGCAGGGAGACCCACACCGCGCTATCCAGAGGCAGTATCGGAGTATCACTGATATCAGAAAGCGTGTCTCCGGATCCAAGCGCCCTACTTTTACAGATGGACCGTACACCCAGTCCGCATAGGTGTACCGACGGAAACTGGGGATCTGCAACAGAGAGGAAACCCGGTCAGAAACTTGGACCGAAAATGGGCATTTCTGCAGGAAATGCTCCATTGTTTCCTCGACCCCAGCACATTCCCCCCTTGGACATCCCCTGTCCTGCACTTTCCGATCTTTCAAGTTGGCTCTCACATACAGTTTACCATGAAAGGACAGCCACGCAATGTCTGTGTATTTCACAGGGATCCGGTCAGATGTAATCAACCGCAACCCCTGCTTTAACACTGGGTCTGGCGCATCCCGCAGCGCTAGGGGCGCTGAAAACATCTGTGATCGAACCCTCTCCATCCAAACCCCCCGCTGTCCTTCTTTCACCTCTGCCACTGACACCCCCCACACCCTCACCAGCTTCACCAGGGTCTTGCAATAGCCTACCCTCCCTAGGGCACCCTTCCGCAGAGCTACTACCCTTCCCCCTTGCTGCCATAGGTCCTAGTACCTGCTCCACCATTGCAGAACACTCCGTGCCCACCACGGGGGCTCCTGCCCAACCGCCCTGCCCAAATTAAACTGCAGGAACAGCGCACTAAAGAACAGGACCGGGTTTACCATTCCCACCCCACCCTCCTTCCTGGGCAGATATGTAACATTACGCTTCACTGGGTTCATCCTGTTTCCCCAGAGCAACTGGAAAAACACGCTATATAGGGCTGTATAGCGGCTTTCCGGCAACAAGCAGATGTAGCTAACAAATAAAAACAAGGGAATTAGATGAGTCTTTATCAACTGGACCCGCTCCCCCATCGACATTCTCCACCCCTTCCATCTGTCTACCCGTGCCCTGGCTTCTTGGAGACACTTATCCCAGTTGTATAACCTATAATCCCCCTGGTCAAAATAAATTCCCAGAACCCTGAGCCGCTCCCCTGGTGCTGGAAACTGACCACCCAACTCAAATTGGTGCCCTTGATCTTCCCCAACCCACAGGCTATTCGATTTTTGAAAATTGACCCTCGATGCTGTGACCTGCGAGTAATCCTGGATCAGCTCCTGCAGTCTTCCTCCCTCCCTTTGGTCCGCCACCCACACTGTGACGTCGTCTGCATATGCCACGACCCTCAGCTGACTACCTTCCCCTACCTCCACACCTTGCAGTCCCTGCGCCCCTCCCTTCTCCACCCGTCTTATAAAAGGGTCGATGGCATATGCATACAACAGCGGGCTCAGCGGACACCCTTGCCGCACCCCTGCCCCCACCGTAAACCCCTTCCCCCTCCGATCGGTGTTGAGCAGCGCTATCGGCCACCAATTGGCCAGCAGCGACGAGTCCTTCCCTTTGCTCAACAAAATCAGAGCTGCTTCTGTCAGGGACCTGGGGAGGGAACCCTCCGAACGAGCTGCCTCCCATACCTTCAACAAGATCGGCCCCAGTTGCGCCTTAAAGGCCTGATAAAACTCGGTCGGCAGCCCGTCCGGCCCCGGCGAGGTCTTCTTGTGGAGTGCCTCAATGGCTTCTTCCACCTCCTGCACAGTCCATGGTTGCAAAAGGCCCTGGAGCTGGGGTCCCCAATCCCCTATCCCTGGGGTCCCTTCCACATAGCTCTCCATCTGCTCTTTATCTATCTGCTGGGCCGAGAGGAATGCTTCAAAGTAATCCCCTACTACACCTAAAATCCCCTCCTTGGAATCCTGAAGGATCCCTTGTGTGTCGCGCACTCCCTCAACCACCCTATGGTCCTTCCTCTCCCTACAACAGGCGAAAGGATCCGGGCTAACCATCTTCCCGAAATCTCGTTCATACACCAATGAGGTGTAACGATTGTACTGCACCTTTTCCAGGAGCTCTTGGAGTTCCCTTATTTCCACCTCACTCCCCCCCTGAGAAATTAATCTATCCCTCTTCTGTTTCACCGCCAGACCCAGCTTCGTCCTTTCCCTACCCTCCCTTCTCGCCTGCCTCAAAAAAACCCCCGTGTGCGTCTTTTCACCGTGTCCCACCACCCACCAATCGATGAAAATGCTCCTTGTACTGTAACCTGGTCGTCCAAAAACCCAAGAAATTCCTCCCGCACCTGCCTGTTACTTAACCACTTTAAGTTCAGCCTCCATAACCCTCTCCCTGGCCTCTGTGCTCCCGCTCCCCCCCACCTGAAGGAGAACCATATGGTGGTCCGAAAAGTCCACATCCACAATCTTTGGGCCCCCCAGACCAACCCCTTTCCTCACCAAGAAGCGATCTGTTCTGCTCTTGCACTGTCCTCTAAAGAATGTGAACCCCTCCTGCCCCTCACAAAACTCCACATGTGCGTCAACCAACCCCGCCTCCCGCATAATCCTCGCCAGTCTCACCCCATCATAGCTCACCTGCATTGACCGTCCCCCACTATCCATTTTCCTCAATATAGTGTTGAAATCCCCACCCCAGACTACCTGGCGTGAGGTGAACAGGTAGGGCCGAATTTTCCCAAAAAGGAGTACCCTTTCCCTCTTACTCTGGGGCCCGTACACGTTGACCACCCTCAACGCTCTTCCCTCCCAAATCACATCTACCACGACATCTCCCCACCCCCAACTCCACCACCCTCTGGATATTCACCCGGTGCGTCTTAAACAAAATTCCCACTCCCCCATACCTGTCCCCCGCCAAACCCCCACACCGAGGGTCCCCACCTCCAGGCCCGTCTCGCCCGCCTGATCTTTTCCAGAGACGTCAGCCGGGTTTCCTGTATCAGGAAACAATCCGCCCGGACCCGCGCAAACCTGTCATACGCCAAGCATTGCGCCTTTGGGGAGGAGATACTGGACACATTAAGGGTAGCAAATGTTAATACAAGTCCCGCCATTCTCATGGAGAGTAACCGAGCTGCTCAACACCTCCTATACTCTGTACCCGAACCTCCTGATGTTCCCCCTTCGCACCCTGAGACAGGTCCTCTTCCGTGCGGCCATCGTCCTCCCCCACCCGATCCCCTCCCCCCCCCACCAGTCCCACCTGTACCTCCCCCTCCCCTCCCCCTTTCTTCTTTCCTTTCTTCTTCTTTGTGCTATCCAATCCCACTCCCTTACCCCTCACCCTCCCTTTCCCCCTTCCCCCAACCTCACCCCCTAACTCCTCCTCTAGGTCCTCCCTGTCCTCCAAAACCTCCTCCAATTCCACTCTGTCCCCCCACTCATACACTTGGGCCCTCGCCCCCTGCACAACCCCCTCGGCCTTCCTCTTACTCCCCTTCCCTCTCCCATCCCTTCCACACTCCCCTCCCCCTGCCTCCTCTCTCCCCCTCCCTCTTCCCTACTGCCCTGAACCTCCCCTCCCTTCTTCCGACTCCCTGTACTTCCCACCTGAACCTCTTCATATTTCCTTTTGCCTTCTGCTGTCCCCCCTGCCTCTGCTCCCTCCTCCATCAACTCCACCCTCATCCCCTCCATCTGTTCGCCCTCCTCACCCTCAGCCCCCCCATCCTCCTCTCCTAACACCTGATATCTATTCCCCCCCTCGCCCCCTGCTGCGGCACCTCCCCGCCTACCGCCCGTGTCCCCCCTTTCTAGACTTCCTCCTCCTCTGTGGAACTCGCACCCAATCCCCCTCCTGCTCCTCCCCTGACGCTCCTTCCTGCCTCCCCTCCCCTTCTCCTACCAGCTCCTCCCTGCCCAGCACCACCTGCCCTGCCCCCTCCTCTTCCCCTACCACCCCGCCATACCCCTTCCTCCACATGTCCCACTCATTATGGGACGCCCGAGGGCAATTCCGGAATGCATGCCCCAGCCCTCCACAGAGATTGCACCGAATCGAGGTACAATCCTCCGTGGAGTGCTGGGTGTCCCCACATCTCCCACACTGTTACCACAGGGCAGGACATGCTAAAATGTCGAAATGAACCACACCTAAAGCACTGTCGTGGCTGTCCTTTGTAAAAACACAGTATCCTGTCATGGCCGATGAAAGCTGCCGAGGGGATGTGCTGAACGACATAGCCGTCCTGTTTTAATTTTACCTGGGCTCCCCAACCTCCTGCCCAAACCCTACTCGGATCCGGTAGCTTAGTAAGTGGTGACTTCAGCTCCGCATACCGCTGGAGCCAGTAAGCCAGATCTGCCCCTGAGATAGACTCATTCCGCACAAGTAGGGTAACCTGCACCAGGTCCGGCTTGCTGATCGGAATCACCCTGAAGTCCTGCCACTCCCCCTTCCCCCTTACTCCCTCATACCGTTCCCACAAGATTTCCATCCCCCTCTGGGTCATAAAGCTTACATCATATTCGGGGATGTTGATGGGGTGTATACAAGCGTAAATGTCCTCAGGTATGAACCCCATCCCCATCACCTGTTTCAAGACCTTTTCCCAGGACGGCATTGCTCCGTCCCCTATCCATTTAAGCTGAACCACATTGCGTCTTTTTGGTAACTGCCCACCCCCTTTCCCCATTCCCCCAAAACCCCTGCCTGTCCCTTCATACCCCGCAGGTCCTCCCCCCTCCCTCCTCCCTGGACCACTGCAGCAAAGGACACAGACCCTTGCCCCCTTCGCCCCCCTACCCCTGAGCTGGTGCCAGCCCTACCCTCCAACTCTGCCCCCCTCCCTTGCTGCCCCTCAGCCTTACTTTCTTCCCTACTCCCCCCCACCTCCTGCCCCCCCGTACCCAAAATGATGTCATCTCCCCCCTCCCGCTGCCCTTCCCCCCTGCCCCCCCCCCTTCCTTTTACTCTGGGGCCTCCCTGCCCCTCAGGAACCATACCCCCTCTTCCCTGATGCTGCTGGTCCACCGACATACCTCCATCCCCTGCTGCCCAGACACCTGAGTCCCCTGCATCAAGCAAATCTACACCAAAAGAACCTTCCCACTGCAAACCTTCAGCAGCCCCAGAATCCCGCAACAAACCCCCTTCAGCCTGCCCTCCCTCCGGCTGAACCAAGTCTGGTACAGCATTACCGGCAGTCCTTGCGGCCATTACTTGCTGCGGGGCTGGCGCTGCAAGAATCTCCTGTCTGCCCCTTCTTTCTCACAGCCTTCTGGGTGCCTTGACTCCTTTCTCTCTGATGGCTCTGCTCCGGTCCCGTTGTCGAACCCGTGCAAACTCCCTCCTCCTGCGCCCCAATTGGGCAAACCTGCCCTCTCATCTGCTGTGAGTGGGCAGAGCTTCCTCGAACCCGGAAGTTCCATGTATCGTCTCTCCGCTCCTTGCTGAAAATTAGCCTCTGTCCCCCTTAGCGCTACAGCCTTCTGGCTCGCCTCCAATGTTCCACCGGCTGTCTGTGATGTCCCTTGCAGTTGCGAACTGCCCTCTGCACACTGTGAATCAGCCGTCTCTCGATCAGGTATGACGTCCTGCCCCTTCGATCCTCGTGGGCGGACCTGCTGCGCTAGTAATGGCACTGCGCTCGTAGGTTGCCGACCTCCCCGAAACCGACGCCTCCAGTGGAAAAAGGACCACCTGTGGCTGCAAACCGCTTGTCCTTGCTTGCAGCCCACTGCTCCATTCCGGGTACAACCGCCTCTTTCTTCTGCATCGGCTCAACCAGAACTGCATTAGACAACAGGCTCTCCCCTGTAGTGCCTGACCCTGTGTCTAGTATCTGGAATGATTGTCTCTGAAACTCTCTCGCTTCTGTATTTTCCTCCACAGGTCTCTGTGTCTGAGAAGTCTGATCCAGACCAGCCCTGACGTCCCTGAGCTCTGCTGTCTCTGGAAGAGGACCGGGCTGGCTTGCCAGGTACTGCATATACTTTAATGTGGCTTGTGTACCGCTCCCGGTCAGTTCTGGCACCGAAGAATGCAGGGACCCAGGAACTGAAACCTCTGTCTTCTTCCCTCTCTGTTCTGCTGTAGGGTCTGATCGTTTACTTCCCTGGCCTCCAGCGAGAGAACCAGAAGCCATTCTTTCCTTGTTTACATAAATCTCGCGCAAAGGGTTCCCAGGGCCTTTTTTTAAAACCCCAAGCAGCTGTTCTTTCTTCCCAAGCATTTTTTTTAGACGTGTTTCTTCCTTTTCATATAGGTTCTTGTGTGTTGCTGGAGCTACTTTAATCATGGTTTTAGCCATCTTGATACGTTTACCCAGATCCACTACCTCTTTCTCCACGGCCTTGATTCTCCTAACCACTTTGATCAAACCACTAGCCGGGTCCTCTGGGTCCTGGATTCTCTCCCAAAAATCTTCCTCTTCCGAGGACTCGCTGTCCTCACTGACTGTCTCCTCAGATTCAGGCTGACTCTCCTGACAGGTATCCATCTCCTCCACCTTCTCTCTGCCCGGCAAACTCCCTTCTTGGGCCTTCACCAGCTCTCCCCCCCTCTCACCTTCTGGATGTTGTAGGCCAGTGAGGGGGGTACCGGACTGGCTTCCGCCCTCGGGCTGCTGTTCTCTCCGGTCTACCGGGCTCCTCTCCCTCCTCTCTGCGGCTTTAACAGGAGGCCCCATATCCTGGGCCTTGCCTGAGGACCGCTCCCCAGGGACCTTCCTCATTTCTGGGGAAGGGGCTAGGCCTCACTCCCTTCCCCCTGGAAGCCTGCAGAGCCTCTGGCAACACTTCCTCCTCCTTCCAAGCCTCAACAGCAACTTCCTTGGAATGCCCTCCCGCGGGAGGTGGTGGAAATGAACAGTGGAAATGAACAGTGGAACAGTAACGGAATTCAAACATGCGTGGGATAAGCATAAAGGAATCCTGTGCAGAAGGAATGGATCCTCAGGAGCTTAGTCAAGATCGGGAGGCGGGGTTGGTGGTTGGGAGGTGGGGATAGTGCTGGGCAGACTTATACGGTCTGTGCCAGAGCCGGTGGTGGGAGGCGGGACTTGTGGTTGGGAGGCAGGGATAGTGCTGGGCAGACTTATACGGTCTGTGCCAGAGCTGGTGGTGGGAGGCGGGGCTGGTGGTTGGGAGGCGGGGATAGTGCTGGGCAGACTTATACGGTCTGTGCCAGAGCCGATTGGTTGGGAAGCGGGGCTGGTGGTTGGGAGGCGGGGATAGTGCTGGGCAGACTTATATGGTCTGTGCCCTGAAGTGCACAGGTACAAATCAAAGTAGGGTATACACAAAAAGCAGCACATATGAGTTGTCTTGTTGGGCAGACTGGATGGACCGTGCAGGTCTTTTTCTGCCGTCATCTACTATGTTACTATGTAAAGAGAGAGATATAGTAGGGTGGTAAAGTTAGAGGAGAATTGGAAGAAAAAGGAGGCCGACAAGAAATATTGCATAGTAGGTATATTTTCATCAGTAAAAAAAATGCAGTTTCTTGCTAGTGTCAGTCAACTCATAGTCATAACCCCAGTAGACATTCTTGGGTGTGCTCTGATTATTAATTACTGGAAAGCAAATAGCTGCTGGTTGATAAGAATTACATCAAAAAATCTATTATGTGTTCTGCATCATACTGCAGGAAAGCAAACAGCAGGAATAGAAATGGAACAAGTAGTGTGCTCAACTTATTGCATTTTAGAGTACAACAGGCATAGCACTCTTCTATTTAACTTATATCCAAGGAAGAAAGCAAGGGGTTGTAGTCATTTCCTTGCTTATACACACTCATGCCCTGATGATCAGAAGCAAATGCGGATGCTAGAGCCAATAGCACCGTACTAGTGCCCGCATTTGCTCTTTCCTGATGATCAGAGCCGGCGAGCACATGTAACAACATGACAGTTTTGAATACGAGTATGCAAATGCATGCTAAACAGGGCATTACCTTTTCCTTCCCAATACTCAATGGGCAGCGTGCCAAACATTGGTTCTGCTCCCACAGCAAACCGTATGCCAGCTCAGAACTGGTGTTAGGGATTGTGGAGCATTGGGGAGGAATGGGGAGCCCTGTCCAGCATGCATTTGCATGCTTGTAGGCTCCCCAACAGCAATCAAGACCCTGGTGGCCTAGTGCCTCCAAGCCCCAATACCCTCCCTGGGACAGCGACATGGGAGGGCAGGAGGTCTGGCAGACCTCCAATCCTCGGACCCCTCCCTGACATGAGAGCCCAGGGGGCTGGAGGTCTGGTGGATCTCCAGGCCCCCTAACACCCAAAAAAGAATCCCTAGTGGCCCAAGTGGACTGCCAGACCAGCTCCCATCCTCCCTGGTGGTCTATTGGAGTCCTCCTTCTCCCCTGATGGAGGCGGGAATAGCACACTCCCTCCTCATCCAGCACCGCCTTCAAAATTGCAGTGCCCTGCTCAGTGCATCCATATGGTAGGGAATTCCTGCCCAACACATCCTAGGATGCACTGGGCAGGGTAGGTCATTGCCATTTTGAAGGCGGTGCTGGATAAGGAGGGAGTGTCCTACTCCCTCTTCAATTGGAGAGGTACAGGGGGAGGGCTCCGCTAGACCACTAGGGAGCATAAGGGTTGGGGTTGCAGCCCACTTGGGCCACCAGGTATTCTTTTTTGGGTGTCTGCTAGACAAATGCCCCAACTATATGATGAAAAACCAGCCAGACTGGTTCATCGAAAGCCTCACCAACCACATCACATACATGCTAACAAAAGGCAAATTCCCAGATGAAATCGTACTTACACCAATCCCAAAGAACACAACTAACAAGATCAGCGATCTCACAAATTACAGACCAGTGACCTCAAAACCACTACTGACCAAAACGATGGAGGGTCTAGTAGCACAACAACTAATGGAATATATGACAACATTCTGAATCCTCCAAAATTCCCAATCAGGATTCAGTCTACAACACAGCACTGAAACGGTCGTAACCACTCTGATAACAAAGTTCAGAAGCTTAACAAGTCAAGGTCAGAACATACTATTATTACAATTCGATATGTCAAGTGCATTCGATCTAGTAGATCACGCAACACTAATGACTCGGCTCGATTACATGGGAGTCAGAGGTGCAGTGGCCGCATGGTTCAATCTCTTCCTAAAGACCAGATCCTACATTGTGAAGATGTCCAACCAGATATCAACCTCTTGGAACTTCAAGTGGGGGTACCACAGGGTTCTTTAATATTGCCAACATTGTTCAACGTAATGATGGCTCCACTTGAAAAAAAAATTTGAAACTATGGGCTTTAACCCATTCATATACACATATGACATCTCTATTTACATACCATTTAACAAAAGTATCACAGAAATACTGGACAAAGTTAAAATAGGACTGGACCTTATGGAAAACTGGACAGCAACATTCAAACTCAAATAGGGACAAAACCAAATTCCTAGTTCTATAAAACCCACACAACCCCACATCTCACCAAAACTTCACAATCAACCATCAAACATATCAAATCGAAACATAGCTAAAAATACTGGGAATTAGTCTTGATAAACACCTATCAATGGACAGTCAAATATCAGCAGTAACAAGAAAATGCTTCAGAACACTATCCACCTTATAATCGAAAGAGAAAAACGCCCATATTCCGACCTAAATCGTGAGATGGACATCTTTCTCTCGCGGGCGCCCAAATCGGTATAATCGAAAGCTGATTTTGGGCGTCTTCAACTGCACTCCATCGCAGGAACAAATAAAGTTGACGGGGGCGTGTCAGAGGCGTGGCGAAGGCGGAACTGGGGGCGTGGTTATCGGCTGAGGAGAGATGGGCGTCTTTAGCTGATAATCGAAAAAAAGGTGTTTTTACAGCGATTTTGGGTCACTTTTTTGGACCCTTTTTTTCACGAACAAGTCCCCAAAAAGTGCCCCAACTGACCAGATGACCACTGGAGGGAATTGGGGATCATCTGCCCTGACTCCCCCAGTGGTAACTAACCCCCTCTCACCAAAAAAAACCCCACTTTACAAACTTTTTTTGCCAGCCTGTATGCCAGCCTCAAATTCCGTACCCACCTCCATGACAGCAGAATGTGTTCTATCCTGTGACAGCCTTTCCCTGGTTCTGATGTGAGTCTCGGGTGAGTGTGACACCTTTTCTGTTAAGGGCACTGCAGAGTCACATCAGCAATGCATTGTGGTGGGCTCCGTGATTCCACTAGCTTGTGTTAAATGCTCACGATGTTGGTAGTTGGTAGGCTATATTCCCATGGTGCTTTTCCCTCTGCTTACTGGGTCAGAGTATGCCCTGTTTTGTTTCCGGTAGTCCATGAGGTAGTGGCCATTTTTGTAAGCCAGTTTTAGATCCTGTTCATGTGTTAGCCACATTATAGCACTTAGTTCTTACCTTGAATGTTGCTGAAAGAGGGCATTGTACACCATTCTGCCAGCTCGGACCTACTGCGAGACTCGTTGCCAGTGGGGCACAACCTCTGATCTGCAGTTAACTGTGAGTAAACGTGCTTATTCAAATAAAGGACGTTTTCAGTGAGATTAGTCTTCAGGTGTCAACTGGTGTGTCAAGGTTATAGAGCAGCAACAAGCCCTGTCCCTGGAACACTTTTAGTGGGTACTGCAGTGCACTTCAGGCAGGCAGACCCAGGCCCATCCCCCCCCCCCCCCCACCTGTAACACTTGTGGTGGTAAATGGGAGGCCTCTGAAACCCACTGTATCCACATGTAGTTGCCCCTTTCACCCCTAAGAGCTATTAATTGGAATATGTCAGCTTTTGAAAAATGTGCATCTGTGATATTTTCAAAGTAAGTTTCAATTTTTCTAGAATTGCTGCATGCTGAGTCTGACTTCTTGAGGTAACTTTCCAGTTCAGTATTTTGCTTTCATATCTGTTGTGTCATGTGTTTTTCATGTGTGATCAAGATGCAGTATTCTGCTAGCGTGTAGTATTTGCAGCCCTTTTTGTTTTGTTTTGTTTCCCTAGGTTGTGTACTGGTGTTTTAGAACTAGGTGTAATTATAGTGCTGCCATAGGCAGTCGGTAGCCCAACTGTTTGGGGAGGCTAAAGGGGGTGGGGTTAGGGGTGGGGCCAGGGGTGGAGCTTAAATCCATAGTTGACTGATAACACACAGAAAAAATAAATAAATAAAAGTCACAATACCTTTTATTAAATTTAGATATTAGATATGTATCATATGTCAAAGAATAAAGTGGTTGCTCAAAGCATATTCTAAGCACAATCGCTCAACTGCAAAACACTATGCACAACTTTGTGCAAAAACACACTCAGAACCTTACTGTACCATAAATATTACACTGGGCAGAACCTAATACATCAATATACCACCCATATGGAAAATGCAGACCGTCAACAATATGAAACAAGGGATCATATCATAGCAATTCTCATGTAGTGCCACAAAACACCCTAATTAATGTGGGATAAAATGCCATAAATAAGTAAATAAATATAAACTTTTAATCTTGAGCACCTGATTCTCAAAGTGGACATATTCCAAACGCTATAATGAAAATAAAATGATCTTTTCTGCCTTTGTTGTCTGGTGACTTTTTCTGATCATGCTGGTCTAGTATCCGATTCTGCTGCTATCTGTCCTCAGTGCGGGTCAGGAAGTCATCCTTGTTAAATATCTCCCTGGCAACCCAGGACACCTCCAGCCAACCCCCCCCCCCCCCTCCCAGCAGTAAGGTAAACAAACCATAAACCAATTTCTACAACTGGTTATACAAGGCTAGAGGGCTTTCACTGCAGCTCCTGCTGTGAGGATGGAGGTAAATCAACAATTTAAACCCCTCAGAGCACAGCAGGGGAGGCTTAGCCTCTCCAAGCCTCTTATACCGGGCGCCTATGAGTGCTGCCTTTCCATGCATAAGGTTGTAGCTCATCCTGTCCTTGGAATTAGTGCTGTTATGGTTTGGTAAGGTTATGAGTGTGTTTTTGCACAAGTTTGTGTATAGTGTTTTGCAGTGGAGAGATTGTGTGTTGGCCTTACTGAGGTGGAACCAAAACATTAGAAAGGGTGTAGAGCCGAAATCATGACACACTACCTCTTGAAGGATCTACATATGGTCGTTAATAAAAGAAGCTCACCCTAAAAGGGTGTTTGTTTTGTGGCTCTACATGAGAATTGTGATATTATGATCCCTTGTTTCATATTGTTGACGGTCTGCATTTTCCGTATGGTGGTATATTCGTGTATTAGGGTCTGCCCAGTATAATATTTATGGTACAGTAAGGTTCTAAGTGTGTTTTTGCACAAAGTTGTGCATAGTGTTTTGCAGTTAAGCGATTGTGGTTAGTATATGCTTTGAGCAACCACTTTCTTCTGTGACATATGACACATATCTAATATCAAAATTTAATAAAAGGTATTGTGAATATTTTATTTTTACTTATTTTTTTTCTGTGTGTTGTCAGACAATTATGGATGTAAGCTCCACCCCTGACCCCACCCCTAACCCCGCCCCCTTTAGCCTCCCCAAACAATTGGGCCACCGACCACCTATGGCTAGAACTACTTATCCAGGTACCTATGATATTCGAACTGAATGTTAGGACAGAATTTTTTCAGTCCTAACATTGTTAGTACCATTACCCGGTTAGAGTACTCACAGCTAACCTTGTAACTCCCAGCTATACCCAAGCTCTGCCCCCAGATACTACTACTACTACTACTTAACATTTCTAGAGCGCTACTAGGGTTACGCAGCGCTGTACAGTTTAACAAAGAAGGACAGTCCCTGCTCAAAGAGCTTACAATCTAAAGAATGAAATGTCAAGTTGTGGCAGTCTAGATTTCCTGAGAAGAGGTATGGTGGTTAGATGCCGAAGGCGACATTGAAGAGGTGGGCTTTGAGCAAGGATTTGAAGATGGGCAGGGAGGGGGCCTGGCGTATGGGCTCTGAGATCACTGGCGTATGGGCGTATGAGATCACTGAGTCTCCCCCCCCCCCCCGAAGCCATGCTGCTGACTTCTGCATTAAAAGGCAGGGCAAGGAGGAGAGGAGCAGCTCAGGCACTGTATTTATTTGGCTGGTGGGGCTTCAGCACCCCCACCAGCCATTTAAAGGGGAACTGGAGGGGGCCCGAGCCCAAAATGGCAAGGCCCCCTCCCTCCCCCCCTCCCAAGGCTATGCCACTGATTTGTCACATTAAGACATTTAAATGCATTATGCTTTAAAAACAACTGCCTGCAAGTCTCTGAGAATTCAGAGATAGAAGAGGTAGATTATGCCAGGGTTTCTGATGCCCCCCCAGATCTCACTGTAAAAAAAGTTTCATCCTGGAACAGCATAGCAACAACCTCGTCTCTCTCCTTACCAGGATTTGCATAACATAGGCATTAGCATTTTGCCCATGGTGGATGCTGGCACCTTCTGTGCTTACTTCATATTTGGGCAGCCCTGCTAAGTGCTAGTATTCTATACATTTACTCATGCAAGAAATGCACAAATACGTGCACCTAGATTATAGAATTGTGCTTCACATGTAACTTGAATGAAAAGCACTTATTTTCTTCACAGTGAAAGTCATTTTGGGGGGTTGCAGATCAGGGGCAGGAAGAGTGAACAATCTTTGTATTGACCGATACAGACTTATTTTTCTCCTTCCAGTGCTCCTGTCCATTGTTTGCTGAACTGCACTCACATTGTAAGGAAAGATATCATCATCATCATATCATCTCTTATAGTACATCTTTTTATTTTCCAAACATAGGATTCAAAGTGGTTTATTTCAGAATCTCTATAAGTTTATTTCTGATGCTTGGAATGCCCTCCCACGGGAGGTGGTGGAGATGAAAACGGTAACGGAATTCAAACATGCGTGGGATAAACATAAAGGAATCCTGTTCAGAAGAAATGGATCCTCAGGAGCTTAGCCGAGATTGGATAACAGAGCCGGTAGTGAGAGGCGGGGCTGGTGGTTGGGAGGTGGGGATAGTGCTGGGCAGACTTATACGGTCTGTGCCAGAGCCGATGGTGGGGGGCGGGGATAGTGCTGGGCAGACTTGTACGGTCTGTGCCCTGAAAAAGACAGGTACAAATCAAGGTAAGGTATACACAAAAAAGTGGCACATTTCTTGGGCAGACTGGATGGACCGTGCAGGTCTTTTTCTGCCGTCATCTACTATGTTACTATGTTACCCCATTAATCGTGGTGTTCAAGGATCAGCATTGCTGTTTAATTTGTAGATAACCTCTTTGGGTGTAATATTTCAGAATTTGGGGATATCTTTCATCAGAATTATGCTGACAATATTCAGTTTTTTTTGCCTATTACGGAGAATGAATAAGGTATGGTGGAATTATTAACTAAATATCTGGATATGATTACAAATTGGACGCACTAGCATAAACTGTCATTAAATCTTTCAAAGACTGAAATCATGTATGTTGGTAGGCAATTGAATCCTTTCTTGCCTTCAATTTTGAAGTATCAAAGAATGGATTTTAAGGTGAAAATTTTCTTCATAATTTGGGAGTATTACTAGACAGTAGCTTATCTATGCAGAATCAATTTGATCAAGTGTCATTTAAATTTTTAATTTTGATTCAATAACAGATTTATTCTATAATTCCAAAATATTTTTTGAATGCTTTGTCTGTATACCAACCACAGCAGGCCTTATGGTCAGAAACTGCTAAGCAATTGTGTGTTCCCTCTGGTCATTTGGCTGATACCCCTTAATCGAGCCTTTTCTGTTGCAGGGGTGATCCTATGGAATAATTTGCCTGAATATTTGAGACTCTGCTCTAATAGGCAACGATTTAAGGAATATCTGAAGACACATTTTTTTTTAAATGTTTTGGTGATAATTGATCTTAGATTTGTAATAAGCAGTTTTCCAAAGATTGTAGTGCAATGTTAGATATTTTCTGAAGTATATCCTTTTATGTTTTCTGTTTTATTGATTTTATGTATGTTTTTATTGTAACCCGCTTTGGGCTAAAGTAGGATATAAATATGAAAATAAGTAAATAAAATACAATAAAAAATAAGAAAGGAATGCTAAAGGTGGTTTTTGCAGACAAACACACAGAAACCGTCTTGAAAATGGTTTGAGCCCTCAGCATGTAAAAGTGTAATATAAGATAACGTTTAAATAGAGCAGATAGCATATGATGACAAAAAAAATGATGCTTATAAAAACTAGGATCCAGAAAAGATGGGTTTGCACAAAACAAGCTAATTATCACATGGGTAAGTTTCAAATAACTCACATAATTTACGTGACTTCAAAGGATAACCACATGGGTAATTTCCATTTCAAAAATTTACAAATAATATATTCTTTAAAACAGCCTGTCTTTTGTATAAGAGCCAAAAGAGGGAAAACATGCATAATAATGCAAGCAAAAGAATACATGTTATGCATTCTGCACAAACTTTTAGCCACACTTGATGAGGACAATTTTAAATCATGTCAATTTGCCTAAGTGAATACCTTTAGGTAAAATATTTTTATCAAAATTTCCAGAGAAAATTATAGCAGCACAATGAAACAAAAATCCAAACAACATATAATATACAACAAGCAATACAATATTTGGATGTTTATATATACACACTAAAAATCTAGGATTTTTATAAGATGACATACCATCCCTATATATCGGTGAATCAAAACTTCTGCAATAGAGCCCAATCAGATCATATTTCCTCACAGCATTTACCCTCTCAGCTGTTCATCTTTTTGCAGTTAGACATTCCATCATTATAATCGAAACTAGATACTTGTTTCCAGCATTTTAGGATTTTTTTGTTACATTTGTACCCCGCGCTTTCCCACTCATGGCAGGCTCAATGCGGCTTACATGGGGCAATGGAGGGTTAAGAGACTTATGTTGAGGGCTATACTTATTGACAAATTAAAGTAGCTGTTCCTGGTAATCATTAAGGTTGGTTGTCTGTCCTAAGGATTTCAGTACAAGAATACTGTATGTTAGAAGTTCAGAGATATGGAATACACTCTTCCTCAGACACACTAATACCATACCTGTCCCCAAATATTCTGGACATGAACACAATAGAGTGTGAGAAAGTTCCCTTTTCCTTTTCACAAGACCAGCATTTATCATTCCGCTTTGTGCTAAGTATCTTTAAAAAATTACCCTCTAAATATTTTAACAGACAGTAATGAAAATTTTATAGAAATTTTTAATATTTCACTTGCTTATTTTAGAAGTAGCAATATGACCCATTCAGATTCCATATTTTCACTATGTTTGTAACTAAAAATATACTTTGGAAAATGGATTTTGATTACAATTTCCCCACCTAATGTTCACTCAGCTGACAAGCTGATTACACCCATGGATCCCTATCTTTCTAAAACCTATTGAGCTGTGTTAGCTGACTACACCCATGGATCCCTATCTTTCTAAAACCTATTGAGATGTTGTTCTGTGTCATTCCTCTTACCTGGTAACCCCAGGATGGTGAAATAAGGTCGACATTCTGTGAACCCAGAGCTCTGCCGGACACAGCTCCTCCAGAGACCCTGGTACTGAAAGACGGCAGTGACAGGATTATCGTACAAGTCTTGGGTACTCCACATATCCAGTGCAGTAGCTATGATTATTCCAGCACTGCCTAAAGCAGCAACAACAAAACCCATCACTTGGCATATTGTCACTGACATGGTTTCTTCTTGCTTACCAATAGCCTTGTGCTAACTTCAGCTTATTCTAATGGTAAAATAGGCACCTCTGTGACTGAACTAAAGGGCAATGGCTCTTATCACCAGCTCTCCATTGACTCCCACTGTTTGTTCAGTGTGTTTTCACAAGATACTGTACTTGAGTTTCACCCTCAGTTTCGTTGGGTCATAGTTACGACCTATCCTTCCCCATCCTTTTTAAAGAGCTGTATTAACATCTCTTCATCACATGTTAACAAACTGTAATATCAAAAATATCACTGACTCACTTGTGCAAGATAATTAGTTTCTACCTCATTGTTTTATTGTTTGATTTCATTATCCCATCTAATCATCTGTTGGTGGCAGATTATGATGCCAAAACAATTGCTTTAGGACATCAGTGTATGAAATCAGATAATTCCATTTGCCCATATGGAATGTTTTGAGGTGGGTCAGAGGAGTGTTGATTTTTCTCTTTCTGTACTCTGAACACAGAGCCTTTTGTAAAATACATTTAAAGATGTGCAGGAGTGCACATGTATTTGCTGACATATAGAACTGGAGCATCCATTTTAGAAATCTGTAAATGAAGAAAAAGAACGGCTTCACTTGGGGCTTTACATGTGTAAGCGCCATCTACACATGTAGGTACATGAAGGGCAGTTCTATATTGGGCATCCACATTTATATGCCTCTTGTGTATGTAAGTGTACAGAATACTAGTACTTATGATGTGTAACCATGAAAGGGCCAGCAGGGTACCTAAGGGCTATTCTGTCATGGCATGCATAAGTGGTATAGCACATAAATGTAAGGGGGGGGGGGCGTATATTTGGGCAAAGCATGGGTTGATTACAGGCAGAGCTCTTCCTTTCACATGTAACTTACTGAATACTGTAAGTTACACATGTTCTTGCTGCATTTAGGCACCCACAGTTACATCAGGTCTATGGCTGATAATAACTGTGGGTGTATAAATGTTAGTTACACCGATGCCACATTACACTAGTGGGATCTGGATGGTTTAAAGAACAAGCACTAGCACTCCAAAACTCCTACAGTTTGCTAATCTGAATACCAAATATATGACCATGAAGCAGAAATATGAAGACTTCAAGGCTGAAAGTACGGAGGTTATTAAGCACATAGATTCATTCAATGAAACCATTGAAGACAGGGTGGATGAAATGGAATCCCACATCAAAGTACAGAAAAGACATCTGTTTGAGGTACAGGAAAGGGTGTTGGTCGTGGAACAATAACAGGTTGCCAAGGATTAAGAGGTCTGTACACAATCCACTGTCCAAAGAGATATGGGTACAATGCTTTGTTGTATAAGAAGAGAACAAGAGCCTGCTACAAGAGAAATGTGCTATGGAAGTCAAACTGTATTCTCTACAACATGAACTCTACTACTACTATTACTACTTACTACTACTTATCATTTCTATAGCGCTACTAGACGTATGCAGCGCTGTACACTTGAACATGAAGAGACTGTAAGCTCTGTCGAGCAGGGACTATCTAATTAGGACAGACAAATAGGACAAACAAAAGGGAATATTAAAGTGAGGATGATAAAATAAGGGTTCTGAACAAGTGAATAAGGGTTAGGAGTTAAAAGCTGCATCAAAAAGGTGGGCTTTTAGCTTAGATTTGAAGACGGCCAGAGATGGAGCTTGACGTACCAGCTCAGGAAGTCTATTCCAGGCATATCGTGCAGCAAGATAAAAGGAACGGAGTCTGGAGTTAGCAGTGAAGGAGAAGGGTGCAGATAAGAGAAATTTACCCAGTGAACGGAGTTCCCGGGGAGGGATATAGGGAGAGATGAGAGTGGAGAGGTACTGAGGAGCTGCAGAGTGAATGCACTTATAGGTCAATAAGAGGCGTTTGAACTGTATGCGGAAATGGATAGGAAGCCAGTGAAGTGACTTGAGGAGAGGGCTAATATGAGCATAACGACACTGGCAGAATATTAGTCGTGCAGCAGAATTTTGAACAGATTGAAGAGAAGAGAGATGGCTAAGTGGGAGACCTGTGAGAAGCAAGTTGCAATAGTCTAAGCGAGAGGTGATAAGAGTGTGGATGAGGGTTCTGGTAGTACGCTCAGAAAGGAAAGGGCGAATTTTGCTGATATTATAGAGAAAGAAACGACTGGTTTTAGCAGTCTGCTGAATATGTGCAGAGGAGAGGGAGGAGTCGAAGATGACCCCAAGGTTATGAGCTGATGAGACAGGAAGGATGAGAGTGTTATCCACAGAAATAGAGAATGGGGGAGGAGGAGAGGTTGGTTTAGGGGGAAAGATAAGAAGCTCAGTCTTGGTCATGTTTAGTTTCAGATGGTACTGAGACATCCAGGCAGCAATGTCAGACAGGCAAGCTGATACTTTGGCCTGGGTTTCGGCTGAGATTTCTGGTGTGGAGAGGTAGATCTGGGAGTCATCAGCGTAAAGATGATACTGAAAACCATGGGATGAGATCAGAGTACCAAGGGAAGAAGTATAGATGGAGAAGAGAAGAGGTCCCAGGACAGATCCCTGAGGTACACCAACTGACAGTGGGATAGAAGTAGAAGAGGCTCCACTAGAGTATACACTAAAGGTACGCTGGGAGAGATAAGAAGAAAACCAGGAAAGAACAGAGCCCTGAAATCCAAGTGAGGACAGCGTATCAAGGAGTAGGCTGTGATCAACAGTGATAAAAGCAGCAGATAGATCGAGAAGGATGAGGATAGAATAGAGACCTTTGGATCTGGCCAGGAACAGATCATTGGAGACTTTAGCAAGCGCTGTTTCAGTTGAATGAAGGGGACAAAAGCCAGATTGAAGTGGATCAAGAATAGCTTGAGATGAAAGAAAGTCAAGACAATGGCAGTGAACAGCACGTTCAAGTGTCTTGGATAGGAAAGGGAGGAGGGAGATGGGGCGACAGGTAGGGTCCAATGAAGGATTTTTAAGGAGTGGTGTGACTACAGCATGTTTGAAGGCATCAGGAACAGTCGCAGTGGAAAGTGAAAGATTGAGGATATGACAGATAAAAGGTATGACAGTAGGAGTCGAAGCCAACTATACTAAGCTCGAGTCATCAAAGAGGGAGTAAGAGTCGAAACAGCCTTC
Source organism: Microcaecilia unicolor (assembly GCF_901765095.1). Classification (NCBI taxonomy): domain Eukaryota; kingdom Metazoa; phylum Chordata; class Amphibia; order Gymnophiona; family Siphonopidae; genus Microcaecilia; species Microcaecilia unicolor. The sequence goes on along the minus strand of NC_044040.1, from coordinate 106,332,674 downwards.
TCATGGGGCATTGCAGGCCAAAGAACGACTGCTAGATCTGCAGAATCAGATAGCTGATGTGAGTCATTCCTGCCTAAGCTTACAGTCTACTAAGCTGCAGCTGGATAATGTGAAAATAACAGAGAGGAACCAGCCGGTTATAAAGAATTTACAGGTTCAAATAACCATGCTTGAAGGTCAGAGACTACAATTGCTACAAGAAGCTGTTCAGTGGAGAAATGGAACAAAGTTCAGGCTCTGACAGTGGTAGAGAGGATGAGGAGTTCATTGAGGAACACAATATCACAACAGTCCAGGAAGGCCTTCTACCATCACAAGTGGGTGGTATATCCATGAAAAGGAGGGAGGATGTTATTAGGTGAGGATAATCACAGGGCTAAATATGGACCCTCGAGTATCCACGCACGAGATCAGATCCCCATCAGGGACTGTGGAGTGCTCAGACTGTGATAAGTGCATAAAAAGCCTGAAAACTATGGTAGGGCCCTGGAAAATATCCTCCATTTAGAAGCATCTTAGTTGGGTTCATGAAGCATTGGCATTCATAGGGGTAACTAGGGATCAAGATGTAATTGCCCTGTTACCCTGAACTTTCACTGATGCCTGACGGCCATTCTTAGATGAGATACCTTCTTGTGTAAAGGCTGACCTCACCCAGTTTGAGCAAGCCCTGATCAAACATTATGGATCCTTTAAAACCTATCACGAGGCTTGAAGAGCAGCTTACAATATGGAATGCAAGGAGTGGCAACCTCCTAAGAATTATGCCCATGAACTAACACAGGTTTTCTTTTACTGGGAATCCTATCAGAAGGAGGCACTGAATGAAAATATAAAGACTGCCTTAATTGATAAGGAACATAAACTATTCCCCACCTTGCTGGAATATGGCAAGAAGGTATATGAGACCCGGTAGGGAGAGTCAATGTTCCAAAAATGGGTGAGGAAGAGTCAGGGCAAGCCCACGGAGTGTACCTTGAAGGTCAACTCTGTGCAGAACACATTGTCATGGGGGAGTGATGCCACTACCTCCCACTCCCAGAAGGATGGCAAGGTCTTAGGAGGGGCCAACTATCAGAAGGACAAAGCAGTTTGCCAAGAACAAAAGCAGATCTCCAAGGGTCATGAAGAAAATGAGGGGTCCACAAGCATCACCCCAGCAAGGATCCTCCAACAAAGTAAAACAGTAGGGTTTCGAATATCAAGACCTCTTAAAAGGTCTCAAGTTAGTAGTGCAATCCCTCATGGAATACCGGGATGAACAAAAAGCAAAGATAACACCATTGGCTGGAAAACAGAACCAAGATGGGAGATGTTGGAATTTTCCTAGGAATAGATCTGGTCATGGAAACCCTAGTGCCATCCAGCAAGGACCACAGGTCAATTCTCCAGCAGAACCACACCAAAGATTCCCCACCATCTGTAGTCTCATGTCCCTGATCTTCTAGGACAGGTAACAACCGTGCCTATGGTTTATGTAAGTTCAGCTAATACCAACTCTAGTGATGTGTCTCTAGAGAACAAGCTCCCACAAGGGACCCCATAAACAGTCACCAATACTTCCTAGGCACACTTAGGCCTTAAGGCCAAAGATATACCCTTGAAGATCAGGTCCAGGAAGTGCTTTGGTGCAAGGGGTTAATAGACACGGTACCCAAAGTCATAATATAAGAAATGCCATACTGGGTCAGACCAGTGGTCCAACTAGCCCAATATCCTGATTAGAACATTGGCCAATTCCATGACAGAATCCCAAATAGTAGCAAGATTCATGCTACCAATCCCAGGGACAAGTAATGGCTTTCCCCATGTCTATTTCAATAGCAGACTGAGGATTTTTCCTCCAAGAACTTGTCCAAACCTTTTTAAACCCAAATACACTAACTGCTGATATCACATTCTCCAGCAATGAGTTTCAGAGAATAACTATTCATTGACTAAAATAATATTTCCTCCTGTTTGTTTTAAAAGTAGTACCATGTAACTTCATTGAGTGTCCACTTTTTGAAAGAGTAAAAAGTCAATTTACATTTACCCATTCAACACCACTCAGTATTTTGTAGACCTCTATCATATCCCCCTCACCTGTCTCTTTTCCAAGCTGAAAAGCCCTAACCTCTTAAGCCTTTCCTCATATGAGAGAAGTTCCATCCCCTTAATCATTATGCTCACCCTTCTTTGAACCTTTTCTAATTTTACTATATCTTTTTTAAGAGATGGCAGCCAGAAGTGCACACAGTACTCAAGGCGCTGATATTATTTAGACTGTAAACTGCCCTGATCTGTGAGTCAATTGGGCAGTATAGCAAGTTTTAATAAACTACAAACTATAACCATGGAGCGAAACAGAGGCACTATAATATTCTTTGTCTTATTTTCTATCCCTTTCCTAGCATTCTGTTTGATTTTTTGGCCATTGCCACACACTGGTCAGAAGATTTCAGCATATTATTCACAATGAAACCTAGATGTTTTTCTTGGGTGCTGACTCCTAGGGTGGAACCTAGTATCAAATCACTATGATTCAGATTATTTTTCCCAATGTGAATTGCTTTGCACTTGTCCACATTAAATTTTATCTGCCTTTTGGATGTCCAGTCTTCCAACTTTTCACAATCTGCATGCATTTTAATAACTTTGAATAGTTTTGTGTCATCTACAAATTTAATCACCTCACTCATTGTTTCTATTTCCAGATCATTAATAAATATGTTAAAAATAGCACCGGTCCCAGTACAGATCCCTGGGGTACTCCACTATTTATCCTCCTCCACTGAGAGAATTGGCCATTTAACCCTACCCTCTGTTTTCTATCCATCACCAATTCCCAATCCACAACAGAACATTGCCTTATATCCCATGAGTTTTTCATTTTCTCAGGAGTCTCTGATGAGGGGACTTTCTCAAACGCTTTCTGAAAATCTAGATATACTACATCAATCATCTCACCTTTATCCACATGTGTATTCACGAATTCCAACAAATGAGGCAGATTGGTGAGACAAAACTTCCCTTAGCTGAATACATGTTGACTCTGCCCTATTAAACCATATTTATCTTTGTGTTCTGTAATTTTATTCTTTATAATAGTTTCCACTATTTTGGCTGGCACTGACCAAACAGATCCGATCTCATCCTCAGATCCTGAGCTGTAACCAGTACTTGCACCTCAGCTTGTGAACTTCTCAACTCATCTCTTCAGCATGGAAGACAAGAAACAGCCTGTCATCATTTGCTACCCTTATCCAGGTTGTATGCCAGCTTTGTTGTTGCTAAAGCGTAATAGCAGGAGGACTGATTGCAGAGTCTATATCAAGGGTTTGTGTGTATTTATTCTGAGTAATTTTCTGATAAGAACATCTGTCTTTTACTCTTTCCCGAGCTACCTCGAATTTGCACATAATTCTTAGTTGCTCGTATTTTTACTTGGGATGAAATTGTTTGGAAATAAAGAGCTTCTTTTTATATAATATTTGGCCTGTTTCCTTGCCTGTCAGTATCATGCAGGAGTGACTGAACTTAGGTTCACATACAAGAGGGAATTGGGGATGACCTCCCCTTACTCCCCCACTGGTCACCAACCCCCTCCCACCCACAAAAAAAATCATTTTTTTGCCAGCCTCTATGCCAGCCTGAAATGTCATACCCAGCTCCATGACAGCAGTATACAGGTCCCTGGAGCAGTTTTTAGTGGGTGCAGTGCACTTCAGGCAGGTGGACCCAGGCCCATCCCCTCCCTACCTGTTACACTTGTGGTGGTAAATGGGAGCCCCCCAACCCCCCCCCCCCCAAACCCACTGTACCCACATGTAGGTGCCCCCTTCTCCCCTTAGGGCTATGGTAGTGTTGTACAGTTGTGGGTAGTGGGTTTTGGGGGGGATTTGGGGGGCTCAGCACACAAGGTATGGGAGGTATGCACCTGGGAGCAATTTTTGAAGTCCACTGCAGTGCTCCCTAGGGTGCCCAGTTGGTGTCCTGGCATGTGAGGGGGACCAGTGCACTACAAATGCTGGCTCCTCCCATGACCAAATGCCTTGGATTTGGCTGGGTTTGAGATGGCTGGCATCGGTTTCCATTATCGATGAAAACCGATGCTGGCCATCTCTGACATTTGGCCGGCCCCAACCGTATTATCGAAATGAAATATGGCCGGCCATCTTTTTCGATAATACGGGGTCGGGACCGCTGTTTGCGGCTGCCCCTCCACGTCAGTTATCTTCCTGAAGCAGCGGCATAAGTAATAGCTGCGAAACATTGGCCACTATTGGAGAAACTTAAGAGTTGGAAAAATCTAAGAGTTCATTAAGTTAAATGCCACTGATTTTTTTATTATTTATTTCTTACATTTGTAGTACCCCACATTTTCCCACCTATTTGCAGACTCAGATAAAGGAGTGTTTTGAACATATAAACAATTATAGAAAAAACAGTAGAAAATATACAGTAAAGGATGGCTTTATATGCCTACGATAGAGAAGCAAGAACTAAAGATTTTACTCTAGAACAGTTCTCAGAGACTTTTTTTTTTCTTCCTACAAAAAGTGTTTTTAAACTAGACATCTTTAAAAGTTACTGTGACCCACATTTAAAGAGGAATTGAATTCTTGTGGTTTGGTATATATTTTATAACATACATGTGTACAAGCACATATTTACACTTTCTTTTGAGCATGTGTAAATTTGTGCAGGAGGACTATATTGTATTAGGGATGATTCTTGTTTCTTATTAAGGTACATAGAGGGGCATAATCGAACGCGAACGCCTATCTCCATGGGCGTCTATGTCTGAAAATGGGTAAATGAAGAGGAGGAACAGACCGTATTTTCGAAAAAAATGGACGTCTTTTTTTTTTTTTTTGAAAATACGGTTTGTACGGACCAAATGCCATGGATTTGTTCGTTTCTGAGTTGGATGTTTTTTTTTTTTAGGGACAATGGAAACTAAAACTGGCCAGCTCAAAAACATCCTAATCCGAACCATTTGGTCGTGGGAGGGGCCAGGATTCGTAGTACACTGGCCCCCCTGACATGCCAGGACACCAACTGGGCACCCTAGAGGTCAGTGCGGTGGACTTCAGAAACAGCTCCCATATGCATAGCTCCCTTACCACGGGTGCTGAGCCCCCAACCCCTCCCCCAAAACCCACTACCCACAAATGTACAACACTACCATAGCTCTTAGGGGTGAAGGGGGCACCTACATGTGGGTACAGTGGGTTTTGGAGGCCTCCCATTTACCAGCACAAGTGTTACAGTTAGGGGGGATGGGCCTGGGTCTGCCTGCCTGAAGTGCACTGCGGTACCCACTAAAAGTGCTCCAGGCCTCTAGGACTTGTTGCTGCTGTAGAACCTTGGCACACCAGTTGACACCTAAAGACTAATGTCTCCGAAAATGTCCTTTATTGGAATAAGCATGTTTACTCACAGTTAACTGCAGATCAGAGGTTGTGCCCCACTGGCAAAGAGTCTTCCTGGTACTGAGATTAGCAGTAGGTCAGAGCTGGCAGAATGCTGTACAATGCCCGCATTGTAACGTGGGTAACACATGAAAGGGAGCTAAAACTGGCTTACAAAAATGGCCACTACCTCATGGATTACCGGAAACAAAACAGGGCACACTCTGACCCAGTAAGCAGAAGGAAAAGCACCATGAGAGTAGAGCCTACCAACTACCAACATTGTGAGCATGTAACACAAGCTAGTGGAATCACGGAACCCAATACCCTACACCCACCACAATGCATTGCTGATGTGACTCTACAGTCCACATAACAGAAAGGTGTCACACTCACCCGAGAGCCACATCAGAACCAGGGAAAGGCTGTCAGAGGATAGAACACATTCTGCTGTCATGAGGTGGGTACGGCATTTGAGGCTGGCATACTGGCTGGGAAAAAAAGTTTGTAAAGTGTTTTTTTTTTGTGGGAGGGGGTTAGTGACCACTGGGGGAGTCAGGGGAGGTGATCCCCGATTCCCTCCGGTGGTTATCTGGTCAGTTGGGGCACTTTTTTGGGACTTGGACCTGAAAAAAAAGGGTCCAAATAAAGCGGACCAAATTCTCGTCAAAAACGCCCTTCTTGTTTCGATTATCAGCTAAAGACGCCCATCTCTCCTCGGCCAATAACCACGCCCCAGTTCCACCTTCACCACGCCTCCAACATGCCCCGTCCACTTTGTTCGTTCTTGTGACGGAGTGCAGTTGAAGACGACCAAAATCGGCTTTCGATTATACCGATTTGTTCGCCCACAGGAGAAAGACGCCCATCTCCCGATTTGGGTCGAAATATGGGCGTCTTTCTCTTTCGATTATAAGCTGGATAGGCACTTAGGTATGTTGCCTTTATAGAGTACATATAAAATAGGTACCCTTGTTGATATTTCACATAGGCGTCCTTTTATAAAATTACATGCAAGATGTCTCTTTCTCCAGGGAACATATTTTAAAAATAGTCCGCTCATTTGCAAATCTGAACTTGCAAATAGTGACAGTTATACATACAAGAAAGTGATTTTTGCAACTTATGTATAAAGGCTGCCACTTACACATGTAAATGTCAGATCTCACAAAATTGGCTTTCCATGGGGAAGCGATGAAGGAACCAAGCTCAAAAACTCTACCTTTTTGCTGTTTGAAGTGAGTCATTTACACTTATCAACCTATTTTACTGTACACATGTAATTGCACTGTAAGCCTGAAAATTGACCCTCCAAACCACGTATGTAGCAGAATATGTGTGTTAAATCTTATCTGATAATTGTACAACTTGACTAATCCTTTGGCATTGGGTTTGTTCTGTTTTAAATAGTTATATAATAATGTCTCCCTTACTTATCCTTTCAGCACCAAACTTTTTTGTGGCGTACAAACCACTTCAGACAAGTGAGAGTGTTGGATGTAAAAATTTCTAAAAAAAATAACAGGAGGCAACATATCCGGCAAAGGTCGCAAAAAAGACTAAGCGCATAGTGGAGACTGCAATATGGTGGATCAAGCGGGCCTGTAAGTCCCCACATTTACCATTTTGAAAGTGAGCCACATCACGGAGGCAGTGAGCCAGACTTTAGAGCTGCATCTGGACAAGCTCTCGGGTCAAATTAACAAATTTGAACTGATGTTGGTAGAGTCTCCGATATCGAGGATGGGTCCCGCGGCTGAAGGACTTAACAAAACAGCTCCAAGATCAAGCAGAAAAACTTGATGAACTAGAAAATCACTCCTGCAGAGGGAACTTGTGGATCGCGGGGCTCCCAGAGCTCTTATCGGAGTGTTGGAACGCTGGCTGACATCAGAGTTTGCTCTCACTGACAGTGTAGGCCTCCTCTGTATGCAGTGTGTACACAACGTGGGCTGGATAGCCAACAACGACTGCAGGTTGTGATACTCAAAATCTACAACTATGTACATAAGATAGAAATTCTGTGGGGTTTCAAGAAGAAGAGAGAATAACGCTACATTTTAAGGAGGGGGTGAGGTGCCAATCAAGGTCTTCCAGGACTACTCTACTGCTCTTCAGGACCGTCGGCGGCATTTTAGCCCCATCTACTTGGCTCTGTATAAACTGAAAATTTGTTTTATGTTTCTGAGGCTAGCTATTTTAAAAGTCTACATGAATGGAACTTGGGTCACCTATGATACCATTGCTACAGCACAGGAATGTTTAAATCATCTGCCAGAGTTGGTGCAGGAGACCCTAGACGGCTATTGTTTACCCTGGGTGCTCTTACTGTTTTAACTGCTGCTTTTCTTTTGTAGCTCTGAAGTATTTTGGACTTGAAACAGCTATCAGACTTACAGTGGCAGTTTGGGGGTAGCTTTCTGTTTTTACCTGAGTTCAGCCCTCTCTTTGAGGACGGTAGCCAACCTTCCAGGAGTTTTCAGTTTTCCTGCAGGGTCTCTGGGTAGTTGGGTATACAAATTCTGTGTCTGTTTTCTAACCATTTATATAGTTACTAGTTGTTAACCTGAAAAGCTTATATAGTAGGCAGGGGTTGTGGGAGAGTTTGGAGGCTCTATGTATGATACATGCAATTCTCTTTTTGCTGCTGTGATTAGTGTGATAGCAGAACAGATGGGTGTGTGTGGGGGGGGGGGGTTGCAGGGGATGGGATTGAGGGGAGGAGGGTTGGGGTGGAGATATGGGTGGGGAGTGTGTGTGTGTAGGGAGGCTGTCATGGGCTCTGGGGAGGAGCCTGACCATTCTAGGGTGTGGGTAGATGTGACTGCACCTGCGTTTTTTTTTACTCCTCTCTGGTGAACTCAGTGTTTTTACAATATTTACAACAGCAGTGGGAAGATTTTGTTAAAACCAATGGGGAGCATGCAAACCAGCTGTTTTTATTCTGGGACACCGCTAAGGCTGTACTACGCGGGGCCATAATTGCTTTCACTAGTGCTCATCATCATAAACTAGCAGCAAGCATTATTCAATTGGAATCTCAATTACAGTGAGCAAAGCGGGCTTATGTTTGTCATCTTACGATAGCTAACAAAGATACTTGGTGACACAGATAGCACTCAACACCTTGATCCATGAACAGACCACATGACGTTTGCTTTCTCATAAATTTCAATTTCATAGATATGGTAGTAAACATGGGAAAATGTTAGCGTGAGTTGTTAAAACCTGGGGTGGGTCTCATGCAGTTTTGGCTCTGAAACATTTGCGGGGCCATATCGCCAACCGAGTTGAAGAGATTGCAGGAATTTTCTCAGACTATTATCAAAAGCTATATACCTCAGAACAAAGTGTGAATAGGGTGGAGATTTTGTCCTACGTAGAGTGTTCCTTGGTTTTCATCTGGCACTTTGGCTCTTTTATTTGAAAATATCTTTATTGAAGTTTAGAACCAAAGAAAACAGCAAAGAAATGCAAATACAAACACAACACCTGAAAATATCACTGTCAGAAGTACATTAAACATAAACAATTTTGCATCCCAATAACCTCCCCCCCCCCCTTTCCGTCAAACTAGGACAGATGACAAAATCAATCTGAAATAAGACAGGTTCCTTGTAACTCATATAAAATGGGCAGCTACACCATGGTCTGACCATTTCAAATTAAACTTTTCCCTACAATGGCGGAAAAAAGACCTACACCATAAGCAAGAACGTATAACCTATACCACGAGAGGCCAAATTGACCCGTCTATATTCTGGCAACAATTCTATAACAATGAATGGACAGCACAAACAGACTCAAACCAATTCCTTCTAGAATGGGACAATAGATGCTTAAGCATACTAGACAATATAGCACCTTTGGAAACCAAAACCTCACGCAGGAAGAACTCAATACCTTGGTTTAATGAAGAATTGAAGAAACTAAAAACACAAGTTAGAAAGTTAGCACGAACATGGAACAAAAAAAAAGACGACTCTACACTCAATGCTTGGAAACAACTACAAAGAAAATACAAATACACCATCAGACAAACCAAAAGATCATATTACAAAACTAATATTGGACCAGACTACAAGGACACACATAAACTTTTCCAACTTGTGAGTAAATTATTAGACACCGCCCCGGTTTCTTCAAACAGCATAGACATCCCATCAGCAGATAATCTTGTGAAGTTACGACTCACGCTACCAGCTATTACCAATGACTACGTAAAATTCCTCGAATGTCTAGACCCAATACCCGGTGAACATCCAGCCGATCGAACCTGGACTAATTTCGACATACTCTTGGATGATACCATTTCTCAATTGATCAAAAGGTTCGCCAGATCTCAATGCAAACTAGACATATGCCCTAATAACCTTATAAACCTCGCACCTCAACAATTTACACAAGACCTCACAATGCATTTGAACTATATGCTACAAAATGGACTCTTCCCAAAAGACAAAGGAAACATTCTACTCACCCCTATACCTAAGGACCCAAAGAAAAATAGAAGTGATTTAACCAACTATCGCCCAGTAGCATCCATCCCTCTGGTAACCAAATTAATGGAAAGCATGGTGACCAAGCAACTCATCAATTACTTAAATAAATTCTCAATTCTTCATGATTCTCAATTCTTCATGAATCTCAATTCTTCATGAATCTCAATCAGGATTTCGGTCTAATCACAGCACCGAAACAGTTTTAACTACTCTTCTAACAAAATTTAAACAAACAATTGCAACAGGAAGCAACATACTTCTACTACTATTCGACATGTCCAGTGCATTTGACATGGTTAGCCATAAAATATTATTAAACATCCTAGAATACTTCGGAGTTGGAGGGAACATGCTTAACTGGTTTAGAGGATTCTTAACCACAAGAGCATATCAGGTGAAATCTAATTCGAGTACAACAGCTTCATGGACACCTGAATGCGGTGTGCCCCAAGGATCCTCACTCTCGCCGACCATCTTTAACCTAATGATGACACCCCTGGCTAAATCATTATCCAATCAAGGCCTTAACCCTTACATATACACAGATGATATCACGATCTACATTCCATTCAAACATGACTTAAAGGAAATCACTGATGTCATCAACCACAGATTCCAAATCATGCACTCTTGGGCGGATGCATTTCAATTAAAACTTAACACAGAAAAACACAATGTCTTATACTCACATCTCAGTATAACACAAATAAATTCACCACTATAACCACACCAAACTTCTCCCTCCCCATGACAGACACCCTGAAAATACTTGGAGTTACCTTTGATCGAAATCTCACACTTGAAAACCATGTGAAAAATACAACAAGGAAGATGTTCCACTCTATGTGGAAACTAAAAAGAGTAAAACCTTTCTTACCAAGAAACATTTTTCGGAACCTGGTACAGTCAATGGTGCTAAGTCATCTAGACTACTGCAATGCACTATATGTTGGCTGTAAAGAGCAACTCATCAAGAAACTTCAAACAGCCCAAAACACAGCTGCCAGACTCATATTAAGCAAAACAAAATACGAAAGTGCCAAACCCCTAAGAGAAAAGTTACACTGGCTTCCACTTAAAGAATGTATTACGTTTAAGGTCTGTACACTGGTTCACAAAATCATCCACGGAGATGCTCCGGCCTACATGATAGACCTTATTGACTTGCCATCCAGAAATGCTAAAAGATCAGCACGCACATTTCTAAATCTTCACTTCCCCAGTTGTAAAGGACTAAAATACAAACTAACACATGCGTCTAGCTTCTATATGAGCACGCAGCTGTAGAATTCACTGCCAAGGGACCTGAAAATGACTCACAATCTAAACAACTTTCATAAATCACTGAAGGCCTATCTCTTCAACAAGGCATACCACAATGACCCAGAATAGGAACTGTAATACATCACCACCTACTTAAAATCCAGAATGTTTTCTCCCTATGCCTACTGTGTAGTTCTTCTAGTTGATCTATACTCTCTGTATTATACCAACTGCATCTTTACTATGAAACGACGTTCTATTATTTTATCTGCTTAATCTACCAGGTCATCAATATCCTTTAGTTAACACCAATTGTTTCTTTTACTCTGGAATGACGATCCACTATGTTATCCACATATCTATTATGTCATTCATGTTCTCTATGTAATATCAATTGTACCTTTTCACTCTGGAATGGCAAATGCCATGAAGGAACATTGTAAGCCACATTGAGCCTGCAAAAAGGTGGGAAATGTGGGATACAAATGCAGCAAATAAATATAATAACTAAACTTCCAAACTATTCAGCACAACCAAACTCGTGCAGTAAGAGAGTTCACAGAGTCTAAAGTTTAAGAGAGTCTTTCCATCTGTAATAGTTAATGCATGCGAATCCTCCACTGGGCCAAAGTAGGAGCCTCAGGATGAATCCAGTGAATCAAAATGCAGCGTTTGGTGATTAATGATGCTTTACACAGAAAGAGACCCAAAACTAGGGTCCCCCTCTCAGATCATGGTCACTATGTCCAATAAGCAAATCTGAGGTGTAACCAGCCAAGAACACAGATACATCTGTCCCAGATGGGTCCGAAACGCCTGCCAAAACTGGTGTATGGGTACACAGTCCAAAAACATAGTTGTTATTGGTGGCCTCTGGGACGTCACATTTCATGCAAGATAGGGAATCCCATTTTTTGAGTTCAGGATGGGTGGATATGCATTCATAATAGGAATGTGTAGTGTAGTTCTTGTAGTTGAATTCTTTCTGCTAACTGTGGAGCCGATTGTAAGCTCTGCAAGAATTTGTTAATATCCTGGTAACCAAAATCAGTGATCCAAAGAGCTACCACCCTGAATAGCAGGTGAAGGTCACGATGTTTCAATAGGGCAGCATATTAATGTTGTAAAAGTCCCTTATTCACTGCTGGGAGAGGCTATGCATCATCAAAATCTGATTCTTCAAAAGCTGCTCGAAAAGTTCTTATCAAGGTGGCAGCATAATGATGAAGGAACGCAGCGGAAGGTCATGGAACAGCTAGTTCAGGAGCCGACAAGAGAAGGAAAAATACTAGACTTAGTCCTTAGTGGTGCTCATGATCTAGTGCAGGGGGTAACGATACGAGGGCCGCTTGATAACAGTGATCATAATATGATCGGTTTTGATATTGGCATTGAAGGAAGTGAAACTAGGAAATCAAGTACGCTAGCGTTTAACTATAGAAAAGGTGATTACGACAAAATGAGAAAATGGTGAAAAAAAGACTGAAAGGAGCAGCTCGCAGAGTAAAAACTTGCATCAGGCGTGGATGCTGTTTAAAAACACCATCCTGGAGGTTCAGGACAAATATATTCCACGTATTAGAAAAAAGGGAAAAAAGACTAAACGTCAGCCGGCGTGGCTAAACAGTAAGATAAGGAAATCATTAGAGCCAAAAAACAATCCTTCAGAAAGTGGAGAAGAGAACCAACTGAAAGTAACAGGATAGATCATAAGGAATGCCAAGCCAAATGCAAAGCGGAGATAAGGAGGGCAAAAAAGGACTTTGAGAAGAAATTAGCGTTGGAAGCAAAAATACATAGTAAAAATTTTTTTAGATACATTAAAGCAGGAAACCGGCCAAAGAGTCGGTTGGGCCGCTGGACGAAAATGGTGTTAAAGGGGCGATCAAGGAGGACAAAGCTGTAGCGGAGAAATTAAATGAATTCTTTGCTTCGGTCTTCACCGAGGAGGATTTGGGGGAGACACCGGTGCCGGAAAGAATATTTGAAGCGGGGGAGTCGGAGAAACTAAACGAATTCTCTGTAACCTTGGAGGATGTAATGGGTCAGTTCAGCAAGCTGAAGAGTAGTAAATCACCTGGACCTGATGGTATTCATCCCAGAGTATTAATAGAACTAAAAAATGAACTTGCGGAGCTACTGTTAGAAATATGCAATCTGGCCCTAAAATCGAGTGTAGTACCGGAAGACTGGAGGGTAGCCAATGTTACTCCGATTTTTAAGAAGGGTTCCAGAGGAGATCCGGGAAATTATAGACCGGTGAGTCTGACGTCGGTGCCGGGCAAGATGGTGGAGGCTATTATTAAGAATAAAATTGCAGAGCATATACAAAAACATGGACTGATGAGACAAAGTCAGCACGGATTTAGTGAAGGGAAGTCTTGCCTCACCAATCTAATGCATTTTTTTGAGGGGGTAAGCAAACATGTGGACAATGGGGAGCCGGTTGATATTGTATATCTGGATTTTCAGAAGGCGTTTGACAAAGTGCCGCACGAAAGACTCCTGAAGAAATTGCAGAGTCATGGAATCGGAGGTAGGGTATTATTATGGATTAAGAACTGGTTGAAAGATAGGAAGCAGAGAGTAGGATTGCGTGGCCAGTATTCTCAGTGGAGGAGGGTAGTTAGTGGGGTCCCGCAGGGGTCTGTGCTGGGTCCGTTGCTTTTTAATGTATTTATAAATGACCTAGAGATGGGAATAACTAGTGAGGTAATTAAATTCGCCGATGACACAAAATTACTCAGGGTCGTCAAGTCGCAGGAGGAATGTGAACGATTACAGGAGGACCTTGCGAGACTGGGAGAATGGGCGTGCAAGTGGCAGATGAAGTTCAATGTTGACAAGTGCAAAGTGATGCATGTGGGTAAGAGGAACCCGAATTATAGCTACGTCTTGCAAGGTTCCGCGTTAGGAGTTACGGATCAAGAAAGGGATCTGGGTGTCGTCGTCGATGATACGCTGAAACCTTCTGCTCAGTGTGCTGCTGCGGCTAGGAAAGCGAATAGAATGTTGGGTGTTATTAGGAAGGGTATGGAGTCCAGGTGTGCGGATGTTATAATGCCGTTGTATCGCTCCATGGTGCGACCGCACCTGGAGTATTGTGTTCAGTACTGGTCTCCGTATCTCAAAAAAGATATAGTAGAATTGGAAAAGGTACAGCGAAGGGCGACGAAAATGATAGTGGGGATGGGACGACTTTCCTATGAAGAGAGGCTGAGAAGGCTAGGGCTTTTCAGCTTGGAGAAGAGACGGCTGAGGGGAGATATGATAGAAGTGAATAAAATAATGAGTGGAATGGATCGGGTGGATGTGAAGCGACTGTTCACGCTATCCAAAAATACAAGGACTAGAGGGCATGAGTTCAAGCTACAGTGTGGTAAATTTAAAACGAATCGGAGAAAATTTTTCTTCACCCAACGTGTAATTAGACTCTGGAATTCGTTGCCGGAGAACGTGGTACGGGCGGTTAGCTTGACGGAGTTTAAAAAGGGGTTAGATAGATTCCTAAAGGACAAGTCCATAGACCGCTATTAAATGGACTTGGAAAAATTCCGCATTTTTAGGTATAACTTGTCTGGAATGTTTTTACGTTTGGGGAGCGTGCCAGGTGCCCTTGACCTGGATTGGCCACTGTCGGTGACAAGATGCTGGGCTAGATGGACCTTTGGTCTTTCCCAGTATGGCACTACTTATGTACTTATGTACTTATACGTATATTTAAGTTCAACATGGGAGAGGAGGACAGGGCTATCCTCACCAACTACTTGTTGATTCCTCGTTAGACCCCAAATAGACCAATCCTTAAAGTAAGCTTCCAGCTGTCCAGGGAGAAAGTCAGAGTTTACCAAAACAGGTAAGTAACGCGAACAGCCAGCTAGGAGGCCAAAATGATTTCTACAATGGTCCCAAGCCCATCTCAATGCCTTAAGCAGAATATTCTTCTTCAAGAATGGAGGAAGAGCTGCTGTACAGGCATGTATCAAGTAAGCTGGAGATAAGCATGCACAGTGTTGACTCTCATAAGCAATGTCTTATATGACAGGCGATATTTAAGTTTGGCAAGCCCGGCCCACCCTCTCTGCTAAGGAGTCTGTTCCATTGGTTCAAATCCCTTGCTCGCAAAATCAGTGGTAAATGTTGAAGTACATGAATCCATTTTGGTAATACAATCATTTTCAACAAATGGATTCTACTCCTCAAGGAAAGTGGTAACGAGCTCCAGTGTCCACAGAGTTTCCCAATCTCCTCTAAAAGTGGCATAATATTATTAATGACAAAAGTGGGATAAATTTCTAGGTATGAATAGACCTAAATATTTTAAGGAGCCCTGAAACCTGAAAACACTTGTGGAAGAGAAGTCTGGGACTCTGAACGCTGCTAGTAAATCATCCAGTGTAAAATTCTTTGTACCCACCGGAATACACTAATGGCTCTGTGAAAAGGACAAATAAGATGGGAGACAGGAGACATCTGCCCTTCAAAACCAAATTTATGTAATACATCCTACAAGTAAGGTCATGATCAAAGGCCTTTTCTATGTCAAAATTTACCAAAATAGCATTCCGCCCATCTGCTTGAGTGGCAGAAATCGCATCCAATAGTCTACAAATATTGCTTACTGTGTTCTGACCTTTATTAAAACCAGCCTGATGTGACACAATCAGACGGAGTAAAATGCCAGATAAACGGGTCACTAACATTTTTGCATAAACGTTTAACATCTACATTAAGTATAGAAGTGAGCCATGACCGTGCTTCAAAAATGTTACAACAGTTGGATCTCGCATACTACTACTACTACTTAACATTTCTAGAGCGCTACTAGGGGTACGCAGCGCTGTACAGTTTAACAAAGAAGGACAATCCCTGCTCAAAGGAGCTTACAATCTAAAGGACGAAATGACAAGTTGGGGTAGTCTAGATTTCCTCCATGGAGGTATAATGGTTAGGTGCCGAAGGCAACATCGAAGAGGTGGGCTTTGAGTAAGGATTTGAAGATGGGCAGGGAGGGGGCTTGACGTATGGACTCAGGGAGTTTATTCCAAGCATAGGGTGAAGTGAGGCAGAAAGGGCGGAGCCTGGAGTTGGCGGTGGTGGAGAAGGGTACTGAGAGGAGGGATTTGACCTGTGAGCGGAGGTTTCGGGTAGGAACATAAGGGGAGATGAGGGTAGAGAGGTAATGAGGGGCTGCAGATTGAGTGCATTTGTAGGTAAGTAGGAGAAGCTTGAACTGTATGCGGTACCTGACCGGAAGCCAGTGAAGTGACTTGAGGAGAGGGGTGATATGGGCATATTGGTCCTGATGGAAGATAAGACGTGAAGCAGAGTTCTGAACAGATTGAAGGGGGGATAGATGGCTAAGTGGGAGGCCAGTGAGGAGTAGGTTGCAGTAGTCAAGTCAAGAGGTAATGAGAGAGTGGACGAGTGTTCGGGTGGTGTGCTCCGAGAGGAAAGGGTGAATTTTGCTGATGTTAAAGAGAAAGAAGTGACAGGTCTTGGCTATCTGCTGGATATGCACAGAGAAGGAGAGGGAGGAGTCGAAGATGACTCTGAGGTTGCGGGCAGATGAGACGGGGAGGATGAGGGTGTTATCAACAGAGATAGAGAGTGGAGGGAGAGGAGAAGTGGGTTTGGGTGGAAAGACAATAAGCTCGGTTTTGGCCATGTTCAGTTTCAGGTGGCGGTTGGACATCCAGGCAGCAATGTCAGATAAGCAGGCCGATACTTTGGCCTGGGTTTCCGCAGTGATGTCTGGTGTGGATAGATAAAGCTGGGTGTCGTCAGCATAAAGATGATAATGGAAACCATGAGATCAGCGAGCCCAGGGAGGAGGTGTAGATTGAAAAGAGAAGGGGTCCAAGGACAGATCCCTGAGGAACTCCAACAGAGAGCGGGATGGGGGAGGAGGAAGATCCATGAGAATGTACTCTGAAGGTACGGTTGGAGAGATAAGAGGAGAACCAGGAGAGGACAGAGCCCTGGAAACCAAATGAGGACAGTGTGGCAAGAAATAAGTTGTGATTGACAGTGTCAAAAGCGGTGGATAGGTCGAGAAGGATGAGGATGGAGTAATGACCTTTGGATTTGGCAAGAAACAGGTCATTACAGACTTTAGATAGTGCTGTTGCTGTCGAGTGTAGAGGGCGAAAGCTGGATTGAAGTGGATCGAGGATGGCATGAGAGGAGAGAAAATCAAGGCAACGGCTGTGAACGGCGCGTTCAAGTATCTTGGAGAGGAAGGGCAGGAGGGAAATGGGGCGGTAATTGGAGGGACAGGTAGGGTCAAGTGATGGTTTTTTTGAGGAGTGGTGTGACTACAGCATGCTTGAAGGTGTCAGGGACAGTTGCAGTGGAGAGAGAGAGGTTGAGGATATGACAGATGGGGGGGTGACAGTAGGGGAGATGGTGTTAAGTAGGCTGGTGTGGATGGGGTCAGAAGAACAGGTGGTGCATTTCGAGGAGGAAAGAAGGTGGGCGGTTTCCTCCTCTGTGATATCAGGGAAAGAGGAGAAGGAGGCCTGGGTTGTTTGGTTGAGGGAGTGGGTTGAAGGGTGAAGAGGAAGAGGAGGCTTGGTGGTGAATTTGAGGTTGATCTTCTGCACCTTGTCGCGGAAGTATTCAGCCAGTGATTGAGGAGAGAGTGAGGGGGGGGGTGGGAGCGGAGGGCACTTTGAGGAGGGAGTTAAGGGTGGCGAAGAGACGACGAGGGTTAGAGCTGAGAGAATTAGTCAATTGGGTATAATAGTCCTGTTTGGCAAGGAAAAGGGAGGCCTAGAAAGAGGATAGCATGAATTTATAATGAATGAAATCAGTATGGGTGCGAGATTTCCTCCAGAGGCGTTCAGCCGATCAGGCGCAGGAGCGAAGGTATCGGATGCAAGGGGTCAGCCAGGGCTGGGGATTAGTACGCCTTGTGGGACGGGAGATGGAAGGTGCAAGGGTGTCCAGGGCAGAGGAGAGAGTGGTATTGTAAGTGGAGACAGCCTTGTCGACAGACTCGGAGGACATGATGGAAGGGAGGAGATTAGAGATACTAGAGGATAGTGCGTGTGTGTGTGGGGGGGGGGGGGGGGGGTCGACAGCCTGGAGATTCCTGGAAGTAGTGGTTAGTGTTGGGCGGGACTGAGGGGGAGGGTGATGAAGTGTGAAGGTGATCAGGTGATGGTCTGAGAGAGGAAGAGCTGAGGCGCAGAAATTGGAGGGTGAGCAGGTAGAGGAGAGGACGAGGTCAAGACAATGGCCAGTTTGGTGAGTAGGGGTGGTGGAGCTCAGTTGGAGGTTGAAGGAGGAGGTCAGAGTGAGGAACTGGGAAGCGTAAGAGTCGGATGGGTCATCAGCGTGTATGTTAAAGTCGCCAAGAATGAGGGAAGGGGATGAGGGTTCAAGAAAAACGGAGAGCCAGGCATTGAAGTCGGTAAGGAAGGAGGGGAGGGACTTGTCAGTGGGGCGGTAAATGACAGCAACTCTGAGTGGCAGCGGGTAGAATGGACGGATGGAGTGAACTTCAAAGGATGAGAAGCAATGGGATTGTGGTAGGAGGAGGGGTTGAAAGCTGCAAGACGGCGAAAGTAGTAACCTGACGTCTCCTCTGCGGCCAAGTGGGCGGGGAGAGTGGGAGAAAAGGTAACCTCCATGGCATAGGGCCGCGATTCAGGCAGAATCGTCGGGGGTGAGCCAGGTTTCAGTTAGGGCGAGCAGTTGAAGGGAATGGGAGATGAAGAGATCATGGGTGAAGGAAAGTTTGTTGCAGACCGAGCGGGTGTTCCACAGGGCACACGAGAAGGGGAGGAAGAGGGAGGGAGGAGTGTTGTTAACAGCACTTAACAAGCAATAATGAGCACTAATTGGAATAATTAGAATTTACGCACATAATTCACTAAGCATCTAAAAGTAGTTCCATTCTGAATAGCTCTAATGCATGCAGCCAAAGGGGGGGGGAGGGGGAAATTGGCATTTTGTGGGTGTTCTAAAATTTATGCATGATGTTACAGAATATAGCCCTCTGTGCCGGGATTTATGCCACATTTCGTTGGTGTAAACTGAGGTGCGTAGTTTTAGGCACTAGGATATCAACTAAGCGTATTCTATATACCGCATCTAAATCTAGGCGCCACTTATAGAATACACAGGCAGAAATGTTTTCCGCATGGATTTTTTAGGCATCATATATGGAATATAGCCCATGATGTGAAACTCCAGGACATATCACATGCCATGAGATCCATCCAGAACACTGAACAAGAGACTGAGGATTTAAACAATAGATCCCAGCGTAACACCTTCAGAATACTGGGGCTACCAGAATGCATAGAAGGAGCTGATACCATCTCTTTTAAAAAAAAAGTGGCTATCCCAACTTTTGCATTTCAACCTAAACACTGTAGCTGGAGAGAGAGCACATCATGCCCCTTCCTTTACCCCTGCAAACTCAAAATATCTACGACCGATTATAGCAATATGCCATGCATATTTTTCAGCTTGCCAAGGCAAAAGCTCCTCTCAAATTCAAAGGTCACACTATTCTTATACTTGCTGATTTGCATAAATGCATGGTGCAACACCGGAAAAGAGGCCTGAAAAACGCCAGTGTTAAATTCGGTCTATTTTTCCTGGCAAAAATGAAGGTTACTATTAAAACACAACCAAATCATTCGAAGACCCTGACCTGCTAGATGAATTCCTGGAGCAACATGGAGTTAACCTGATGGAGTCTTCTTTTGACCACCAGGTCACTCTATAGGCTATCTTACTCTCTTCACATACTAACGCTTTGCTTATGTAGTTCACTTTATACTCTCTGTTGTGCTAAAGTTCACTTTGGTGAGAATGCTATATGGCAATTTCTGATTGCAGACTTGACTAGTTCCTGTCTCATATTAACATTTTGTAATGTATTCAATTGATATTTGATATATATTTTATATTAGTTAATAACCTACTGTAAATAATGTTCATTATTAATCTGTTTAAACAATTTGTATATTATCTGAAGTTCCAGTGTTGTGTCCTAGCATGTTCAATATTGTGAGGGCACTTACATGGTTTGTTTGTACAGTTTATATAGCTATACTAATCTTTCAGCTGTACATGAACAATTCAACACTACAACTATCTTAATTCAGTCGTTCCCTTCAATCATTTTAGGAAACTTTCCTGTCTGTAGGGCTTCATTATACACCGCTAAAAGTATGGGGAACAATTGAGAATTCAAAAGTTTAAAAAATTCAAGGGGAAATCCATCCGGACCTGAGGTCTTCAGCGGTGAGAAGTTCTTAATGGCAAAGGGGCATTTAGAACCTCCAAATCTTCTGTTAGTTGTGGGAGAGGTAATTCCGCTAAAAAATCAAAATCTACGACATCCCGTGTGGGCTAAGAAGTATATAGCATTTTGTATATGGAATAATTGAGTAATATACTGATTATCCATAGTCTGCTTCCCCTGAGGATCTCCAGAACAGGAACAAAATGCAGTCCCGCCTCCATACGAACCAAATGAACTAAACAAGTGCCCATGCAGTTACCATAGCGGAAAAAATGATGACAAACATGTCACAGACTATTCAAAGTACATTGAAGAATTAAACTATTAAGAGTATATTGAAGCTGCAAAAACTGTTCCTTATTGACTCTAGTTACGGACCAAAGTACGCTGTGCCTAAGTTGGTTCTGGAGCAGCAAAATCTGACGATTCAAGGCTCATAACTGGAAGCCATATAAGAAATGATTTCACCTCTCATAACCACCATCTCGGCTTCCCAAAATAAACTTGGAGTAGAAGTATGTGCCGCATTATAGGGACAATAGGTCTCCCATTTTTGCACCAAGAAATTTTTTAAATTATCTGCATTACTGGAAGCAAAACGTGCCAGGCAGACCTCTATGGGTCTATGCCCTGATCATGACTGAATATATATGGATGGGCTGGAGTGTAAATTTTAAGGGGCTTTGACATTAGCTTCAGAATTTTTAGTATAAGAAGAGTGCTGGGCAGACTTCTACGGTCTGTACCCTGAGAATGGCAAGGACAAATCAAGCTCGGGTGTACATATAAAGTATAGGAGGAAAAAAGTGAGGAGAACTCAAGGAGGATATTCAAAAGGATTTTAATTCTGACTAGCTTGTCAGAATTAAAATCTTTTGAATATCCTCCTTGAGTTCTCCACACTTTTTTCCTCCTGTACTCACGTTTGCGTGAGGGACTTTTCCTCCTCTTTTGCTTTGTCCATTTATATAAAGTATCACATACCATGTAAAACGAGTTTATCTTGTTGGGCAGACTGGATGGACCGTACAGGTCTTTATCTGCTGTCATTTACTATGTTACTATTCTGCTTATTTTTGAAAATTAAATCAGTGACTGCATGGTAAATTTTCACTATCCTTTTATTATCTTTTCAATATGCACTTCAATATACTTGTAGCTCAATTAGTTCTTGTATCTCTATACTCATATCACATTCATTCACTCATACTACACAGCACTCATTCCAACCACTACATTTATGCTTATACATATAATAATTGTTCAAGGTAAGTCCATGAAGCTCAGAGAACACAAAAGTCCCATAGGGATACTCCAGTACTCGCTTGATTAATGAGTTATTATATCTCTGTCAGAACACCAACAGTTCAGATCATAAACCGGAACTAATTTCTCAGATGGAAATGTTCAGAGGTACCTCCTCCATGTCTTCAAAACGCCCAAGTGTACATTTTGCTGAGTCCACGATTCTTCCTTGAGCAACTAATTGTTCAATTGATCTCCACTTTATTTTCTTTATGGTAGACCAAAAAGTAGAACCAGCGTCCTTGTGTTGATATCCGTCAAACCCAACGCTTGCAATGCGTTTCACCAACTGGCATCATCAGGGGTTTAACTGTAATACAATAGATACAAGGTGCCTGGAGTGAAGGGTATTGATCTCACTATAGAATTTAGCTTATGTTCGAAAGAGATCGCCGGCCATCCTCCGACACAAATCGGGAGATGGCCGGCCATCTCCTGAACCCGGCCAAATCGGTATAATCGAAAGCCGATTTTGGCCGGCTTCAACTGCTTTCCGTCGCGGAGCCAGCCAAACTTCAAGGGGGCATGTCTTTAGGGTAACGAAGGCGGGATGGGGCGTGGTCAGGAGATGGCTGGCTTCGCCCGATAATGGAAAAAAAGAAAGCTGACCCTGACGAGTATTTCATCGGCTTCACTTGGTCCCTTTTTTTTCAGGACCAAGCTTCAAAAAGGTGCCCCAAATGACCACCGGAGGGAATCGGGGATCACCTCCCCTTACTCCTCCAATGGTCACCAACCCCTTCCCACCCAAAAAAAATTAAAAAAAAACTTTTTTGCCAGCCTCTGTGCCAGCCTGAAATGGCATACCCAGCTCCCTGACAGACGTATGCAGGTCCCTGGAGCAGTTTTTTGTGGGTGCAGTGCACTTCAGACAGGTGGACCCATGCCCCCCACCTATTACACTTGTGGTGGTAAATGGCAGCTCTTCAAAACCCACCAGAAACATGTAGGTGCCCCCCTTCACCCATAAGGGCTATGGTAATGGTGTAGAGTTGTGGGTAGTGGGTTTTGGGGGGCTCAGCATCCAAGGTAAGGGAGGTATGCACCTGGGAGCAATTTTTGAAGTCCACTGCAGTGCCCCCTAGGGTGCCCGGTTGGTGTCCTGGCATGTGAGGGGGACCAGTGCACTACAAATGCTGGCCCCTCCCATGACCAAATGCCTTGGATTTGGCTGGGTTTGAGATGGCCAGCATCGGTTTCCATTATCAGCGAAAACCAATGCCGGCTATCTCAAACCCGGCCATCTCTGACATTTGGCCGGCCCCAACTGTATTATCGAAGATGGCCGGCCATCTTTTTCGATAATACGGTTCGGGACTGCTCTTTGTGGCACCGGCCATATAGATGGCCGGCGCTGTTCGATTATGCCCCTACTGTCACAATTTCCTCCCTGTCCACTGCAGGAAATGCTGCTTCCTTGTCATCAACAGCAGATGAATCCATTAACTGATGGGTTGTATCCGCCTACCAGCAGGTGGAGATAGAGAACACTGAAAGACACAGTGATTCAGGACGGCCAACCCCCTTCTGCCTCAGTATGTATATCTCTATCTCCCAGCAGGTGTGGACGTCGCTTTAGCAGCTCCTGGATTTCTGCCTGGGGAGGCTCCTGTGCTTTGCTAGTAGAGCGGGGGTGTTGTGGCTGGTGGTGCCCACTTTGAAGGCATACTTGGTTTTGTTCCCTGTCACTGCCTTACCCCATACCCCCATCCTCCCGGAGTCCCTCTGTTGCTGCCTGCCTCCAACTTTCTTCACAGTGTAAAACAAAAGGGGGCGCGCTTTTACTGTGCAGCTATTCTGAGGCTTTTTCCAGAGATTCTGGTTCTGTGCAGTGTGACCGGAGCTCGTTGACTCGGTCTTCTGAGGTGAGAGTGGTGCCCAGCTCCTCCTGGGAGGTTCCCGCAGACAGCGTTCTGTGCGGGGTACGTTTTGGCGCAAAGCCGCCATTTTCTATTTTCTATATTTCCGTCCAGTCGGGCGATGGCTGCTGAAGGAGTTAAGCGCTGCTCCCGCTGTGGTAAACGCAGGTCAGCAGCGGGGCTTTGCAGTACATGCTCCTTAGACGCTTGTGCTAGTACGGGCATAGCGATCAGTGATTCTTCCCACTCGATGGAGCTGGCAGCGGGCACCATTTTGGAAGCGCCGCATGACTCGACCCTCGCGGTGGCGGAGGAGTCTGAGTGCAGGGAGCGCCTCGTCCCGAGGCTGCCAGAGGAGCTCCTTCTTCCACTTCACCTAATTCGGGAGCAGAGGGCCAGGGTGAGTTTTTCTCCCCTGAATTTGTGCTGCTGATGCATAAGGCCTTCATGTTAAAGGGAGCTCTGCTGGAAGTGTCTGACACTTCGTTGCGGACTGGATTCCCTCCAGGTTTTGATAGCCCAGTGTTGGCTCCTGATTTTGCGGCTTCCCCCGAGCGTTGGACTGACACTAAACGTAGACGGGTAAATTCCCCTTCTGAGTGTGGCGCCGCTCCCTCCCCCCCCCCCCCCCCCCCCCCCGTGGTCAGGCTGTGGGGAGTCTGAGGGTTCTGGCAGGCCCTCATGGACGGATGATCCGGATGAGGGTCCCTGTTTGTCACAGGACTTGGATGATCCTAAAGCGGTGCGGATTTTCCACTGCGACGAGCTGCCAGCGCTCATTTCTGATGCCTTGCAGGCCCTTTCTATTGAAGATCCATCCGAGGGCGATGCCGCCTCTGTTAATCCTAGGATGGCTAGTACTAAGAAGCCTTCTCGGGCTTTTCCTGTGCATGACTCCATCCAAGAGCTTATTTCTGCTCAATGGTCTGACCCTGATGGGCCTTTGAAGGTTGCAAAGGCTATGGGTCAGCTTTACCCTCTGAGTGAGGATCACTTGGCCCCTTTGGGGATACCTAAAGTGGATGCGTTGGTCACAGCTATGACTAAAAAGGCCACTCTCCCAGTGGAGAGAGGGGTCGCTTTGAAAGATATGCAGGACCGGCGGCTAGAATCCGCGTTGAAGTGGTCCTTTGAAATCTCGGGCCTTTCCTTAAGGGCAGCTATTTGTAGCTCCTATGCAGCCCGGGCCTGGCTTTCCTGGTTACAGCAGGTGGTTGATCAGCCCGCGGATGGTGCGGGGTCCCTCGCTCCGGTTGGTTGGCGTATGGAGTCTGCGCTGTCCTTTTTGGCTGATGCCCTTTATGATCTGGTCAGAGCTTTGGCTAATCAAATGTCTGTGGCGGTTGCGGCCCGCCGCCTTCTCTGGCTGCGGTATTGGGCGGCTGACATGGTCTCTAAACAAAGGCTGGTGAGGTTACCCTTTCAGGGCCTTCTGCTGTTTGGTGAGGAATTGACCTATATGTGCATTTGCTCTGCAGCCCCTCACTACCTCTCCACCCTCATCTCTCCCTGCACTTCTTTCCAGAAACTTTGTTCACTAGGTAAATCTCTCCTAACTGCACCCTTCTCCTCCACTGCTAACTCCAGACTCTGTTCCTTTTATCTTGCCGCACCTTATACCTGGAATAGACTTCCTGAGCCGCTACATCAAGCCCCATCTCTGGCTG
Organism: Microcaecilia unicolor; assembly: GCF_901765095.1. Taxonomy (NCBI): domain Eukaryota; kingdom Metazoa; phylum Chordata; class Amphibia; order Gymnophiona; family Siphonopidae; genus Microcaecilia; species Microcaecilia unicolor. Next base: position 106,307,417 of record NC_044040.1, on the reverse strand, counting down.
CCTTCAAATCCGGACTAAAGGCCCACCTGTTTAATGCTGCTTTTGACTCTTAACTTTTCACTTGTTCGTAACCTTTATCTTATCTTCCTCTCTTCAATAGTCCCTTATCCCTATGTGTCCTGTCTGCCTGTCCTGATTTATATTGTAAGCTCTCTTGAGCATGGACTGTCTCTTCTTCATGTTCAATTGTGAAGCGCTGCGTATGACTGGTAGCGCTATAGAAATGATTTGTAGTAGTAGTAGTAGTAGAATTAGAGAAGATTGTTAAAGACCTAGGGGACTCTAAGTCCCAGCCGTTACCTGAAGATAGGCCAAGGCCTTCTTCCAAAAGTCCTGTTTTTCCCTCCTCTTCCAGGCCACATTTCCGCGAAGCTCGCAGATATCGCCCGGGACCCTCTGCTGGGTTTTCTCAACGTGCCCGTTTTCAGCAGAGGAACTCCTTTCGCTCAGACAAACGTTCCGCAGCGGCCGTGCCATGTCCAGGAGTTCAGGGGCGTCCTCCACAATGATGGGATGCCGGTCCACTCGTCGATTCCTGCAGTAGGAGGTCATCTTTCCCTCTTTCTCGAGGAGTGGACCAAGATTTCTTCGGATCAGTGGGTCCTGGACCTGATCAGAGAAGGTTACCGATTGGAATTCGGTGCCCCAGTGAGAGACCCCTTTAAGGAGTCCCGATGCGGCACTGCCGTCAAACAGGTGGCAGTAGAAGAGACCTTGCAAGTCTTGCTGCACCTCAGAGTGGTGATGCCGGTGCCTCCTGCCGAGCGCGGTTGCGGTCGCTACTCCATTTATTTTGTGGTACCTCGAAAAGGTGGGTCTTTCAGACCGATCCTCGACTTATGAAGAGTCAATGAGGCCCTAAGAGTGTGTCACTTTTGCATGGAAACCCTGTGCTCCGTCATTGCGGCGTCTCTGGACCTAAAAAAAGCGTACTTGCACATACCTATTTGGCCTCCGCATCAGCGGTTTCTCCGGTTTGTGGTTTGGGCCAACATTTCCAGTTTCGGGCCTTGCCTTTCGGCCTAGCCACAGCTCCAAGGTGATTGTGGTGGTAGCTGCTTTTCTTAGGCGAGAGGGTATCAGAGTTCACCTTTATCTCGACGACTGGCTCATCAGGGCGGATTCGGCAGACGAGAGCCGACTCGCCACGACCAGAGTTATAACGGTTCGTCAGACTCTGGGCTGGGTGATCAATTTGCCTAAAAGTCACCTCACCCCCTCTCAGTCTCTCGAGTATTTGGGGGTCTGGTTCGACTCGGCCTCGGGGTTCATCTTTCTCCCCGACCACAGGCGATGCAAGCTTCAGAATCAGGTTCGTCTGCTCCTGCGGATGCCTCGCCCTCGAGCCTGGGACTTTGTTCAGCTCCTGGGATCGATGATGGCCACCATGGAGGTGGTTCCCTGGGCGAGAGCTCATATGAGGCCGCTGCAGATTGCTCTGCTCCAGCAAAATGGTCTCCGATTTCCCAGGAATACCAATGCAGACTTACGTGGCTCCCTGCGGCCCGGCACAGTATGGATTGGTGGCTCTCCGACAGGATGCTGCACCAGGGAATGCTGCTCACACTTCCTTCTTGGTACTTGGTGATAACAGATGCCAGCCTTTCGGGCTGGGGAGCTCATTGCCAGGGAATCTATGCTCAGGGTCAGTGGTCACCCGTGGAAGCGGGGTGGTCCATCAATCGCTTGGAACTGAGAGCGATATTCCAGGCTCTTCTGGCCTTCTACAAGATTCTGGAGGGGCTTCCTGTCCATGTTCTGTAAGATAATACGACAGCGGTGGCCTATATCAATCGCCAGGGTGGCACTCAGTGCAGGGCACTGGCCGCGGAGACCGCTCAGATTTTCCTCTGGGCTGAGCTCCACTTGCATCTGCTGTCGGCAGCTCACATAGCAGGCCGATTTCCTCAGCAGACATCAAATCGACCCGGCGGAATGGGAACTGGCAGAAGAAGTTTTTCTTCAGATTTGTGCCAAATGGGGGACTCCCAGATTGGATCTAATGGCGTCAAGTTCAAATGCCAAAGTCCCTCGCTTTTTCAGCAGAAGGAGAGATCCTCGCTCGGCGGGGTTAGATGCACTGGCTCAACCCTGGCCGCCGGTCCTCCTGTATGTGTTCCCTCCTTGGCCCTTGATAGGGTGAGTCTTACTGCGGATTCGACAGCACCGAGGCTTGGTAATTCTCATCGCTCCGGATTGGCCCAAGGCGTCCGTGGTATGCGGATCTCCGTCGGATGCTGGTGGAGGATCCTCTCCCTTTGCCTCTGGTGCCGAACCTATTGGTTCAGGGTCTGGTGACGATGGAGGACCCCTGCCGATTTGGTCTTACGGCCTGGCTCTTGAGAGGGCGCAATTGAGAGACAAGGGCTACTCTAACAAGGTCATCTCTGCTCTCTTGCAGGCCTGCAAATGGTCTACCTCCACAGCTTATGCTCGGATCTGGCGCAAGTTTGAGGCATGGTGTGTTTCAAAGGTGATCACACCCACACGGGCTACAGTCTCGACGATACTGGACTTTTTGCAGGACGGCTTACAAAAAGGTCTGGCTTACAATTCCCTGCAAGTTCAAGTAGCAGCATTGGCATGTTTTCGAGGGAAAGTCTCTGGCTTGTCCCTTGCTGCGCATCCGGACATTTTCCAGTTTCTCAGAGGGGCGTTTCATCTCCGTCCCCCCATGCGGTCACCGTGTCCGGCCTGGAATCTGGGCTGGTGTTGAAGGCTCTCCAGCGTTCACCTTTCGAGCCATTTAGGCGGGCTTCTGAGAAGGATGTGACTCTCAAGACAGTCTTTTTGGTGGCCATGACATCGGCTAGATGCGTTTCTGAGCTTCAGGCGCTTTCCTGTTGGGATCCTTTTCTACAGTTCTCGGTGTAACAGTACGGACAGTGCCTTCCTTCCTGCCTAAGGTGGTTTCAGCGTTTCACCTGAACCAACCCATTTTTCTACCTTCCTTTTCTAGGGAGGACTTTCCGGATTCCTTTGGGCAATTGTGTCTTTTGGATGTACGCAGGGCTCTGTTGCAGTATCTACAGATGTCAAATGACTTCAGGACTTCTGATCACCTTTTTGTATTGTTGATGGGTCCTCGACATGGGGGTTCGGCGTCTAAGGCCACTACAGCCCGTTGGCTCAAGGAAGTCATTTTTTCTGCGTATCTGCTTTCAGGACGGTCTCCTCCTGAAGTGTTTAAAGCACATTCCACGAGAGCGGTTTCCTCTTTGTGGGCTGAGACGGGTGTTCTTTCTCTTTATGAGATCTGTGGTGTGGCTACTTGGGCTTCTCAGCTCTCGTTTGTACGGCATTACAGGCTGGATGTTGCAGTGAAACAGGATGCACATTTTGGTGTGCAAGTACTTGCTCGCGGAGTTGCCTGTTCCCACCCTACGTAGGGAGTGCTTTGTACATCTGCTGTGATGACAAGGAAGGGAAAATTAGGTTCTTACCTGGTAATTTTCTTTCTTTTAGTCACAGCAGATAAATCCATGATCCCTCCCTGTCTGACTTTGTTTTTTGTTCAGATCTTTCATGCAGATATTATAGCTTCTCGGGAGGAGTTGAAGACAAGTTCTCAGAGTTTCTACATGCTGTTCTATTGCAGGAGGTTGAGATTGTCCCTCCTTCGTTTGGTTATTGCTCTGGTTCTGGGGCGTTTGTTCACTGTGAGGAAAGTTTATGTTATGTTGCCTTTCTTATTCACTCTGCTTTGGAAATTTCATATGCTGAGGCAGAAAGGGCTGGCCATCCTGAGTCACTGTGTCTTTCAGTGTTCTCTATCTCCACCTGCTGGTAGGCGGATACAACCCATCAGTTAATGGATTCATCTGCTGTGACTAAAGGAAAGAAAATTACCAAGGTAAAAACCTAATTTTCCCTTCAGACAGCGGAATTAATCTAATTGGCTCTCTGATAACTGTATAATATATGCCAAACATCCAATAAATCCATCCCAGTCCACAATAATTCTCACCCCCACCCCATTGGGATGCAGTTCTTTTCCTGTCTAAGCGAGGGTTTGCCGCTGCATTAAAGTCACCCCCGACTATCACAGTACTGCGAGGCAAAGTTAACAAAACCTTGAAAAGTGCTGGGAAGAAAAAATGATCATGAACAATCGGGGCATACAAGGACACAAAAACACAGAACATCCCATATAAGGAACAATGTAAAATCCCCCATCTTCCTTGATCATCACAATAAACGTGATGTTCCTGAAAGGAAATCACCTTATTAATGAGAATGGCCATTCTTACCCTATGGGAGACTGGGTTGTAGAAGAAAAGTATTGACCCACCCATTCTCTCTTCAACTTTTGATGCTCCAGAACAAACATATGGATCTCTTAATTGGGGAGTTAATATTGAGCACCATCATGAGGGAAGCGGGGGTGGAACCAATGCTCTCAAATCAACATAGCTCAAAGTTAAATATGCGGAGAGAGGTCTCCACAAGAAAGATATCATAGAACACAAACTGCGAACATCATACATCCTGTCCTATATACCCCTTTCCCTCCCCCTTACTGCCCCTCCCCATATCCCCATCCCTCACCCCTGCACCTCCCAAATTCAGTACAAGAACTAATAACAATTTCAGGCATCCTCTGTATACAATACCATCAACAGCAATTAGAAAGAAGAATTCAGGAAGAATCACTGAGAGGATCGCAAACTGCCTGTGTGGTCCAGGGACTGGTGCTTCAGCGATTATTGTGGAATGGCTCCCATCATCAGCTAGGAGTAGTCGGACAAGTGGCTACAAGGCCACAGTAGTGACACTGCCACCTCCTTCCAGAACCCCAATTTATGCAGGCAATCTTGTGCTTCCTCAATTGTATGTACCCTGTGGGCTTTCTGTTTATAGTGGAGTCTGTTCTTACATGGCCCCCTCTGACAACCTAGTATCAGTGAGGGCTCCACTATAAACATTTCCCTTGGACAGAGTAGGCGAGGTCAAGTAGAAAAAGCCACCGATATCTAATCTTTTCTTGTTGCAAAATCTGGGTGATAGCTCTAAATTCTCGGCACTTTGTAGAGTAGAAGTTGAAAGATCCTGAAAAAGACTAATGTGCACTCTGTGATAGCATGTGGGACCAGCTATTCATGCTAATTGATAGATTTTATCCTTTAATGAACAGGAATGGAAACAGGCAAATAAATCTCAAGGTTTATTATTGTTAGAGGTACCCAATGCACGATGTGCTTTGTCCACTTGAATATCCCAGCTTTGGAGAGAGAGAGGTCTGGAAAATCTAAGGCTCCCATCAATATTTGAAAACTAATGGTCTGCACTAAAGCACAGCAATCCTCCTCACCCTCTGATTCCGGAAGTCCCCAGAACTTTGTAAACGCTCAGCGTGCTTCTCCACATGTTGCTCTACTTCCTCAATGTGCACCCTCATATCTTCAAAGGCGCTGTGAAGATCCTGAATCAGGGCCTTTAATTCTACCAGATGGGTCACAGAATCAAGCTTGCAGCATGGCTTTGATTTCCAGCAGTGCAGGCTGAGTCAATGCTTCCTTGGTCTCTGAGCGCTGCAAGATGCACTCATCCACTGGCAATATTGTATATGGATTAGGTCCAATGCCCAAACTGCCATGCTGCTCATGTGGCTATGCTGGGAAATATTATTTAATCTCTCCATAGTGTTTTTCTTAGCATCACAATGGGGGACAAATCAACTCCCAAAGTACTCTGGAGTGGCGAGACTTTTTAAAGTTTCTGGTTAGTTGGGTATTGTCATTGTTTGTGTTATACGTGAATTTGTGAATGTTACATTGTTACCTGCCTTAGGTTTAGGCAGGATATAAATTTTATAAGTAAATAAATAAATAGAAGAAAAAGAACCTGCAAATAACACCTTTGTAACAGAGGGCCTGAATGGATCTTCAGGCAAACACCGCCATCGTCTTTTAAATCAGCTGTTGCAAGCCAAGGAATTGCAAAAGATGGTGAAGTCTTTAAGATCCTATTCTGCCCCTTGCCCGGAGGGCTATTTAGTGGAGTTTTACAAGATGATGCAGTACCAGATTGTGGCACCTTTGCATGTATATTACATGTCAGTGCTGGGGGAGGGATTTTCCTCACTATAATAATACCACACTCATTACGCTTTTACCGAAACCCAATAGGCCCCGTGTATTACCTGACTCATACCGCCCATTTCCTTAACATGGACATTAAAATTTTGTCTAGGGTGTTGGTGGATTGGTTGTCTACATGCTTGCTGCAGATGGTGGGAGTTGAACTGGTGGGCTTTGTAAAAAATCGGCAGTCCATGACTAATGTGCGTAAGCTTCTACTGGCTATGTTGCATTTTCAGAGACTTGAAGAGCTGGCTCTGTGGTCAGCCTAGATGCCGAGAAGGCTTTTGATAATGCAAACAGCCTTTTATGTTTTCTGTGTTGGAGTATATAGGTCTCCATGAATGGTTTTTGGGAACCAGTTGTACCATCTATGAGCAGCCTACCATGCAGTTGTTGGTGAATGGGGTCCTTACCCCTGCTTTCCGGGTGAGGCAGGGCATGAGGCAGGGCTGTCCTCTTTCTCCCTTATTGTTTATCATCCCTTTAGAGCCCTTCATGTCCTGCTGGCCTCGCCTGAGGTGCCTGGGGTGGTTCTGAGGGGTGGACAGGTAAAGGTGTTAGCATATGTAGATGATGTTTTGGCCATCTTTGTACAACCTCAGGCGATGTTGCCATGCCTTTTATGTCTCATTGCACAGTTTGGATGATTTTCGGGGTTTGTTCTCAATTTAACTAAGTCTAGTGCTCTCCCGATACAGTCTTAGGTGATGGATGTGATCAAATATTTGGGGCTTTGGATCCCGTCGGATGTATCTAAGTTGTATGAGATGAACTGTCAATCATTGCTTTGGCAAACACAAGCTAAATTGTTGGCCTGGAGAGCTTACCCTTTGTCTCTGTTAGGGCATATACACTTTTTTAACATGATTTTGGTCCCTCGTATTTTATATTTGTTTTAAATGTTACCTCTCTATCTAGGTAAAAAGAATGAGCTGACCTTGCACCAGTGTCTGTTATGGCTTGGTAAGTGGGTGCGTTTGTCCAATAAGATTCTTCAGACGCTGGTGCAACAAGGGGGATTAGGCCTACTTAACATTCGTTATTTACCACATGCTATATATATATATGTACACAGTGGTACCTCAGTTTTTGTTAACTTCGGTTATCGTCATTTTCGGTTTTCGTCATTTTTTTTCTTCAAAAAATTTGTCTCGGTTTTCGTTGGTTGCTTCGGATTTCATCGGCATGCCCACGCTGCTAATTTTGCGTTCTCCTGTGGCGTTGTTTCTCATTGTGTGATCATCACCCCTAGCTCCATCATGGGTCCAAAAAAAGTTTCCACAGCCAGCAGCCCTTCGAAGAAGAAGACCAGGAACACGATTGAGTTGAAGAAGGAAATCATTGAAAAATATGAGAACGGCATTAAGATCGTCGAAATCGGATTCATCCCCTAACAAGTCTTCAACTGTGATGAAACTGGCCTCTTTTGGAAGTAAATGCCATGTTAAATAAAATTTCGCCGATTGTTTTCAGATGGATTATCGACGAAAACCGAGGTATCACTGTACGTATATATATATATATATATATATATATATATATATATATATATATATATATCATGTGGTATGCACCATATTCTGGATTGGGATAGGGGCACTCACTGTTACCAATTACTTACATTCTCAGGGGAGGGTGGACACTGTCCTCTTGCACAACAATTTTCTTCTTAAAATTGGGAAAGCAGTGTGGAAAAGTGGGTGTGCCGTAGACATCATTTTTTTTTGCTATAGTAACGCCTTTCAACCGATGGAAGTCCAAGGGACTTTGTTTTTTGCTACATGTGGTGACCGAGAAAGGTAAAATTAGAACCTTTTCAGACCTTCAACAAGAGTTCCAGTTGCCTGCTTGTGCCCGCCCCTGCCGTCATCGGCCCCGCCTCACCCGTCATCAGCCCCGCCTCCCCCATCATCGACCCCGCCCATAACGTCACTAACCCGCCCAAAACGTCACTAACCCCGCCCCCCACGGCCGAAAAAACGCCCAAAAAACAGCCCAAAAGACCAAAAAGCAGCCCAAAAAACCGCAACCCGCCGCGGGCAAAAATTTCCCACGGCGGGTCGCGGAAAACCGCCCAATTGGGCGGTAAAACCGCCCACCTGGCAACACTGTTGGAGTTGCGAATTATGTGGGGAGGGGAGGGGCTGAGGGCGGGGCTATGAGTGATGCTGGGACCCTACGAACACTACAGGGCTTTAGGGGCATGGAGTGAGCTACCGAACGTTGGAGGTGGGAATTATTTATATAGATACTGGTCGATGGTCAAAATAATGTAATCGGCCACTCATTGGTATAGCCAGACAGCCAGTTTTGGGTGGGCCTGAGCCCAAAGTGGGTGGGCACAAAATTTTCTCTGCTCCGCCCTCCCTCCACCACTATACCCACCATTTCTCCCTCCTCTCCACCCCTATGCCTACCATTTCTCCCCCTCCCCACCTATCCCCTCTGTATGCAGCATGAGTCCCTCCCCTCCACCTCATACACAGCCAAGACTGCTCCCTTCCTCACCCCTTTGCTGCATCTCACCCTTTTTCCCCGTGCATCTCCCTCACCCACCAACCAAGCCTCATCTTTCCATCTTCCCTTCCCCTTGTGCAGCTGCTGTCCCCCATATTCCCTCCCCCATGCGACCTCTTTCCCCCTCATCCCCCCCCCCCCCCCCCCCCCGTGCAGCTGCAGCATCTCATCCTCCTTGCAGGCCCGCCCAGCAGCAGTGTTCCTGACGGCGATTCTACTCGCAGGCTCCGCTTGCAGTCGCAGCGTTTCCCACATGCTGCCTGCCGGCTGCCGCTCAACAATCTCCTTATGCTACTAAGCGCTAACCCGGAAGTCTCTCCTGCAGAAGAGAGACTTCCGGGTTAGCGCTTTGTAGCGCAAGGAGATTGAGCGGCAGCCAGCACTGGCAGGCAGTGTGTGGGAATTGCTGCGACTGCGAGCGGAGCCTGCGGCTGGAATCGCCGTCAGGAACTTTGCTGCTGGGTGGGCCTGACCCGAAATTGGGTGGGCCCAGGCCCACCCGGGCCCGCCCGTGGCTACGCCCCCGTGGCCACTGACTAGTTAAATCGCTTGTTTTGGGCTATTCACTAATTTTCAGTGGCTCTTAACTGGTTATTGTCATTGAAAATTAGTGGTTAGTTCTTAAGTGAGAAACAGCTATATTGGGGGTGCTATGGGGCGGAGTCAGCAGTTGGCCTGTTAAGTGATGATATTCAGCATTTAACCGGCCAGGGTAAACGTATAAATGGGACCACATAAATCACAGTCCTAACTTCATGCTCTAACCCATAGCCGCTTATATTCTGAATATTAACTTTTTTTTAAAATCATTTATTTATAATTTTTCATTTTACAAGGGTCACTTGCAAACAGTAATACAGAGATGACTGCACATTAATACAAGATAAGAAGAAACCAATCCCAACTAGATATATGGATTATATACAATCTTTCTCTTTCGTAGACCACAAAGTGAAGAAAAATAAGACAAGGAGATCAATTAAACAGTAAACAGAAAAAAGAAAACATGGTATTAACCTGATTATCCCCAGATATTACTCATCTAATTCATTATTGATCATCTGGTTGGCTTCTTCAAGACCAAATATGGTGTATAGTCAATTCATTTCATTGAGAACATACTTATTGTCCAGATTTTAGTTAGAAATAATACATCTGATTACATTCTCTCTCTTTTAAAAACCAGAAATTATTTAACAATACATATACTTAAGTCTCTAATTCAAATCCCACTGATTAAAGCAATCCCAGTTTTCACAGGCTTCACTCCTTTCAAAGTAATAATTAAGGAAATATTTCTGAGGAAAACTTTAGGAGTCATACCTGGAACTCTGGGAAAACAATAATCTCGACATTAATCATCGACAATAACATCCACCTTATCATTCAAAGTTTCTGGTCCATTATCATTTTCAGGATCATAACTACTTCTAGCTTGTGTAGAACTTCATTTATTATATCAATTTTCACTCTCAAAGGGTTCAGTCAAATTGTCAATGTAACTCTCCAATAAGACTATATCTGAAACAAAGTTATTTACTACCGCCGTCAGGTCTCGAAGCGCCTTCCTGATGGCATTCAATGTAACCTCCACGAAAAGCCAAACCTCCAAGGTGATTTCTCTTGAGGTGTTTAGGAGTGGTTCCGCCGATTCGGGTTCTGCTGTAAACGTCCTCCGTTTCAGCATATGCCTCTAACTCACTCCTCCACTCCTTTGGACATGGTGGTTGAATAATTCGGGAGCGATGGAGTTGTTTTTCCAGGTCCAAGAGCGTCGACGCTCCTTCGCCGGTGCTAATCAAAGGACTCGCCAACCCTTTCATCTGTGGGCAGTTCGACGCGCAGCGGTCCCGCACTTGCTGCTCAGGGGACAAAATGCTGGCCATCAGCAGCTGACCGCCGGTTGTTCCCTTCCTCTCAGTTAAGGAAAGTGCAATTGCGGAGAGGGAATTTACATAAAGAAGACAAAACTTCAGAGGGCAGCTGGGCCGCTGGGCATACAAACTTCAAGTCACCATCTTACCACTCTCCCAGTTTGGGACACTCTTTGTCTGGTTTCTCCTCAGAGGCCTGTCTGATATGGGTAACCCTTCAGCATAGCCCTCTGAGTCATTGAAACACAGAAGCCCCTCCACCACTACAAGGTGGTGTCCCTTCGGAGGGGCTATTCTGAATATTAACTTAACCATTGTCAACCTTAAGCTGTCTTCCCCTTCCCCTCTGAGATACATTCACAGCATATGATATGAATGTGGTATAAAATACATATACTTGTTCTTGATCTGTCCTTGCTATTTTCCCATCATAGACTGCAGAAGTTTTCCCAGCATTGGTCTTACTTCCCAACTGCTGGAGTTGCTGTAAATGTCCACTCCAGTCCATCCAGATCTGTTTTTCCCTAATGAGGACACAGACCTTAGAAGTCTGCCCTGTTTTGTGGTTTATTAGTTTTAATATACCACCTTTCAAGGAAACAGAAAAGTGGTTTACAATATTCTAATTAAGAAAATTGAAAGGGAACTACAAAAATTCAACAGGAAAGTAGAAGCAAAGAAGGAATGAAGATGAAAGCAAGCAAAAGGACAGACTTGCTGAGGCCAAGGCTAGGAGAAAGTATTATATACAATCAGGAGCTGAACGCAAGTGCAAACAGGTGTGTTTTTAAGTTAGCCTTTAACTTAGGGAAAAACAGCTCGATATGGAAGTTCTTTGGCAAGGAGTTCCAGAGAGATGGTGCTAGACAGAAAAAAAGCAGACTTCTGTGTAACATCAAGATGTGCGGAAGGCAAAGCCGACGATCATCCAGGGATTGAAGTACATGAGATGGAGTGTAAGGGGCAATATGAGAAGAAAAATATAAAGTAGTGGTGTGAAAGACCTTGTGCATCAGGTACCCTAAACTGAATTCAACTGGAAGCCAGAGGGGGAAATGGTCAAAATGACTCACTGACATAAAATCTGGATCTCCAGGTTCTGAACAGATTGGAGCCTGAGAGAGACCAGCATAAGCAACATTCCAATGATCCAACTTGGAAATTACAAGAGCAAGTAAAATTATAATTTGTGATGACTGATCCAAGAATGACCGAATAGAATAAAACTGTCAGAGGGAAAAAAAGCAAGACTTAACGAGAGTATTCCTGTGGTTCAAATAAAAATTACTGTCAGTGATTATTCCAAGATATTTAACAGTGGTAACCAGGGCCAAAGGAGAATGACCCAAGGATGGTGCAACAGCTGGGGGAGGAAAGTGACCAATAATCCAACAGCCCACAGATTTGACAGTATTAAGGACAAGAAGATTTTCAGAAAGCCACTGAGAATCCTTAGTCAATGCTAATTGCAGAGGGGTAATATCTGGTGCAAAAGGATCCATATAGTAGACAATAAGGACATCATCTTCATAAAAGTAGATGGTGAGTCCTAGGTCCTGGAGAAGAAGGGCCAGAGGACTGAAGAAAATATTGAAGAGTAAAGGTGTGAGAACAGAACTCTGGGGGACATAGATAGCATAGTGGATACCATAAAGGATCTACCTAACAGAAAAGAAGTGAACTTTTTAAAGTCAGTCCCTGTGATAGAAATGTCTTGGAGATGATGAAGAAGGAGGGAGTGATCAACCAGGTCAAAAGCCACAGTGAGATCTAGGGAAACCAAAAGGGCAATCCTACCTTTATCAAGAGCAGAGTAGAGGTCACTAAGGAGACTGACTATGACAGTCTCTGTGCTATGGCCAACTCAAAACCTGGATTGTTGGGGATGAAGGACCCATTGACATACCCAGAGAGTTGATTAAAAATTACCTTTCCTGTTAACTTAGCAACAAAAGGAAGGTTGGAAATGGGTCGAAATTTTGACACCACTGTAGGATCAAGATTAGACTTCTTTATAACTGGGAAAATGATAGCATGCTTCCAATATGCAGGGCAAACTTCCATGCTGAAGCTAGTCATTGATAAAACTAAGGGAGAGAGACCATGTCGAGAGATCTTCAGCCAGGAAGAGGGAATCAGATCGAGTGCACAAATGGTTGCACTAAGAGACTTGATCAGTTTCGTCAACTGTGTAAGAGAGAGAGGAGTAAAAGCAGGGAGGGAGGCAGTAAGGGAAGAAGGGACCTGAGCCCATATATAGCTTCGTACATGGGCAAATGATAATATAGATAACTTGAGCCATATCTCAGTTTGAAGTATGTTTCAGATGACACATTATTCCATTTTTAGGATGAGTAAAGCGGTTCATGACCAGAGCATGTGTGCAAACAGTACATTTTCCACATTGCCTATGGCCAAAAAAAAAAAATATCTGCAACAGGGTATTTTAAATGACCTGGGAGGGTGGATGGAACTATCTTCTCTTTTAGATTCTTGTTCATTGACTAAAGAATTACCAGTTTTTTGTTCTTGAAGCAATCATTCCCCTCGTCAATACTTCCTGATAACCTTTTATATGCCCCTCTAGTATATGCCAATACTTCCTGATAATCTTTTATATATGTCCAGAAATATATGAATATTTCAGAGTGAAAACTAGCCCCTCTATTTGCTAAGTTGCTGTAGCGGCTGCCATGCGCTAATGGGCTGTGTCAGCATTGCCGTGTGGTTGTGTTTATTTTCTCAGAATCTGCCTTTGCTAATCAAGCAGCGGAAGCAGTGGCCCGTCTCATCTCTCTGGGCAAAGTTACATATGCCCTCCAAATAACTAGCTTTCCCAACCTTGAATCTGCTCATGGCAGTTCAGTACAGGCTCAGCCGTAGCTAAGTCTGTAATTAAAGAGGAACCCAGTTTTAATTAGTTAAAGAGATATAGTTTATTAGTATTAATTAGCATTGATACATTACCCAATAATGAGGATACCAGCAATTCAGTCAATCATACAGTGGAACAGAATCACACGACACATCAGCCCTTGGTGGTACTCTGTCTCTCTCCTCCATCGCATCTGCATCTGCCTCTGTATCTACGTCTGTCTCTCTCTCTCTCTCTCTCTCTCTCTCTCTCTCTCTCTCTCTCTGTCTCTCTTTCTGCGTCTTACACATCTCGGGGTGCTTCCTTTATACTGTCTCAACCCAATGGATTCCAATGGGATCCAGCTTTGTCAGCAGAACTTGCTATCCCTTATCAGTTGATAAGGAACCGATAAGGGTGACTTCATTAGGTCCCAGGTTCCAACTATACACAAAAGGGGTGCAAAGCACAGGTGGCGAGATGACTTCATCGGTCATTCTGCTCTTCTCAGCTATTCTCAGCTCCCCCCTCCCTCTGAGTACTCTCTAACTACGTACATCTACCCCCTTATCTACTTTCATTAGCCCAAAACATCTTTCATGACTCTTCACTGATGCCAGTCCCAGGCATGTTTATAAGAGCAAAAGACCCCCTCCCGTGCCAGCTCCCTGAGAACTCAGTTCAGCTTGTGCTGCAGAAAAATGTATTTTGTATCAGAGATGACTTTGGATTTTTAAGAAAAGCCCAGCTCTTATTATGAGCCATTTGCTTGTAGAGGCCTAGCTCTTTAGCCTGAGCCATTGACCTGTATTTTACTGAGAGCAAGGGTGGCCATATATATATATACAGTTGTCACTAGTGTGGCTTAGTAAACGGGGTAAATCCGGTGCTTTCTTTTCTGGTTTGACAGTCAAAAGTTCTTCTCTGGGTTGCCCACTTGCTTTAAGAAAACCACCTCTTACACACTCTCTTAGATAATCTCGTTTGGAGAATCTATCTTGCATAATGTCGCACTCACATACACAAGGATTGACTCAGGCTGCACATACTGCAGCGGAACATGTTTATCCACTCCTATCCTAGCTGAGATAATATTTCACCATCTCTCTGACCTCATGTGCAACTTTCTTCAAATCAGTCACCTTACTTTCTAATTCTTCCTACTTTCTTAACCATCTTTGTGTTACAACTTTGCTTTACCCTTATCAATTATAATGTTCTATTATGTATTGTATTGACATTGCAAGTAGTATACCATGCCATACTTTGTATTGTTAGTTGAATAGTTTTATTGCTTTAATTGCCTATTGCTCAGGTTTGATCTATTCCTACTGTACACCGCCTTGAGTGAATTCCTTCAAAAAGGCAGTAAATAAATCCTAATAAATAATGGTATACTGTTGTATAAATTCTTCAAAAGTTGAACAAATTTTCTTCAAGCAAAGAAATTGACAGTATGGCAAATTTTTCTTCAATGATGGATTGTGAAAATAGTAAAATGTATCTGTTGGCTTACGATAAATATTAGTAGTAAAACCATATGCATTTTCCCTTATCATTAAGCCATAATAAAAATGACTGCAAACTATTGCTATCTTCCCACCATAGTAAGAAGATATCATCAATATATCATTTGTAGAGGACAATATGATCCTTGTATGGATCCTTGTATGGGCTGTGACTAGGGGAAATTTAATGGACTCACAAGGGAGAGATCGGCAGTTGAAAAGACTATAAGTCACCACAGAAGGTTCATGAAAAGATAAAGACAAAAAAGCTGCAAGACGGAGTCAGCTATGGAACCACTGAAAAGATAAGTCTGTGGTGATTTTGAGCACTATTTATTTACTAATATTTTGTTAGCACGTTTGGTTTGTTGCAATAGCATGTACAAGCACATATAAGAAAAGCCCTATGAAAGAGGTGCTATTCCATCAGGCAAAAAAAACAAATGATATTGCCTTAAAAGTGGTGGTTTATTCTGAGGGCTCTTTCGAATAACAATATTAAGTCATCAATTCAGTACGTGTTTGGAAAGATTGGTGTCAACAACCTGAACTATCAGTTTCACGTCTTTTGTTTATGTGTTGATTTGGTCTTTAAGATGGGCATCTTCAAAGTGTGCTACATATAAATTGGTCATATCAGGACCCATTGCTGCATCCATTGCAGTCCCACATATCTGAAGATAAAATTGGTCCAAAAAATAAAAACTGTTCATGGTCAGATCTATTGTAGCAAGCATCAAAATGAACCAATTTCGAATACGGAGGTCAGTTGTATGGTCCTATAAAGCAGTTTCTATAATACGGATTCCTTCTAACTGTAGGATAATGAATATAATGTATATATATATTGTATGTAATGAATATAATGAATCAATGTCGATGGTAACTAAAATAACATCAGAAAGGTCCCTGTCAAAGCTGTCTAGTATATAGTAGACAACTTCGACGGGGACCTTTCTGATTCATTAATGTATGATTCTATCTTGGGATTCAATGGATGTAATAAGAAGTCAACCAAAATAGTTTCAAAACTGATTCTTTCTTGGATACAATGGTTCTTCCTGGTGGTTTATCCAAGGACTTGTGGATCTTTGGAAGTGTATACGTTGTGGGGATGATGGGATATTTTACCAACAAGAAATTATTTTCTTTTTTGATGAAAAATTCCCTAGAGGATGCTAAGGATATGACTTAATCTATATCTCTCTGTAGTGATGCAGTAGGGTAAGTTTCCAGTATAGTGTAATACTGTGGGTCATTCAGTTATAAGTACATAAGTGTTGCCATATGGGACAGAGTGAAGGTCCATCAAGCCCAGTATCCTGTTTCCAATAGTGGCCAATGGTCACAAGTACCTGGCAAGATCTCAGAACATTAAAACAGATTTTATACTGCTTATTCTAGAAATAAGCAGTGGATTTCCCCATCCATCTTAATAATGGCTTAAGGACCTTTCTTTTAGGAAATTATCCAAACCTTTTTTAAACCCTGCTAAGTTACTGCTTTTATCACCTTCTCTGGAAACGCATTCCAGAGTTTAATTACACGTTGAGTGAAGAAATATTTTCTCCAGTTTACAATTTACTAATTTGTAGCTTCATTGCATGCCCCCTAGTTCTAATATTTTTGAAAAGAGTAAACCTCTACCCATTCCACTCCACTTGGTATTTTATATACCTCTATCCTATCTCCCCTCAGCTGTCTTTTCTACAAACTGAAGAGCCCAAACCATCTCAGCCTTTCCTCATAGGGAAGTTGTCCCATCCCCTTTATCATTTCCATCGCACTTCTCTGTACCTTTTCTAATTCCACTATATCTTTTTTGAGATGTGGTGACCAGAATTGCATACAGTATTCAAGGTGCAGTCACACCATAGAGCAATACAAAGGCATTATTTCATCCTCGTTTTTATTTTCCATTCCTTTCCTAATAATACCTAAAATTCTGTTTGCTTTCTTTGCCGCTGTAGCACACTGAGCAGAGGGTTTCAAAGTATTGTCATCGATGACTTCTAGATCCTTTTCCTGGTCGGTAACTCCTAACATGGAACCTTGCATCACATAGCTATAGTTCGGGTTCCTCTTTTCCACATACATCACTTTGCAGTTACTCATATTAAACATCATCTGCCATTTGGATTCCTAGTCTCCCAGTCTCATAAGGTCAACTTGCAATTTTTCCCAGTCCTCTTGAGATTTAATAACTTTGAGTAACTTTCAGGCTTATTTTCGAAAGTGATCGCCGGCGATCTTCCGACATAAATCGGGAGATGGCCGGCGATCTTGCAAAAGCGGTGAAATCTATAATCGAAAGCTGCTTTTTTGACACCATCACTGCTTTCCCGTCGCTGCGCTGGCGAAAGTTCAAGGGGGTGTGTCGGCGGCGAAGCGAAGGCGGGACATGGGCAGGCATGGGCGTGGCTACCAGATGGCCAGCTTTTACGAATAATGGAAAAAAAAGCAGTGTTAATCAGTATTTCACCGCTTTTACTTGGTCCTTTTATTTTCACGACCAAGCCTCAAAAAGGTTCCCCAACTCACCAGATGACCACCGGAGGGAATGGGGGATGACCTCCCCGTACTCCCCCAGTGGTCACCAACCCCCTCCCACACTAAAACAATAAAAATAAAAACATTTTTTGCCAGCCTTTATGCCAGCCTCAAATGTCATACCCAGCTCCCTGACAGCAGTATGCAGGTCCCTGGAACAGTTTATGTTGGTTGCAGTGGACTTCAGGCAGGTGGACCCAGGTCCACCCCAATCCCTACCTGTTACACTTGTGGTGGTAAGTGTTGAGCCCTCCACCCCCCCCCCCCAAAACCCATTCTACCCACATGCAGGGCCGGACCTAGGGTTTCTAGCGCCCTCCTGCAGTCTATTAGTCGGCGCCCCTACCCATCCAGAGGCGGGATCACTATGGCTCCACCCCCACAGTAGACACACCCCTTTTACCAGCCATGGCATCATTGAAAATAATACACCAGTATAGAAGAAAAATAACTTAGCATACAGACCAGGAATTAGGAGAACAGACAGTCTGGCCAACTCTGAAAAAACAATGTGTTATCAAAATTTCAGAATCTAACAAACATATCCCTATTCAAACACTTGGCCTTGCAGTCTCACATGTAGAACAGAGATAGCCCTTCTTCAAATTCTTCAAAAATTAACCTGAAATCCTAAGAAGTTAGACTCTGCATTTAGCACAATAGCCTTCCCATCGAGCACAGCTTAGGATCTAGCTAGGACAGACTTAATCAGCATAAACTAACATATTCTACAATCTGAGCTGAACAGACTAACAGGAGTTACTGAAGTGGTAATGAGAGATAGGTGATGGTTCCGAATTGAAAGCAGGCATTTAGCCCTCCTGTCCTGTGAGTTGCTGTGTTGGGGTGGGGGTGGGGGTGGAAAAGGGTGGGTCAGGTGCAGCACTAAACAGCAGTCTCTGACAAAACAAGGGTCCAGGCTCTGCTGTGCTGTCCAGTGTTGCCAGGTGGAAAATTTTTTTCCCACCCAATCCAGCATAAAAACCGCCCAAAACCCGCCCAAACTCAAACCCCGCCCCTGACACCCCCACTCCCGCGTCATCACCCCCGCCCCCGCCGTCATCAACCCCGCCCCCACCGTCACCGGCCCCGCCTCCCACGTCATCGGCCCCGCCCAAAACGTCACTAACCCCGCCCAAAACGTCACTAACCCCGCCCCCCGCGGCCAAAAAAACCGCCCGAAAAACCGCGGAAAAGAAAAAAAAGAAGCCCAAAAAACCGCGTCCCGCCGCGGGCAAAAATTTCCCGTGGCGGGTCGCGGAAAACCGCCCAATTGGGCGGGAAAACCACCCACCTGGCAACACTGGTGCTGTCTCTGTCTGAGCCCTCTCTGGGTAGAGGACAGAGGTTAGCTGAGCTCCCACAAGTTATTTCAGAGCCAGATTCAGTTGGAGCAGTGACGTCCTCTGACAAACAAAAGGAGGATATTTCTCTGCTTGGGAGGGGGGAGGGGACAGGTCAGAGAGCTGACAGCTTTGAAGCCAGACTGAGATGAGCAGCAGAGATTAGATACTCAGCAGAGCTTGATTGCTTGCAAAGTGACGCCCTTGAAGGCAGGCGCCCTCCTGCAGTGCTTACCCTGCTTACCGGGTTTGACCGGCCCTGCCCACATGTAGGTGCCCCCCTTCACCCATAAGGACTATGGTAGTGGTGAAGAATTGTGGGGAGTGGGTTTTGGGGGGGATTTGGGGGGCTCAGCACCCAAGGGAAGGGAGCTATGCACCTGGGAGGTATTTGTATATATTTTTTTAATTTTTAGACGTGCCCCCTAGGGTGCCTGGTTGGTGTCCTGGTATGTGAGGGGGACCAGTGCACTACAAATGCTGGCTCCTCCCACGACCAAATGCCTTGGATGTCGCCGGGTTGGAAATCGCCGGCATTTTTTTCCATTATCGCTGAAAAACAAAACCGGCCATCTCAAACCTGGCAAACTCTGGCATTTGGCCGGGCTAAACCGTATTATTGAAAAAAAAGACGGCCGGTCACCTTTTTCGATAATACGGTTCCAGCCAGCTGTAGCGCCGCCACCAAAATAGATTGCCGGCGATCTATTTTGCCGGCGACGTTTATTATGCCCCTCCACGTGACGTCAGCAAATTTATTTATCTCACTAGTTATTCCCATATCTAGAACATTTATAAATATGTTTAAAAGCAGCAGTACCAACACAGACCCCTGGGGAACCCCACTATCTACCTTCTCCCTTGAGAATATTGACCATTTAACCCTACTTTCTGTTTTCTATCCTTTAACCAGTTTTTAATCCACAATAGAACACTACCTCCTATCCCATGACTTTCCAATTTCCTCTGGAGTCTTTCATGAGGTACTTTGTCAAATGCCTTTTGCAAATCCAGATACAGAATATTGACCATCTGACTTTTTTCCACATGTTCATTCACCCCTTCAAGGAAATGTAATTGATTGGTGAGGCAAGATTTCCCTTCACTAAATCCATGTTGGCTTTTTGGTGTATTTTCAAAGCACTTAGACTTACAAAGTTCCATAGTAACCTATGGAACTTTGTAAGTCTAAGTGCTTTGAAAATGAGCCTCTCAGTCTCATTAATCCATGCTTTTGAATATGCTCTGTAATTTTGTTCTTTATTTTTATTTTTGTTACATTTGTACCCCGCGCTTTCCCACTCATGGCAGGCTCAATGCGGCTTACATGGGGCAATGGAAGGTTAAGTGACTTGCCCAGAGTCACAAGGAGTTGCCTGTGCCTGAAGTGGGAATTGAACTCAGTTCCTCAGTTCCCCAGGACCAGAGTCCACCACCCTAACCACTAGGCCACTCCTCCACTCTACCATTTTGCTCAGCATCGACATCAGGCTTACTGGCCTGTAATTTCCCAGATCACCTCTGGAACCCTTTTTAAAATTTGGCATTACATTGGCCACCCTCCAATCTTCCGGTACCACACTTGATTTTAAAGATAAATTACATGTTACTAACAATAGTTCTTCAAGTTCATTTTTCAATTCTATCAATATCCTGGGATGTATACCATCTAGTCCTGGTGATTTTCTGTGCTTCGGTTTGTCAAATTGCCCCATTATATCTTCCAGGTTTACAAAGATTTGATTCAGTTTCTTTGACTCGTCAGCATTGAATACCATTTCTTGCGCCGTTATCTCTCCCACATCTTGCTCGGTGAAGACTGAAGCAAAGAATTCATTTAATTTCTCCACTATGGCCTTGTCTTCCCTGAGTGCCCCTTTTACCCTTCTGTCATCTAGCAGTCTAACCAATTCTCTTGCTGGTTTCTTGCTTTTAGTATACCTAAAAAAAGTTTTTACTACTACTACTATTTAACATTTCTAGAGCGCTACAAAGTGTACGCAGCGCTGTACAAACACAGAAGAAAGACAGTCCCTGCTCAAAGAGCTTACAATCTAATAGACAAAAAGTAAAACTATATGTTTTTGCCTCCAATGCAATCGTCTTTTCAAAGTCTCTCTTTGCCTTCTTTATCAGTGCTTTGCATTTGATTTGCCATTATTTATTTTCAGTTGGATCCTTCTTTCATGTTCTGAAGGATTTTCTTTTAAGTCTAATAGTTTCCTTCACCTCACTTTTTAAACATGCCGGCTGTCGTTTGGTCTTCCTTCCTCCTTTTTGGCCTGGGCTTACAGGATGGTATTTTTGAACAGCATCCACACCTGATGTAAATTTTTGACCTTTGCAACTGCTCCTCTAAGTTTGTTTTTTTTAACCGTTCTTCTCATTTTATCATAGTCTCCTTTTTCAAAGTTAAATGCTAACGTATTGGATTTCCTGTGTGTACTTACTCTAGAGATTATATCAAATCTGATCATGTTATGAACACTGTTATCAAGAGGCTGTTACGTTCCTCACCTGGTTCCAGGCCTGCGCGGCCGATTCGCCAGCGAGGTGCAGTCCGGCTGAGATAGCCGGCTAGTTTGGATGTGGTTTCTCCAGGATGGGTGTGTTTCTGTTTCCTGTTTCTGGCAGCTGTCATCTTGGTTGATCAAGGACAGCAGCAATCTTGGCTAGCTCAGGAGGGGGCAGCCATCTTGGAGTAACGAGGTCAGGAAGGAAGCCCATATTTGGATGCAGGCACCTCTGCTGATGGGGGCAGCCATCTTGAATCAGCTGCTCATGCTTGAGCCTAATTCCTCCACTACTTAAGGCCCTACCTTCAGTCCTTCGTTGCTTCGGCCTCAATTGTGTTTGAGGTCCACGCCGGTGCTCCTTGCTTTCAGTTCCAGTGTTCCAGACCTCGGCTTGTTTCCCGGACCTCGCTTGTTTTGCTGCCTGCCTTGACCTTGGACTGTTTTTGACTACTCTTTGCCCTACGGATTTACCTGGCTTTTGGACTGTGTCTGTTTGCCTGCCTGTCTGGTCAGTGGTCGTGCAACCCCGCCTGTTCCAGAAGTCCTGGTGGCTGCCTGAACCTGGGGGCTCAACTCCCAGGGAACGGTGGTCGCTCCCCAGGTGAAGCTAGGGGTTGTCTGGCTGCCTGACCGAGTGCGGTGTCACTCCATCCTAGCCGTGCTCAGTCAGGGCACAAGGGCTCACATTTCTCCAGTCATAACAGAGGCCCAGGACCATTATCTCCTGCACCAGATCATTCGCTCCACTAAGGACTAGGTCTTGAATTGTTCCTCCTCTTTTTGGATCCTGTACCAGCTGCTCCATAAAGCAGTCCTTGATTCCATCAAGGAATTTCACCTGTCTAGCATACACTGATGTTACATTTATCCAGTCAATATCGGGGTAATTGAAATCACCCGTTATAATTGTGTTCCCCAGTTTGTTAGCCTCCCTAATTTCTGATAACATTTCTACATCTGTCTCTTCATCCTGGCCAGGTGGATGGTAGGGAGGGAGGGAGGGAGGGGGGGCCCTGCAACCAGGAAAAAGGGAGGGAGGGAGGGGGGACCCCCTGCAACTGGGAGGGAGGGAGGCAACTGCGAGGGCGGGGGGGTACCCTGCAACTGCGAGACAGACCGGGGGGGGGGGGGGAAGACCCTGGAACTGGGAGGGAGGGAGGACCCTGGCACATACTCTCATTCTCACACACACACACTCGCACCCAGTCTCACTCTCTCTCTCTCTCACACACACACACACTCGCACATTCACTCTCTCTAACATACACACTCCAAGGAAACCCTTGCTAGCGCCCATTTCATTTCTGTAAGAACGGCCTTTTTACTAGTTATTACATATTTTGTAGTCCATTGTCACAGTTTGTACAGGTTTGTTTGGCCTTTTAAGATGTTTTTATGGGTATTACAGTGCAATCCGCTTAAGTGCAAGGGTCTGGGACCAAAGAAATGCATGCAGTTAACCAGAGCTTGCACTTAACCGTTGTGACCCAAAGAAGCTTGACATCTGATAAACATATTTTATTTTATTTTTGTTACATTTGTACCCCGCGCTTTCCCACTCATGGCAGGCTCAATGCGGCTTACATATTGTATACAGGTACTTATTTGTACTTGGGGCAATGGAGGGTTAAGTGACTTGCCCAGAATCACAAGGAGCTGCCTGTGCCTGAAGTGGGAATCGAACTCAGTTCCTCAGTTCCCCAGGACCACCACCCTAACCACTAGGCCACTCCTCCACTCATATGCACAGTACTGTTTATTATTATATGTACGGTATACAGTCTCAGTTAACTGACATTAGGCTGGCTTGAAGTAATCAGTTATAGTCCTCTGTACACTCTTGGGTCTGTGAGTTCCATAGACTACGTCTGCCAGACAGTAAAAACTGTCATAGCACTGACATCCAGTGGCCTCCAGATAGGCCCATACAATGTTGAGACTCTCTAGCACTCTTGCAAAAGTGACAGGAGGAGGTTGTTGAATTTCATCAGCATGTGCCTCACTGCTCATTTCTTCATCTGTTCCATAATCAGCCGTTGTTGCCTGCATGTAGTGTAATATATGGTATCATATATTAAATGTTTTTTCCTGGGGCTCTGGGGGGGATGTTCCAGGGTTTTGGTGGATGCTGCTGACTGGAAAAGGTTTAAAGTTAGTTTGGAAATTATTAATAGAGTTAGGTGAAGAAAGTGTGAGATGTTTCTTAAATATGGTTTTATTTTTCAAGGAATAAACCATGATTAAGTGGGGATTGTACTATAAAATGTTCCTTGCTGTTTTGGGTACAAGTCAGGTTAAAATTGACTTTGAAACTCTCTATATAGGAAGTTTTGCAGTAACTTCTATGGGGGAGGGAGAGCAGCCAAGATTCTAAACAGATCTAAGAAAAAAACCCCAGTCTTTAGCTGACAAGCTGATTGGTTGAGTGATGTCAGATGTTCCTCTAGGGGGGGTGAGTTGCCAGGGAGACTGGGTGAACTGAAGATGAGGGCTGAACATGGAGAGAGAGATGGCTGTGAGCATGGAGAGTGAGAAAGAAATAAAACGTATGCTGAGTGGGTGAAATGTAAGAAATAAAAGTATATTTTATGAGTTTAAAGTGAAATGTGACATTGAAGAAGGGTACTTTGATATTGAAAGTGAGCTGAGGTGAGTGTGAAGGGTGTTTCAGAGATAGAACTGGGTTCCAAGAGATAAAAAGTGAGTTACAATTTTGTGGAATGAGAGTCTGTATGCTAAGGTATTAAGTGGACACATGGCTGCCTACTCTTTTTAGAATAGGGAAAAACAGTTGAGACTCATGTTGAGAGAGACTGGTAGAAGTGTGGGAGACTTTGATTTCTGCTGGTAGTTATACTAAGTGAGAGAAACTATAAGGGTGTCAGGGAAAGAAATGTGCTAGAATTTAAAGGGGGATTAAGGGGAAATTGAAGGTGAATCTGTTGTTTGGAGAAAGAAACTTTTAGGCTGTGTCTGTGGAAAAGGTGTGTTGTTTGTGAGTGCTCTGAGTTCAGTGCAAGGTTTGTCAGGTGGCAGATTAAGCACTGCTTTTGTATGAGTGTGCTGTATTCTCCAGATTGATCTGATAGCTGTGCAGGGAAATGTTATGTTCTTATGTGAAGTATGTGAGATGGAATGTTATATTACTATTTAAATATGGAATGGGTTACTGTGTGAGATCCCTGAATGCAGTGCAAAAGCCTTCTTCTGCAACAGTTTATAATATTATATTATTATTATTTATTGCATTTGTACCCCACATTTTCCCACCTATTTGCAGGCTCAATGTGGCTTACAGAGTATTGTTATGACAAAGTCATGACAGGATATTGGATACAATCAAAAGTAAGCAGAAGATGGATGAGGAATTAGAGAAGATGGTGTTAGATTGGATAGTTTAGGAAGTGAATTGTGTCTTTATGGGTTCTTTTTGTAGGCTCTATTGAAGAGATGTGTCTTCAGAGATTTGCGAAAGTTGCTTAGATTGTCTATAGTTTTTAGGGCTGGGGGTAACCCATTCCATAACTGTGTACTTCTGTAGGAGAAGGTAG
Organism: Microcaecilia unicolor; assembly: GCF_901765095.1. Taxonomy (NCBI): domain Eukaryota; kingdom Metazoa; phylum Chordata; class Amphibia; order Gymnophiona; family Siphonopidae; genus Microcaecilia; species Microcaecilia unicolor. The sequence goes on along the minus strand of NC_044040.1, from coordinate 106,282,621 downwards.
TGGCGTATGCCTGCTTATATTTAAGTCCTTTGCAGCTGGGGAAGTTCAGATTGAGGAATTTACATGCTGATCTCTTGGCATTTCTGGGCGGTAGGTCCACAAGATTAGACATGTACAGTGGGGCATCTGCGTGAATGATCTTGTGTGCGATCGTGCAGATCTTGAATTCGATACGTTCCTTGAGTGGAAGCCAGTGAAGTTTCTCTCTTAAGGGTTTCGCACTTTCGTATTTGGACTTTCCAAATATGAGTCTGGCTGTGGTATTTTGGGTTGTTTGGAGTTTCTTAATAGTCTGTTCTTTGCAGCCAGAGTACAGAGTGTTACAGTAATCCAGGTGACTAATTACCATAGATTGTACCAAGGTACGGAAAATGTTTCTCGGGAAGAAAGGCTTAACTCTTTTGAGTTTCCACATCGAGTAGAACATTTTTTTTGTTATGTTCTTCACGTGGGTATCGAGAGTAAGGTTTTGGTCGATGGTAACTCCAAGAATCTTCAGGTTTTCTGCTATGGGAAGGGTGCAGTATGGTGTGGTTATAGTGGAGTAATTATTTGTGTTGCATTGAGAAGTGAGTACTAGGCATTGAGTTTTTTCTGCGTTGAGTTTTAGTTGGAATGAATCTGCCCAGCTATGCATGGTTCTGAAGCTTTGATTGATCTCGTTGGTGATTTCGTTTAGATTGTGTTTGAATGGGATGTAGATCGTGACATCGTCTGCATATATGTAAGGGTTAAGGTTTTGATCGGCTAAAAGTTTGGCTAAAGGTAACATCATTAGGTTGAAGATGGTTGGTGAGAGGGGAGATCCTTGAGAAACTCCGCATTCTGGTATCCATGGGGTGATCTTTCGGCGTCTGTTATTACTTGGTCGGATCTGGTGGTGAGGAACCCCTCGAACCACTTGAGGACTGGGCCTCCGACTCTGAAGTATTCTAGTATATGAAGTAGTATTCCATGATCAACCATGTCGAAGGCGCTTGACATGTCAAATTGTAATACGAGTATGTTCTTACCAGTAGCAATTGTTTTTTGAATAAGTTCATTGCTGCCACTAGTAAAGTTTCGGTGCTGTGATTTGATCGAAATCCTGATTGTGACTCATGTAGGATTGAGTATTTAGTTAGATAATCAGTGAATCGTGTCGTGACTATACCCTTCATTATTTTGGTTATGAGCGGAATAGATGCAACTGGTCGATAATTAGTTAGGTCCATTGTGCTTTTCTTGACGTCTTTTTGCAGAGGAGTGAGTAGGATGTTTCCTTTATTCCTGGGGAATAAACCGTTTTGGAGCCTGTGGTTTATTTGGTCCATAAGGTCTTTCTTGAATTGTTTGGGGGCGGCTCTTATTAGGCTAACAGGGCAAATGTCTAGTTTGCATTGAGACTTGCTATATTTTTTAAGCCATTGTGAGAGTTCATCTACTGAGATTGTGTCAAAGTTGATCCATGAACGATCTGCTGGGTATTCCCCAGGTTTTGGATCAAGGCATTCTAGGATGCTTGTATAATCAGTGGCATTCGAAGGTATCATGCGTCTGAGTTTTGTAATTTTTTCGTTGAAATGTTTCGCTAAGTTGGTTGCGGATGGGGTGTCTGTGTTGTTAGAGGTAACCGGTGTAGTATTTAGGAGTTTGTTCACGAGTGAGAAGAGCTTATGTGTATCCTTGTAGTTTGGTCCTATTACAGTTTTGTAGTACATTCTTTTGGTTTGTCTGATTTTATATTTGTATTTTCTTTGCAACTGTTTCCAGTCGTTAAGAGTGAGTTTGTCTTTTTTCTTGCTCCATATTCTTTCCAGTCTTCTGACCTGTGTTTTTAGGGCTTTCAGTTCGTCGTTGAACCATGGTATTGAGTTTTTTCTTTTTGAGGATCTAGTTTGGAGCGGTGCAATACTATCTAGTATTGCTGTGCATCTGTTATCACATTCTTGTAGAAATTGGGGTGAGTTTGTAGGAGTTGCCCATTCGTCAGTGTATATTTCTTGCCAGAATGTTAGTGGGTCTATTTTGCCTCTTGTCGTATAGGTTCTTTTTTCTTGTTTTCGTTGTGGCCCTTTGCTTTTCCAGTAGAGGGATATCTGTGCTTTGTAGTGGTCTGACCTTGGTGTAGCTGTCCATTTTGTGTCTGTGATAGTGAAGATGGGCTCTGATGAAAATGTGTGAGTTATAATGTCTAGTGTGTGTCCTTTTTTGTGGGTAGGTTGCATGTTAGGGAGTTAACAGTGAGAAATAGGTTTTGTAGTGAGAAAACCTTTAACTTATTTTATTTCAATTAGAGAGTGTGACCACAGTATTGAGAACTGATTAATTGTCACCAGAGTGGAGTCAGTTCCTGCACAAGCAGGGAGTTTAACGTTTTGCTTCCCTGATTATTTTCTTTATAAGTGAGGTTTAGGAAGAAGAGATCGGTGAATTATCCTCTGCCGGATTTCCGGCTGAGCTCCAACGCAAGAAAGACCTCACCTAAATAAATTCAACCACAGCTAAGTGACATTGGCAAAGGGTGTTGAAGGACATATCATTTTTTGTTAGTTTACAACATCTTAAGGGAAAACCAAGGAACAGAACATCAGATATTAAAAATCCATGAGATCCCTGCAAAGTCACCAATAGTGCACACAAAGACTCCAATTTTTACATCAAGAAAGAGAATAATAACAAATATCTCATTTTGATAAAAAGACAATTTAAATACTTATCTGAAAAGGTTCTTTTCTGCCTTTTTGGGTGAAACAGAAAAAGTTAAGGGTATACATGCAGTTCTACATTTGAATGTTGAATATGTTATTGCAGTTCTATTAAGCCACACACTAATTGTGAATTTGAGTTTATTTGAATGAAAATTTGTTTGCATTTGTATTCAATAAAGAAAAAGATAATTTGCAAATTGGAAGGTGCGGTTCTTCCAGTTCAGGAACAAATCCTAAATTTAGCTTCATTTCCTCCTTTATTCTTTGAGAGTAAAGGACGAGGTTTGTTTATTTGATCCACTCCCTCGGCTGTGAGTGTGTGTTCCCTGGATATTCGCCACGACTACAACAATCAGGTATCTGGGAGCACATCACTACAGTCCAGCCAAGAGGGGTAGTAACAGTAGGCGCATATCTCGACATCAGTGCTGTCTTCAGCTGTTTGTAGATTGTAATCAACAGCTACGTAGCGATGGAACTCCTCTTCAGTAACACCAGCTGGGATGTCAATAACTTCTTCATCTGACGTGTTTGCAACAGCTGCATCTGTTTCGTCCCTCTCCACATCCTTAACAAAGCTTGCCCGCTTGTAGCAGTTCACAATGGTTGCCTGTGTAACATGATTCCAGGCTTCTTTCTGCATATGTAGGGAATCCAACAGTGATAGATTATGAGCCAGTTCAACAGCACGTTTATCCTTGGAAGTCTGGTCTTCCATAATGCTCATCAGACGACGTAGCACAAGAGCCCGATAACGTTGTTTGAAATTGGCTATTATGCCCTGATCCATAGGCTGGATCAGAGAGGTAGTGTTTGGTGGCAGGAAGACCACCTTGACGTTAGACTGCCTGACATCGTCCCTGTGTGCAGCATAATTATAACAAAGCAGCAAAATCTGACGCTTTTGTGCCCGTATTCTAGTGTCTAACTTCTTTAGCCACTGCTTCCAAATTTCCCCAGTCATCCATGAATTTGCGTTAGCCTTGTATGACACAGGAAGTTGCTTAACTTTCTTGAAGCAACGGAGCTGTTTGCTCTTTCCAATGACGAGGGGTTCCAACTTCTCATTCCCATCCATATTGCAGCAAAGGAGGATTGTCAGTCGGTCCTTCGATGTTTTACCTCCAGTAGTTTCGGCATGTTTGAATGCAAGTGTTCCATCAGGAATTGCTCGCCAGTAGAGACCATTTTCGTCAGCATTGAAAATGTCACGAGGTGCAAACTCGTTCAAGATGGTAGGAAGAACTGAAACAACCCAATTTTCAGCACCAAAGTCATCAGCGTCTTGTTTCTCACCATGCTGCTTCTTGAATTTTATGCTGTTCCTCTCCTTCCATCTTTCCAACCATCCAACAGTGGCTTTGAATTCAGTCAGTCCAAGACTCTCTGCTACCTGGTTAGCTTTCTCCATAAGCAGTGGACCACTGACAGGAAACTGTCTGCTCCTGACTCGAGAAAACCACCGAAGAAGGGCATCTACTACCTCCTCAGCTTTTCTCGCCCGTTTTCTTTTCCGTTGTGGATTTGTGTTGTTTTGCCAGTCTTCCAGAAGCTGGTCTTTCTGCTTAAAGACACGTGAAATTTGACTGGGATTGACACCATATTCTTTAGCAATAGATGCTTGACTTTGTTTGTTTTCTAATTTTTTAAGAACTTCTATTCGTTCAGTCAGTGTTAAAGTCTTACAGTTCCGCTGCGACGACGACGACCCCAGTGTACGCCCTAACAACATTCTTTCGCTTATTCTGCCTGTGGCAGTTAAAGAGGCAGTAAATTTGAAATCTCATTGGTTGTCATGCGCCAATGGGTTCCATATTCCTCCTGCAGAGGAGCGGTCTTGAACCATGCATATAAGCGAATCTTGCACTTATCAGTGGTGCGCTAAACCAAACTTTGTCCCCATCGAAATTGATGGTGCCAAAAACGGGACCGAAGTACGGCATGCAGTTAAACAGAGCATGTGCTTATCCGACATGCACTTAAATGGAGTGCACTGTACTTATTTATTCATTTACAAATTGTTTAAACTCTGTTTTATGTATTTGCCATTGGATTTTCCTTTTATCTATTTTGTTTGCTTAAATATTTTTACATATTTTATATTTTGTATTTTACTTTTGGTGCCTGAGCTTTTGTTTTTTAAAAGATAGCCAGCTATGTTTTCTCAAGATAACCAGTTAAGTCTATACCCTCTGGTGGATCCTCTTCAACTTCCATCCTGCTTTCTGTTGGTGTGCCTCAGGGTTCTGTCCTTGGTCCCCTCCTTTTCTCCATCTATACCTCTTCCCTTGGTACCCTGATTTCATCCCATGGCTTTCAATACCATCTTTACGCTGATGACTCTCAGATCTACCTATCCACCCCTGAAATCTCAACCTCAATCCAGGACAAAATTTCAGCCTGCTTGTCGACATTGCTGCTTGGATGTCTCAACGCTTAGTGGTTAGAGTGGTGGACTTTGGTCCTGGGGAACTGGGTTTGATTCCCACAGCAGGCACAGGCAGCTCCTTGTGACTCTGGGCAAGTCACTTAACCCTCCATTGCCCCAGGAACAAATAAATACCTAAGCCGCATTGAGCTTGCCATGAGTGGGAAAGCGCGGGGTACAAATAAAAAAAAAACCTGAAGTTCTCATTTTCCCCCCAAACCCTCCTCCCCTCTTCCCCCCTTCTCTATCTCTGTTAATGGCTCTCACATCCTCCCTGTTTCCTCGGCCCGTAACCTTGGAGCTATCTTTGACTCCTCTCTCTCCTTCTTTGCATATATTCAACAGATCGCCAAAACCTGTTGTTTCTTTATCTACAACATTAGCAAAATTCGCCCCTTCCTTTCTGAATACGCTACCAGAACCCTTGTCCACACCCTTGTCACCTCTCGCTTGGACTATTGCAATTTACTTCTCACTGGTCTCCCACTCAGCTTTTTCTCTCCTCTCCAATCTGTCCAAAATTCTGCAGCACGACTTATTTTCCGCCAGAATTGTTTTACCCACACTAACCCATTCCTCAGGTCACTTCACTGACTCCCTGTCCGATTCCGCATACAGTTTAAACTTCTTGTACTGACTTTTAAATGCATCCACTCTGCAGCCCCCCATTACCTCTCCACTCTCATCTCTCCCTACATTCCTCCCCGTGAACTCCGTTCACAGGACAAATCTCTCTTTTCCTTGTCATCAAGCAGATGAAGCCATTACGTATGGGTTATGTCCATCAACCAGCAGGGGAGATAGAGAGCACTCAAATTTTCACAGTGCCCTCTTGGCCAGCTAGCTCCACTGCCTCTTCAGTATTCTCTATCTCCCTTAGCAGGGTGGCTGCAGCTTGTTCGAGCTCCAGAAAAATCTGCCGGGAGGTGGTTCCTGGCTTGCCAGTTGTTAACCGGGGTGTTGGAGGCTATAGCAGCTTCACTTTAAAGGCACATAAGTTAGCCCTTTCCCTGCCTTACCCATACCTCTGTGGATGTGGACATATTGCCTTGCTTTCCCTGTCCTTACCCACCAACAGTGGATGCAGGCATACAGGTTCGCCCTTTCCCTGCCTTTCCCACTCATCTGAGCCTCCGGAGTCTTCAATACCTCTGCTTTCCTCACAGCTTAAAAAAGAAAAAAAAAAAAAGTCGCGTCACGTTTTTAAACGCAGAGACACTGGAACAGAGGCCTTTGACCTGATTTTCAGCAGGATCGTAGTTGTACACTAGATCCTTTGAGGTAAGAGTGTTTTCCAACTCCTCCGGGGTGGGCCCGTGATCGGGGCGATTTTGGCGCGAAACCGCCATTTTGGATTTTACCGCCGTTTTTCGGCGATGGCTACGGACAATGTAAAGCGCTGTTCCACTTGTGGCAAGCGCATATCAGCAGCAGGGCTCTGTAAATCGTGCTGTATTGGCGTCGGAGCCGGCCCGAGCATGGCGAGCGATGTTTCTTCCCGCTCTGAGCTGGCAGCGGGCGCCATTTTGCTTACACCGCATGGCGCGGCCTCCGTGGACACGGAGAGACCTGAGCCGGTTGGGGCACCTCGAGATGAGGTTATTTCAGGAGTGGCTAGCACCGGACAGGATTTGGGTGCCCAGGGTGAGATTTTCTCCCCGGATTTTGTGCTTTTGCTGCATAAAGCATACATGATGAAAAGAGCCCTTCCTCAAGGGTCGCCTGAGGCTCCTCTGATTGCCCCCCCCCCCCCCCGATGGATTCTGGCCTGGGACTGCCCAGTGAGGCTTTTTTTTCCCGGATGCTTGGCCTAAAGATAAGCGCAGAAGGGTTAATTCCCCTTCAGATTGTGGTGCACCTTTTTCCCCCCCCCCCCCCCCCCCCCCCCGTGGTCGGGGTGTGAGGATTCGGAGAACTCTGACAGACGTTCTTGGTCTGAGGAACCAGAGTCAGGTGCGGATTTACCACAGGATCTGGATGATCCCTCCGCGGTGAGGATTTTCCACCGTGATGAGCTGCCAGCGCTTATTTCAGATACCCTGCAGGCCCTCTCGATTGAAGATCCTGACAGTGGCATGGCCTCCTCGGGTAATCCCAGGATGGCTAGTACCAAGAAAGCTGCTCGGGCCTTCCCTTTGCATGACTCCATCCTAGAGCTTGTTTCGGCTCAGTGGGCTGACCCCGAGGGACCTTTGAGAGTTTCCAGGGCTATGGGGCAGTTATACCCTCTGTGTGAGGGACATATGGCTCGTTTTCAAATGCCTACAGTGGATGCCCTAGTCACTGCGGTGACAAAGAGAACCACCCTCCCTGTTGAAGGAGGTGTTGCCCTGAAGGATGTTCAAGACCGTAGGCTGGAAACAGCGTTGAAACGGTCCTTTGAAATTGCAGGTCTCACTGTTTGGGCGTCTGCATGCAGCTGTTATGCTGTGAGAGCCTGCCTAGCTTGGCTGCAACAGGCAGTGGCTCAGCCCGGAGATGGAGCGGAGCCCTTCTTGGATGTGGCTCCGCGGATGGAGGTGGCCTTGTCCTTTCTGGCTGATGCCCTTTATGACCTTGTCAGAGCTTCGGCTAAACAAATGGCAATAGCAGTGGCGGCTCGCCGTCGTCTGTGGCTACGACACTGGGCAGCGGACATGGCCTCTAAGCAAAGGTTGGTGAAGTTGCCTTTTCAAGGACTTCTCCTATTTGGTGAGGAGTTAGAGAAAATTGTGAAAGGCCTGGGTGATCCAAAACCCCAGCGCTTGCCCGAAGATAGGCAGAGGCCTTCCTCTAAGGGCCAGGCAGTCCACTCCTCGTACAGACCTCGCTTCCATGAACCTAGAAGGTACCGCCTGGGGCGTTCTGCTGGGTTCACTTCACGTGCCCGTGGTCAGCAGAGGAACTCCTTTCGCTCGGACAAGCGTTCCACAGCCGGTGGCTCAAGACCAGGAGTTCAGGGGCGACCCTCTCAATGATGGTGCGCCGGCCCTCTCCTCGATGCCTGTCATCGGAGGACGGCTTTCCCTCTTTGTCAAGGAGTGGGCCAAGATTTCCTCAGATCAGTGGGTTCTGGACCTGATCAGAGATGGATACAGAATAGAATTCAACGCCCCAGTAAGAGACGTGTTTGTGGAGTCCCGATGCAGTTCTGCCGTCAAACGGGCGGCGGTGGAGGAGACTTTACAAGGTCTGATTCAGTTAGGGGCAGTGACCCCGGTGCCTCCCGCCGAGCAAGGCTGCGGCCGATACTCCATCTACTTTGTGGTGCCGCGAAAAGGTGGGTCCTTTCGCCCTATTCTGGACTTAAAAGAAGTGAACAAGTCCCTGAGAGTGCGGCATTTCCACATGGAATCCCTGCGCTCCGTCATTGCGGCGGTTCAGCCAGGAGAGTTTCTCACGTCTCTAGACCTGAAAGAAGCTTACTTGCACATACCGATTTGGCCCCCCGCACCAGAAGTTTCTGAGGTTTGCGGTGTTGGGAAAACATTCCAGTTCAGGGCCTTGCCTTTTGGCCTCGCCACAGCTCCCCAAGCTTTTCGAAGGTAATGGTGGTAGTAGCTGCTTTTCTCAGGCGAGAAGGTATCAGGGTTCACCCGTACCTAGACGACTGGCTCATCAGAGCAGACTCTGCAACAGAGAGCTTACAAGCTACAGCCAGAGTGGTCTCAGTACTGCAATCTCTAGGCTGGGTCGTCAATATGGCCAAAAGTCACCTGTCCCCTTCACAATCTCTAGAGTTTTTGGGGGCCAGGTTCGACACAGTCTCGGGCTATGTGTTCCTACCCGAGCTAAAGCGGTGCAAGCTTCAGAATCAGGTCCGTCTGCTCCTGAGGATGCCCCGCCCGCGAGCTTGGGACATTGTCCAGCTGCTGGGATCGATGACAGCCACGATGGAAGTGGTACCCTGGGCGAGAGCGCACCTGAGACCTCTACAGTATTCCCTACTCCGGAGATGGTCTCCTATTTCTCAGGATTACCAATGCAGACTTACTTGGCTCCCTGCGGCCCGTCTCAGCATGGAGTGGTGGCTCTCGGACAGCATGCTGCGGCGAGGAATGCCGCTGACGCTCCCCGTTTGGTGCCTAGTGGTAACAGATGCCAGCCTGAAGGGCTGGGGTGCACACTGCAAGGGGAAGCATGCCCAGGGTCTATGGACACCCGAGGAGTCGGAGTGGTCCATCAACCGCCTAGAGTTGAAAGCGGTGTTTCAGGCGCTTCTGGCCTTTCAAGTGACCCTGGAAGGATTGGCTGTCAGAGTGATGTCGGACAACCCGACAATGGTGGCCTATATAAATCGACAGGGCGGAACAAGGTGCAGAGCACTAGCCGCGCATGCCGAACTGATTTGCCACTGGGCCGAGCTGCATCTTCAGTGTCTGTCGGCAGCTCATATTGCAGGTCAGAGCAATGTGCAGGCCGATTATCTGAGCAGGCATCAGATCGATCCAGCAGAATGGAATCTGGCAGACGAAGTATTCCTGCAGATCTGTGCCAAATGGGGCAAGCCCGTGATGGATCTAATGGCGACAAGTGCCAATACCAAAGTCCCGTGCTTCTTCAGCAGACAGAGAGATCCTCGCTCGGCGGGGTTGGATGCCTTGGCTCAACCCTGGCCTCCGGGTCTACTTTATGTGTTTCCCCCATGGCCCTTGATAGGGCGCCTGCTCTTGCGGATTCGGCTGCACCCAGGAGAAGTGGTCCTCATTGCCCCGGATTGGCCAAGGAGACCTTGGTATGCAGACCTCCGACAGATGCTCCTGGAGGCTCCTCTGCCGTTACCTCTGGTACCGAACCTGTTGACTCAGGGACCGGTAGCCATGGAGGACGCCGGCCGCTTTGGTCTTACGGCATGGCTATTGAGAGGGCGCAATTGAGGGATAAAGGTTATTCCAATAAAGTTATTTCCACTCTCCTGCAAGCCCGCAAGCGGTCCACTTCCGTGGCTTATGCCAGGATTTGGTGCCTGTTTGAGTCTTGGTGTGCTTCCAGAGCCATTGTTCCAATGCGGGCTCCTGTCTCGCCGATTCTGGACTTTTTGCAGGAAGGTGTACAAAAAGGCTTGGCCTATAATTCCCTGCGGGTGCAGGTGCCAGCGTTGGCCTCCCTTCATGGCAAGGTGGAAGGCGTGTCTTTGGCTGCTCACCCAGATGTGGCACGGTTTCTTAGAGGGGTGCTTCGGCTCCGACCTCCAGTGCGAGCACCCTGTCCAGCTTGGAACCTGGGGCTAGTTTTGAAAACCCTGCAGGCATCTCCTTTTGAGCCGCTTCGGCGAGCATCGGAGAAAGACTTGACACTGAAGGCCGTTTTTCTGGTGGCCATTACCTCGGCGAGATGGGTGTCAGAGCTCCAGGCGCTGTCCTGTAGAGACCCATTTCTGCAATTTTCAGAGTCCGGAGTCACGGTTCGGACCGTGCCTTCCTTTATGCCTAAGGTGGTTTCAGCCTTTCACTTAAACCAGCCTATTTTCTTGCCCTCTTTTTCAGAGGAAGAGTTTCCAGAATCTTTTGGGCAGCTGCACCTTTTGGATGTGCGCAGGACTCTGCTGCAGTATCTGCGAGTTACTAACTCTTTCAGGACTTCTGATCATCTGTTTGTTTTGCTATCCGGTTCTCGCAGAGGGTCTCCAGCGTCTAAAGCCACTATTGCCCGCTGGCTCAAAGAAACTATCTTTTCAGCTTATCTGCTGGCCGGCAGGGTTCCGCCTGTAGCCTTTAAGGCACATTCTACTAGAGCGATTTCTTCCTCTTGGGCTGAAACTGGAGCACTCTCTCTTCAAGAGATATGCAGTGCAGCAACATGGGCTTCTAAGCTCTCCTTTGCCCGACATTACAGGCTGGATGTGGCTGCCAGGAGGGATGCGCGTTTTGGTGCACAAGTGCTAGCGCGTGGTGTGGCTTGTTCCCACCCTATCTAGGGATTGCTTTGTTACATCCCATACGTAATGGCTTCATCTGCTTGATGACAAGGAAGGGAAAATTAGGTTCTTACCTTGGTAATTTTCTTTCCTTTAGTCATAGCAGATGAAGCCATGAGCCCTCCCTGTATGATTGTCTGTATGCTGTGAATCTGTTTTACTTTGCTCCTTTTCTCTTGTGGCACCTTATGCCTGGAATAAACTTCCTGAACCTATACGTCTAGCTCCATCTGTACCTGTTTTCAAATCTATATTGAAAACTCACCTTTTCACTGCTGCCTTTAGCTCCTAGCCAATACTCAATTGCCCCCCCCCCTTGTCCCTTCCTTCCTTCTCACCCATTACTTCCTTCAGCCGTAACTGTCTTGTCTGTCTGTATTATTTAGTTTGTAAGCTCTTTTGAGCAGGGACTGTCTCTTTATGTCAGGTGTTCAGCGCTGCGTGCGTCTGGTAGCGCTATACAAATGCTAATAATAATAATAATACCCGGTCTTCCATGTCTGAGCCAGCTCTAGAAAACATATTCATGAAAGTAATACATATGCATTTAAATGTGATGGCTCTGAGAGAGGACTGTTTACTGCATACTTGATTGCTACTGGTTTGTCCTGCGTTACTGTGTCTGTCTGACATTACTGTGTCCGTCTAAAATGCAACAAAAAGCATAAAGAGCCTTCAGAAATGGAACACAGTTCCTTTAATTAGCCAAATCAATATTTCAATATAGACCCAACACGGGCCATGTTTCAGCACACAGCGCCTGCGTCAGGGGTCTGCATCAAACACAAAGAACTCAAATTAACTCATAAAAAATAATAAATAATAACAATATTCAAAAGGTATATGATAACACACATAAAAATAAGACAAAATGTGTGTATATACGTACAAACAAACTGGTGGACATTGCCACATACATATTCAACAAACAAAAGAACTAAAATGTATTAGAAACGAACTAAATGAATATTGTCACCAAACTTCTTCTTTACAAGTTAAGAAGAAAGCTAAAAGATAAATATATAATCATCAGTGATACAGGACTCAAAATTGGAGCTGGGAGAAGCTAATGTCAGCCATTTGCTAAAGTACAAAGAAAAAATAACAATAATATGTATGTGTAAGAAATATACTGCTCAAAACGTCAAAATTCAATTGTGATAGATGCGTGACAGCAAATTGATGACGTATGATTGCTAGAGAAATGGAGTGAACTATGATAATACCTGAATGAACCCACATAGGTTGTACTGCAGGCTCAACCAACGATTTAAAACAGCGGAACTACAGTGCATTAACAAACCACAAAGAAAATGCGGGACAAACATGGGCAAAAAACATACACATGGTACTGCTGGCCATACCAGCGATTAAAACAGCAAATATGGAGACGGAAGTCCTTCAGTGCCTTAGCAAAATGCAAAAAAAAAAAAAAAATGCAGGACCAACGAAAGCAAAAAGTGTAATAAAGGCGGGAGTGGCCTAGTGGTTGGTGTGGTGGACTCTGGTCCTGGGGAACTGGGTTCGATTCCCACTGCAGGCACAGGCAGCTCCTTGTGACTCTGGGCAAGTCACTTAACCCTCCATTGCCCCAGGTACAAATAAGTACCTGTATATAATATGTAAGCCACAATGAACCTGCTATGAGTGGGAAAGCGCAGGGTACAAATGTAACAAAAAAAAAAAATGCAAGACCCACTGTTAAAGAGATAGTGAAACCACCAACAAGTAAATATAGAAATAAGACAGTCCAACAATACTTTTGACAGTCATGTCAAAAAAATCTCACTTAATTCCAATCCAGTCCAGGTGATTTATCAATTTGGCTCAGTGCATCTTCCAAGTTCACTGAGATTTCTTTCAGTTCCTCCGTATCATCACCCCTGAAAACTATTCCGGTATAGTTAGATCTCTTATACCTTCTTCCGTAAAGACCAAAGCAAAAAATTAATTCAATACAGATTCCCGCACAGACTTCCTGCATCTGATGTGTCTGAAAAACGTGTTACTATGAGTTTTTGTCTCCACGGCAACTTTTTCTTCATATTCTCTTTTAGCCTTCTTTATGAATGCTTAGCATCTGGCTTGACAGTGCTTATGTTACTTCTTATTTTCTTCATTTTGATCCTTTTTCCATTTTTTCCATTCTTTTGGCTCAAATAGCCTCTTTCAGGGGAAGTCCTCAATTAATCTCTTTCTATATTCACCAGTAGCACAACTTTAGAACTTCCCCTGAAGAGGTGGTGGTGAAATGGACTCCCGTTGGGACAGTCCGATAATAAGATTAGATAAGTCTCTCTCAGTCTCTCTTATTCTCAATGATTGAAAAATTGTTTGATGATTGAAAAATACTTGGATGTTTGATTGGATCCACTAGATTTGTTCAGGAAATAAGGAGTTTTAATTTTTGATTAAAAAAACTTTTGATAAATAAAATAAAACAAAAAGAAAAATCCTTATATTTGATACAGAGGTTTTCTGAGACAATGTCTAAATGCAGATGAGCTGAGAACACTTAACCATGATTTCAGCAACAACTTAGGCTCTTTTTCCTTCTGTTAATAGATTAAAACAGCAGAGGATTTGATACATGCAAATAGGCAGACTTGGAAAACTTTTGCAGAAATGAAACTAGACTTTGGCCTTTCTGACACCCAATTTTACCAGTGGCTTCAGCTTGGTTCCATGGTACAAAAGCAGTACAAGGGTGGATTACAAGCCCAGTTTCTCTCCCAAACCCCGGAGCTTCTGGATTTTACTCTGAAGCTTCAGCGCACTGGTCATGCTGCTTCTCACTTTTACAAATATCTTCTTCGTAAATCCAGCACTGTACTGGTTTGCGTCTGTGCTGGGAGGAAGATTTGCAGCAACCTATTTCTGGCAAGGTGTGGGAACTGCTTTGGAAGTCCCTTTTCAGGTGCTCTAACTCTTCTACCACCATGCAGTCTATGTATTTTTTTATGCATAGATCCCTTTGGACGCCATATAAATTGCATGTTATTGATTCCTCTAGTCCAGATGTCTGCTGGTCTTGCCACTCCCAAACGGGTACTCCCAGGCATCTTATATTTGATTGTGTGTGCCTTCGCAAGTACTGGTCAGAAGTCTGGTCACAGCTGGTAGCCATTTTTCACCTCCCTGGCTCCATCTCTTATCAATTTGTGATTCTTCGGGAGCAGTTCTTTGGGGGTCGGCTAACTCCTAGTGAAGGGGCTCTTGTTAGTGCTATGGTCTCTTTGGCATTGACGGTGATCTTCTCACATTGGAAGTCCTTACACCAGGCCACTTATCAGGAATGGTGGAACTTGTTGCTCCAAATGTACAAATTCGAATTACATTTGGCGAAGAAATCTTCTCGCTTTGCTTCCTATAGGGAAAAATGGCTGCCACTGGTATCTTATTTTGCTTTGGTACTAGGGTTACCATATGGCTCCATTAAAAGGAGGACACATTGATCCAGTCTGGGTTTTGCTTCCATTGAAAGCAATGGAAGTAAAACCCAGACTGGCTCAATCTGTCCTCCTTTTCCTGGAGCCATATGGTAACCCTATCGGTACAGAGATAAGCACTGAGTTTGATGTATTTTGTGGCCTATGCATGCTCTATGACTGGATTTGTATCCTCCAGCCCTCCCCCCCCCCCCCCCCCACCTTTGTTTTTTTTCCTTTTCTTCTTCTCCACCTCCTCTTTCTTCCCTTTTTCTTAATGTGATTCTAGCTGTGGATAGTTGCTTCTTAAATGTGAGCTCCAGTTTTGCCATGATTTGTAAATGTTGCTTGTTGTTCTATGGTGAGCTCTTGCTTCTCTTGTATTGTATTGAAATCCAATAAAAGATATTAAACTAGTAAATAATAAAAAACAAAAACAAAACAGCAAAAGTGACCTGTGAGGCAGGCGAGTTGTTCCTGAAACATAGCCCCTTTGTACTGTTTGTTCTTCTTAATGACTTCACTTCAGATATCAGTTCAAATTTGATCATGTTACCTCTTGTACTATGCCCCACATTCCACTAAGGATTAGATCCAAAATAGCTCCCCCTCTCATCAGTTCCTGGTCCAGTCGCTCCAAGAAACAGTAATTTATTACATCTAGAAATTTTACCTCCCTAGCACTCCCTGATGTAACATTTATCCAGTCAATATTAGCATAATTGAAATCACACACTATTATAATGTCGCCCAATTTGTCAGCTTTCCTAATTTCTGTAAACATATTTTCATCTGTCTGTTCGTTCTGCCCTTGCAGATGGTAGTACAGCCCTACCAGTATATTCCTTCCCTTCACACGTGGAATTTCTGTCCATTAAGATTCCACACTGTTTCATGTAGAATGTTTATTTTGTTTGACTCAATTCCATCTTTAACATATAACGCAATCCCCCCCTCCAATTTGGTCCACTCTATTATTGCGATATAATTTGTACCCTGCTAAAGGAGTGTTCCATTGATTGGTGACTTTGTTTTTCTGATCATGCTGGCTCAGTATCTGATTGTGCTGCTATCTGTCCTGTTAACTCCGTTTCCAGGGCTTCCTTTCCATTTATTTCTTTACTTTCCGCCTTTCTTCTTCATTTCTTGCCCTACATCCGTAAGTAAAAGCTGGGTCCTCCGCAGACTTGACTGTCGAGTGGATCCAGCTTCTGCCTATTTTCTATATCCATGTGCACTTTTTCTCCTCTCTTCCATTTCCCTCACCTCATCTCCTTCCTCACTCTTCCCTTGCCTCCATCCATGTCCAGCATTTCTTCTCTCTCCTCCATCCACCCATGTCCAGCGACCCTCCTGTCCTCCCTGCCCTCCCCTGCCATCCACCTATGTCCAGAAACCCCCCTCCCATGCCATCCACCCATGTCCAGTGACCCTCCTGTCCTCCATGCCCTCCCCTCCCGGATATCCACCTATGTGCAGAAACCCCCCATCCCCTTTGCCCTCCCCTGCCATCCACCTATGTCCAGAAACCCCCCCTCCCCTGCCATCCACCCATGTCCAGCGACCCTCTTGTCCTCCCTGCCATCCATCTATGTTCAGAAACCCCCCTCCCCTGCCATCCACCTATGTCCAGAAACCCTCCTGTCCCGCCTGCCCTCTCCTGCCATCCACCTATGTGCAGAACCCCCCCCCCCGTCCCCTTTGCCCTCCCCTGCCATCCACCTATGTCCAGAAACCCTCCTGTCCTCCCTGCCTGCCCCTGCCATCCTGTCCAGAAACCCCCCTCTCCTACCACCATGTCCAGCGACCCTCCTATTCCCCCTGCCCACAGCAGTTAAGATGAACCCATCAGGAAACAGGATATCCTCACTGAAATTTGGCCATCTGTATTGTATACAGTGTATTTATTTATTTATTTATTTATTTATTTATTAGTGTAGAAAAATGAGCACAAAATACAGAGTTTAAGATTGCTGTTTCCACCAGCTATAATAATTTTTAAAGATGTTTTACTGATATTCAATTGTTATTTCATGATATTTATATTATATGGGAAGCTTTCAAATAAATAAAAAATCTGTCCAATAAGTAAAAAAAAAAACGAAACAAAAACTTTTGTCCTCCACCTTTTAAGGCACTGCCTATCCAATTGAAACAGCTTTAGACTTGTTACAGATGGGCCAAGAATAAAAAAAAAAAAAAAAACGAGAATGTGGATGCAGCAACTCATAGGTTTGATTGCTTTGTTTGGTTTGAGTGTTCACTAGAGGACAGCTGTGCGGGGGAGTGAAAACAAAGATTAAACAAATTGGTTTCCTTGCTTACCGTGGAGTAGATAGGCTGCCTGCAGCTCATCACGTCAAACCTCCTTGGTCCCGGCAGTGTCTTTTGCCTGCCGCATCCTGCCTACTGCTGCAAGTAAGTAACGATCTGGTCCGAACTGCGGTGGGGGGGGGGGGGGGGGGGGGGAGAGTTTGAAGGAGGGAGGCAGGGAGAGGGAGCGGATACGGGAGGGAAGAAACAAAGTTCAATGCATGGGGCAGTGGGAAGGGCAGCAGCAGGGGAGAGAGAATCAGGAACTCGGACGATGCACACGAACCTCTTGCCTGCAGTGCAGCACGAGGAGGCAGGGTTGCCACACACCACGCATGCACCGATATCAGGTGACAGCTGGTGTGTTTGGGCATGTGTGCCTCCAGCCTCCTGCTGCAATTTGTGAAAAAAAAAACCCATTCAAGTCCCAGCTGAGAGCAGAACTGGCTCGCTAAATTGTTCAAAAATTAACAATCGGCTCCGCAGAGCTGGTGCGAGCCGGTTCCAGCACACCACTGATTATAATATATACCATCTTTATAACACCAGGCTTCCCAAGGCAGATAACAACAGTTAAGATGAACCCATCAGGAAACAGGATATCCTCGCTGAAATTTGACCATGTATTACTGTATTCTATGGAACAGTGTAGAAAAATTAGCACAAAATACAGAGTTTATTACTGCTGTTTCTACCTGCTACAATAATTTATTATGCTGTTTTAGTGATTTTCAGTTTTATTTCATGATATCTATTGACATATGGGAAGCTTTCAAATATATAAAAAAGCTGGCAAATTAAAAAAAAAAATCCTTTATCCTCAACCTTTTAAAGCACTGCCTATCCAACCGGAACAGCTTTAAACTTTTTATAGATACACTACACATAGGCAGTCATAAGTGTTTGCAATTGTTTTTATGTAGAACTATATTTATTCTTATCATAAGCAAAATAAAGGCATATAGCGCAGCACTGAAATTTTCAATACAGAATTACAAGTAAAGCAAGCTCTTGAGAATTATCAAAAACATTTTTAATATAATCCTCCACCCTTTCACAGACCCCTTGAAAACTCCCCAAACCCTCACCCTATCCCCTCCTAACAGAAAGAATGCAAAACAATATAAACCTCACAAGTTTGCCATTGTTTTCAATAGTGTTTGCTATTGTTTTGGGTAACTCAATATGGCGGCAAGCTCCACCTACTGGCTTCAGCCCATATTATAAGTCAAGTATGCTCCTGCCTTTTCCTGTCTTATTAAACCTCCTTGGTTTGGTCTATAGCTTTTTCTGAAGCAATGTCTACTGATGGAAAGGGAGATGAAACACCACATAATACAGAAAAGTTCAATTACTGACTCAAAACCTGGTATTGTCAAGAATGTTTAGATACATAGGAGGGTGGGGCAATATATGGAAAAATAATGTTATGCTGTAATGATGGGCTATCAGCAGGCCCGTGCCAAGGGTCTGTGCCGCCCCCCCCCCCCCCCCGCAGACGAACAGTTGGCGCCCCCCCCCGCAGATGAACAGTTGGCGCGCGCGCCGCCCCCCCGTGAAGATGTTCGCGGCGCACCCTGGGGGCCTTTAAATCTTTTACTTGCAGTTGCAGCAGCGTCTGTGAAAGCGGAGCGCTGCCGACGTCTCCCTTCCCTTCGCGCTGTTGGTTCCCTCAGTGTCCCGCCTTCTTCTGATGTCTTCAGGGCGAGGGTAAGCACCGTGGCGGCGCCCTCCAGAGGTGGGCGCCCTCCTGCGGTGCTTACCCCGCTTACCGCATCGGCACGGCCCCGGCTATCAGGCTCATTTTCAAAAGAGAAGGATGTCAATCTTTTGACATAAATTGGAAGATGGATGTCCATCTCCCAGAGACGTCCAAATTGGTATAATAAAAACCCGATTTTGGACATCTCCAACTGCAGTCCGTTGCAAGGACGTCCAAATTTCAAGGGGGCATGTCGGAGGCGTAGCGAAGGTGGGACTTGGGCATGCCTAATACTTGGACGTCTTTGACCCATAATCAAAAAAAGCAAGGACGTCCCTGACGAACACTTGGATGTTTTCACCTGGACATGTTTTTTTTTTTACGAATAAGACACAAAAAGGTGCCCGAAATAACCAGATGACTACCAGAGGGAATCAAGGATGACCTCCTGTTACTCCCCCAGTGGTCACTAACCCCCTCCCACCCTCAAAAAACATCTTTAAAAATGTTTCCTGCCAGCCTCAGATGTCATACTCAGGTTCATGACAGCGCATGCAGGTCCCAGGAGCAGTTTTAGTGGGCACTGCAGTGCATTTCAGACAGGCGGACCCAGGCCCATACCCCCCTACCTGTTACATTTGTGGAGGAAACAGCGAGCCCTCCAAAACCCACCACAAACCCTCTGTACCCACATATAGGTGCCCCCCTTCACCCATAAGGGCTATGGTAGTGGTGTACAGTTGGGGGTAGTGGGGTTGGGGGGGGGGGGTTGGGGGCTCAGCACACAAGGTAAGGGAGCTATGTTCCTGGGAGCATTTTATGAAGTCCACTGCAGTGCCCCCTAGGGTGCCCGGTTGGTGTCCTGGCATGTCAGGGGGACCAGTGCACTAGAAATGCTGGCTCCTCCCACGTCCAAATGGCTTGCATTTGGATGTTTTTGACATGGGCATCTTTGGTTTCAAAAATCGCTTAAAGTCAAAGATGTCCATGTCTAGGGCCGTCCAAATCTAGGGACATTGAAATTTAAGGACGTCCTTGGATTTGGATGTCTCTGACGGTATTTTCGAAACAAAAGATGGACGTCCATCTTGTTTCAAAAATACGGTTTTCCTCGCCCCCGGATTTCGACGTTTTACAAAGATATCCAAATCGCAACTTGGACATTTCTTTCAAAAATGCCCCTCCACATTATCTTGTGGCAGGAAAAAGGATGCTTGGGGAGAAATTCAGAGACTATCCCCCAGATTCTATACATGAGATGTGTGCATAAATTAATTGATTAACAAGCTTTTAACCATCAATAATTGGGTGCCAACAAAGTGCTTAGTGTTGATTTTTTAATGCCCATTTTTGAACACTATTTATAAAATTAACCCTATGTTTCTAGGCATTTAAACTAGGGACTGGGAGTGAGAAAAAGAAGTAGGGGAATTGAGGAATTCACTCCCAACAAAAACAAAGCATGACAGCAATGGAGAAGATAAAGTTAATATAATAAACCATCTAAGCAACTCAATGATGAGCAACAAATGAGAAACAATAAGTAAAAAACAAGGATCAGAATTTGCAAGCCCTGATGTTTGAGGCAGACTTGGATATTGTTGCTATCACAGATACAAGGTTCAACGATTTCCATTCATGGGTTAGAGGAGTGTGGTATACTACTAGGCTATGATCTTTTTTAGGGACAATATGGAGGGCTAAAGGGAGGAGAAGTGATGATGTATGCTAAAATAATATTAAAGCAGCTGAAATGCAGGGAACCTGAGGAAGAGTCATGGATTTGATATATTGCCTTTCTGTAGTACAACAAAAGTGGTTTACATGCAGGTACTTTTTTCTGTCTCTAGTGGGCTCACAATCTAGGACCCTGATGATCAGAAGCCCCGCACTGTTCCAAACAGCACTCTAAAATTAGCGCCGGAACATAGGGGAAAATTGACCCCCCCCCCCCCCACCAAGTTCTCCCTTATATGGTAGGGAAGCCACACCCAGTGCATCCCAATATGTACTGGGCAGTGTATGATGCCACCATTTTAAAGGCGGCGCTGGAAGAGGAGGGAATGTGCTACTCCCTCCTCCATCATGGAGGTATGGTGGGGTTTGGCCGCTAGACCACCGGGGGGGGGGGGGGGTTGGGTCAGCAGCCCACTTGACCATCAGGGATTTTTTTGGAGGTTGTGGATTTCAAGGCCCCCGGGCCCTTGTGTCAAGGGGATGTGCTGGCGGGACTGGCAGTCCACTAGACCTCTAGCCCCCATGTTGATGTCTGGGTGGGGTCTGGGGGGCATTAGGCCACCACAGCTGAGCATCGGTGGATAATCTGTTGTATTCTGAGACATAGTAGTGAATTAAATTTTAACTGCCAGACCCTCGACCATTCTTCTAACTTTTGAAGATCCCTTCTCATTGTTTCTAGGGTATCCACTCTATTAGCTATCTTCGTGTCATCCGCAAAAAGGCAAACCTTTCCTTCCAACCCTTCAGCAATGTCTCTCACAAATATATTAAAAAGAGTAGGCCCTAGCACCGACCCCTGAGGAACTTCACTGCTCACCTTCGAAGCTTTCCTACAAGCGGATTCCATTTACCACCACCCTCTGCCACCTGTCGGTCAACTAGTTTTCTATCCAGTTCACCACTTTTGGTCCTAAGTTCAGCCTTTTCAGCTTATTCATGAGTCTTCTGTAGGGGTCCGTATCAAAGGTTTTGTTGAAATCCAAGTAAATTACATCTAGTGGACGTCCTTCATCCAGTTTTTTTGGTTACCCAGTCAAAGAAGTCAGTAAGATTCATTTGGCAGGATTTTCATAATAAATTAATAAATTGTTCTCTGGGCATTTTATTTTTCAATCATATAGCTCCTAGTTTCTCTTTTCTGATTTCCTGTCTGTCTTCTGATAATGCTGATTTCAATGACTGCTGTCCATTTGTCATGCCTTCTCTCTCCTCTGATATATTGATATTTCTCTTTTAGTTGTTTTCTCCCTTTCTTTTCTCTCTCTCTCCATTCAGATGTCACCCTCTTTCTCACCCCCTGGTCCCCCGTGTCATTATTTTGCATTTTCACCTACTATGACCCACACCGCCTACCTGACAGTATAAGCCAAGGGTTTCCAGCCAAACACTGTTTACCAAAGAGCAAACTAAAGCCACAAGGCACTGCTTGCTGAAATGCAAGTCAAAAGCACCATCCACTACTTACTGATGTGTAAGCTGAAATTTGTACACTGCTTGCTGAAATACAAGCTGAATTCATTATGAATGAATGAATGAATGAACTTTCTTTATCTGACTACCTAATCCACTCTGTTAACTCCATTTTACTATATATTTCTCTTTTCCGGAATTGGTGATCACCATTATGGAACAATGTAAGCCACATTGAGCCTGCAAATAGGTGGGAAAATGTGGGATACAAATGCTACAAATAAATAAACAAACAAACAAATAAATAAATAAATAAATTATCCACTGTTTACTGAAGTATAAGCCCAAATCCTGAGTACTGTTTGCTAAATTGCTAAATTGTAAACCAAATCTATCATCTCTAACTAAATTAAACTATATTTTCCTGGGCCTCCTGGGCTGCTAGATCCTCTTAACAGGTCCCTTTCTCACTCAGGATGAAATGGTTCCATAGCCATCACCACTCATCCAGGTCACCCCAGATAAGTCTAGGGCTTCAGTTTGGCTATATTTGCTATCTTTCTCTCATTCACTTACTTAACAAGCGTCTATCCCACATGGTACCAACATTCTCAGCATCTCTTCTCTCTTCCCCCCACCGTTATAATTTGAAATCTCTCTGTATCTTATTTCCCCTCTTCTCTCTCCTTTCCCCTTATAGTACATCAGCATCTCTCCTTTTCCAACAGTGAAGCATTTCCCCTGTCCATCCTACAGTTCTGCATCTTCTCTCTTTCCTGGCTCTCCCCACAATACAGCATCTTCCTTCCCTTCTCCCTTTCAATTCAGCATTTCCCCTTCCCCTTACAGTACAGCATATTCCCCTCCTCTTTCTCACACACAGTACATAATCTCCCCTTTTCTCAACAGTGCAGCATCTCCCCTGTTCCTCTATAGTGCAGCATCTTCCCTCTTCCCTGCCCCTTAAATGTAGTATCTTCCCTATCCCCTGTTTCCCTATAGTACAGCATTTCCCCTCCCTTATCCCTTGCAGTTCAGAATCTTCCCTCCTTTCTCCTTTGTACTTCAGCATCTCCCTTCTCCCCTTCCCATGTCAGCACTGCATCTCCCCGTTCCCATTTTTCCCTACAGTACAGCATCTCCCCTGACCCCCTACAAGCAGCTTTTACCTTTTTCCATCCCCCTACATGCAGCATTTTCCCTTTCCCTTGTCCCCCCACATGCAGCATCTTCCCAATCCCCATCCCCCTATAGTGCAGCATCTCCCCTCCCTTCACCCTTACAGTTCATCATCTCTGCCTCCCCTTACAGCACAGTATCTATCCTCCTCCCTTCTGTACTTGCAGTTCAGCATTTCCCTTCTCCCCTTCTCACTCTTACAATATAGAATCTAACCTCTCCTTTTCCCTTCTTGCAGTACATAAGTAGCTGCACAAGCAGTCTGGTGTGGCTCTGAGCAGCAGCACAAGGAAGTTCAAGGGCAGAAGATATGGCCAAAGATATGGCCACACAAACATCAGCAGTCTGCCTTAGATTTCTTGAGAGCTGTGTTCCTTCTTTACATTGCAGTCAGGGCCAGATTAATACTATATTGGGCCCTAGGCAAACATATATTTTTGAAACCTCCTACGAGGGACCCCATCTCCCACCATCTTTCCATCTCTCCATAAGTAGCAGGGTAAAGTGTAGAGCTGCTTTGCTCCTACCCTTAACATCCCCACTAAGACCACCAGGGATAAAGGTAGGCCTAGGGGAGCCTACTTATACCTTGGGGGGGGGGGAGGTTGAGGGGGGGGCTTATTTTGGGAGGAGGGCTTTGATTCTCATGGACTGGGGGTAGGAAGGAGGGGACTTTTTTGGAGGGGATAGAGGAATATCGGAGCATCTTTAAAGTTAAAATATAGTTATGTGAGTGCCAGGTGAAATTCAGTGCCAGCACTCACATAACTAAGTGGACAGAATAAGGACAACTTTTGAGCTGTCCTAAACTCATTTGCTTAGCTATGCAGGTGCCGCTTAACTGCCGGCTCCTCACAAACGCTGCCTCCTGTACCGCCCCTGACCTGCCTGATTTAGTGCTGCTGAATACTGGGGGCTAGGCAGCTACAGGTGATTTAAGCAGACAGGAGCCTCTCCTGCATGCTTAAATGACTTTGAATTGTTATTTCAAATACCTATAAATAAATAAATGAATTAATTAATTAATTAATAAAAAGGTATATCTAGAACCATTAGTAGAAGATACAGGCAGTGGTGTGCTGGAGCAGGCTCTCACAGGCTCACAAGAGCCGGTTGTTAAGTTTTTAAGAATTTTGGGAGCCGGTTGTTAAAGTCTTCCATGGCTACTTTAACAACTGGCTCCCAAAATGTGGGCTTGGGCCCCCTGCTGAATTCTCTTTTACTTTGCTGGTGGGGATGCTGAGCCCTGCCAGCCAAGTAAATATAGTCCCCGCTCCTTGTTTCCAGCATGCTGTTCAGAGCAAGACGTTGGGAGCGGTGGCAATCCATTTATTGGCTGCCAGCAAAGGTATGCCTAGCGTGCCCGCACAAAGGGAGGGAGGAGAGAGAGGCAAGTGTTGCTCCCCCCCCACCCCCCGGCCACCCCTGGCCCTTCCAACTGCAGAGCTGGCTACGTCCAGAGAAAGAGCCTGTTGTTAAAAATTTACCAGCACACCCCTGGATACAGGCATATATTAATGTATGCTTCCTCTTAAATTATAGACCCAACAAGTACAAACATGTAAAATACAGGCAATCCAACCTACATTCATCCCTATTTAAACAGCCAGGAATGACTTTTGGCCAGTTAAAGAGCATTTTCCTGGCTAACCGCCGGTTATCTCTGCTGAATATTCAGGTTGATGCATAGCAACTAACTGGCTATATCGCATGATATAGCTGGCTATCAGCAAATATTCAAGCGCTGGCCAGCTAAGCTTAGCAGCCAAATCGGACCACCTAAATATCAGGCCATCCTTGGCCGCTATAAACTTAACCAGTCAGCATTGAATATTCACTTAGCAGGTTAAGTTTGAGCCAGCCAAAACCCCCAAGATATTAAATTCTGGTCACTGGAAACAGCCCGGCATTGAATATCTGGGGTCAGTGCCAATTGCATCACTTATGTGGGTTGCCTGCCATGGCCTGAATATATCAGGCCCAATGAATATAACTCAATTGATTTATTAATACAGAATTTTATGATAATTTCTATGTCTAGATATACTGAGATAAATGAAATCATACCCAAGACTTCAATTAGCTCATTATGCTTACATTAAATGCTAAATTTTGAGTAGAACATTTTGAAGCATTAAGTGGGTATTTACAATATAGTACCTGCATATAAAATGTAAATTACTTTGATTGTACCACAGAAAGGTGGTACATCAAATCCCATTATCCCTTACCTGTATCCTACTCATGTATAAGTTAAGAAATTTAGGGGTAGATATTCAATCAGGAGCAATTAGCATTTCTTTTAACCACTGCCCTTATTATTCCTCTTTATTCAATACTGGGCCATGTCCGAGCACCGACATTGAATATCTGGGTTTATGTAGCTGGCTATCCCCCATGTACTGCCTAAGCTACACTGCATAAAGGTAGAACTGGCTTTTATTGCAGTGTAATTTAGGTGCTAAACTTAGGCTAAGTGCTGAGAATATCAACCCCCAGACCACCCACAAAATAGGTCAGCTTTAAGTTTAGCCATTTGTGATGATATTTAGTAGCACTAACTGGTTAAGTGCACCTGAATATCAATGGATTGCCCTGAACAAGCAGTTTAACTGGCCAGGAGCCATTTCTGGCTGGTTAAGTCACTTTGAATATCAATCCCTTAGACTTTAAAATGGCTTCACTTAAACAGGGTGGACCTATGCATGGATCATTTTTCATGTGCAGACATCTTTCCCTCTACTCCCCCTCCCCCAATGTATGGTATCCCCCCTCTCTTACAAACTCCCTCCCTGCCTATGTTCCAGCATTCCCCTGCTCTCTAATCTAATCACGCCCCCCAGATGCAGTCTGGCATTCCTCCATCACCACCCCCCCCCCCCCGATGCCCAATCTACCTTAAACTGTCTTTCTATCTTTAGAGGTCACCAACAGCAGCCTGACCTAGATCCTTTCCTGTGATGTGCCGTGCCCATGAGGAAACAGGAAGTTGCATCAGAGGGGATGAGGCTGTATGTGTATAAAGAGTAGTTACTTACCTGTAACAGGTGTTCTCCGAAGACAGCAGGCTGCATATTCTCACAAGTGGGTGACGCCACGTCGGCCCCGGAGGATTTTAAAGCAAAATCTCAAAATCTCTTTACGGCGTTCCGTCGCGCGAGCGATCGTACTGCGCATGTGCGCACACCTATTCCCGCTCGCCGAGCGGACACGCCCCTCAGTTATATCCAAAAGATGGAGGAGACAACTCCAAAAGGGGAAGGTGGGAGGGTTTGTGAGAATATGCAGCCTGCTGTCTTCGGAGAACAC
Organism: Microcaecilia unicolor; assembly: GCF_901765095.1. Classification (NCBI taxonomy): domain Eukaryota; kingdom Metazoa; phylum Chordata; class Amphibia; order Gymnophiona; family Siphonopidae; genus Microcaecilia; species Microcaecilia unicolor. The sequence continues at coordinate 106,256,526 of NC_044040.1, read as the reverse complement.
CTGTTACAGGTAAGTAACTACTCTTTCTCCAAAGACAAGCAGGCTGATATTCTCACAAGTGGGGTATCCCAAGCTTTCAGGCTTACACAACAAACAGTGGTCAATAGAGTCTCGCAACGGCGAGGCCAGAATAAAAATTGACCTGAAAAGAAGAAACATCTAAATGAGTGTAGCCTGGAACAGAACAAACATGGGCTTAGGAGGGTTGGAGTTGGATTCTAAACCCCAAAGAAGTTCTGCAGCCCCGACTGCCCAAAACCGACTGACGCGTCGGCTATTCTGCTGAAGGCAGTAGTGAGATGTGAATGTGTGGACTGATGACCACGCCGCAGCTTTGCAGATCCCTTCAATAGTGACTGATTTTAGATTAGTCACCGATTCAGCCATGGCTCTAATTTTGTGAGCCGTGACATGGCCCTCTAGAGTCAGTCCAGCTTGGACAAAAATGAAGGAGATGCAATCTGCCAGTTAAGAAGAAATGATGCGGTTTCCGACAGCAACTGGCATTAAAAGAAATAAACAACTGGGCGGACCTTGCGAGGGAGCTCGTCTGCTCCACGCAAAAAGTGCGCAGCTTGCTTTCGCCAGGGCTTGTAAGATGAGGGAGAAAGCATGTTGGCAAGACAATTGACTGGATCAGATGGTACTCTGATACCAGCGCCCGTAAGAACCTTGGCTGCATGCGAAGAACTACTCTGTTAAGATGAGAAGTAAGGTAAGGAGCTTGAGCTACTAGAGTCTGAAGCTCACCGACCTTTCGAGTTGAAGGAACAGCCACCAAGGAAAATGACCTTCCAGGTCCAATACTTCAGATGACAGGAATCCAGTGGCCCGAATTGAGCTTGCAGCAGCTGGATGAAAACGACATTGAGACCCCAAGATACTGAATAAGGAGTGATAGGGGCTCTGACCGAAGCATAAGAGCCAACTGTAAAAATTATTGGGGGTGCTAAGCCCAACAGAAATAATCCCCCTTAGACACATACAAGGAATTCTCTCAATACTGTGGGAGAAGTAAACGTCATGAAGTGGACAGCTAAAGGCTGACCTTTTACATGTTGATGATAAGCTCTTATTGCACGAAGATGAATACTGACCGAGTTGGTCTTGAGACCAGATTCAGACAGGTGTAGAAAGAACTCAAGCAAGGTCTGTATAAGACTAGAGGCAGGATCTAGGGCCTCGCTGTCACACCAGACGGTAAACCTCTTCCATGAAAAGAATAACACCTCTTTGTGAAATCTTTTTCTGGAAGCAGGCAAGAGTCGGGAGACACTCTTCTGGAAAAGTCAACGAAACCTACACTCTCAACATCCAGACCGTGTGAGCCATAGATTGGAGGTTGGGATGTAGAAGTGCCCCCTCGTTCTGCGTAATGAGAGCTGGAAAACATTCCAACTCCAGAAGAAGAGGGAATCATATCTGACGTAGCTAGAAAGGAGCAATGAGAATCATGGCTCCACAATCTTGCTTGAGAATCAGCAAGTCTTTTCCACCAGATGTATGGTAGGATACGCATACAGAAAACTTGTCCCCCAAAGAAGGAGAAAGGCATCCGATGGTAGTCTGCCGTGAACCTGCAGCCTGGAACAGAACTGAGGGACTTTGTGATTGAACTAAGTTGCTCAGCCTGTCGGCCAGACTGCTGTTTACGCCAATTAGATAAATGGCTTGGAGAAAACAAGCCGCGTTGGCAAGCCCACCGCTACATCTGCATGGCATCTTGACGCAGAGGACAAGATCCAGTACTCCTTTGTTATCGAGTACATCACAACCCGATTGTGTGGTTGATTAAAATAATTAGGTTGGATAGCCAGGAGGGATGCAACCTTCGTCAGCAGCTTTTGACTGAGTAAGGTGGACTGGACACCTGAGAATCAAAATGGAGAGAATTAACCACCTCTGAGGGGAATTCCGAAGACTGGCGAACAGTTGGGTTACATCCTCTAGATGTGCAAAAGTGTCAAGGGAGTGACGTGAACTGTGGAAGCCATGTGTCTAGAAGTCTCAATATTACTGTGCTGTAATCTGTTGAGACGGGCAATCAACGTGTTAAACATAGTAAACATAGTAAACATAGTAGATGACGGCAGAAAAAGACCTGCACGGTCCATCCAGTCTGCCCAAGAAGATAAATTCATATGTGCTACTTTTTTATTTGTATTTGTCCTCTTCAGTGCACAGACCTTGTAAGTCTGGCCAGCCCTATCCCCGCCTCCCAACCACCAACCCCGCCTCCCAACCACCAGCTCTGGCACAGACCATATAAGTCTGCCCAGCACTATCCTCGCCTCCCACCACCAGCTCTGGCACAGACCCTATAAGTCTGCCCAGCATTATCCCCGCCTCCCAACTACCAGTCCCGCCTCCCACCACCAGCTCTGGCACAGACCGTATAAGTCTGCCCAGCACTATTCCCACCGCCCAACCACCAGCCCCGGCACAGACCGTATAAGTCTGCCCAGCACTAGCCCCGCCTCCCAACCACCAACCCCGCCTCCCAACCACCAGCTCTGGCACAGACCATATAAGTCTGCCCAGCACTATCCTCGCCTCCCACCACCAGCTCTGGCACAGACCCTATAAGTCTGCCCAGCATTATCCCCGCCTCCCAACTACCAGTCCCGCCTCCCACCACCAGCTCTGGCACAGACCGTATAAGTCTGCCCAGCACTATTCCCACCGCCCAACCAACAGCCCCGGCACAGACCGTATAAGTCTGCCCAGCACTAGTCCCGCCTCCCGACCACCAGCCCCGGCACAGACCGTATAAGTCTGCCCAGCACTAGCCCCGCCTCCCAACCACCAACCCCGCCTCCCAACCACCAGCTCTGGCACAGACCATATAAGTCTGCCCAGCACTATCCTCGCCTCCCAACTACCAGTCCCGCCTCCCACCACCAGCTCTGGCACAGACCCTATAAGTCTGCCCAGCATTATCCCCGCCTCCCAACTACCAGTCCCGCCTCCCACCACCAGCTCTGGCACAGACCGTATAAGTCTGCCCAGCACTATCCCCGCCGCCCAACCACCAGCCCCGGCACAGACCGTATAAGTCTGCCCAGCACTAGTCCCGCCTCCCGACCACCAGCCCCGGCACAGACCGTATAAGTCTGCCCAGCACTAGCCCCGCCTCCCAACCACCAGCTCTACCACCCAATCTAGGCTAAGCTTTATCCTAAAGCTTTATCCTAAAGCAAAAAAGAAAAATATATATATATATTTTAAATTTATAGAAGTCTTTATTGAGCGTTAAGAACATAATACGGAACACAATTAACACGGCTCATAACATCATATTCCAAGTGAGCCAAACTCCAGTATGAATAGTAATGAAAGGGTACCTATGATGTCATTGGTCCCACCATAACCACAATATGTACTTCATATTTTTATGCCAATTTTTTATTGCCCTCCCCTCCTCCATGCCTACCCCCCCTACTACCTCCCCAATAAACTCCCCCCAACAAAACCCTACCTCCCCTCCCTCCCGTCTCAGACCAAACATCTACTATCCCGAACTTGCATTCAGAAAAGGCAGCCACACTTTCTCCCATTTGGGCAACATTCTTCTTTTCACAGCCGTCAATCTCTCCATCTCACATATATATCTGACTTTCGTGATCCAATCTGTCAGCGAGGGAACCCTCGAGGCCTTCCAGTGCCTTGCCAGGTTAGTCCGGGCGGCCTGCAGAGCTCCCCGCACCAGCAACCAATGACTCAACCTTAGTCCCGCAGGCCGCTTTCCTAGCACAAAGACCAGGGGATGCCACTGCACAGGCCTTCCTATCCATTTTTGGAGCCTAGACTGAACCCCCCTCCAGTACGCTTGTGCCTTACGGCAGGAGCACCATATATGACCCATAGTTCCCACTTCCCCACACTGCCTCCAACATGATTTCATCACTGATGGGTACATGTGGTGCAGCCTTACAGGCATGAGGTACCACCTGTAGAAAACCTTTAATGTGTTCTCCTGTAAAGCCACCGATCTTGCAGATTTCAGTAAGCTACCCTCAAGCTGCACCCAGGCCTCATCTGGCAAAGTAAAATTCAACTCCTGTTCCCACCTCCTCCTATGTATAAGGGAGGGTCTGTGGCAGTCTGACAGGTGGGCATAAAGAGAAGATATCAATCCGCGTGTGGTCTGAAAGTCCACACATATAACCTCCAGGGGGTGTGCGTCCCTCTTCATACATCCTACGTAAGTGGGCCCCTGTAAGTAGTGTAGGGTCTGTAAAGATGCATAACGGTCCTCCGACCTAAGTCTATAGTCTTCAACCAGGTTCTCAAAGGGTGACACTTTGCTTCCTAGATGCAGCTGTCCCCACGTCTAATCCATTTTTAGCCCATCTATGAAAAATCGTGTCCTCCACCCCCGGGGGGAACCCAGGGTTGTCCGCTATCGGTGCAAGGCCAGAGGTACAGGGCTGGTGCTCACCAAACATATGGTCCCAGTAATAGAATGTAGCCTGTACTGTAGGTGGGAATTTGTCTACCTGACCTCTATGCCGAGCCGGCATCCACATTAGATGTCCTAACTTATGGGAACCGACCAGGGATTGCTCCAAATGGACCCAGAGTTTATGCTCATCTGATCTAAACCACTCCACCGCCGCCCGTGCCTGCGTAGCACAATAATACCAAAAGAGGTTAGGGACTCCCAGTCTCCCCTTCTTTCTACTCTTATAAAGGAGTGCTCTGGGGAGCCTCGGTCTTTTCTGGTTCCAAATGAACCTATTTATGCTATCTTGAAGACTGGACAAAAAAGCCCTGGACACATGCATAGGAATTACTTGAAATAGGTACAGTAAATGTGGCAACACGTTCATTTTTATTGTGGCAATGCGCCCTAACCAGGACAGTCCCATAGACATCCAGCGGTCCAAGTCTCTTAATATTTCTTTTTTAAGTCCCGGGTAGTTATCTTCAAACAGCTCGGGCAAATGTTTTGGAATTTGCACCCCCAGATACCTTAATCCCATTTCTGCCCACTTAAAAGCAAAGGATGTCTTCAATGCATCCGATACCCTCGGCAGAAGGCCAACAGTCATACCAATCGATTTACTGGCATTGAGCTTGTAACCTGAAATCCTAGAATACCCCTCGATTTCCCTCATCAGATTGGGGAGGGATACCAATGGCTTTGTCATGTACAGGAGAACATCGTCAGTGAATAATGCAATCTTATGTTCCTGGGCCCTTACCCGTATTCCAGAGATATCCTCATTCTCGCGTATTGCCGCCGCCAATGGCTCCATTGCCAAACAACAAGGGAGACAGAGGACACCCCTGTCTAGTTCCTCTTCCCAGCCTAAAGGCCCCTGAGTTTCCCCCATTAATTCTCACACAGGCTTGCGGGGCCGAATAAAGAGCCAGGATCCAGGACCTATAGAAATGCCGAATCCCCACTCGCTGTAACACTTTATCTAGATACCCCCAGTGGACTCTGTCGAATGCCTTCTCTGCATCTAATACAAAAAATATATTTTATTTACAGTTTGTTGTCTCTGGTTTCTGCTTTCCTCATCTTCTTTTCACTGTCTCCTTTCCATCCAACATCTGTCTTCGCTCTCTCCCTGCCATCCAGTGTCTGCCCTCTCTCTTCTGTCCCCTCCATCCACTGTCTGCCCTCTCTCTCCCTTCCATCTAGCATCTGCTCTCTATCTCTGCCCCTTTCATCCACCATCTGCCCTCTCTCTCCCCCCCTTCCATCCACTGTTTGCCCTTTCTCTCCCTTCCACCCACTGTCTGCCCTTTCTCTCTGCCCCTTCAATCCACCATTTGCCCTCCCTCTCCCATCCATCCATCCAGGGTCTGGCCTCCCTCTTTCTCCCCCTTCCATCCAGGATCTGCTCCCTCTTTTTGGCCCCCAGTTCCAGCCCCATTATCCCACCTGCCCCTAGTTCCAGCCCCAGCCCACATCTCCCACCTGCCCCCCCCCTTTTCAGCCCCCAGTTCCAGCCCCACTATCCCACCAGTCCCGAGCTTCAGCCCCAGCCACTTTCTCCCTGTCCACCTTTCAGCCCCCCCCCCCAGTTTCAGCCCCTGCCCCTTTTCAGCCCCCAGTTTCCTTATCCCAACTACCCTCCTTTTCAGCCCCCAGTTCCAGTCCCCTTCATCCTCCTGCCTTGCATTAGGGACCCCCATTTCATCTCCAGCCCCATTCTCTCACCTGCCCTCCTTTTCAGCCCCAGCCCCATTCTCTCACCTGCCCCAGGCATGGTCCCATTCTCCCTCCTGCCCCCTTCTTAGACCCCAGCCCCCTTCTGCCATCTGAGCCCCCCCCCCCCCCAACGATCCAGTCCCCACCTGCCTACCCTCAGCTCCCCCGACAGCCCTCCTCTCTCTGCCACTTGCACTCCCAGTCCATGAAGATACGCTGCAACAACAGCTAGGCACTAGGAAAAACATACTCTGGACGCAAAGTGAGTAGAAGTATCTTGTAAGCCCAGAGAGCATAACCATTCGTTTTCCTGAAGTATGGGAAGAAGGATGCCCAGGGAAATCATCCTGCCCCTTATGTCTATGATGGGACGGAACCCACAAGGAAGGACCTGGGATAGAAACTCAATCCTTCTTACCCTTGTGGAACAGGCTCGACTGCATTGGTACTGAGAAAGGCAGAGTGTTCCTCTGCAAGTACTCACTGTTGATGGAAGCTAAAGGATTAAACTTCCAATGAACAATGTGGAGGGTTTGATTCCAGATTGAGAATGTATCCTAACCGGACTATTTGAAAAAAACCCCCGGTTGGAGGATATAGAAGTCACCTGTGGTGGAGAATATTTGAACTTCCCCCCGACAGGCAGCTTGGCCGGTATGGACATTTGTTTTTTTGTTTTTTTGTTTTTTTATATAGTGGCTATGCTGAATTGGAGCCACTCCAAAACCCCTCTCTGGTTCCTGCGGAATAGCTGCAGGAGCCTGATTAGGTGCACGCCGCTGACTAGAACGAGCGTGCTGATCTCTTTAAAGAAGTTCCGAGATGAGGAAGTGTATGCACAGCATATCAACAATTTTCTGCTGAGTCTTCTCCTCCAGGTGAGAGGCACACAGTCATGAGAGTCTGCGCATCACCATACCTAGAGCAGAAATCTAGGTGTTACAATACAAGTGATGAAAACGACATTGGACAGGAACTTGTGACACTTGGAAAAAAGATGTAGCCTACTCCGGTGGGAATGTTCATAAAGATCTGGCAGGACTTGGTCTTGGACGCGATCATGCCAGCCTGGTACGCCATTCTCCAAAGGAGGCTAAGGATGTATGCTCTGGCCTCGGGGGCGCCGAAGCAAGTTCTTAGAACTGCTATCAGTTCTGAGTTGAAGATGGTAGTCCAGGACCTCGAGCATCTGGCATTGGGCTGATTGACAATCTCTATTGTAATGTGTCAAGACAAATAGAGGATCTAGAGGATTCTCAGCAGAGAAAACCCCATGACCTTCATGTTCATCAGATGAACCATCATTGAACTGAGCCAACTACTCAAACAGAGCAGCTCAGATGCAAACATTGACCAGTATAGAGCAACTGTCATACATACAATTCTACAGAACAGCTATGGAAAAATATGTTCTCCTGTAGCAAAATGGCTGTTCTTAACATGCATTTCTGGGCCTGGAAGCCAAGGTATGGAGGCGCGGTAAGTTCTACGAGCGAACACCCATACCAGAGGCAGCATCGGTGAAGGAGACCAGTTGAAAAGCTAGATGCCGCGGGAGGCGGTAGCATCCATGGCATCCAATGGTACCCATGGTCTCGAAGCCAAGGACAACATCTGGCAATGCAAGGGAATCGAAACCAGACTGCCAGATGACTTCCATAACAGAGATGTGACCGATGGTACTGATAGTACTCATGGCACCGACGGTGCCGATGATACACATGGACCGATGACCCCCGGTACCAATGGAACCCATGGTACTTGGTACCGATGATAGTCATGATATCTGGTATCAATGGTACCCATGATACCCTAGTACCGAAGGGACCCTTGACATGTGGTACCGATGGGACCCATGATATTCGGCACCAACAGCACCGACGGTACCTATGGTACACATGGTATCGACGGTGCTCAAGACACCTGGTACCAATGGCACCCATGGTACCGATGGTACCTGGTCATGATATTTTGTATCGACGGTACTCATGTACCGACGGTATCCATGATACCTATCCATGGTACCGACGATACCCGATACCGATGGTACTCGTGATACTCGGTACCGATGGGCGATGATACCTGTGATCGATGGTGCCCATGATATCTGATGCCGATGGTGATACCTGGTGCCGACAGTGCCCATGCACCGAAGACACTCGGCACCGATGGTACCCATGGTACCGATGATACCCGGTGCCGACGGAATCCATGGTACCGATGGTACCGGTACCGACGGGACCCATGGCACCGACCATGGTACCAATGTTCCCGGTACCGATACTCCTCGGTACCGACGCACCGGTGACACTCGGCACCGACGGCACCCATGGTACCGATGATACTCGGTACCGACGGTACCCACGACACCCGGCACCGACGACACCCGGCACCGACGGCACCCACGACACCCGGCACCGACGACACCCGGCACCGTCGGTACCAAGCATCATCGGCACCATGGGTGCCGTCGGCGCCGAATGCCACCGGTGCGTCGGCACCGAGGAGCATCGGCACCGGGCGCCATGGGCACCGCCGGCGCCGAGCACCATCGGCACCAGGCGTCATGGGTGCGGTGTATCGACGTCCAATGCCAGGATACCTCCATAATAGAGGGAGCAACGCTCTCGGCACCGACTGATGTCTGAAGCCCGAATACCTCCATAACAGAGGGAGCAAAGCTCTGGGCACCGATGGTACCGACACCCGCTGATGCGCCCGAATGACCTGCCAAGCAGGAGGCGCCGAGGCAGGTCGAGACCTACTCGATGCATAACTATACCCAGCGTGCATCGGTCTCTGTCGGACTCCAGAAACTCCTTTGGGCATCCCTGACAAGTAGCATAAGTCTCGTCTTTGAGACACTACTTGCGCTTCACAGGGAGATGATCCGGTCCTTTGGACATCCCTGGCAGAGTAGAATACGTCTCGGTACTTTGAGACACTACTTGCGCTTCACAGGGAGATGATCCGGTCCTTTGGGCATCCCTGGCAGAGTAGAATACGTCTCGGTACTTTGAGACACTACTTGCGCTTCACAGGGAGATGATCCGGCCCAAGACACTTCCGCCGATGCGTCCGAATGACCTGCAGAGCAGGAGACGCCGAGGCGGGTGGAGACTCACTTCAAAGGTTACACCACTGATATTGTGTCACCAGGCTGCCCATTCAGTGGCTAACCAGGGATGCACCTGCTTAGGTTCCTGGTTTTTCCTGTGACATACACCTTCACCACTTGTGAGGCTCAAAGACAGTAGTGCTGAAGCAGGCTCTCACAGCTCTCGAGAGCAATTTGTTTAAGTTTTAATAAATGGATCAAAAAATGTGGGCTTGTTTTATTTGCTGGCTAGCCCACAGATAACAATATACCAGCACTTTTGAAGAAAAAAGAAAAAGAGAAGCTTACTATATGCTTCGTTGAGGCACAGCCCCTTGTGACTCTGGCAATTACTTAAATTTTTTCTTGCCTCAGGTACAAAAAATACCTGTATATATAAGCCACAATGAGCCTGCCATAAAAAGTACAAATGAAAAAATAAAAAAGAGATTTACTCCGAAGACCTGAAGAAAACACGAAGCCCTAACGAACTCCGTGTCTCCTCAGACGCGGAAAAAGAAAAACTGAGGGGCGTGTCCGCTCGGCGAGCGGGAATAGGTGTGCGCACATGCGCAGTACGATCGCTCGCCGCGACGGAACGCCGTAAAGAGATTTTGAGATTTTGCTTTAAAATCCTCCGGGGCCGACGTGGCGTCACCCACTTGTGAGAATATCAGCCTGCTTGTCTTTGGAGAACTGCTGCTGCTGTCAGCAACCTCTAAAGAGAGAGAGAGAGAGAAATACATTTTAAGGTAGACTGGGGAGGCAGGTTGAGTGAGAGGAGGATATGCCAAACTCAGGGTGGAGGAGAGGAAGAGAGGAGTGTTGGGACCAGGTGTGAAAGGAAGGACTGGAAGGGAGTCTCAACTTCTATATGGTCACAGCAGTTTTGCCCATTTTTAGTCCCAAAACTCCCCTCGACTTATACATGAGTTAGAAATATGCATAAGTACATATGGTATAATAGAGAGACACCAAGTTTTAGGCAGCAATAAGGCACCTGAATGGTGGTGTCCTAGTCATTTACACATCTAAATGGCATTTTATAGAATACCATCTTGCAGAAAAGCAGGCACCATAATTTGATGGCACATACTATGCCTGTGGAGTTTGGGAGGAAAATAGGCAGAGCACACAGTTATGCTTATAGAATGCTATCATTTACATGTGTATGTGCTAATTTTTATATGTAGGTATTTACTCCAGTTATTGGGTTGGTGTACACCTTAATGTATGCCTGTTTTCAGCCATTTGTACTAGTATTCTATGAAGAAAAATACACACCTATTTTTCTTTGTAAAATAGACTTAAAATAGGTGCCATAACTAGTACCTATAGTAAGTGCCCTGTTATAGAATTACCCTCTACATGGCCAATAATTTTGATATTTTCTGTTGAAAGTTTTCTAAGATGTACTGCTCCAATCTTTGCAAATCTTTAAATTCTACAGGTTATTTTCTAAAATATTCTTACATAAAAATACTGAATTTCAACCTTTTTAAAATATAGCCTGATTTAATGTCTTACTCTATAAGTTAGATGGCTCAAATAACTTCTGACCAGTCATCATTCTTTAGTTGTCAATGCCTATGAAGATAATGTTCTTACCAGGCAGGCCAAGAATGGTAAAATAGGACCGGCACTCAGTGAAGCCAGAACTTTCCCGGACACAGGTCTGCCATAACCCTTGGTAGTTAAACACAGCTGTCACAGGGTTGTTGTAGAGATCTTGTGTGCTCCATTGATTCATGCATGTGGATGCCACAATCCCAGCCACCCCAACTGCTGAGATGATAAAGCCCATACCCTGACACAGAGTCACGGCCATGGCTGCTGGTGGTAGAGTTAGTATTCAGAATTCTGGAGTGCTGCTGTAGGTCTTCTCTGAACAATAAGGCCAGAAAAAAATGTTTTACTTAAATATCAACAGTGTGGTTTAGAAGGACTTTATGTGTGATTGTTGAAGCCTCACCCAGTACCTTTATCTGCTCTGGTGAGGATCATTTATGCTTCTGGTACCATGAACTTATTGTCCTTCTAATCTCCTATACCTCTCTTTGTGTTTACTTTTTCAGCTTCCACTCCCCATTTTATCAACACTTTGAATGACTAACATTGAGCTGGAACTGCTGAGAGTCACAGAAGTGAGAAGTCAGGGTCATATGTATGAGTAGCGTCAACATAAAGAGAAAGAACAGTGCACATTTGCTATATTTAATCAATGTGAAAGTACTTGGATCTCAAATACAATTCAACTATGAAACCCTTAATCATGAAGCTCATTATTTAGGTGACATTTAAATGTTTTTTTGAAACAAAATACAGAGGTGCGTGTGCAAGGGACCTCAGAATGCCTTTTTTTTTGTTTGAGATACCCTAATTCTGTTCCCCAACTCTGTTCCCTTGATCCCACCCTGATTTCTCACTTAAAGCATATGTGGCATTCCCTGATCAACTACTACTACTACTACTACTTGACATTTCTAAAGCGCTACCAGGGTAACGCAGCGCTGTACAATTTAACATAGAAGGACAGTCCCTGCTCAAGGAGCTTACAATCTAAAAGACAATCTAAAAGAACAGGTGTACAATCTAAAAACAAGTATAGAGTATAGAGTCCGTCTGATAGGAATACTAAAATTCACAAAGGTTAGGTGCCGAAAGCAGCATTGAAGAGGTGAGTTTTAAGCAGAGATTTGAAAATGGGTAGGGAGGGGGCTTGGCGTAGGGGTTGAGGAAGATTGTTCCAGGCAAAGGGTGAGGCAAGGCAGAATGAGCGGAGCCTGGAGTTGGCAGTGGTGGAGAAGGGAACTGAGAGGAGGGATTTGTCCTGTGAGCGGAGGTTACGGGTGGGAACATAGGGGGAGATGAGGGAGGAGAGGTAGTGAGGAGCCGCAGACCGGGTGCATTTGTAGGTAAGGAGGAGAATCTTGAATTGTATGCGGTATCTGATCGGAAGCCAGTAAAGTGACTTGAGGAGAGGAGTGATGTGAGTATATCGGTTCTGGCGGAATATTAGACGTGCGGCAGCGTTCTGAACGAATTGAAGGAGGGATAGATGGCTAAGTGGGAGGCCGGTGAGGAGTAAGTTGCAGTAATCAAGGCGAGAGGTAATGAGAGCGTGGACGAGAGTTCGTGTGGTGTGCTCGGATAAGAAAGGGCGAATTTTGCTGATGTTGAAGAGGAAGAAGCGACAGGTCTTGGCAGTCTGCTGGATATGCGCAGAGAAGGAGAGGGAGGAGTCGAAGATGACTCTGAGGTTGCGTGCAGATGGGACGGGGAGGATGAGGGTGTTATCAACTGAGATGGAGAGTGGAGGAAGAGGAGAGGTGGGTTTAGGTGGAAAGACGAGGAGCTCGGTTTTGGACATGTTCAGCTTCAGGTGGCGGTTGGATATCCAGGCAGCAATGTCGGATAAGCAGGCCGATACCTTGGCCTGGGTCTCCGCGGTGATGTCTGGTGTGGAGAGATATAGCTGGGTGTCATCAGCATAAAGATGATACTGAAAACCATGAGATGAGATCAGTGAGCCTAGGGAGGAGGTGTAGATTGAGAAGAGAAGGGGTCCAAGGACAGATCCCTGGGGAACTCCAACAGATAGTGGGATGGGAGTGGAGGATGATCCATGAGAGTGATCAACCAATTAAACTCTTCTAACAATGGGTAAAGAAATAGAATATTTCACTTTAGAATTCAAAAGTTCTGTTTAAATTCTGGTGTCATCAGTAACAGCCAAATGGAAGTAGAGGATGGACAATGGACACTCCAATACAGGAACTAGTGCTTAAAAGATGCTTTATTCAATGCTTGTACAGCAGGACCCGACACGATCAGTGTTTTGGCGTACTCAAATGCCTATGTTAGAAGTTTCAATGATGTTCGAACGGATGTGTAACAGCAACATAGATCCCCCACTACTGCCAAACACTCTAAAACCCTGTAAATGGACATTCAGAAGCTTGCCATACCATACTAGCTAAAAGTCCAAGAACTCAAAGTACACCAACCCTACCTATGAAAATTTATTACTGCAAATATTCTAGAATAAAAATATACTTCTAGTTTGGAAAAGAGAATAAACTAGGTTGCTACAGATTCATATTCAGAACCTATATACTTATAGAATCCATCACCATGGTTACTCATGTTACACCTAGTAAGAATAAGAGAATACTAATAAGACAAAAATATGCAAACAAAAATTGAAATGGAAGCCCAAGACTCCTGACTCTGTGGGCCATAGAGAGACAGAAAGAACAAGCAACAAAAGAAAAAAAGCTGGGCCTTCAAGACTATGGCAACGAGAGTCCTTTATTCTTAATGACCAGACAACGCCTGCCTCAGGGGTCCAAAATAAAAGATGGTCTCGAAAATAAGACGAAACAGACAAAAAAAAATCCTTACGCGGTTTTGCAGAACAGTTACCACACATAAACTGCTGTGGTGAGCATCCAGATGGAGAGGAGAAGTTCTGTGCTAGTTTTGAGTGGTAAATCTACTGTTTTTATTACTTTTTGCTACTTTATGCAAGGGTGTACTTTAGGACATTGTTGGGATTCGACACGGCTGTGTTTTAGACATTTCATTGTATTTTACAAGATGTAGCCCCTTTATAATATCAGAAGAATGTGCAGCAGTTTTACTGCTTCTACATATGTTAACATTCATTTTTTTCCCAGTGAGTTTGTGTGGTGATTTACTTTCCCAGAGACAATTCATTCATACTTATTGTACTCTATTTATTTGACTCATCAGTAAGCCCTGATTTATATTGACATCATTATACAACCATCTTCTCGATATAGACAGTTTCCTTGCACAGGTTTTTTTAAATCATGATTTTCTCAGTCGGACTGCCAGGGTTTATATTTTCTTTATCATATAATTGTTATGCATGTTAATTTGATATAGAAACCCTCAGGGGGAGGAATATTGGCTTCGGCCTAATCCCTGGTAAGCCTTTCCTTGGCTGAGAGGCCAAGACCCAGGCCCACCCACTTTCCCTCCAGGCCCGCCCAGTCAACATGCTCATACCATGGGCGGGGCGGTCCACACCAGCTCCTTCCACTGTCAGACGACCCTCTTCTCCAGCACCCAGCCTTAAAAACAAAAATCAGTGAAGCGCCCTCGCGTCTACTCTGCACTGCTGTACAGCAAGCAAATTGCCTCGTCGCGTCGGCCTTTCCTTCACTGTGTCCGCCCTCTGATGTAACTTCCTATTTCCGCGAGGGCGGGACACAGTGAAGGAAAGGCCGACGCGACGAGGTAGTTTGCTTGCTGTACAGCAGTACAGAGCAAACGCGAGGCACTTCGCTGATTATTTTTTTTTAAAGGCTGGGTGCTGGAAACAAGGTTACGTGTAGCGGCCCAAGATGCGGAAGCAATTAGGAAGAGAAAGAACGAGATTTGGAAAAACAAGTCGGGGAGCTTCAAGCAAAGTGTTCAGTCTGGAAGAGAGAGATCCGAGGCTGTGCAAGAGTGCGAGAAAGCATGCAACCGGGCAAGAAAGAAGCAAACTTACAAAAAAGATTAAATGAGTAGTGTCCTAATGTCATTTATTCAATGAAGCGCTGACTATTGAGGGGGCTTTTTAGTAAGTTTAGTCCTCCTTTTATTAATACAGAATTAACATGCCTTTACAGTCTGTATGTAACACTAATTTCAGGTCCGTTTTTATGTTTCATAATGACTTCCTTGTTGAAAATTTAAAATAATTTGATTAATATTCAAACACAATATAGTGATATCAGCTTTAACATTGGCACAGCTGCGTTTAATGCAGAAATCTATGTTACTTTCACCTCATGATTATATTAACTGTACCTCCCTGTTTCTGAGTATGGCACACTGAATATGCATGCCGATCCTAAGCCCTTCCTTCCTTCCTTCATTCTGCTGTCCCTCCCCCCAGCAGTTTTCATAAGGGATTGTCAGGCAGTCCAAATATTGACAGGTCACCCCCCCCCCCCCACACACACACACACCCACCCACCCACCATGCAGACATCCCAAGGTTTAAAGAGACTTGGAGCCCTGATTTCTCTTCTTTCTTTCAACCAGAGCTTCAAGGGGAATTCAGATCCTCTCTTTTAACTCCTTTTAAACTGCTTGTAACTCCTAACCTTTATTCACTTGTTCAGAACCCTTATTTTATAATCCTCACTTTAATATTCCTTATCTCTTGTTTGTCCCTGTTTGTCTGTCCTAATTAGATTGTAGACTCTTGTCGAGCAGGGACTGTCTCTTCATGTTCAAGTGTACAGCACTGCATACATCTAGTAGCGCTATAGAAATGATAAGTAGTAGTAGTAGTAGAAGAGGGTCGTCTGACAGTCGAAGGAGCTGGTAGGCAGGTGGGGACTGGGTCAGGGAGGGGGGCTCAGATGGGAGAAGGGGACTGTGTGGGTGGGGTGGGCTCAGATGGGGAGAAGGGGCCTGCAGCTGGAACTGGGGTCTGAGAAGGGGGCAGTAGGGAGAATGGAGCCATGCCTGGGGCAGTGGGAGAATGGGTCTGGGGCTGAAAAGGGGGGGGCCCTAATGCAAGGCATGTGGATGAAGGGAACTAGGGGCTGAAAAGGAGGGTAGGTGGGATAAGGGGGCTAGTACTAGAACTGGGGGCTGAAAAGAGGCAGGGGCTGAAACTGTGCGGACTGGGGGCTGAAAAGGGGACAGGAGAGCAGAAGTGGCTGGGGCTGAAGCTCTGGACTGGTGGGAGAAAAGTGCTGGGGGTGAACTGGGGACTGGGGGCTGAATAGGGGACAGGGAGAAGTGGCTGGGGGCTGACGCTCCGGATTGGTGGGGGAAAAGGGCTGGGGCTGAAACTGGGGACTGGTGGGATAGTGGGGCTGAAACTGGGGACTGAAAAGGAGGGGCAGGTGGGAGATGTGGGCTAGGGCTGGAACTAGGGGCAGGGGGGATAATGGGGCTGGAACTGGGGGCTGAAAAGAAGGGGCAGCAAGAGGGAGGGCAGACCCTGGATGGATGGGAGAGAGAGGGCAAATGGTGGATTGAAGGGGCAGAGAGAAAGGGCAGACACTGGATTGGAGAGAGAGAGCGAAGACAGATGCTGGATGGAAGGAAGACGGTGAAAGAAGATGAGGAAATCAGAAACCAGAGACAACAAATGTAAATAAAATATATATTTTTATTTTTTTGCTTTAGGATAAAGTAGTATTGTAGATGTGTTAATAAATGTTTATAAATGAAAATGTAAATAAGGTAATCTTTTTATTGGACTAATTTTAATACAATTTTGACTAATGTTCGGAGAACAAAACCCCCTCCTCAGGTCAGGATAGGATACTGTATTGACCTGAGGACAGAGGTTTGGCCTCTGAAAGCTAAATGTATTAGTCCAATAAAATGGTATTATTTTATTTTCTATATTGTTTATTGCTATTTGTTAATTTGTAAAGTGGTGATTGGTATTTGTTAGTTTTTTTTTTCCAAATTTACATCTGCTGTCTTTATATTTTGCACAGTACTAGGGAACATTTTCTGTTTCTGTGGCGTTGCATTGTATGCAGAGTCTGGCATCTTGGGGGTTCAGTTTAATTTTTGTCTAAATAGAAAGTTTATGATTACTTATTCTATAGTGGATTAGGGTGTATCTGTGTTTGTGAAAAAGACATGGCTTTCAGTTGGTATTGACTTTGCAGGATTGATGATCTATACTGTCTGGTTTCGTTTTATTTTGTTACATTTGTACCCCATGCTTTCCCATTCATGGCAGGCTCAATGTGGTTTGCATGGGGCAATGGAGGGTGAGGTGACTTGCCCAGAGTCACAAGGTGCTGCCTGTGCCTGAAGTGGGAATCAAACTCAGTTCCTCAGGACCAAAGTCCACCACCCTAACCACTAGGCCACTCCTCCACTCTTACAATAGGTGAATTGATGTTCTAGTGCTCACTGACTGTAGTGTTTAAGATGCTTTCCTTTTCCTTGTGTGACTTGTAGAATGACTGCTTATGGTATGCTAGAATTGCTCTATAGGTCCTGAATGTTTTGTATTCTCGGTATGCCTGGTACTGGATTTTGGAGGGGGGTGTTAAAAAATGACCAGCCCCGGGTGTCAACTACCCTAGGTACGCCACTGCTTTGATCGCTGTCGCTGCCTATTCTCCCGCGGCTGATGCCAAACTATGGGGGAGGGGGAAGGGAAGGGTTGATGCCAGGCTCCAGTTCCAGGCTGGAGATTTTGGGACAGTCCTGCATTTCTGACCACCCCATTGTTATGGGACTTGCAGCACTGATTTCCATGGGCAGAATCAGGCACTGCAAATCCCACACTGATTTGGGTTAGAAAGTTTAAATCAGGACTGCGCAAAATCTCAAGCCTGGAACTGGGTAATTTGCTATCTCTATGATTTGTAATTTTTTGTGTTTTATTCTGCAGTTTGTAAGGGGTGGTCTGTTCTGCATGTGACCAACGTAAAAGATTCTATGTGCATGTAGTTCAGGCGACCCTCAGGGGGAGGAATGCTGGATTCGGTCTAACCCCTGGTAAGCCTTTCCTCAGCTGAGAGGTGCCCAGCTCTACCACCGGCTGCCTTTCAGGTGCTGTGGAGGACTTGCAGCTCATCTGCATATCCTTACAGCCTTCTCCGGGGTGACACCCAGGTCCACTCTGATCCACTCAGGGCCTCCGCTCTAGGTGCCGTGCGCCGGGGCATTTTTCCTCTTTACATCTAATCTTCTTCCCAGTTGCTAAAGTACCTCAGTCGTTTATGGCCCCTATTCACATTCTCTTCCTAGCCCTGTCCCTTCCTAATCCTTTCCCTCACCCCCTACCTCTCTCCGCTACAGGAACTCACTGCCCATCCATCGACTTCATCACCTCATCTTCTCTCCTACCCTCTTCCTCTCTCTTGGCTTTAATCTCTGTCTCTTTCTTCCCTACATTTTGCCTTCCCCATTCCACCTAAATACCTTTCGCCTTCGATGCCTTCGTGACCACACCTCTCCTACTCTCCTCCGCTCTCTTTTACTCCTTCTCTTACTCTCAGGCTGGTGACATCAATCCCAATCCCGGCCCTCCTCGCCAACTATTATCCCAACTCTACAGATCTCACCGCGACCTCTCTAACCTCATCTCTATTCCTCTACTCCCCTCCTCTTCTCTGCCCTTCTCTTGCGCCCTATGGAATGCCCACTCTATCTGTAACAAACTCCCCTATATCCAGGACCTCTTTATCTCGCGTTCACCTCCATCTGCTCACCATAACAGAAACCTGGCTCTGCCCTGATGACTCTGCTTCAGTCGCAGCCCTCTGCCATGGCGGTTATCTTTTTTTCACATACTCCTCGCCCTGCTGGTCGCGGGGGCGGTGTTGGATTACTCTCTCTCCCTCCTCCAGATTTCAACCCCTTCTTCCACCTCAATCTCACTGTTTTTCCTCCTTTGAAGTCCACTCTATCCGCCTTTTCTCTCCTCTGCCTCTTCAAATAGCGGTCATTTATCGTCCCCCTGATAAGTCCCTTTCATCCTTTCTCAGTGACTTTGATGCCTGGCTTGCCTATTCCATGATCCTTCCTCCCCCTCTCTCATCCTTGGTGACTTTAATATTCCTGCTAATGATCCTTCCAACTCTTATATTTCCACGTTACTCGCTTTAACATCCTCCTTTAATCTCCAACTATGCTCCACCTCTCCCACTCATCAAAATGGTCACTGTCTTGATCTCATCTTCTCCAACTGTTCATCCTCTAGTTTCCTTGTCTCTGATCTTCCCCTCTCTGATCACCATCTTATAACTTTCACAATTAAATCTCCTCCCTCCCAGTCCCGTCCTATCTTATCTAATTTATCTAGGAATCTTCACGACATTGACCCTTCATCTCTAGCCTCCCATGTTTCAAACCTCCTCTGTACTGTGGCACCATCCACGTCTGTCAACGAGGCTGTTTCTTCTTACAACAATGCTCTATCCTCTGCTTTAGACACACTTGCACCTTTGATGACCCGCCCTATAAGGCGTACAAAACCCCAACCTTGGCTGACTTCTAATATCCACTACCTACGTTCCTGTACCCGCTCCGCCGAACGCCTCTGGCGGAAATCTCGGGCCCTTGCTGATTTCTTACACTTTAAGTTCATGCTGACCTCCTTCCAATCTGCTCTTTTACGCGCCAAACAGGATTATTATATCCAACTGACCAACTCTCTTGGCTCTAACCCTCGACTTCTCTTCACCACATTGAACTCCTCTCCTCAAGGTGCCCCCTCCCCCAACTCCCCCTTCATTATCTCCTCAGACCCTTGCTGAATTCTTTCACGACAAGGTTCAAAAGATAAACCTTGAATTCTCTACCTCGCCACCTCCACTAGTCCTTTCCCCTCTCTCTCCTTCCCCTCATTCCTTTTCCTCCTTTCCTGAAGTTACTATAGAGGAAACTACACGTCTCCTTTCTTCCTCAAAATGTACCACCTGTTCCTCTGATCCCATTCCCACCCACCTTCTTAATGCCATCTCACCTGCTCTTATTCCTTTTATCTGTCACATTCTCAACCTCTCACTTTCCACTGCAATTGTCCCTACTGCCTTTAAACATGCTGTGGTCACACCTCTCCTTAAGAAGCCTTCACTTGACCCTACTTGTCCCTCTAATTACCGACCCATCTCCCTCCTCCCTTTTCTCTCTAAATTACTTGAGCGTGCTGTTCACCACCGCTGCCTTGATTTTCTCTCCTCACATGCTATTCTTGACCCACTACAATCTGGTTTTCGCCCTCCTCCACTCAACCGAAACTGCGCTTACTAAGTCTCCAATGACCTATTACTGGCTAAATCCAGAGGTCAATATTCCATCCTTTCCGCTGCTTTTGACACTGTCGATCACAGCATACTTCTCGATAACCTGTCCTCACTTGGATTCCAGGGCTCTGTCCTTTCCTGGTTCTCTTCCTACTCTCCCTCCGCACCTTTAGTGTTCACTCTAGTGGATCCTCTTCTACTTCTATCCCTTTGCCTGTCGGCGTACCTCAGGGTTCTGTTCTAGGTCCCCTCCTCTTTTCTATCTATACTTCTTCCTTGGTTCATTAATCTCATCCCATGGCTTTTCCTACCATCTCTATGCTGATGACTCCCAAATCTACCTTTCTACCCCTGATATCTCACCTTGCATCCAAACCAAAGTTTCAGCATGCTTGTCTGACATTGCTGTCTGGATGTCTCAACGCCACCTGAAATTAAACATGACCAAAACCGAGCTTCTCATTTTTCCCCCCAAACCCACCTCCCACTCCCCCCGTTTTCTATTTCTGTTGATGGCTCTCTCATTCTCTCTGTCTCCTCAGCTTGAAACCTTGGGGACATCTTTGACTCTTCTCTCTCCTTCTCTGCTCATATCCAGCAGATTGCCAGACCTGTCGTTTTTTTCTTTACAACATCCGTAAAATCCGCCCCTTTCTTTCCGAGCACTCTACTAAACCCTCATCCACACCCTTGTCACCTCTTGTTTAGACTACTGCAATCTGCTTCTTGCTGGCCTCCCATTTAGTCACCTCTCCCCTCTCCAATTGGTCCAAAACTCTGCTGCCCGTCTCATCTTCCGCCAGGGTCGCTTTACTCATACTACCCCTCTCCTCAAGTCGCTTCACTGACTCCCTATCCGTTTTCGCATCCTGTTCAAACTTCTTCTACTATCCTATAAATGTACTCACTCTGCTGCTCCCCAGTATCTCTCCACACTCGTCCTTCCCTACACCCCTTCCCGTGCACTCCGCTCCATGGATAAATCCTTCTTATCTGTTCCATTCTCCACTACTGCCAACTCCAGACTTCGCGCCTTCTGTCTCGCTGCACCCTACGCCTGGAATAAACTTCCTGAGCCCCTACGTCTTGCCCCATCCTTGGCCACCTTTTAAATCTAGACTGAAAAGCCCACCTCTTTAACATTGCTTTTGACTCGTAACCACTTGTAACCACTCGCCTCCACCTACCCTCCTCTCCTCCTTCCTGTACACATTAATTGATTTGATTTGCTTACTCTATTTTTTGTCTATTAGATTGTAAGCTCTTTGAGCAGGGACTGTCTTTCTTCTATGTTTGTGCAGCGCTGCGTACGCCTTGTAGCGCTATAGAAATGCTGCTTAGTAGTAGTAGTAGTAGTAGTAGTAGTAGTTCGTGTGGGGATCTATATGAGTCTGTCTTCTCTGGCTTTTTAAATGGGAATGTCAGGTTCAGAATTTACCTGTTTTATGAATACAGCTTAATCAGGCATTTGCATTTGTTACAAAGCAAAGTTTGAAGGATATGTGCCATTGACATGTTTGCCTTATAGTAGTCATATTTGGTCAAGTTTAAGATGTGGGATAAAATCACTATATTTAAAAATGTCGGTGTTCCATGAACCAGGTATGTGGTTTGTGTTAATGCAGGAGAGCTGTTGCACAGACTGTTTACTTAGAAATCCATCATCAAGTGCACTCTAAGGCATTATTAAGGAGTATCCCAAGAAACACTACTCACATCTAGTGCCCACCCATATCAGCTCTGGGCCCACCCAAAATGTCAGGTCTGGCTAAGCCACTGGCTCACTCTCCAGTTTCTGTGCCTCAACTCTTCCCCTCTCTGACCATCATCTGATAACTTTCACACGTAAACACCCTCCTCCCCAGTCCCGTCCAATCTTAACCAATACATTCAGGAATCTTCAGGCTATTGACCCTTCTACTCTGTCCTCCAGTGTTTCAAATCTCTTCTCTACCACTATGTTATCCAAGTCTGTCAATGAGGCTGTCTCTTCCTATAATACTATTCTCTCCTGTGCTCTGGATACTCTCGCTCCTCCCATTCCCTGTTCTGTAAAACGTACCAAACCCCAGCCTTGGCTGACCTCTAGAATCCACTACCTATGTTCCTGTGCCTGCTCTGCCAAACGCCATTGGCTGAAATCCCGTGCCCATGCTGCCTTCATACATTTCAAATTCTTGCTGACCTCCTTCCAGTCTGCTCTTTTACTTGCCAAGCAGGACTATTACATCCAGTTGACAAATTCTCTTGGCTCAAACCCTCGACGTCTCTTTGCCACACTGAACTCTCTCTCCTCAAAGTGCCTTCACCTCCAACTCCCCCTTCACTTTCCCCCCCAGACTCTGGCTGAGTACTTTCATGATAAGGTTCACAAGATTAAACTTGAATTCTCAACCAGGTCACCTCCACCTCTCCTTCCCTTAGTCCATTCTCTCAACCCTCCAACCCCTGCCTCCTTTTCTTCCTTTCCCGAAATCACTGAAGAGGAAACTACACATCTTATTTCCTCCTCGAAACTAACTACCTTTTCCACCTCTCCTTCCCTTAGTCCATTCTCTCAACTCTCCAACCCCTGCCTACTTTTCTTCCTTTTCTGAAATCACTGAAGAGGAAACTACACATCTTATTTCTGCCTCGAAACTAACTACCTGTTCCTCTGATCCTACTCTAACCCATCTACTTAACACTATCTCTCCTACTGTCATCCCTTTTATATGTCATATCCTCAATCTTTCACTTTCCACTGCGACTGTTCCTGATGCCTTCAAACATGCTGTAGTCACACCACTCCTTAAAAAAAACCTTCATTGGACCCTACCTGTTCTTCCAACTATCACCCCATCTCCCTCCTCCCTTTCCTATCCAAGATACTTGAACGTGCTGTTCACCGCCTTTGCCTTGACTTTCTTTCATCTCAAGCTAGTCTTGATCCACTTCAATCTGGCTTTCGCCCCCTTCATTCAACTGAAACAGCGCTTGCTAAAGTCTCCAATGATCTATTCCTGGCCAGATCCAAAGGTCTCTATTCTATCCTCATCCTTCTCGATCTATCTGCTGCTTTTGACACTGTTGATCACAGCCTACTCCTTGATACGCTGTCCTCACTTGGATTTCAGGACTCTGTTCTTTCCTGGTTTTCTTCTTATCTCTCCCAGCATACCTTTAGTGTATACTCTAGTGGATCCTCCTCTACTTCTATCCCACTGTCAGTTGGTGTACCTCGGGGATCTGTCCTGGGACCTCTTCTTTTCTCCATCTATACTTCTTCCCTTGTATTCTGATCTCATCCCATGGTTTTCAGTATCATCTTTACGCTGATGACTCCCAAATCTACCTCTCCACACCAGAAGTCTCAGCCGAAATCCAGGCCTGCCTGTCTGATATTGCTGCCTGGAGGCCTCAGCGCCATCTGAAACTAAACATGACCAAGACTGAGCTTCTTATCTTTCCCCCTAAACCACAACCTCTCCTCCTCCCCCATTCTCTATTTCTGTGGATAACTCTCTCATCCTTCCTGTCTCATTAGCTCGTAACCTTGTGGTCATCTTTGACTCCTCCCTCTCCTTCTCTGCAACTATTCAGCAGACTGCTAAAACCAGTCGTTTCTTTCTCTATAATATCACCAAGATTCACCCTTTCCTTTCTGAGCACACTACCAGAACCCTCATCCACACTCTTATCACCTCTCGCTTAGACTATTGAAACTTGCTTCTCACAGGTCTCCCACTTAGCCATATCTCTTCTCTTCAATCTGTTCAAAATTCTGCTGCACGACTAAGATTCCGCCAGTGTTGTTATGCTCATATTAGCCCTCTCTTCAAGTCACTTCACTGGCTTCCTATCTGTTTCCGCATACAGTTCAAACTCCTCTTATTGACCTATAAGTGCATTCACTCTGCAGCTCCTCAGTACCTCTCCACTCTCAACTCTCCCTATATTCCTCCAAGGGGACTCCGTTCACTGGGTAAATCTCTTTTTTCTGCACCCTTCTCCTCCACTGCTAACTCCAGACTCCGTTCCTTTTATCTTGTTGCACCATATGCCTGGAATAGACTTCCTGAGCCAGTACGTCAAGCTCCATCTCTGGTCGTCTTCAAATGTAAGCTAAAACCCACTTTTTTGATGCTGCTTTTAACTCCTAACCCTTATTCACTTGTTCAGAACCCTTATTTTATCATCCTCACTTTAATATTCCCTTATGTCTTGTTTGTCCTGTTTGTCTGCCCTAATTAGATTGTAAGCTCTGTCGAGCAGGGACTGTCTCTTCATGTTCAAGTGTACAGCGCTGCGTACGTCTAGTAGCACTATAGAAATGATAAGTAGTAGTAGTAGTAGTTGTATAGAGCACATTGGTGTTTTCACAATTTCACACATGGTAGAACGTGTTCTGGATGCCTGGATACAAATTCCAGCAGCTTCAGGCACTGTTATATGCACTTTCTTATTTGTTTTGTTCCCTGAGAGTGGTACCACATTAGGTTTTTATTGTGTATGATACTTATATGTACATATTCAGATTAATTGCTCAAGTTTCTTCTATATGGTTTAAGTTTCTCTCATTTAGTTCATATAGGTATGTGATTTTATCACATTGTACATGTTTCAAGAGATGTGGAAGGGCATGTTCGATATGACGTCTAAATGGAATCAGAAACATTTATCAGAAAACATTTAAAACAGAGATTCGAAAATACCACAGATTGACATCTATAACTGATATGTCCTGGAAGAGAGGCAAAAAACGACTCTGCCATTTGAAAATACACCACGTAAAACATGCAGCTGAAACATCAGTGAGATGTTCTCACAGTAGCATGTAGTTTAGGTATTGGTACTTGATATACCGCCTTTGCCAAACTGAGCAGATCAAAGCAGTTTACACAAAAATTAAAATTAAGCAAGGGGAAAAGAACTACAATAAATAATACAGGAAAGAAAATAGGGGATATCATTCATACCACAGGAAGAAAAAATAAGGAAAGGATCATAAAATGGGAAACAGGGAGGTGTAGGGGAGGATAAGGGGAGGAAAAGAAATAGGGTATTCCTGAGAATGAGTGTGGGCACTGGACAATTGGATTAATTAGAGTTGAAAGCCAGTTTGTAAAGCCAAGTTTTTAGAGCTTTCTTGAATTTGTATTGAGACAGTTCTCTGTGGATATCCTTTGGGAGTCAGTTCCATTCGTGGGGTGCAGCAAGGAAGAAAGCAGAGTGATGGGTGCATTCCAAGCTTGCCTTTTTAGGGCCACGAAGAACCAGTTGATGATCATAGACATTCTCGTGACTTGCAATTTGTCCATATATAGCTCTGCATGTGGAAGAATGTTCCACACTGAGTAATCTGGCTCTCTCATGAGAGAGCCAGATTACTCCATTCAAGAGATACAACTCCTGGCCTTCTTGTGCCTGAGGCACAGGAGTATTCTCTTCAAATTCCACCACCAACTTCCACCAAGAAATGTCTCCCTGCAAGCTTGGAGACATATCAGAGACACCCTGGCAAGGTAAGTGGAGCAGAGCAACAATCATGTATTGTACACTGGTGGCAGTGCTTGTTATTGCTGTCTGAACACTGCAATGTGTTGCAGTATTTCCCATTCAACATTAATCATGCTTGTAAATATGACTTCAGACAAATAAGGAAATGAGAGGAAATAAGTCATTGCTGAAATCTAAATGTATGTCATATCCAAAGTTCATAATTTATGGCTGTCCCCAACTACGCCAAGCCATAATGAGGAATGCACAGACCTACACTCTTCCCCCTTTATCCTGACCCCCGCCTTCATAGTGCTGGGACCATTGGCAACAGCTCCCTAAAGTACAGTCAGATGGCCACATGCATACCATCATTACCCACATGCCTGCACATGCTGCACAGAAAGGCCAAAATGCAACCCCTTGTCCCATGGCCACCTCAGCTCACATTACCCCCCCCCCCCCCCCCGAAAGCCTCAGCCCCTCCCATCTGCCTGTTGCCATCTGACACAGCCTATGTGAAGAGCATTGCACAACTGGTATGAAAACATAATAATGTAGAAGGAGCTGGGTGCCCAGTGCCAGATCCTTCTCACAATAGTGGGCCTTCTCCAGATGCTCACCAAGGGTTATTTGTTGTACAGGGTTTTAATGTTTCCTAATACAAATTCAGATAATGAGAAGTCTGTGTTTGCACTTTATACCAAATGGGTGATATGGTGCCTCCATATCACCCATTTGGTGATGTGGGGTTTAATAATAGTAAGCTTCACATTGCTTTTAGCAGAGGCAAGAACTTAAAAGAACTTTTAAGCCCTTCAGATATTTTTTTCAGACATCAAGTTTGTGCCCCCTCAGAAGTTAGGCATACAATATGTTCTTCCTGTTTTATTTGTGCCATTACAGTGACTGATGTTGAATTCAGAAATCCTAAGGATAAGAGGACATATAATTTGCATTCTTGAACTTCATATCTTACTTCCTAAGTGGTGAATTGTATTCAATGCCCTTGTGACAAATTATATTGGTCAAACTTCATGTCCCT
Source organism: Microcaecilia unicolor (assembly GCF_901765095.1). Classification (NCBI taxonomy): domain Eukaryota; kingdom Metazoa; phylum Chordata; class Amphibia; order Gymnophiona; family Siphonopidae; genus Microcaecilia; species Microcaecilia unicolor. Next base: position 106,229,986 of record NC_044040.1, on the reverse strand, counting down.
TTAAAGTGCAGATCATGGAGCATAAACATGATTGTCACACAAAAAGACACATGTTTAGCTAACCATTGCAGACTACTTAATCATGATTTCTATTTCTTGAAATGTATTGTTTTGGATTGGGTAGTGTTGTACAAGAGAGGTGGTGATAGACAGACGCATCTGTTACAACTGGAACAGCAGTGGATTTATAAACTGGACACTCTTAAGCCAAATGGACTAAATGGTTATATTAAATGGCATCATTTTTCTGAATGGGAACATCATAACCACACCTTAATTCATGATTGGTTGGTTCTCTGTTGGCATTCATTTGAAATTTTATGATGCCATCCTGGAGACTTTAGCCCTTCAGCAGCAATGAAACAATACTGAGCAAGCAAGAAAGTATCCTATATAATAAGACGCACCTCCAACATTCTGAAGCTGACTGCATGGCTGAGGCATTCCTGCTCGCTGTATTCATCTCCTGAATTGACATCACGTACTTCCGGGTTCGTCACAAGCAGAAATGACCAACCACATGAGGTTTCTCGGCTTCAGAATGTTGGAGGTGCATTCTATTAAATAGGATTGGTCAGTTTCTTGAAGCACAGCCAGAGCTCAGTGTCCTGCACAGTAACGCTCAGACACCAGAGAGGAGGGGGGGGGGGGGGGGGGGCTGACACCAGAGAGAGGGAGGGGGGGGGGGGGGCTGACACCAGAGAGGGGGGGGGGGAGGTATCTCTGTCACACACACACTCTCTCTCACAGTCAATGTCTTTCTCTCTCTCACTCTCACACACTGTCTCTCACACACTCTGTGTCTCACACTGTATCACATTCACTCTCTATGTGTCATACAGTCAGTCACACACTCTCTTGGTCTCATACACTCAGTCTCACAGAGAGTCTGTCCAGCTTATTTCGAAAGTGATGGGCGCCCATATTTCGACCCAAATCGGGAGATAGGCGCCCATCTCGCAAAGGCGCCCAAATCAGTATAATCGAAAGCCAATTTGGGCACCTTGAACTGCACTCTGTCACGGACACGGCCCAAAGCTGACGGGGGCTTGTCAGAGGCGTGGTGAAGGCGGGACTGGGACGTGGTATCGGCTGAGGAGGAATGGGCGCCTTCGCCGATAATCGAAAAAAAAAAAATTGGCATTTTTAGCGTGAATTTAGGTCACTTTTTTGGACCCTTTTTTTTCACGAACAAGTCCCAAAAAAGTGCCCTAAATGACCAGATGACCACCGGGGGAAATCGGGGATGACCTCCTCTGACTCTCCCAGTGGTCATTAACCCACTCCCACCAAAAAAAAAGACCTTTAAAAACTTTTTTTCCAGCCTGTATGCAAGCCTCAAATGTCATACCCAGCTCCATCACAGCAGTATGTAGGTCCCTGGAGCAGTTGTTAATGGGTGCAGTGGACTTCAGGCAGGTGGTCCCAGGCCCATCCCCCCCTACCTGTTACTCTTGTGCTGGTAAATGGGAGCGCTCCAAACCACCCCAAAACCCACTGTACCCACATCTAGGTGCCCCCCTTCAGCCATAAGTGCTATGGTAATGGTGTAGAGTTGTGGCAGTGGGTTTTGGGGGGGAGTTTGGGGAGCTCAGCACACAAGGGAAGGGAGCTATGGATTTGGGAGGTATTTTAATTTTTTTTTAATTGTTACAAGTGCCCCCTAGGGTGCCCGGCTGGTGTCCTGGCATGTGAGGGGGACCAGTGCACCACGATTTCTGGCCCCTCCCATGACCAAATGCCCTGGATTTGGTCGTTTTTGAGCTGGACGCCTTCGGTTTCCATTATCGCTGAAAAACGATACCGCCCAGCTCAAATTCGCACAAATCCGATGCATTTGCCCGGCACAAACCGTATTATCAAAAAAAAAGATGGACGCCCATCTTTTTCAAAAATACGGTCTGTCCCACCCCTTCACGTACCCGTTCTCGGAGATGGACGTCCATGGAGATGGGCGTTCGTGTTTGATTATGCCCCTCTGTGTCTCACACACACACTCTCTCTCGCACACACTGTATCTATGTGAAACACATTCTCTCTCTCACACTGTCTCACATATGCACTTGCACACACTCTCATTCTCACACACACACTCTCACAGAAACACTCGCACTCAGACTCACTCTCTCACACACACACACTCGCACATTCACTCTCTCTCTCTCACACACAGTCACATACACTCTCTCAAATATACACACTACGAGGAAACCTTGCTAGCGCCCGTTTCATTTGTGTCAGAAACGAGCCTTTTTTTACTAGTTTATTTAATATTGAAGTGAGTTTGAGCTCATATTGTGTTTTTAATTGTTCTTCTTCTTCTTTGAAGATGCCCCTACAGTCAGTGGTGTGCTGGAGCCGGCTCGCACCAGCTCTGCAGAGCCGGTTGTTAAGTTTTGAAGAATTTTGCGAGCCAGTTGTTCAGCTGTCTCTGTCCGAGTCCCACCCATCTGTCGACATCACGATGCCTTCCTTCCTCCCCCTATGGCTCCTCTCGCTCTCCGGTCTTCCAGTCCCGCCCATGAACGTCACGATGCCTTCCTCTGCTGCACCCTGTGAAGTCGAACCAGTGACTGCGCCCTTCCCGCTTCTGTAACGGCTCCTGCAGGTGTTTGGCTCCTGCTTTGTCCGTCCCAGCTTACGGCCGACCGCAGTGCATGGTACTCTTGCAGCCACGGGCTAGTAGCGCCTTCTGCTTCTTGCTAGCGCACTCCTCCACACCCCTGCCGCCGCCTCCTCATCGGCAGAAGAATCTTCGATCTTCAGTTCCATTCCAGCCAGTGTCAGGTAATTAGGCCCCGCGGCGATGTAATATTTAGCCAGGGGGGGGAATGGGGGATCAATGATCATAAAGTGTGAAAAGGAAGGGGGGGGGCAAGATAGAACACTGGATGGGAGAGAAAGAGGGCAATGGCAATGGTGAATGGCCAAATTTCAGTGAGGATATCCTGTGTTTCCTGATGGGTTTGTGTCTTAACTGGGGGGGGGGGGATGGGGGATCAATGATCATAAAATGTGAAAAGGAAGTGAGGGGCAAAATAGAACACTGGATGGGAGAGAAAGAGGGCAATGGCAATGGGCATGAATGGCCAAATTTCAATGAGGATATCCTGTGTTTCTGATGGGTTCGTGTCTTAGTTGTTGTTGTTGTAATCTACCATGGGAAGCCTGGTGTTATAACGTTGATGGAATACATTGAAATTAAATGGAAGTAGAATTAAACTCTCCTTTCATTGGGGCACACATGGAATCAGGTCTTCATCTGTTTTGTAGAAGTTTACCTTTTAGATAGACAAATGGATTATTCTCTTTTGAACATGTTTCAGGGGGAAGTGGTTTTATTAGTCAAAATAAATATTTTGTTTCATGCAGATTTCTTTTGTTTATACATAAATGGGCTATATATAAGCCCCTAATGCAGCCCATATTGGTTTTCTTGTATTTTGTTCTTGTGATAACTTATACTGTGGCAACTGAAAACTCTTATCTCTGGTCGGTAATAAAAGGAGCTCATTGTGAGCACTATCTACCCTAAAAGGTTGTTTTGTGGCTGTATGAAGAATTATGATATTGAATAAATAAGCATATGTGTGTGTCCCTAATCATGATGCATCCTAAGTTTATATAATCCTTTCAAGAAATCCAGTTAATCTTTTAACTTATTAGTGGAGCATTACCACAGAGGCTTGTTGGTATGGTCGCATTTTCAATATGGTAATACTACGGCCCAGCTAAGGAACAGCCAGGTTATTTTAAGTTAGTCTTCACTGGACCAAACTTGCTTTCCTTGTGCCATCACTATCCAGCAGGTAGGTAGTGTCTTAAAAAATGGAGGACAAGGATTTTTTTTTTTTTACATTAAAAGAAGGTAAATTTGGATGTAAGGATTGTTGAAAGCACGCTCTCTCCCCGGGTATAGCCAGCTCTGCAAATGTTTTATTTTTGGGGGGGGGGGGGGGGGGGCAGAGGTGGACAGGGGGGGGGGGGCGCAGAGGTGGTTCAGAGAGAGAGCCTGTTGTTAAAAATTTACCAGCACACCACTGCCTACAGTTGAATTCCACTAATCCCTGACACAGTTTTTTTCGAAACTCTGGCAATCATTGGTGACGGATTTGAATTTTCAGTGCTGTTGAGAAGATGAGCATTTTTGCAAGCTAAGTGCTTTTTTTCTTTATAGAAAACATTTAAAAGTTGTATCAAATTCAGATAAATTATCACTGTATAAGTCTTTCCCTGGCTCAGAGCTTCAGCTGGTGTGCACTCTGCTCTTCTCTGTGAGCAGGAGGTGAAGGGGCGGGCTCCTCGTCATCTTAGTCCTGGTCCTGCTGCTGTGGTTGCTGTGGCTGTAATTCTTCTAGGAGGACTTGCCTCAGTGCTGGGTCAGGTTATTGAACATGCAGCAGGCCATGAAGATCTTTGCAACCTTTTCAGGGCTATAGAGGAGATCCCGTCCAGGCTGATTGAGACATTGGAACCTGTTCTTGAGCTGTCTGAAGGTGCACTCTATGATGCCGCATGTGGTTCAATGTCTGCTGTTGTAGTCCTCTCTACCGTGGTTTGAGGGTGCACTAGTGGGATCATGAGCCAGGTCCACTGTGGGTATCCTCTGTTGCCTGTAGGGAGGAGCAGAATGAGAGACATGGTTGTGTATTAACTAGTCTGGGAACCTTGTGGAGTTGGGGTGGGAATAGTGGGTTGTGGAGACACCTAGAGAGAGGCAGTGCTGAAGGATTGTAAGAGTAGGGATATAGGGTTGGCCAATCCCTGTTGTACTTAATTAGAAGCCAGCCACTGGTGCTCTCCCTTTGGTTGAACCTGTGGTAGATATTAGAATGCTATAGTACATAGGTGTCATGAGTTGAACTGGAGTATCGGGCACACATGTCCACAATTCCTTGATGCCTGGCATCACACACAACTTGCTTATTCATCAAGTGGAATGCTTTTCTATTCTTATAAGTGACCTCTAATGTCCGGGGGAGGGGGGGTCTACTACTACTACTAACAAACATTTCTAAAGCGCTACTAGGGTTACGCAACGCTGTACAATTCAAACATAGAAGGACAGTCCCTGCTCAAAGACAAGTGAACAATCTAGAGGACGAGTGAACAGTTAATCTGATAGGGTGGATAGATTGGGGCATTTTATATTTCTCAAGCGGTTAGGCGCCGAAGGCAGCATTGAAGAGGTGAGTTTTAAGCAGAGATTTGAAGATGGGTAGGGAGGGGGCATGGCGTATGGGTAAAGGAAGATTATTCCAGGCATAGGGTGAGGCAAGGCAGAATGAGCGGAGCCTGGAGTTGGCAGTGGTGGAGAAGGGTACTGAGAGAAGGGCTTTGTCCTGTGAGCGGAGGTTGCGGGCGGGAACATAGGGGGAGATGAGGGTGGAGAGGTAGTGAGGAGCCGCAGACTGAGTGCATTTGTAGGTAAGGAGGAGGAGCTTGAATTGTATGCGATATCTGATCGGAAGCCAATGAAGTGATTTAAGGAGAGAGGTGATATGAGTATATCGGTTTTGGTGGAATATAAGACATGCAGCAGCGTTCTGAACGGATTGAAGGGGGGATAGATGGCCGAGTGGGAGGCCGGTGAGGAGTAAGTTGCAGTAATCAAGGCGAGAGGTAATGACAGCATGGACGAGAGTTCTGGTGGTATGCTCGGAGAGGAAAGGGCGAATTTTGCTGATGTTGAAGAGGAAGAAGCGACAGGTCTTGGCAGTCTGTTGGATATGCGCAGAGAAGGAGAGGGAGGAGTCGAAGATGACTCCGAGGTTGCGGGCAGATGGGACGGGGAGGATGAGGGTGTTATCAACAGAGATAGAGAGTGGAGGAAGAGGAGAAGTGGGTTTAGGAGGAAAGACAAGGAGCTCGGTCTTGGACATGTTCAGCTTCAGGTGGCGGTTGGACATCCATGCCGCAATGTCGGATAAACAGGCCGATACCTTGGCCTGAGTCTCCGCGGTGATGTCAGGTGTGGAGAGGTATAGCTGGGTGTCATCAGCATAAAGATGATACTGAAAACCATGAGATGAGATCAGCGAGCCCAGGGAAGAGGTGTAGATTGAGAAGAGAAGGGGTCAAGGACAGATCCCTGGGGAACTCCAACAGATAGTGAGATGGGAGTGGAGGAAGATCCATGGGAGTGTACCCTGAAGGTGCGGTGGGAGAGATAAGAGGAGAACCAGGGAGGACAGGGCCTTGGAACCCAAAAGAGGACAGCGTGGCAAGAAGTAAATCATGATTGACAGTGTCAACGCGGCGGAAAGATCGAGGAGGATGAGGATGGAGTAGTGACCTCTGGATTTGGCCAGGAGCAGGTCATTGCAAACTTTAGAGGGTGCCGTTTCGGTCGAGTGCAGAGGGCGAAAACCGGATTGAAGTGGATCGAGAATGGCATGAGAGGAGAGAAAATCAAGGCAGCGGCTATGAACGGCGCGCTCAAGTAGTTTGGAAAGGAAGGGTAAAAGAGAGATGGGGCGGTAGTTGGAGGGGTAGGTAGGGTCAAGTGAAGGTTTTTTGAGGAGAGGTGTGACAACGGCGTGCTTGAAGGTGTCAGGGACAGTTGCAGTGGAGAGAGAGAGGTTGAGGATGCGACAGATGGCGGGGGTGACAGTATGGGAGATGGTGTTGAGTAGGTTGGAGGGGATGGGATCAGAGGAGCAGGTGGTGCATTTCGAGGAGGAAAGAAGGCGGGAAGTTTCATCCTCGGTGATCTCAGGAAAAGAGGAGGAAAGAGACCTGGGTAGGTTGGATGAGGGAGAGGGTTAAAGGGTGAAGAGGAGGTGGTGGCTTGGTCGTGAACTCAAGGTTGATCTTTTGCACTTTGTCGCGGAAATAGTCGGCCAGTGATTGAGGAGAGAGAGAAGGGAGAGTAGGAGCGGGGGGCACTTTTAGGAGGAAGTTAAGAGTGGTGAAGAGACGACGAGGGTTGGAGCTGAGAGAATTGGTCAAATGGGTGTAATAGTCCTGTTTTGCACGGAATAGGGAGGAGTGGAGGGAGGATAGCATGAATTTGTAGTGGAGGGAGTCTGAAAGGGTACGAGATTTCCTCCAGAGGCGCTCAGCGGATCAGGTGCAGGAGCGAAGGTAACGGATGCAAGGAGTCAGCCAGGGCTGGGGATTGGTGCGTTTGTGGGACGGGAGATCGATGGTGCGAGGGTATCCAAAGCAGAGGAGAGAGCGGTATTGTAAGCGGAGACCGCTTTGTCGACAGTTGCGGAGGACGTGATGGAGGGGAGGAGATTAGAGATAGTAGATGATAAGGTGGAGGGGTCAATAGCCTGGAGGTTCCTGGAGGTGGTGGTTAAAGTTGGACGGGGTGGGGGGGGGGGGAAGAAGTGTGAATGTGATCAGGTGATGGTCGGAGAGAGGAAGAGCTGAGACGTGGAAATTGGAGGGTGAGCCGGAGGAGGAGAGGATGAGGTCAAGACAATGGCCGTCACGGTGAGTAGGGGTGGTGGAGCACAGCTGGAGGTTGAAGGAGGATGTTAGGGTGAGGAACTTAGAAGCATGGGGGTCGGATAGGTCATCAGCATGTACGTTAAAGTCTCCGAGATTGAGGGACGGAGATGAGGGGTCAAGAAAGACAGAGAGCCAAGCATCAAAGTCGGTTAGGAAGGAAGGGAAGGATTTATCAGGGGGGCGGTAAATGACTGCCACTCTGAGTGGTAGTGGGTAGAATAGCCGGATGGAATGGGCTTCAAAGGATGAGAAGCAGTGAGACTGCGGAAGGTGGAGAGGTTGGAAACTATAGGAGGGTGAGAGTAGTAGCCCAACGCCTCCGCCGCGGTCAACTGGGCGGGGCGTGTGGGAGAAGAGATAGCCTCCATGGCAGAGGGCTGCAACTGAGGCAGAGTCTTCCGGGGAGATCCAGGTTTCGGTTAGGGCGAGCAGTTTGAAGGGAGCGAGAGATAAAGAGATCGTGGGTGAGAGACAGTTTGTTGCAGACTGAGTGGGCATTCCACAAAGCGCATGAGAAGGGGAGGGAGGAGGGGGGAAGGAGGGGAATAGAGACGAGATTGGAGACGTCCCGGGATCGTTCGCAGGGATAGGACGGGGACAGGTGAGGGGGACCTGGATTAGGGTTAATGTCTCCCGCGGATAGCAGGAGGAGGAGCAAGAGAGGGCGGAGGGGGGTGGGGGAGGTCGGGCGACGAAGGCGACGAAGACGGGGTGTACTTAGGAGGAAAGGGGATGGGTTAATGGCAGGAAGGAAGTGCCGAAGGTTGAGAGCTAGGAAGGAGGAGGGGGACAAGAGGGATGGTGAGGTGAGGGATGGAGGTGAATAGGGTATTGCGGTGGCGGGCAGGGTGGGAGGGCAGCGGGTAGTTCTAATGATAGACAGTGGGAGTGGGGGGAAAGAAGATTAGGAAGGGACAGGGCAAGGAAGAGAACATGGACAGGGGCCATAGGTGGTGACTGAGGTGTAACAGGTGACTGTATAGTGAATGAGGTGTTAAGCAGTTAACAGGTGTTAATGGGTGCCTATGTAATGATTCAGGTGTTAAGCAGATAGATAGGGCTTGATGCTAGGTTTTGGGTTGGCGATTAGGTAAGTCAATGGCTGATAAGCTAGCAGGCAGGTAGGTAAGTCAATGGCTGAGAGGCTCGCAAGCAGGCAGGCAGGTTACTCGATTTGTTAACAGGCAGATGGATTGGAGCAAGCCGGAACAAGCTGAAGCAAGCAGGAACAAGCCGGAACAGGCAGGAACAGATGGACAGGCTGGAACAAGCAGGAACAGATGAACTGTGTCAGGATGAGCAGACGGACAAGCTGGGATCAGGAAGACTGGAACGAGCTGCGATCAGGAAGACTGGAACGAGCTGGAACACGCTGGAGCAGAAGAATCGGGAGTAAGCAAGGAGAGGCTGGGTCAGGCAGGCTGGAACACACTGGAGCCGATGGACAGCAGGGGGAAGGCTGGATCGGTGGCTGGAACTAGCTGGACACGCTGGATCCGGTGGACTGGGGCAAGCCGGAAGAAGCTGAATCAGGAGGACTGGAACAAACTGGAACATGCTGGAGTCGATGGACTGGAACACGCTGGATCTGCGGACTGGAGCACACTGGAGTCGATGGACTGGAACACACTGGATCTACGGGCTGGAACACACTGGAGTCGATGGACTGGAACACGCAGGGCGAAAGCTGGATCTGCGGACTGGACAGCAGGGGGAAGGCTGGGTCTGTGGACTGGAACAAGCTGGGATCAGATGGATAGAAGGACTGGAACAAACTGGAACACGCTGGAGTCGATGGACTGGAACACACTGGATCTACGGGCTGGAACACACTGGAGTCGATGGACTGGAACACGCAGGGAGAAAGCTGGATCTGCGGACTGGACAGCAGAGGGAAGGCTGGATCTGTGGACTGGGACAAGCTGGGATCAGATGGATAGGAGGACTGGAACAAACTGGAACACGCTGGAGCAGATGGACAGGAGCAAGCAAGGAGGAGCTGGATCAGGCGGGCTGGAAGACACTGGAGCAGATGAGCAGCCTGGAGCCAGCAGGGGGAAAGCTGGAGCCGGTGGACTGGAGCAGCAAGCAGGGAGAAGCTGGGGAGGGTGGACCGGGGCAAACTGGAGCAGCTGGGCAGCTGCACTCAGTGCCCACAAAGCAGCAGAGCAGCAAGGCGCAAGGAAGTCAGCCCTGCCGTGGAAGCACAGTACCCTGCCCCGAGGATTCGGCACCGCGATGGGGGCAGGCCGCGGGGAGGACGGCGGCGTGGGCGTCGGGCCGCCGGAAGATCTGGAGATCCTCGGCCAGTGTGGGCAACACTCCAAGCAAGCGCCAGAGGCAACTTTAAACCAGGCCCACAGCCTGCATCCACACAGTCACTAGAAGCGCCGCGGTGGGCCTCCTGGACCGCTGGGTCGGGTCGGGCCTCAAAGGTAGGTAAAACAAACAGTGGATCCAATAAAAGCCCTCTCACAATGAGTGTCTTCCTGAACAAGGTCTTTATTAACAATAGCACAATTGACCCGACACGTGACGTGTTTCGGCCGTGAGGCCTGCGTCAGGGGTCTAGTATTATCTGAAGAAAAAATGCCTTGTGGGTCAGGTGAAAAACCAGCACTAAAACTGCTAAAAGAGGTATCGTGTACAAAGCTGCGCTATGCTGCTCTATCATACGCAACCAAAAGCAAAGCCACGAGGTCGGGTGCGCACTACGAGGCCGCGGGCGAGCTTGCTCCAGCTCGCCTGGGTCACACGGTGCTCTCACCCGACACGGTCCTGGGCAGTTCCTGCCGGGGAGCGGGCGGCCGGACTCGCCACGGATTTGGCGAACTCGGCGCTCGACAGCACGCGGCCGCCTCACGGCCGCAGCGATGGAGAGCCTAAACCGGACCCGTCTGAGTACGACGTGTGTGCAGTCTATGAGGGGAAGTGAGCTATGCCACAGAATTGTACCGTGTTGTTCTGCAGGGCCTGGGGGTAGTGGGGAAAGTGATATACTCTGAGGTGTGGGTAAGGAAGGCATCAAGGAACTGGGTGAGGCAATTGGAAATGGCAGGCAGGGTCAGGCCTGCATTCACATCTAGGACAGACTGGATGCCACCAGTAGCCAGAAAAGCAAAGGAGGCAGTGACTTTCAAGTGGATGGCAAAAGGATTGTTCCTACGTGTCCTGGGCTGTAGGATGGGTTGGAGCTGATCACACAGGTGCTGGATAGTAGGCCTGTCAAACCGGTACTTGGTGATGAGGTGAGACACAGAGGAGGCAAGGAAGGAGATGTAAAGGGCATAAATTTGAGACTGAGTCAAACACTCAGCAACACTTTGTCAATAACCAGCACTCCTAGCTCTTTAATCTCCAAATCCACAAAATTGCAAATCGGTCAAAAGACGTTGGTTCTTACCCTCAACACTTTTAAAGCAGGTCTAATTCTGTACATTTTTTTTTCTCCGCCAATAGGAAACCATTTTGCTATCTGTTATGGACTAGAAACAACTATTGTGTAAGACCGTCCATGTCACGCCTATGTCACGCCTACAAAACACTCCCTCTGGAAACATTTAGTTCTGGACATACTGGTGTTTTCAGTCATTTTATTCCTTTTGTTTGATTATATGCTTTGTATGTTTTTCTCCAAGAAAAACATATATGTGCCTTTTGTGTCATGTTTTGGATGTTTTTTGCATTCGAAAATGAGCCCCATGGTGTTCAGGTGCTCGTGTCATTTTTCAATTTCATAATGCTCTTGGGAACTTTCTTGTATAGATTGATTTGTTAAGTTCCCCTTTCATCTTTTACCTTATATAACGTATTTATTTTATATATATTATATCGGTTTCCATTTTGTTCCTTTAAAATCTATGTATGTATGTGACCATACAAAGTTGATATTCTACACTTTTGCATCTGATGGTTTTTAACCATGTTTATATATGTATATACTATTTTAAGTATATATTCAACCAGAAATAAAAAAAAACAATACTCATCATCAAACAGCAGACTCATGTATAATTACCAAACCACAGAAAACAGTTTTGTTTTCAAACGTTTTTTAAACTGCTTAAGGTCAGAGCATTGCTGAAGCTGGCGAGATAGTTCATTCCACAAGGAGATTCCAGCTGACACAAAAGCTGAAGCTCTTGTATCAGCAAATCGCAATTGCATTACTGCATCAACAGAAATATGCATAGTCGATTCTGATCTTAACATACATCTGGGATGGTACACCTGCAGTGTACAATTACAGACCTCAAGTAAAATGGGACAGAAGCAAGCAATGCCTGATAGAAGGAAGGGAAATGGGACTTGATATACTGCCTTTCTGAGGATTTTGCAACTACATTCAAAGTGGTTTACATATATTCAGGTACTTATTTTTGTATCAGGGGCAATGGAGGAGGGTTAAGTGACTTGCCCAGAGTCACAAGGAGCTGTAGTGGGAATTGAACTCAGTTCCCCAGAATCAAAGTCTACTGCACTAACCACTAGGCTACTCCTCCACTCCAATTGTTAGCATCTGAAAGTAAATCATTTGTGCCACTGGAAGCCAGTGTAGTTGCTTAAGAGCAGGTGTCATGTTAAAACCTAGATAAACCCACAATTGTTCTCACCGTGTAATGGTAATCAGTTTAAATTATCAGGATTATTGATTGTGTTGGATCAGATAAAGATATATATCAATATATTTGTACAGCTTTAAAAACTGGCTTTCATTTCAAGCCCATCTTCCCCCCCCCCCTCCCTTTTCCTTGGGAAACCTTTGATAAGCAAAAGCTTGGCTAGGTGTTCACCTAAAAGCCATTAACACCTCTACTACTTAACAAAAGGACAAACAAGTAAGAGGCTGCTTCAAAGGTTTTACTTTCTTCGTCTGACCAAAAGCCTGGCTGGTCAACAGAACAAAGGATCAAAGGTAACCAGTAGATACAAGGAGACAGAAAACCTGTGAAGGTGGGAATCCACACACCTATTGGCAAAAGGAAAGTATAATGTGTATCTGCTACAGAGATTGAGACAGGAAGCCTTGTGCTTCAAAAGACCATTTGTCAGCAAAATCCAGACAGGAAGTCTTGTGATGTCATAAGACATGAGACCAAGATACCACAATGCTTTGCAACTACCCAGGGTCGAGTGCAAACCAGGAAGCAAATGCACACAGGACATGCACTCATATTTCCCTGCAAACAGACTGTATAAAAAGCCTGGAAAAGCCCAGCTCTTGCTTCTTCTTGGGAATCCCCTGCTCTTGGGACCTGCTTCTTCTTGGGATCTGCTGCTCTGGGGACCTGCAGCACACCTGCCTGCTGTGAGGACCTGCCTCTGCCTCATGGCTCTTCACTGGACCACAGCATGCTCTATAACAAAGACTTTTCTGTAAGTTATAACTTCTGATTTAAAAACCTGCTACCTACTTTAAGCACAGATTCTCTGTAAGACTCTTATCTCTCGCTGCAACATTAATCACTGCAATTGTATTTTAAAATAAACTCCTTTTGAAGCTAAATATATATTCTGTTTTTTACATATATTCTTAAACCTGGTAATGCAGGTTAATGCAATCCAATAAATATACTTAATTCCTTTTATTCTTGCAATTGCGAATATTATTATCTTAATAGATAATTGGTGGAGAAATTATAAATATTGGCGAGTGCTCTGGAGCAATATATCCCCAAATTAAATATTTCTTATAACGTTACATTTTAATTCTTACAGTACCTGTAGTAGAAATATATTCTTTTTTTTTTAATTATTTATTTATCACATTTTACATTATCATTCAAATACAATTCTTGAAACCAGAAAAGATGATAGTTGGTCATTTATAATTATACAGGAATTATTTAAAACAATCTTAATTAACTCAAATCAAATCATGATCCTTTCTCATCTTTAGTCCACAATGTGTGTGTGGGGGGGTTAATAACTATACATCAGGAAATTTACAATTTTTCAACAATGAAAAAGGAGGTAGAGCAAGAAGTCCAAGTGTTTTAACTTTACGGCGTAGAAGTTATTACAGGTCCTGGTGGCGCAACGAGTGAGCTAGCTAATTTAGATTCCAAAAAAGAGTTCAATTGTTTAGAATCGTAAAATATATATTTAACAGAATGCAGTTTTATAACACATTTGCACGGAAAATTTAACCAAAATAGCGCGCCCAATTGCTGAGCCTTTGGGCGAAGTTTGAGAAATTCTTGTCTTTTTTTCTGCGTAACCTTCGAGATATCAGGATACATTCGTACTTTATGTCCTAGGAAATTCTGTTCTCTATGTAAAAAATATTGCTTCAGTATCCAATCTCTGTCGGGTTGTAGGATGAATGTAACATTGTAAGACATTCATCCTACAAATTAATCTGATTAAGGAAAACCTTCTTTTACAAAATAAGGTGGAAATGCTTGAAAGTCATCAACGCTCAAACACACTAAGGCTGTTAAATTTTCCAAAGCAGCCGTTAATATCACCTCTTATTACCTTTAAAAAATATCTCTTAGAGGTCTTAAAAGTACCCGAGCAGTCATATCCTCCTATTTCAAAGATATTCTATATTACACCTTTTCTGAAGAGAGACTCTGAACAAGCAGAAAGAGTAGAGCCCTCAGTAGAAACTGGGGATATAAATTTGACACAAATGATAGAAGATGATATGGCGGGTCTTACACAATGGTAATCATACAAAATAGGCATAGATTTTAATTTAAAATCATATGTAATTGTCTAAAGGCTGTCTGAACAATATTAGCAATCTGGGATTTTATTGTAAGCCTATGATCCAGCATCACCTCCAACAATTTCATCTTTTTCTTAACCAAAACACTTATATCTCCCAAACAAACATTCTCAGGTCACTCAATTCCACATCATTACATCTGTTTTCACCATATTTAAAACTAAACCATTCTCTGCCATCCATTGTTTCACTCCTACCATATATCTACTCATCTGCAAATTTAAACTTTCTTCCCACTTCGATATCAGAAAGAAAAACTGCACATCATCTGCATACACTTAACCCCTAGTGACTGAAACATTTTACCTAAAGATGCTAAATATATATTGAATAACAGTGCTAGCAGGGCTGATCCCTATGGAACTCCACATTCAACCTGTACAGATGTTGAAACCTTCAATCCACTCCTCACGAATATTTATTTATTTATTACATTTGTATCCCGCGCTTTCCCACTCATTGCAGGCTCAATGCGGCTTACATAGTAACAAGAGAATACAATCTGTAGTATCTGAATCAACAAAGGAGGTATGTGGTAGGACAAATGAACAAGGGTAAATGGGATAAAAGAAGTAGAAAGGATAGGGATAGGTAAGGAAGTGGCGCAATGAAGAAGAGGTAGGGGAAGAGCATGGAGCGTAAGAAGATTGGTAGGAGGTAATTTCTGAGCCATTGTTGTTAATGATTAGATGAAACGGTAAATAGATGGGTTGCTTATGTTTGCTTATGGTAAGTCAAGTCATTTGGGTAAATCTGTTTGAATAGATGGGCTTTCAATAGTTTCCTAAAGGGAAGGTATTCACTAGTTGATTGAATGTATCTGGGTAGAGCATTCCAGAGTTGGGATCCTAGGTAGGGGAAGTTAGATGCATGATATGTTTTATACTTTAGTCCTTTGCAATTGGGAAGGTGCAGGTTAAGGTATGTCCGTGAAGATGGTGACCTGTTTCTGGATGGAAGATCTAATAGATTGACCATGTAACTTGGTGATATTCCATGGATGATCTTGTGTATTAGTGTGATGGCCTTAAAGTTGACTCGTTCTTTAATAGGGAGCCAATGAAGTTTCATACGGAGGGGTGTTGCACTTTCGAATCTAGGCTTCCCATAATTAAGTCTAGCTGCCGTATTCTGGGCAGTCTGAAGTTTCTTCATGATTTGGGCCTTACATCCAACGAAGATACTATTACAGTAATCAGCGTGGGTGAGTACCGTGGATTGTACCAAATTGCGGAAGGTATTCAAGTAGAGATAAGGTTCACATGTTTCAACATCCACATCATGTTGAACATTTTCTTGGTGATGGATGTTGCGTGGTCTTCAAGGGATAAGTATTTATCCAATGTAACTCCAAGGATTTTCAGATTGTTGGATATAGGAATTGTGATATCAGGAGTGGTGAGAGTGGTTACATAAGTACATAAGTAATGCCACACTGGGAAAAGACCAAGGGTCCATCAAGCCCAGCATCCTGTCCACGACAGCGGCCAATCCAGGCCAAGGGCACCTGGCAAGCTTCCCAAATGTACAAACATTCTATACATGTTATTCCTGGAATTGTGGATTTTTCCAAGTCCGTTTAGAAGTGGTTTATGGACTTGTCCTTTAGGAAACCGTCCAACCCCTTTTTAAACTCTGCCAAGCTAACCGCCTTCACCTCTTTCTCCGGCAACGAATTTCAGAGTTTAATTACACGTTGGGTGAAGAAAAATTTTCTCCAATTTGTTTTAAATTTACTACACTGTAGTTTCATCGCATGCCCCCTAATCCTAGTAGATTTGGAAAGCGTGAACAGACGCTTCACATCCACCTGTTCCACACTACTCATTATTTTATATACCTCTATCATGTCTCCCCTCAGCCGTCTCTTCTCTAAGCTGAAAAGCCCTAGCCTCCTTAGTCTTTCTTCATAGGGAAGTCGTCCCATCCCCGCTATCATTTTCCTTGTCATCAAGCAGATGAAGCCATTACGTATGGGTTATGTCCATCAACCTGCAGGGGAGATAGAGAGCACTCAAACTTTCATAGTGCCCTCTTGGCCAGCTAGCTCCACTGCCTCTTCAGTATTCTCTATCTCCCTTAGCAGGGTGGCTGCAGCTTGTTCGAGCTCCAGAAAAATCTGCCGGGAGGTGGTTCCTGGCTTGCCAGTTGTTAACCGGGGCGTTGGAGGCTATAGCAGCTTCACTTTAAAGGCACATAGGTTAGCCCTTTCCCTGCCTTACCCATACCTCTGTGGATGTGGACATATTGCCTTGCTTTCCCTGTCCTTACCCACCAACAGTAGATGCAGGCATATAGGTTCGCCCTTTCCCTGCCTTTCCCACTCATCTGAGCCTCCGGAGTCTTCAATACCTCTGCTTTCCTCACAGCTTAAAAAAAAAAAAAAAAAAAGTCGCGTCGCGTTTTTAAACGCAGAGACGCTGGAACAGAGGTTTTTGACCTGATTTTCAGCAGGATCGTAGTTGTACACTAGATCCTTTGAGGTAAGAGTGTTTCCAACTCCTCCGGGGTGGGCCCGCGATCGGGGCGATTTTGGCGCGAAACCGCCATTTGGATTTTACCGCCGTTTTTTTCGGCGATGGCAGCGGACAATGTAAAGCGCTGTTCCTCTTGTGGCAAGCGCAAATCAGCAGCAGGGCTCTGTAAATCGTGCTGTACTGGCGTCGGAGCCGGCCCGAGCATGGCGAGCGATGTTTCTTCCCGCTCTGAGCTGGCAGCGGGCGCCATTTTGCTTACACCGCATGGCGCAGCCTCCGTGGACACGGAGAGACCTGAGCTGGGTAGGGCACCTCGAGATGAGGTTATTTCAGGAGTGGCTAGCACCGGACAGGATTTGGGTGCCCAGGGTGAGATTTTCTCCCCGGATTTTGTGCTTTTGCTGCATAAAGCATACATGATGAAAAGAGCCCTTCCTCAAGGGTCGCCTGAGGCTCCTCTGATTGCCCCCCCGATGGATTCTGGCCTGGGACTGCCCAGTGAGGCTTTTTTTCCCGGATGCTTGGCCTAAAGATAAGCGCAGAAGGGTTAATTCCCCTTCAGATTGTGGTGCACCTTTTTCCCCCCCGTGGTCGGGGTGTGAGGACTCTTACAGACGTTCTTGGTCTGAGGAACCAGAGTAAGGTGCGGATTTACCACAGGATCTGGATGATCCCTCCGCGGTGAGGATTTTCCACCGTGATGAGCTGCCAGCGCTTATTTCAGATACCCTGCAGGCCCTCTCGATTGAAGATCCTGACAGTGGCATGGCCTCCTCGGGTAATCCCAGGATGGCTTGTACCAAGAAAGCTGCTCGGGCCTTCCCTTTGCATGACTCCATCCTAGAGCTTGTTTTGGCTCAGAGGGCTGACCCCGAGGGACCTTTGAGAGTTTCCAGGGCTATGGAGCAGTTATACCCTCTGCGTGAGGGACATTTGGCTCGTTTTCAAATGCCTACAGTGGATGCCCTAGTCACTGCGGTGACAAAGAGAACTACCCTCCCTGTTGAAGGAGGTGTTGCCCTGAAGGATGTTCAAGACCGTAGGCTGGAAACAGCATTGAAACGGTCCTTTGAAATTGCAGGTCTCACTGTTTGGGCGTCTGCATGCAGCTGTTATGCTGTGAGAGCCTGCCTAGCTTGGCTGCAACAGGCAGTGGCTCAGCCCGGAGATGGAGCGGAGCCCTTCTTGGATGTGGCTCCGCGGATGGAGGTGGCCTTGTCCTTTCTGGCTGATGCCCTTTATGACCTTGTCAGAGCTTCGGCTAAACAAATGGCAGTAGCAGTGGCGGCTCGCCGTCGTCTGTGGCTACGACACTGGGCAGCGGACATGGCCTCTAAGCAAAGGTTGGTGAAGTTGCCTTTTCAAGGACTTCTCCTATTTGGTGAGGAGTTGGAGAAAATTGTGAAAGGCCTGGGTGATCCAAAACCCCAGCGCTTGCCCGAAGATAGGCAGAGGCCTTCCTCTAAGGGCCAGGTGGTCCACTCCTCGTACAGACCTCGCTTCCGTGAAGCTAGAAGGTACAGCCCGGGGCGTTCTGCTGGGTTCACTTCACATGCCCGTGGTCAGCAGAGGAACTCCTTTCGCTTGGACAAGCGTTCCGCAGCCGGTGGCTCAAGACCAGGAGTTCAGGGGCGACCCTCTCAATGATGGTGCGCCGGCCCTCTCCTCGATGCCTGTCATCGGAGGACGGCTTTCCCTCTTTGTCGAGGAGTGGGCCAAGATTTCCTCAGATCAGTGGGTTCTGGACCTGATCAGAGATGGATACAGAATATAATTCAACGCCCCAGTAAGAGATGCGTTTGTGGAGTCCCGATGCGGTTCTGCCATCAAAAGGGCGGCGGTGGAGGAGACTTTACAAGGTCTGATTCAGTTAGGGGCTGTGACCCCGGTGCCTTCCGCCGAGCAAGGCTGCGGCCGATACTCCATCTACTTTGTGGTGCCGCGAAAAGGTGGGTCCTTTTGCCCTATTCTGGACTTAAAAGAAGTGAACAAGTCCCTGAGAGTGCAGCATTTCCACATGGAATCCCTGCGCTCCGTCATTGCGGCGGTTCAGCCAGGAGAGTTTCTCACGTCTCTAGACCTGAAAGAAGCTTACTTACACATACCGATTTGGCCCCCGCACCAGAAGTTTCTGAGGTTTGCGGTGTTGGGAAAACATTTCCAGTTCAGGGCCTTGCCTTTTGGCCTCACCACAGCTCCCCGAACCTTTTCGAAGGTAATGGTGGTAGTAGCTGCTTTTCTCAGGCGAGAAGGTATCAGGGTTCACCCGTACCTAGACGACTGGCTCATCAGAGCAGACTCTGCAACAGAGAGCTTACAAGCTACAGCCAGAGTGGTCTCAGTACTGCAATCTCTAGGCTGGGTCGTCAATATGGCCAAAAGTCACCTGTCCCCTTCACAATCTCGAGTTTTTGGGGGCCAGGTTCGACACAGTCTCGAGCTATGTGTTCCTACCCGAGCTAAGGCGGTGCAAGCTTCAGAATCAGGTCTGTCTGCTCCTGAGGATGCCCCGCCCACGAGCTTGGGACATTGTCCAGCTGCTGGGATCGATGACAGCCACGATGGAAGTGGTACCCTGGGCGAGAGCGCACCTGAGACCTCTACAGTATTCCCTACTCCGGAGATGGTCTCCTACTTCTCAGGATTACCAATGCAGACTTACTTGGCTCCCTGCGGCCCGTCTCAGCATGGAGTGGTGGCTCTCGGACAGCATGCTGCGGCGAGGAATGCTGCTGACGCTCCCCGTTGGTGCCTAGTGGTAACAGATGCCAGCCTGAAGGGCTGGGGCGCACACTGCAAGGGGAAGCATGCCCAGGGTCTATGGACACCCGAGGAGTCGGAGTGATCCATCATCCGCCTAGAGTTGAAAGCGGTGTTTCAGGCGCTTCTGGCCTTTCAAGTGACCCTGGAAGGATTGGCTGTCAGAGTGATGTCGGACAACACGACAACGGTGGCCTATATAAATCGACAAGGCGGAACAAGTGCAGAGCACTAGCCGCGCAGGCCGAACTGATTTGCCACTGGGCCGAACTGCATCTTCAGTGTCTGTCGGCAGCTCATATTGCAGGTCAGAGCAATGTGCAGGCCGATTATCTGAGCAGGCATCAGATCGATCCAGCAGAATGGAATCTGGCAGCCGAAGTATTCCTGCAGATCTGTGCCAATGGGGCAAGCCCGTGATGGATCTAATGGCGACAAGTGCCAATACCAAAGGCCCGTGCTTCTTCAGCAGACGGAGAGATCCTTGCTTGGCGGGGTTGGATGCCTTGGCTCAACCCAGGCCTCCAGGTCTACTTTATGTGTTTCCCCCATGGCCCTTGATAGGGCGCCTGCTCTTGCGGATTCGGCTGCACCCAGGAGAAGTGGTCCTCATCGCCCCGGATTGGCCAAGGAGACCTTGGTATGCAGACCTCTGACAGATGCTCCTGGAGGCTCATCTGCCATTACCTCTGGTACCGAACCTGTTGACTCAGGGACCGGTAGCCATGGAAGACGCCGGCCGCTTTGGTCTTACGGCATGGCTATTGAGAGGGCGCAATTGAGGGATAAAGGTTATTCCAATAAAATTATTTCCACTCTCCTGCAAGCCCGCAAGCGGTCCACTTCCGTGGCTTATGCCAGGATTTGGTGCCTGTTTGAGTCTTGGTGTGCTTCCAGAGCCATTGCTCCAATGCGGGCTCCTGTCTCGCCAATTTTGGACTTTTTGCAGGATGGTGTACAAAAAGGCTTGGCCTATAATTCCCTGAGGGGGCAGGTGGCAGCGTTGGCCTCCCTTCGTGGTAAGGTGGAAGGCGTGTCTTTGGCTGCTCACCCAGATGTGGCACGGTTTCTTAGAGGGGTGCTTCGGCTCCGACCTCCAGTGCGAGCACCCTGTCCAGCTTGG
The DNA here is from genome assembly GCF_901765095.1 of Microcaecilia unicolor. Classification (NCBI taxonomy): domain Eukaryota; kingdom Metazoa; phylum Chordata; class Amphibia; order Gymnophiona; family Siphonopidae; genus Microcaecilia; species Microcaecilia unicolor. The sequence goes on along the minus strand of NC_044040.1, from coordinate 106,209,429 downwards.
AACCTGGGGCTAGTTTTGAAAACACTGCAGGCATCTCCTTTTTAGCCGCTTCGGCGAGCATCGGAGAAAGATTTGACACTGAAGGCCGTTTTTCTGGTGGCCATTACCTCGGCGAGACGGGTGTCAGAGCTCCAGGCGCTGTCCTTTAGAGACCCTTTTCTGCAATTTTCAGAGTCCGGAGTCACGGTTCGGACCGTGCCTTCCTTTATGCCTAAGGTGGTTTCAGCCTTTCACCTAAACCAGCCTATTTTCTTGCCCTCTTTTTCAGAGGAAGAGTTTCCAGAATCTTTTGGGCAGCTGCACCTTTTGGATGTGCGCAGGACTCTGCTGCAGTATCTGCGAGTTACTAACTCTTTCAGGACTTCTGATCATCTGTTTGTTTTGCTATCCGGTTCTCGCAGAGGGTCTCCAGCGTCTAAAGCCACTATTGCCCGCTGGCTCAAAGAAACTATCTTTTCAGCTTATCTGCTGGCCGGCAGAGTTCCGCCTGTAGCCTTTAAGGCACATTCTACTAGAGCGATTTCTTCCTCTTGGGCTGAAACTGGAGCACTCTCTCTTCAAGAGATATGCAGTGCAGCAACATGGGCTTCTAAGCTCTCCTTTCCCGACATTACAGGCTGGATGTGGCTGCCAGGAGGGATGCGCGTTTTGGTGCACAAGTGCTAGCGGGTGGTGTGGCTTGTTCCCACCCTATCTAGGGATTGCTTTGTTACATCCCATACGTAATGGCTTCATCTGCTTGATGACAAGGAAGGGAAAATTAGGTTCTTACCTTGGTAATTTTCTTTCCTTTAGTCATAGCAGATGAAGCCATGAGCCCCTCCCTGTATGATTGTCTGTATGCTGTGAATCTGTTTTTCAGGTTCTGTTCTAATTTCCTGAAGTTCCTTCCTTGGGAGAAAGTTGGAAAACAATCTTCAGGATTCATGTTCAGTTTAAATTTAGGAGGATGTGTTCATTCCCTCCAGCATGTGTTTTTTTGGAGGATGTGTTGATTCTCTCCAGGAGGCGCGTGTGTTCCCCTCCAGTTCTATAAATAGGAGGATGAGTTCATTCCCTCCAGTGTGTTGGGAGGATGTGTGATTCCCTCCAGGAGGCGCGTGTGTTCCCCTCTACTTATACAATAAGTAGGATGAGTTTATTCCCTCCAGGAGGATGTGCATTCCCTCCTTTATGAGTTCATGCCCTTGTGATGGGCCATCGTTCGCTGTGAGGAAAGCTCTTGTGATTCCCATTGCGGTTTGCCATACTGCTTTGGAAGCTTCAAATACTGAAGAGGCAGTGGAGCTAGCTGGCCAAGAGGGCACTGTGAAAGTTTGAGTGCTCTCTATCTCCCCTGCTGGTTGATGGACATAACCCATACGTAATGGCTTCATCTGCTATGACTAAAGGAAAGAAAATTACCAAGGTAAGAACCTAATTTTCCCTTAGTCGCCCTTCGCTGCACCTTTTCCAATTCTGCTATATCATTCTTGAGATGCGGCGACCAGAATTGAACACAATACTCAAGGTGCGGTCGCACTATGGAGCGATATAACGGCATTATAACATCCTCACACCTGTTTTCCATACCTTTCCTAATAATACCCAACATTCTATTCGCTTTTCTAGCTGCAGCAGCACACTGAGCAGAAGGTTTCAGCGTATTATCGACGACGACACCCAGATCCCTTTCTTGGTCCGTAACTCCTAACGTGGAACCTTGCATGATGTAGCTATAATTCGGGTTCTTTTTTCCCACTTGCATCACCTTGCACTTGCTCACATTAAACGTCATCTGCCATTTAGCCGCCCAGTCTCCCAGTCTCGTAAGGTCCTCTTGTAATTTTTCACAATCCTGTCGCGATTTAACGACTTTGAATAACTTTGTGTCATCAGCAAATTTAATTACCTCGCTAGTTACTCCCATCTCTAAATCATTTATAAATATATTAAAAAGCAGCGGTCCTAGCATAGACCCCTGAGGAACCCCACTAACTACCCTTCTCCATTGTGAATACTGCCCATTTAACCCCACTCTCTGTTTCCTATCCTTTAACCAGATTTTAATCCACAATAGGATATTTCCTCCTATCCCATGACCCTCCAATTTCCTCTGTAGCCTTTCATGAGGTACCTTGTCAAACGCCTTTTGAAAATCCAGATACACAATATCAACCGGCTCCCCTTTGTCCACATGTTTGTTTACTCCTTCAAAGAATTGAAGTAAATTGGTCAGGCAAGATTTCCCCACACAAAAGCCGTGCTGACTTGGTCTCAGTAATCCATGTCCTCGGAGGTGCTCCGTAATTTTGTTTTTAATAATAGCCTCTACCATTTTCCCCGGCACCAACATCAGACTCACCGGTCTATAATTTACCGTATCTCCCCTGGAACCTTTTTAAAAAATCGGCGTTACATTGGCCACCCTTCAATCTTCCGGTACCATGCTCGAGTTTAGGGATAAGTTGCATATCACTAGCAGTAGCTCCACAAGCTCATTTTTCAGTTCTATCAGTAGTCTAGGATGAATATCATCCGGTCCAGGAGATTTGCTACTCTTCAGTTTGCTGAACTGCGCCATTACGTCCTCCAGGTTTACCGTGAAGTCAGTAAGTTTGTCCAACTCGTCCTCTTGAAATACCATTTCCGACACTGGTATCCCACCCAAATCTTCCTCGGTGGAGACCGAAGCCAAGAATTCATTCAGTCTCTCCGCTATGTCTTTGTCTTCCTTGATCGCCCCTTTTACCCCTCGGTCATCCAGCGGCCCAACCGATTCTTTTGCCAGCTTCCTGCTTTTAATATACCGAAAAAAATTGTACTATGTTTTTTTTTGCCTCTAATGCTATCTTTTTTTTCGTAATCCCTCTTGGCCTTCTTTATCTGCGCCTTGCATTTGCTTTGACACTCCTTATGCTGCTTCTTGTTATTTTTAGATGGTTCCTTCTTCCATTTTCTGAAGGCGTTTCTTTTAGCCCTAATAGCTTCCTTCACTCACTTTTCAACCAAGCCGGCTGTCTTTTGGACTTCTGTCTTTCTTTTCTAATTCGCGGAATATGTATGGCCTGGGCCTCCAGGATGGTATTTTTGAACAGCGTCTACGCCTGTTGTACAGTTTTTACTCTCTCAGTTGCCCCCCTAAGTTTTTTTATTACCGTTCTTCTCATTTTATCATAGTCTCCTTTTTTAAAGTTAAACGCTAACGTATTTGACTTTCTGTGTACAGTTACTTCAAGGTCGATATCAAAACTGATCATATTATGATCACTGTTATCAAGCGGCCCCAGTACCATAACGTCCCTCACCAGATCGTGCGCTCCACTAAGGACCAAGTCTAGAATTTTTCCTTCTCTCGTTGGCTCCTGCACCAGCTGCTCCATAAAGCCGTCCTTGATTTCATCAAGGAATTGTACCTCTCTAGCGTGTCCCGATGTTACATTTACCCAGTCTATATTTGGATAATTGAAGTCACCCATTATTATCACATTGCCCATTCTGTTCGCGTCTCTGATTTCTTTTAGCATTTCTGCGTCTACCTGCTCATTCTGGCGAGGCGGACGGTAGTACACTCCTATCACCGTTTTTTTCCCTTTTATACATGGAATTTCAACCCACAATGATTCAAAGGTGTGATTTGTGTCCTGCTGAATTTGTAATGTATCTGAGTCAAGGTTGGATGGAATGTGGAGTATTGGGAGGAGAGGATTAAGCATTGAGTTTTGTCTTTGTTCAAATTCATTTTGAAAGCATTGGCCCAAGAAGTTAGAATATTCATACTATTGGTTATTTTGTCGGAAATTTCTGCCAGGTTAGATTTGAAGGGAATAAATATGGTAACGTTGTCAGCATAGATAAAAGGGTTGAGACCATGTTTGGAAAGGGATTTAGCCAGAGGAATCATCATAAGGTTGAATAGAATTGGGGATAGGAGAGAACCCTGAGGTACACCACATTCTGATGACCAGGGAGATGAAATTGCAGTAGATGATTTGACTTGATAGGATCTAGAGGTAATAAAGCCTTCAATCCATTTTATAACGTTGCCACCAATTCCCAACTTATCCAGAAGTCCAGTAAGAATACAATGGTCAACCATGTCAAATTGTCCTATCTCTTCTGTTGGTGAGCCCTTAGGTTCCCTAAGGCCCCGAAAGACCTCAGAGGACAGCCATGCACCCCGAATCTTCACCCGCGGCGGCCGCCGTTCACCAAGGGTTGAGCCCCCAGCTGCAGGCGGCCAGCAGGACTGCTGGAACCGCGGGGTGACGGCTGGCTTGGCTTGTAGTCAGCAAACACAGTCTCTGAATGGCGGCTAGCAAGGGCGGCTAGCAATCCGTAAGAAGGATTAGCACAGTCTCTGAATGACGGCTAGCAAGGGCGGCTAGTAATCCGTGGGAAAGATTAGCACAGTCTCTGAATGACGGCTAGCAAGGGCGGCTAGCAATCCGTGAGAAAGATTAGCACAGTCTCTGAATGGCGGCTAGCAAGGGCGGCTAGCAATCCGTGAGAAAGATTAGCACAGTCTCTGAATGACGGCTAGCAAGGGCGGCTAGCAATCCGTGAGAAAGATTAGCACAGTCTCTGAATGATGGCTAGCAAGGGCGGCTAGCAAGGGCACACGAACCCAATGTGCCAGCTTTGGATACAAAAACCGGAAGCGCCGATGTCTGCCAGCCCCAGAGTTTAAATACCGCGCCTTCCCGCCTCCAACGGCGAGTCTCTCCAATCCGACCTTGGGAGTCGGCAGGGCCTCTTCTGATAGGCTGTGCCTGAACTCCCAGGCAGAGACTTCTTCTGGTCCTCCAATCGGGTGTGGGGAGGCGGAGCTCCAGAGCCCTCCGACTCCGGGGCGGAGAGGACATCGGCCCCGTGCTCTAGCGCCGCCATTTTGGGTGGCGCGGGTCTCTTCCCAGCTCTCCTTCCAGCGAGACTGGCAGCGGCGCCGGTCCCAATGCAGAGGCCGGTCGGCCGTCCTCCCGCGCCGTGGCCACTGACTCCCGCCCCCCGCAGCGGGAGGGGAGCAGGTAGGCGCGTGAGACGCGACAGTATCTCCCCCGGTTGCCCCCTCTCCTCCGGGGCCCGGTTTACGAGGGAACTGTGTGTGGAAAGCCTTTACCAAGTCCGGGGCATGCACGTTGACAGCGGGTTCCCAGGAGTTGTTTTCGGACCCGAAATGCTTCCATGTGAGCAAATAGTACAACTTCCCCCGTCGCCTCCGGGAGTCCAGAATGTCTTCAACTTCATATTCCGGATTGGGATCCGCCTCGGGAGCCACCGTCTCCTGACTTTGCGGGTGCCACCGAGAGCCCCGGAAACTCTTCAACAAGGAGACATGAAAGGCATTATGTACCTGCGCAACCGGTACGTGACCGCTCCGATCCGAGATTGGATCGGAAATGGCCCAATATACCGGGGTCCCAACCTCCGCGAGGGGACGCGAAGTCTTAGGTGTTTTGTACTGAGCCATACCTTCTGCCCCGGTTGTAACACCGGGGCAGTTCTCCGGTGGCGATCCGCAAAACTCTTGTACTTGGCAGCTGTTCGTCGTAGTTGCGCTTGAGTCATCTCCCAGATCTTCCGCAGGTCAGTTAAAGTCTGAGTAACCATGGGCGCCGGGGAGTCAGAAGGAAATGGTGCTGGAAGCCGGGGATGTCGCCCATACACTAAGAAAAAAGGGGAGTTCCCCGAGGCCGAGTGATCACTGTGGTTGTAGGCAACCTCGGCCCAAGGAAGCAAGGAGGCCCAGTTATCTTGACGCTTATTGACGAAAGCCCGCAAAAACCCCTTCAAGGTTTGATTAATCCGTTCGACCATTCCATTGGTCTGGGGATGGTAGGCCGAAGAAAAGTGAGTTTTCACCCCCAGGGCCGCGCACAAGGCTCTCCAGAAGCGTGAGGTAAATTGGGGTCCTCGATCGCTGACGATTCGAGTGGGCAGCCCATGAAGCCGGAAAATGTGTTGAATGAAGTGTTGGGCTAAGGAGGCCGCCGATGGAAGCCCTGGCAATGGAACAAAATGGGCCATCCTGGAGAAACGGTCAACTACGACCCAAATCACCGTTCGTCCCCGGGAGCTGGGGAGGTCGGTGATGAAATCCATTGATAACTCCGTCCAGGGGGCTGTCGGTAATGACAGCGGTTGCAAGTCCCCCATGGGGTGCCAAATTACCGGCTTGGTCCGGGCGCAAACAGGGCAGGAGGTGACGAATTGGAGAATGTCCCACCTCATTTGAGGCCACCGATACTGTCTTGCAATTAAACGGAGGGTCTTTTGATATCTGAAATGCCCGGCCCATATGGACGAATGTCCCCATTGCATTACTTTTCCCCAATCGGCGGGCGGCACTAATTCTTTCATCGGAGCGACCCCCCCCCCCCCCCCGCGGCCGCACTGAGACATGCAGGATCCAACATGGGATGAGTCTCCTCCGTCTCCTCTGGAACCTCAAATGCTCTGGAGAGGGAGTCCGCAGGGGTATTCTGAGCTGCAGCCCAAAACACCAGTTGAAAGTGAAACCTGGCAAAAAATAATGACCAACGGGCCTGTCTGGGATTCAGCCGTTGGGCCTCTTGAAGATACAGAAGATTCTTGTGGTCAGTGATCACCGTAAACCGGTGCTTGGCTCCCTCCAGCAGATGTCTCCATTCTTGCAAGGCCAATTTCAATGTCAAGAGCTCTCTATCCCCCACCGTATAGTTGCGTTCCGCCGGGGAGAATTTACGAGAGAAGAAGGACCAAGGTTGGCGCCGGCCTTTGGGGTTGACTTGAGAGAGGACCGCCCCGGCCCCCAAGGCGGACGCGTCCACCTCCACAATAAATGGTTTCTCTGGATCCGGGGCCAACAAGATGGACGCCGAGTCGAAAGCCTCCTTTGTCTGGCGGAATGCCGCTTGCGCCTCTGGTGGCCAGTCCCGGACATTCGCGTGTTTCTTCGTGAGCGCCGTCAACGGCGCTGTCAATTGCGAATACTGAGGGATAAACTGGCGATAGTAGTTCGCGAATTCCAGGAATCGTTGTAGCGCTTTTAATCCCAGCGGTTGAGGCCATTCCCGAATAGCACGGAGTTTGTCAGGATCCATCCGCAAACCCGCGGGTAACAGAATGTGTCCCAAAAAAGGCAGAGACCGCTGATGAAAAGCGCACTTACTGAGTTTGGCGAACAAACGGAATTGCCGTAAACGTTGCAGCACAGCGCGAACATGACTCACATGCTCGGCGGGGTCCCTGGAGAAGATCAAGATGTCATCCAGGTATACAATCACCGTGGAGTTCAACAAATCCTCGAGTACGAAATTGATGAATCGCTGGAACACTGCAGGGGCGTTGCATAAGCCAAACGGCATCACCCGATACTCAAAATGTCCCTCGTGAGTATTAAATGCAGTCTTCCATTCGTCCCCCTGCCGGATCCGAACCAAGTTGTAAGCCCCCCGCAAGTCCAACTTGGTAAAGATCTGGGCTCCTTGCAGCCTGTCAAAGAGTTCTGGGATGAGCGGTAGGGGGAATCGATCCTTCACCGTGATGGCATTTAACCCTCGATAATCAATACAGGGCCTCAAGGAGCCATCCTTCTTGGTTACAAAAAAGAACCCGGCCCCGGCAGGGGCGGATAAACCCTTTCTGAAGATTCTCAATACAGGGCCTCAAGGAGCCATCCTTCTTGGTTACAAAAAAGAACCCGGCCCCGGCAGGGGCGGATAAACCCTTTCTGAAGATTCTCCCGGATATACTCTTGCATCACCTTGGATTCTTCCCGGGACAAGGTATACAGCCGGCCCCGGGGTGGCATGGTATCTGCCATCAACCTAATGGCACAATCGAAGGTGTCCCGTCCGTGGCCGTGACAACCCTCAGACTTACCCTGTTTCTGGGAGTCAGTGTCTGTGCTGGCTTCTGCTTGTCTCTGTCTTAGGTTCTCTCTGTCTCTGTGTGCTGATTGCCCTACTGAACCTCACCTGTGTGGGCTTTGCCTCTTCCAAGATGGCTGCCGCCTCCTCCTCTTTGCCAGTATCCAAGATGGCCCCCGCTGTTCCTTCCTATGGGCTGACTGCTCTGTGTGTCAAGCCTCTGTTTGGTTGCAAGGTGATTGCTGCAGCTGTGGCTCTGGTGTTGAGGGGCTTTATTAATCACTTGAAGACTACAGTCCTGGCCTTTGCATCTCATCTAAAGGTCCTGGTGTATAGAGTGCTCTGTACACAGTTTCAGTGTTTGCTCTGTGTGAGTTTCTATGTTTGTTAGACTAGCTAGCTTAGGCACCGTCTGGCTTGTAGCCTGTGCATAGCTCTGCTAGTTCTCTGTGTTTGTTTCCAGTGCATGACTAGCTAGCTTAGGCACCGTGTGGCTTGTAGCCTGTGCATAGCTCTGCTAGTTCTCTGTGTTTGTTTCCAGTGCATGACTAGTTAGCTTAGGCACCGTCTGGCTTGTAGCCTGTGCATAGCTCTGCTAGTTCTCTGCGTTTGTTCCTAGTGTTAGACTAGCCGCCCTTGCTAGCCACTATCCCAAGACTGTGTTTGTTCCTAGTGTTAGACTAGCCGCCCTTGCTAGCCACTATCCCAAGACTGTGTTTGTTCCTAGTGTTAGACTAGCCGCCCTTGCTAGCCACTATCCCAAGACTGTGTTTGTTCCTAGTGTTAGACTAGCCAGCTTAGGCACCGTCTGGCTTGTAGCCTGTGCATAGCTCTGCTAGTTCTCTGTGTGTGTTCCTAGTGTTAGACTAGCCGCCCTTGCTAGCCACTATCCCGAGTCTGTATTTGTTCCTAGTGTTAGACTAGCCGCCCTTGCTAGCCACTATCCCAAGACTGTGATTGTTCCTAGTGTAGACTAGCCAGCTTAGGCACCGTCTGGCTTGTAGCCTGTGTATAGCTCTGCTAGTTCTCTGTGTTTGTTCCTGGTGTAGACTAGCCAGCTTAGGCACCGTCTGGCTTGTAGCCTGTGCATAGCTTTGCTAGTTCCCTGGGTTTGTTCCTAATACTTGACTAGCCAGCTTAGGCACCGTGTGGCTTGTAGCCTGTGTAAAGCTTTGCTAGTGTCTGTGTTGTTTCCAGTGCATGACTTGTTAGCTTGGGCACAGCTTAGTTGTTAGCTGGTGTATAGCCTTCCAAGTCTCCTGAGTTTGCTCTGTGTATGTTCCTGTGTATGACTGGTTTGCCTAGGTATAGCGTTCCTATTAGCCTGGGTACAGTTTACTAGTCATTGTGTTGATTCCTGCCGACTGCCAGAACCCGGACAGTCTCTGCTTGTCTGCCTTGCCTTCGCCTAGGTGCCAGGGGGCACTCCTGGATCTTCATTCCTGCTGTTCCTGTAAGTCCTACCGGCTGCCAGAACCTGAGGGCTCAACCCTCGGGGAAAGGCAGTCAAGTGTAGGTGAAGCCTAGGTCCAGGGTGTTCCAGTTCCGCGGGTTCCGCTCCAGTGTGTTCCAGCCCAGCGGGTTTCACTCCTGTATGTTCCAGTCCAGTGGGGCCACTCCAGTGTGTCCAGTCCAGCGGGCCCCACTCCAGTGCGCACCCGTCCGGTGCGTTCCAGTTCCGAGTGTTCCGGTGTAGCACTCCAGTCCGGAGTTCCGGTCCAGTCTTGTTTCCTCTCTACCTGGAAGGTGATTTTGCCTGCCACTGCCGCTCCACGGTAGTGGCCTATGGACTCACAAACCCCGCGCTCCCGGGGAAGAAGCCTGAAGGTATGCCAAGGTCCTTGAGAGCGCGGCAAGCGCGAGAGACGCGACAGGATGCAAAGGCCATGAGTTCGGCGAGATCATCGGTCCAGGTGGGCTTCATGCCCATAAGTTCGTGCCCTATGGACAATCCGAGGGGAACTTCTGATTTTTTTTTTGATTCCAAGGACAATCCGGGTTCCGAACCCGGTGTAACTCCTGATTCCGGTTCAGATTCCAGTTCCGACCCGATTTTGTCTTTGCATTCATTTACGACCCTCCAGGAGTACCGGGTCCAACTTTTGTCGGATCCAGCCCTGGAAGATACTCTGGAAGCAGCAGTGGAGAGAGAGCGCGTTTCTGGGCGAAGATTTTTTGAAGACCCCGTTTCTGCTCTAGACCCCTCTACGAAGCTCTTCATGTACCGCTTCCAACTTCTCTCGGTTCCAGCGCTGCGGGATACGCCAGAAGCTGAGGCCGACAGAAGACGCCGGGGACTTCCTCCACGCCGGGCTCCTCAGCTGCCTCAGCCAAGCAATCAGCGGTACCATGGTGGGTTTGCGCCTCTTCAGGACTCCAGTCCACCCGCGCTGAGTCCAGTCCTAGTAGTGACGCCACCAAGGAGCCTGAGTCCAGTCCAGGGGATGCTTCATACTGAGCCTCCAGTTCCAGTTCAAGTAACGATTCCACTCAAGTCTCCAGGTCTTGTCCAAGTGACTCGACCAGTCAAGCCACTGAGTCCAGTCCGAGGAAGGCGTTCGATGGAGCCTCGGATTCCTATGCAAGTGGCGCTCCAGGTTGAGCCTCCAGTCCTCGTTCAAGTGGCACGCCCCTTGAAGTCTCCGAGTCCAGTCCGAGGGAAGCTTTCGATGGAGCCTCAGATTCCTGTGCAAGTGGCGCTTCGGGTCGAGCCTCCAGTCCTCCTTCAAATGGCACGCCCTTTGAAGTCTCCGAGTCCAGTCCGATGGAAGCCTTCGATGGAGCCTCAGATTCCTGTGCAAGTGGCGCTTCGGGTCAAGTCTCCGGTTCTTGGTCAAGTGACCCGTCCAGTCAAGCCACTGAGTCCAGTTCGAGGGGGGCTTCTAACCAAGCCTCTGGTGCCAGTCCACAGGGTGGTTCAGGTGGCATCTCCGCTTCCAGTCTGGAGGGTACCTCCAATCAAGCTACGAAGGCCAGTTTGAGTGGCGCTTCCGCTCGAGCCTCCGATCCCTGTCCAAAGGGTGTGTTCTGCCAAGCCTCAGTTAAAGTTCCGTCCCTGCCAGGAGGCAGAGGGCGTCCCGAGTTGCGATTCCAGTCAAGAGGCTGAGTCTGGATCGAGTTGCAAGTCCAGTCAAGATGCTGAGTCTGGATCGAGTTGTAGTTCCAGTCAAGATGCTGAGTCTGGATCGAGTTGCAAGTCCAGTCAAGATGCTGAGTCTGGACCGAGTTGCAGTTCCAGTCAAGATGCTGAGTCTGGATCGAGTTGCAAGTCCAGTCAAGATGCTGAGTCTGGATCGAGTTGTAGTTCCAGTCAAGATGCTGAGTCTGGATTGAGTTGCAAGTCCAGTCAAGATGCTGAGTCTGGATTGAGTTGCAAGTCCAGTCAAGATGCTGAGTCTGGACCGAGTTGCAGTTCCAGTCAAGATGCTGAGCCTGGATCGAGTTGCAAGTCCAGTCAAGATGCTGAGTCTGGACCGAGTTGTAGTTCCAGTCAAGATGCTGAGTCTGCACCGAGTGCAGAGGCCAGTCGAGATACTGAGTCCATGATGAGTGCTGAGTCTGCACAGAGTGCAGAGGCCAGCCAAGATATTGAGTCTGCTTTTGAGGATGAGATGACATTCCAAGGGCACCGTGATAAACTTTGTTCTGATCCTGCCCTGGGGAATATTCCTGAAGCTAAGGCTAGAGAGACGTCCCAGTCCGGTCAGAGGGGTGCGTCCAGCCTTGCAGCTGAATCTCTTCCCAGTTCCAGGTCCGACCAAGATGTTGAGGTCGTCCTAAGTTCCAGTGTCCATCAGGAGGCTGACTTTCTGCTGAGTTCCCGGTCCAGTCAGGCTCCTGAATCCAGTTCCAGTCAAGGGGTTGAGGCCAATCCGGGTGCTAGTTCCAGATCCATTTCTGTTCAGACTTCTAGCTCCTGTCAAGATGGGAATGCCACTTCGAGCCTCAGCCCAGCTTCTGATGTCAGCTGGGGTAGTGACTCCAGCCCTGTTCCTGTCATTTCATGGATTTGCCAAGAGGTTCAGGACATTGTGGGTTCCCTCAGGGGAGGGTTACTTTTGAATTGTGTTCCTCTTGATGCATCCATGTTCCTGAGGTTGCCCCGTGGTGACTCGAAGGAGCTTCCTGGTCACAAGTTCTACTTTTGTCTGCCAGTTTTGAACTTCATTGTGACTTCCAGCCCAGTGATCTATGTCTGGCTTTTGAGACCTATCAGGAAGTTTCACCATAGTTACCCCTGGATACCGGACCGCCTCCGGGAGACCGAGAGGGGGGTCTTGAGGAGGGGATACTGTCCCGTCCGTGGCCGTGACAACCCTCAGACTTACCCTGTTTCTGGGAGTCAGTGTCTGTGCTGGCTTCTGCTTGTCTCTGTGTCTGTGTCTGTCTTAGGTTCTCTCTGTCTCTGTGTGCTGATTGCCCTACTGAACCTCACCTGTGTGGGCTTTGCCTCTTCCAAGATGGCTGCCGCCTCCTCCTCTTTGCCAGTATCCAAGATGGCCCCCGCTGTTCCTTCCTATGGGCTGACTGCTCTGTGTGTCAAGCCTCTGTTTGGTTGCAAGGTGATTGCTGCAGCTGTGGCTCTGGTGTTGAGGGGCTTTATTAATCACTTGAAGACTACAGTCCTGGCCTTTGCATCTCATCTAAAGGTCCTGGTGTATAGAGTGCTCTGTACACAGTTTCAGTGTTTGCTCTGTGTGAGTTTCTATGTTTGTTAGACTAGCTAGCTTAGGCACCGTGTGGCTTGTAGCCTGTGCATAGCTCTGCTAGTTCTCTGTGTTTGTTTCCAGTGCATGACTAGTTAGCTTAGGCACCGTCTGGCTTGTAGCCTGTGCATAGCTCTGCTAGTTCTCTGTGTTTGTTTCCAGTGCATGACTAGTTAGCTTAGGCACCGTCTGGCTTGTAGCCTGTGCATAGCTCTGCTAGTTCTCTGTGTTTGTTTCCAGTGCATGACTAGTTAGCTTAGGCACCGTCTGGCTTGTAGCCTGTGCATAGCTCTGCTAGTTCTCTGTGTTTGTTTCCAGTGCATGACTAGCTAGCTTAGGCACCGTGTGGCTTGTAGCCTGTGCATAGCTCTGCTAGTTCTCTGTGTTTGTTTCCAGTGCATGACTAGCTAGCTTAGGCACTGTGTGGCTTGTAGCCTGTGCATAGCTCTGCTAGTTCTCTGTGTTTGTTTCCAGTGCATGACTAGTTAGCTTAGGCACCGTCTGGCTTGTAGCCTGTGCATAGCTCTGCTAGTTCTCTACGTTTGTTTCTAGTGTTAGACTAGCCGCCCTTGCTAGCCACTATCCCAAGACTGTGTTTGTTCCTAGTGTTAGACTAGCCGCCCTTGCTAGCCACTATCCCAAGACTGTGTTTGTTCCTAGTGTTAGACTAGCCGCCCTTGCTAGCCACTATCCCAAGACAGTGATTGTTCCTAGTGTAGACTAGCCAGCTTAGGCACCGTCTGGCTTGTAGCCTGTGCATAGCTCTGCTAGTTCTCTGTGTTTGTTCCTAGTGTTAGACTAGCCGCCCTTGCTAGCCACTATCCCGAGTCTGTATTTGTTCCTAGTGTTAGACTAGCCACCCTGGCTAGCCACTATCCCAAGACTGTGATTGTTCCTAGTGTAGACTAGCCAGCTTAGGCACCGTCTGGCTTGTAGCCTGTGCATAGCTCTGCTAGTTCTCTGTGTTTGTTCCTGTGTAGACTAGCCAGCTTAGGCACCGTCTGGCTTGTAGCCTGTGCATAGCTCTGCTAGTTCTCTGTGTTGTTCCTAGTGATAGACTAGCCAGCTTAGGCACCGTCTGGCTTGTAGCCTGTGCATAGCTTTGCTAGTTCCCTGGGTTTGTTCCTAATACTTGACTAGCCAGCTTAGGCACCGTGTGGCTTGTAGCCTGTGTAAAGCTTTGCTAGTGTCTGTGTTGTTTCCAGTGCATGACTTGTTAGCTTGGGCACAGCTTAGTTGTTAGCTGGTGTATAGCCTTCCAAGTCTCCTGAGTTTGCTCTGTGTATGTTCCTGTGTATGACTGGTTTGCCTAGGTATAGCGTTCCTATTAGCCTGGGTACAGTTTACTAGTCATTGTGTTGATTCCTGCCGACTGCCAGAACCCGGACAGTCCCTGCTTGTCTGCCTTGCCTTCACCTAGGTGCCGGGGGGCACTCCTGGATCTTCATTCCTGCTGTTCCTGTAAGTCCTACCGGCTGCCAGAACCTGAGGGCTCAACCCTCGGGGAAAGGCAATCAAGTGTAGGTGAAGCCTAGGTCCAGGGTGTTCCAGTTCCGCGGGTTCCGCTCCAGTGTGTTCCAGCCCAGCGGGTTTCACTCCTGTATGTTCCAGTCCAGTGGGGCCACTCCAGTGTGTCCAGTCCAGCGGGCCCCACTCCAGTGCGCACCCGTCCGGTGCGTTCCAGTTCCGAGTGTTCCGGTGTAGCACTCCAGTCCGGAGTTCCGGTCCAGTCTTGTTTCCTCTCTACCTGGAAGGTGATTTTGCCTGCCACTGCCGCTCCACGGTAGTGGCCTATGGACTCACAAACCCCGCGCTCCCGGGGAAGAAGCCTGAAGGTATGCCAAGGTCCTCGAGAGCGCGGCAAGCGCGAGAGACGCGACAGAAGGACCGATGAGGCGGGAGGATCTCGCCTCCACTGGACTGAATACATCTGCGAATTCCCGATAGTCCATCGGCAGGGGGCCCAGACCCGCCAGTGCCACCCCGGGCGCAATAGCTAATGCGGGACAGCTGCCGTTCCGGCCTTTTAAACAGATTTCCAAACAGGTGTTACCCCAAGACCGGATCTTCCCCCCGGTCCAGTCAATAACGGGACTATGGCGCCGTAGCCACGGCAAGCCCAGGACCACCGGGTGAATGGTCCGGGATAGCACCAGAAATTGAACCTCTTCCCGATGATCCTCCCCCACCTGAAGTTCCAAAAAAGGGGTGATTTCCGTGACCGGCTGCGGTAAGGTAGTCCCCTGAATGGAGGTTACTTGCAACGCCGGTCGACGAGGAAGCATAGGCCAGCCCATTTGTTGCAGCAGTTCGTGGCAAATAAAGTTGCCCCCCGACCCAGAGTCCACCAGGGCCCGGGTCCGGATCATGGTCTCGTGCCATCGTAGTGTTACTGGCAGTGTTACCAGGGAATCCGGTAGGGGAGCGGAGTGCCGCAAGACCCCTCCCCTCAAGGCGCCTTGGGGGGAGCGTTTCCCGCCCGGGCGGGACAAGAACGGACAAAATGCCCGGCCTCACCACAATAGAGGCACAGTCCGTCCCACAAGCGCTTCTTCCTGTCCGAAGGAGCCAACCGTTGACGGCCAATCACCATCGGCTCCTCCCCATTCACCTTGGGATCCCGGGTCCCACGGCGGGGGGACGGGCCTTTGCCTGTCCGGGATGCTCCCCATGCCCACTTCTGCTGTTCTGCCCGGGCTCTAGCTCTCTCCTGGAACCGGGTATCTACTCGAATACAGAGCGAAATCAGGGCATCCAATTGTCCCGGGACCTCCCGTCCTGCCAATTCATCCTTGATTCACTCTTGCAATCCTTCCAGAAAGATTGCCACCAGGGACTCCTGGTTCCAACGCAGCTCCGTGGTTAGGGTCCGAAAACGAATGGCATAATCAGCCACTGTCCCCTCGCCCTGTTGAATCCGCAGCAGTTCCGACGCCATGGAAGATGGCCTGCCAGGGAGGTCGAACACCATGCGGAAACGGCGTTGAAATTCGACATAATCGTCCAAGATGGGGTCCTGCTGTTCATTTAACGGAGACGCCCATGCCAGGGCCTTCCCCTCGCACAGGCCAAGGATATCCCACCTTACTTTGGTCTGAAGAAAATGCCTCCGGTTGCAGCCGGAAGGCCAGGTTGCACTGGTTGAGGAACCCCCGGCAGCCTCCGGGGGCCCCATCATATCGTGCCGGCTCAGGGAACCGAGGTCCCGTGCGGAACCCTCCCGAACGGGGAGCCGCTGCGGCCCCCTGGACCACAGCGGCCTGGTTCTGTACCTGAAGCGTGGAAAGCTGAGAGCACATGTTCTGGAGCGCCCCCGACAGGGCGTTCAGCTGCTCCTGCTGCTGCTGAAGTACCTTAGCCAGGTCCCGTAGATCAGGCTGCGTAGGCGAGCTCATGGCTTCTGGTTCCTGTCCTGTCTCTTCTGTTGGTGAGCCCTTAGGTTTCCTAAGGCCCCGAAAGACCTCAGAGGACAGCCTTGCACCCCGAATCTTTACCCCGCGGCGGCCGCCGTTCACCAAGGGTTGAGCCCCCAGCTGCAGGCGGCCAGCAGGACTGCTGGAACCGCGGGGTGACGGCTGGCCTGGCTGGTAGTCAGCAAACACAGTCTCTGAATGGCGGCTAGCAAGGGCGGCTAGCAATCCGTAAGAAAGATTAGCACAGTCTCTGAATGGCGGCTAGCAAGGGTGGCTAGCAATCCGTGAGAAAGATTAGCACAGTCTCTGAATGATGGCTAGCAAGGGCGGCTAGCAATCCGTGAGAAAGATTAGCACAGTCTCTGAATGGCGGCTAGCAAGGGCGGCTAGCAAGGGCACACGAACCCACTGTGCCAGCTTCGGATACAAAAACCGGAAGCGCCGATGTCTGCCAGCCCCAGAGTTTAAATACCGCGCCTTCCCGCCTCCAACGGCGAGTCTCTCCAATCCGACCTTGGGAGTCGGCAGGGCCTCTTCTGATGGGCTCTGCCTGAACTCCCAGGCGGAGACTTCTTCTGGTCCTCCAATCGGGTGTGGGGAGGCGGAGCTCCAGAGCCCTCTGACTCCGGGGCGGAGAGGACATCGGCCCCGTGCTCTAGCGCCGCCATTTTGGGCGGCGCGGGTCTCTTCCCAGCTCTCCTTCCAGCGAGACCGGCGGTCGCCGTCGCCGGCCGTCGATCCCGACCCGGGCCGCTGGTCCCGCGGCGGCGCTGGTCCCAATGCAGAGGCCGGTCGGCTGTCCTCCCGCACTGTGGCCACTGACTCCCGCCCCCCGCGGCGGGAGGGGAGCAGGTAGGCGCGTGAGACGCGACAGAAATGCTCCAGACGTATCAAACTGCAAAAAGAGTACGCTATTTCCGATTGATATTTCTTGCTTGAATCTGGATATTAAAGTAAGCAATACTGTTTTCGTATTATGGGTAGGGCGTAACCCCGATTGAGATTCATGAAGGATGGAGAATTTTTGTATATACTCGTTGACTTGAAAGGTCACTCTGTTTTCCATTAATTTAGTTAGTAGGGGGATGGAAGCCACTTTTTGGTAATTGGTAACATCACCTATAGGTTTTTTGGAGTCTTTTGGTATTGGTGTGAGTAATATGTTACCGTGTTCTGTAGGGAAGGAACCTTGTTGTAACAAGAAGTTAAGGTGGGCAGTGAGATCTGTGATGAAGCGTTCAGGGGCATCTTTCATTAAATGACTGGGGCAGGAGTCAAGATGACAATGGGATCTGGAGAGTTTAGAGATCACCTTGGAAACTTCTTCGATGGTGAGGAGGGTGAAACTTGTCCATGATCGATCAGCCGGAGTTTCATTAAT